>NC_088360.1:41197392-41232392 GCF_034508935.2 Berghia stephanieae
TTCACCATTCTTCTTCTGCACAGCATGTTTGTAAATTTTTCTCCTATGCTGGAGATAAAACTCTTGTAAATATTTTTGTAAATGCATTTTATGTATCAAAATAAAACTAGACCATCAATCCATGGTGAGGGGGAATAAAATGATAAAGAGATAGCAAATAAATTAAGAAGTATTTACTAACACTATCATGCTTTTGATTCTCAATTGTGCAAGATATAATTTATACAATGACACATTAGAATCACATAAAAATAGAGGTTGTATTCAAAGGTAATTAACAAACATATTGATAGTATCCGTTTAAGTAAAATACTCACACATTCTGTCAGCCGGTTATGTCATATATTTACACTCGAGCACGGTTTCATCGAACTCTTTGGGACTTGGAGAAAAAAGTTCGAGGAAACCGTTGTTCGAAGAAATCGTATCTTGCCATATAACGCCTTGATGGTCATGACCCAGTAAAGAATGCGTTGTATTGTAATCAAAACTTAAATGTCATCTAAACCCACTTGAACTAAATCAAAATCGAACACAAGCAAAGCTTATAGAAATGATAAGACAGATAATTGGTAAAATGTCAGGCGTTTGTTGAAGATTATTCAATGCAGTTTGTTTACACAAACAAACTGTAACACGTTAAATTATTTTGAAGACAAATAATCTTTTTGGACTGTCATGACGACGACAAATATTTTAGATTAAATTTTCCTTAACATTTCAACATCATAAACTTCATATTCCATTGGTATCATCATAACTTAATAGATATCTATAGTAGTAACATTTAACTTTCTTAAAATTGTAAAATTTAATTTTCTTAAAATTCTCATGTCAACTTTGCATTATAAAGCGCCGTTGAAAATGTTAGATGGAGATATGCGCTTTATACATTTTATTATTTATTTATTTATGTGCTGTGATGCTGTCTCGAGAGCAACGTTCATCGTGGCTCAGCGGTACGGTCTTTGCTTCGTACCCAAAAGGTAACGTTCGATCACCGGCCGCTACGCTATGTGGCCTTGAGCAAGTCACTTAGCCCTAGCTCATTTTGCGGCGCTGCACTGCGACTGACAGTTATTCCATTCTCCATTCCTGGGTTATTCCATTCTTCCCTTGGAATAGACCCTAAAGTCAAAATTCCCCTTGGGGATGAATAAAGGGAATTTTAAAAAAAAATTTTATTTATATTAAACAAATACACGTAGATGTCACAAGATTCTCTTTGGAGGGAATTAAAAACAACACATTCTAAACATCATTTAAAAAAACAAACAATGAAAGCCCGTATAAAAACTGTCACCAAATTTTATTCTAGCAAGGTTTGAGTAAATTAAGCGTATGGTCTGTCTCCACTGCCCCGGAACCACTAGTACAATAATGAACCCTGCGGAATAAAAAAATGATAATGACAATGTGCGCGTTTACAATTTTCAAGGTGTTGTTAATCGCTCTCTGTTCAACAAATTAAAAATTGATTAAAGACAATACATCCGTTTCATGGTCAATTTGTGTTGTATTCGTGTGGCACAAACCGTGGGACCATATACTATGCACATATGTTATCAGGTCTGAAAACCGAATGCGATTATGGGCTCGATTTAACCTTGTTGTAATTGACACTATTTTGCGTCGGTTTTGATAGTATTTCCATTACAATAACAATCTGAGTTACCAGACCTGCAAATATGATGACGTTGTCTCGTCCTCAAAACCAAAACAATGAGATGAATCAATTGCTCCATGCCTATGGACACAGTCCTGTGAAAATTTATCATCTTTCAGAAAATGTCTGAAGACTGAGTTGTTCCGTAAGGCTTATGTTTTGTGAAATAGATGTTGCTTAGATTTTGTTTCTGTATTCATGCTTATTATGTAGTGTCGTTGTTTAATTTTTTGTTTTTGTTTTTGTTTTTTAAACATTCTTATTATATAAAGCGCCGCAGAGCAGAGCACGATTAACGTGAATGTTTACGCGCTATATAAATTATTTATTCATTCATTTATTTATTTATTTATTTATTTATTTATTTATTTATTTATTTATTATCAAGAGTCAGCTCGGTGCATTTACTTACTCAGCTCCTGCTTCCTCTCTAATGACGTCAATCTCATCTAGAACTAAAGTAGGATGTCTGATATTAAGAATGTTCCATTTTAGAGGATTTGACATGGGCGCCTTGTGGTGCCATTGGAATTCCAGAGATCGGATTGGGCCGAAATCTACCGGAACGCCCACAACAAACTCGTAACTTTTGCCTGGGGTATATGTCATCGGCCTGGAGAGACACAAGGAATGCCAATTAGTTTTAGCATAATATATTTAGACATTTTGTACATTTACTCCGATACTGTCATTATGTCGGATTAGGTCAGATGAAGAAAATTAAGCAAAGATTAAATGATAGGAACTTTTTTAAAATGGTCGTAAACCATAACTCCATTTCCTTTTTAACCAAATTCTAAATGATATTAGTTTCATACCCCATCTTACGTCGTTTTGACAGGGTTGGTCACAATAAATTTATGCATATATATATATATATATATATATATATATATATATATATATATATGTGTGTGTGTGTGTGTGTGTGTACGTGTGTGTGTATGTATTTATGTATATATGACAATCTCCCATTTCCTTCATAAAGTAATATTCATGAAAGTAGACATTCTCTTTGGTCTCTTTGCGTGTGAAGTGAATGCTATAACAACTGAGCTATAGGAACTCCAAAGGTAGACATTTGCTCGTTTTATTTTGTTTTAGATTTCTATGCAAATTTTTAAATAAAAGTTAATAAAATAGATATTTACAAGAAGATGGCATCTAAATGGACCATGAGAGAGACGTAAACAAAAATATCCGTGTAAATATAAACGTTCAAAGTAACAGTAGCTTAAGTGCAGGTAAATGTTGGGTAAAAGTTATAATTACTGATAGCCTAGATATTTCTATCAAATGATAAATTCTCCTTTTATCAGATCGTTAGTCGACGCCAATTTTACAAACTCAGCAATAATAACGATACAATTCTGTCTCCATGGTGGAAGGCAGTAAACACGGTCTTATTGAAAATGGTAAAATATGATGTTGGCGAAGAGTAAATCAAAGACATCCTAACTCACAAAACCCCGACAAGTAAAAGTAGTCCATTATGTCCATGGCGCAGCTTATCCCGGTTTCTATAGCGTGAAACGGACAAAAGGAATATATTGCTATCCTTCAAATAAGATGCAAGTCGACCGCAAAGAACCTTCTACAAGATCAAATAGACCCATTGCTGGGTAGACAAGGGGGTCAGAACAAAATCTAGACTTCACCAGGATCAATTTTGGCCTCTTTGGGTGTGAAGTTAGAGCTCGACTAGCTAAAATATAGGCCCCCCCCCCCCCATTAACCCTAACCCTGACAAAATATATTAATTTATATAACAGATCAAGACCAGCACATGTCCAACATTAGAGAAAAAAATAGAATATTAGACCAAAAAGAAGTAGAAGACTAAGAACTCATAAAATTGTCTGTTTCCTTGGTTTAGACACTAACGATTTGTTCAATGTGAGCCAGGCGGATGTTCCTTGGTTTCCGTGCATCATCACTTTGACATCACCTCTCTCTGTGGCTGCTAAGGATCCTGTTCCAAATTTGAGTTTAATATCAACGTGAAACTCTGAAAAAGAAAATTAAATGTCATCCTTTTACCGTTCTAGTGTCAAAAATTAGGAAAAGAATCTGAAAAACAAATCACCCATGGAATTGAATATATTCTTCTTCTTCATTATCTTCTCCTCCTCCTCCTCCTCCTCCTCCTCCTCCTCCTCCTCCTCCTCCTCCTCCTCCTCCTCCTCCTCTTCTTCTTCTTCTTCTTCTTCTTTGATCATCATCATCATCATCATCATCATCATCATCATCATCATCATCATCATCATCATCATCACCACCACCACCACCACCATTTGCTCTTCTTCGTTCACAATGCTGATAGATACGAAATCCGAAACATTCATGTAGCTCGTCGTTGTCAAATGAAATTGGAGCGTGATAACTGTATCACAATAAAGAAAACTCTTTTGACTTAAACTGATATTTTTGCTAGCAAATGTTCACACGATTCTCAGTTTTACTTCTTAGATAGTCGGAATTACAAATCATCAAAACATTCAAATTCAACATGTCCATTTGAACCAAAATGGACCAAAAGTGTGATTTTTTCCATTTATTTCTGTAATAATCATTGACAAAGAGGATGGATTGAAGGCTGGTGCTGAGCATTTTGCAGTAAAAGGCCCCCAAAATGAAACATGACAATAGGACAATCAAATACAAAAACATGAGTTTTTATAGAGTCAAATACTCACTAAAATGCTCAGGTTATTTAAATAACATTTCGCGAAATATTTGTTTTGAAGATAGTGGAATTCATGAATAGAAATCCTCTTTTCCCTCGAGGCTACAAACAAATTCTCTGATACTTACGACAGAACGGAGCAGAATCTGATGTTGTAGAGTAGTACTTAATGTGTGTTCCCGAGCTTGGTTTATATTCTTCCGCTCTATGGCCCATGGAAGCGCATCCGCCAGAGGGACAGGAATGACACTTTCCATCCTGAAATAAAATAATATAATACTTGGGTATCATTCACTTTTAAATTTGCCTTACAATTGGACAACAAAGTGTTTAATTAATTAATTTAACAAATCACAAAACCTAAACAAAGGATTCCTCATCCCCATTCTCAAAATTCCAAATCTATTCCCCAATGGACCTAAAGTGATGTGCACTGATCACCGAACGTAATACAACTTTTTGTAATGAACAGTTTCTTGCGTTGGTTTGAGAGTATTTACATTACAATAATGACCCAATAAAAATTTGGGTTATCAGGCCTTGGAATTAATACACACCAAGTGACCGCAAAACAAAGACCATTAAAGGATATTTTACAGGACATAGAGAAGAAAATACATTTTTACAGATACTTTAAAGGATGCAAGTGACCATACTTTGCATTGTTGACATGATATTTTAGATTTCATGATAATTTCGTTGACACATATTTTTGAATTAGAACAACGAAAAGGTATTTCCCAACAAAGTAAAAAATAAAAACTCTAGCCAGACAATAAACGAAACTATAGTTTTTTAACTTTGTGTCATGAAATGCATTTGTAATCGAGTAAGGTATACTAGGTTGCCGAGGTTAAATATAATCATTGCATAAATCTTGTATTTCAAACGGTTACAATCTCTATTAAATAACAAATGAAATTAATAAAGTTAAAAACGAATCAAACCTTAAAATCTTGCTCACTTGCACAAGGGAACGACATGAAGGGACATTTTGAGTTGATGCTCTCTGTGTAAAACTTGATGGCCCTCAAATGATTACAGGCAGCGATCTCCTCGGTTCCTAGTTTTTGATTCATGATGTATAGTTATAGACACTTATTTCAAATTGGATTGTATCAATAGTTCTGTTTAAATGTAAGTGGGTAGAAAAGTACCAGAAGACAATAGAGAAATATTTTGCGGCGATGGGGAGTCGAACCCATGACTCGACTGTTACGGCACCACAGACTGGCCACGAGAGGGATGCTCTACAATCGACGCCATCCACCACGAGTGACGTGGCCAACGTGGTTGATGGCGTGGATCGTAGTCAACGACGTCCTTTGTAGAGCGCCCATGTCGTGAGAAGGTGAAAAGGTGCCATCAGTCTGGTCGTGCGTTAGACTCCCCATATCCGCAAATCTTTTATTTTCTATTGTCTTCGGGTATTTTTCTACCCATTTAATTTCTTGTTTTCATCAACATTAGTGCCTGCCCCAGTCACTTCAGGGAGTCCCGATAGCTCAGTCGGTAGAGCACTCGCTTCACACGCAAAGGGACCAAGACCGACCCGGATGAAGTCGAGATTTTTCCTGACCCCCATGTCCAGCCAACAGTGAATGGTTAGCTGGATCTGTTAGATTTGGCGGAAAGTACTTTGCGATAGACTAGCGTCCTACTCAAAGGATATCAAGCAATTGTTATTGTCCGTTTCACGCAAAGAAACCGGGATAAACTCCGGCTCCATGGGCCCAATGGCTCTGAAGGATTACCACTCACATTTATGTTTAAATGTAACCAATCGAGTGAAAATGACATCATATTAGATTGAACCTTAAACTTATAATATATTTTAAGTTTAGTTTATGAAACCTTGAGCATTTACATATAGCACTATCCTTTATATTGCTCAAGGCGCTTTACAAGGAGTCCCAACCAACAGACAAGACAAGACACGACGTCTTTTAATAATAATAGTAATAATGATAATAATAATAATAATAATAATAATAATAATAATAATAATAATAATAATAATAATAATAATAATAATAAGATAATAATAATAATAATAATAATACTTTATTGTATCCCAAAAAGGAAATTTTTTTGTACAGACGTGTTATAATTTACACAATAAGATAAAAATACGATGGAAATAGGATGTATATATATATATATATATATATATATATATATATATATATATATATATATATATATATATATAAGGAGCAGCTCATTAACCAGAGCTGCGCTTTATAATATGAATAATTTCAACACTGTAAAATAGTTAAAACTGTCACTATAAATTGAAAATTGAAAAGATTGCAAAACAAAAAATTAATAAATTAATATTTATATTTTTAAAAAGTAAAAATGAGAAATAATTATATAAAATGATTATTGCTTGTTGTTATAAAGCCTAATACTGGACGGCAGAAAAGATTTTCGGTGTCTCTCTGTTTTCGTTGAAATAGAGAAAGGGCGACCACTTCTTTCTGACATAATAATTGATGGTCTTAGTGGATGATACTGGTCATTTAATATTTTAGTTATTTTATTTATACAAAATTTCTCGTATAAAAGATCTACATCGTCAACATCATTTATATAGCGTTTAATGGATTTTTTAATATTTGAATTTATTTTGTTCCTTTCCACTGCCAAGCAATTGCCTCCCCAAGCTGTTATACAAAATGACAAAACACTTTCGATTACTGCTCTATAAAATAATGTGCAGAGGGTTTTATCTATTCTAAACTGAGAGAGTTTTGATAAAAAATATGTACGTCTGCACATCTTATGCCTAATTATTTAGGCGACATTACATCTTTTCTTCAGACAGAGACAACGCTGCTAACGGCCAGGTGCTCATATTACACCTGGGCACCGTTTTCCAAGGACTCAAATATGCGACGCTTAGAACGGGACTCGAAGGTTTGTGTCATAATACAAGTTCAAATCGCCGCATAATTACAGTGTCCAATGATTTGTACACAACAAAGGGACACAAACAATGGCAAACGCATTCCTCTAATAGACTTCATCTTTGTGTACGTCCATTCAGTGTAAGACTGTTCATCTGCACAAAGTTAAGTTGAAAGGTGGACCCGAATACTAAGCAACTAGATGTTGTACAGAATTTGTGGACTTATAACAGCTTCGAAAAAGAACAAGATATCAAACTGGAACGATTTAGGTTTATTTAAAACCCTTTGTCAACCAGCAACATTTAACAGTTAAAACTATCTGTAAAGGTTGATTGCTTGACAACTAGAATCTGTGGATTGAACTAAATTGAACATAATTGCTCTGAATATGAACAATATTTTATCAAATACGAAATGTTCCGGTCTTAAAAACCTTCTTCTATTAGCAGGAACAAATTCTGCTAAAACTATCTGCATTAATTAATGTTCTATGTTTATCATTCTGAAATGTTTTGAAGTTGTTTTTTTTAATATTAGAAAGTGATAAGAATTCAACACGTACCATCAACAACTCCAAGATTGGCAAGGTTTCCAATTGGATCAGCCTGGCATCCGGGTTGGTCGTGGCCCAGATTAGGGTAGAAATCAAGATGGCCGACTTGCTGTTTTAATCCAAATCCTTGAATAAATAAAATAATATTATTTCAAATTATTGATTTATGATGTTTTTCGTGAGCGTGGAAATATTCTCAATGGTATTAACATTAGCAATGTTACCATCAAAAGAATACTACTAAATATTATATTAATGAAACGAAGATCACGTATTACTTAAATAAAGAACGCTAAATTGATAAATCTGAGGTATGCAGATGATACGGTTCTACTGGCAGAATCTGAACATGAACTACAAGAATTACTGGATGTTGTAGTCAGGAGTAGTGAAAATATGGGACTGGAACTGAATATATCTAAAACAGAATGTATGACGGTATCTAAAAATAATAACCCACCAGCCTGTGTAATAACAAGCAGAGGACAAACAATACAACAAGTTGAATGTTTCAAATATTTAGGCTTCAATGTAACATCCAATGGAAAATCAGATTGTGAAATAAAGAAAAGAATAGGTATGGCGAAGAATGCATTCAACCAGCTGCATACAATTATGAAAAACAGGAATATTAGCATGAAAACAAAAATCAAAGTCCTGGATTGCTATGTACTGTCTGTGCTGCTATATGGTTGTGAGAGCTGGACCATAAACAAGACCATGGTTAAAAGACTGGAGGCAGCGGAAATGTGGTTTTACAGAAGAATGATGAGGGTGTCATGGATGGAAAGGAAAAGAAATGAAGAAATTTTAGAAATGGCAAACAGAAAAAGATCACTGATAACAAAAATCATCAAACGCCAAATGGAATTTTTAGGACACATTATCCGCCACCCTGGTTTGGAAATACTCGCCTTGACTGGAAAGATGAATGGAAAAAGAATAAGAGGAAGACAAAGAATAACGTATTTGAAAGGGATAAGAACTTGGACAGATGAAGCTGAGAAAGGTGGCGCTGCTTTAATAGAATTGGCAAGAGATAGATCAGCTTGGCGGAAGATGACCTCCGACGTCTGCTTCAGATATGGAACTACATGAGATGAGAAATTGATAATGCATTGGAAAATTCAAACTATCAGAAGATGATTAAAATACTTAAAAATGTATTTATGTGTGTATTTGTGTGTATGTGTGTGTGTTTGTGAATACACTTGGCATTGCCCAAATTGACATTTTGGATTTAATAATAGTCTTGCTTGTTGACAAATAACCTTTGCGATTCACAACATAGAAAAGCACTTTCTAATTTCGATGACAGCAACAAAAAATACTAATCGGAAAACAAACAAAACATGCGACTAGACATTGTGCAATGTAATGAGAGATTGTGATAGCCCAGTTATCAAAATATGCGTCCCACAGCAAAGGGAACGGTCTTAAAACAAGTGGAGTCAGTGGGGTTTTATCTGTCCACCTGACAATGTTGGGGTAACTGGATCAGTGAGATCGGATGGATCCATTTGACGCTTTACAGAAAGCGGAGTAACCTTTGTGAAGGTTTATTATTGTAAATGAAAACGATTATAATAATGATATAAATTCAAACGAAAATGTCGGCAATAATGACTCATTTTATCAGTAACAGATAGTTGCAAATATCAAAGATTATAAATAATAGGCATGAGTCTTGTCATAGAGATTATATTTCAAACTGATAGATTATATTTGTTTAATCGAAATAATAAACACGAAAATTTTGCTCGTTTACAATATGTGCTTATTCTAAGTAACTGTAGTATTGTGTATTTCTAATCATCATTTTAGATTGAAACAAAATGATCAACAAGTTTGTAACAGGAGTCACTTATCAAACCGCCGCATTTATTTGTTGTCATAATATATGCGAAGAAACAACCTTTAATATAATTTGCATTTCCTTCCAAAATGATAGCTTTAAAACAACATTGTTTGTCAACCAGGCACCATTTTTACTTTGGATTATGAAAATGAGATAATCTTATGCGTTTTCCTTTTTTAATCAAAGGATTTTTATATAACATGGTTACTCCAATTGGACATGTATCATAAAAGATATACAACTACGTGGACATATTTGCAAGTACAATACCGAATGCAATTATGGGCTTGTTTTAACATTGTTGCAATGGACCATATTTTGTATTGGTTTGAGACTTTGTTCCATTACAACAATGAACCCATAAAAATTTAGGTTATAAGACTTGCAAATAAGTACTCAGATCATACCCAACTGTAGAAGACTTTCCCCGTCAGAATGTATGGCATCGACAAAATTGGCGTCTGTCGGGTCCAGGCGGACTATCTTGTCAGTTCCTTCAAAGTATGGGCCAGCTGGGTCCAAACCTAAGATAGGTTAAGGATGAAGGATATAAAAATTAATACGGTTATGGCTAACTCTGCAGATTTTAACAGAGATATAAAAGTTATCAAGGATCCCAGGCATCTGACAAGCGATAAAATTATGTTCTGAAAATGGGGTGTCGAAAAGTGAAATGATTGTTCACCAATTTTAAGATTGATTTGGGTTTTAGAAGAATATTCTGATCATTGTATGATTTCATATTTCTTTGAGCGACATAAATATTTATAAGTTATCTAATATTGACAGTCATCAGAGCCTTGATGACGACGATATACTCGTATATAGATTTTACATTTAAATTATCAACTACCAACCACTAAAGTTTGTGTAACAAAAAATCTGGTGGTAAGAATTTGTATCTATTGTTAAAAATCAGCTAAATTACATGAAGTTTTCTAAATTTGTTGTCAGTTTCATGAGACATTAACAAATTACAAGCTTCAATACAACAAGTCTTCAATGATCATTTGGATTTCATCTTTGCACTTTCATTCCTTTTGTCTCGCCTAAAAAAGTCCAATTAATCTTTATCCTCCTTTCTGTTCACACTCAACACATTCGATTTTATGCAATTCCAAAACTTTCTCTCATAGATTTCTCTTACTTTTAGATTTTGCATAGTCAAAATCTTCATTACTTTTACTCTCTTCCCCTTACTACTTACTTTACTTAGTGGACTATATCGCTCCCAGAATTTGAAGAAATGAATCTAAAGAAACGTTTAAGTCAATAAAAAAACTACTTTGGTCAGATTTGGGAATTGTGGCCAATCTTATTAAAAGATTTAATGTTGGGATGAATCACGAACACAGAATGTAAATTAGATAATATTGTAAAAAATAAAATGAAATATGAAAGAATAATCATTGTGCTCAAATAATCTCAAAAACTCATAACCCAAATTTCATATACTTAACCATGAACGAATGTTTTAATATATAAAGATCTGGACATAGTACGTGTGAGGAGTTGGATCACAGATAACCGAAATACATAAAGTACCAACCTGTAATCCTCCTCAAACCAGGCACTCTTTCCCCAGCGTATCCAGCAATGTGAGCACCCAGACTGTGGCCTATGATGTGGAACTCATTGGCCGTAATGCCAAAGTCAGACTGAAATTTAAAATTAACAACTTTTGAAAGATTACCTGTTCAACTAAATAGAACAACATCGGCAAACAAACATGTGACTTTCCTTTGGTGTTTGAAGAGAATTTAGTGAGAGGAGTCACCCAAATGTTGGTCAAAAACAATTACAGAGAGGTGAGTGACGTCATCTTCATCCGTCATATACAGGTCCACGTGTTATCTCATAATAAATCTGGTCATTGTTATTATCGACCAAGAATTTGTTTTCAAGAAATAGTTTTAAACCAGCCAAGCAATTGGTGACGGTTAAAATAATTTCTCTAATCAGTCAGTATCAATTTAACAGACCACACAATATCAATAAAAACATGAAACAAATTGGGCATAAAGGAGACATTATCTTGGTTAAGGTAGTATTAAGCAGTTCGTTAAGCTATAGAATGCTATAGTAAGACGGTGAAATTTAAAATAAAAGAATAAAAGAAAACGAAGAACATAAAGAGCTTTTTACCACCAGTTTCTTGATAAGTACAGCAATCTGTGCTCCTACGACACGTGTGTTGGCTGTGGCTTGTGTATAAGGGGGAAGGTTGCCGTGGTGCCAGTCAACAATGATGGTGTTGTAGTCACCATGTGTCAAAAGCTCATTTTTCATGTCCTAAAGAAGAGAAAATGTCGTGCTTGAGAGATATTTATGACCATTAGTAATGACATAATATATTACCTTCTCAAATGCTTTTAAGAGGAAATTAAGATAAATCAAAGCACACTTGTTATGCCTTCAAATCATTATTGCTGTTAGAAAAATTGTACATGAAATACGCAAAGAAATGATCACCATGAAAAGAAATAGTTGATCTCTAAAAGGAATCAAACTTGCATCATCACCAAAGTCAAACGCATAAACTCACTAAGAAAAATTCGCGAAGATCAAGTCAGATATGAAAAATAGCCGGTTATGTGACAGTAGCTGACATAACAGCCATTAACAAATACGTTTGAGTAGGATAACAAAATATAGGGTATGCATAAAACACTGCTGCTATACAAAGCAGATTAACCCTTTCCTTACCACCCATAAGAAAATCGTCACATTTGTTACGATGCAGCCAACATTTTTGTCATTCTAATTTATGTTGTAAATCATATTTGAACAAAAATGTTTGCTATAATTTAAGTATATTAACACTGTGTTGAAGAGCATGTTTAACAAAATAAAATATGTATAGCAAGAACTGACAGCTTTTGTGGTTGAGTGAAAGGAATTTTTTTTGTATAGGTTGGGTGTGAAGTTTTGGGGAAAATTTGGAAAATGGCCGGTAAGGAGAGAGTTAAATAATAGAAAAAATATCTCAAATGATCAGCATACCAGGACTGGAGATTGAATCTCAGACCTCTTGAGTTAATCTGATTTTTTGAGATAGGTTATTTAAAAATATTTTTCTCTCTGTTTTATCCTCCACCGTTTGATTCACATCTTTTACGGCAATTACCTTCATCCAGTGATTAATGGATGGATTGTCCAAGAAACCGTGGACAATAAATTGCGTTTTTCTATTGGAAAAGTCTGTCCACCTGGATTTGGCCTGCTCAGGATGTCTGGCATCCAAAGTTTGCCCATTAATCTTATTGTCTCTGGTATAGAGGACAAACTCTGTTCTGGTAGATGGAATAAAGAATGGTTAGTTTTTATTCTTTAAATAACTTTTTAATGATAATATATATATATATATATATATATATATATATATATATATATAATATATATATATATATATATATATATATATAAATCTTACTTTTATAGCGATTATCAAAATAAAAATGTTTGTTAAATTTATGGGAAAACACATGCAGCATATTTCGTTTTTTTGATGACAAATAAAATTGATTTCTACAAATGACCACTACAATTCTGAAGACCGTCTGGGTTAAAGTAATCAAATTGCATTTACCATTTAGTTCCAAAGGCCAACCACCAGCACTAACTGAAGAAATATATGATTTTTCTTTGAATATAAACTTTCATATTAAATATCGATGTTTTAATTTATCTACCCCCAACTTGTCAAACAGTATCAAACTTGAAAATTCAAAAGAGCCAGGATAATAACGGCTCAATGAATGACTGAATGCACGTTGATCCAGGCTTTTCATAATTTTTAGACCTCGACATTTTGAAATGGAAAAGAACCCAACTAGCGCTTAGCAGATGAGTACTGTATATTATATACTGTAGGCCTTTTGTTCGAAATAGTTGCTGCACAATATGTTATTATCTGGGACGTCATTATCATCCTCGAAGATTGGATGACCTACTTATCATTTACTAATTAATTAAAAGTTCATGGTTACACAGAGTTCTGTGTCTTGGTCCGTTGTTATCTTCTTAGTCAATCGCATACTATATATACTTATTTGTGATCCATTTCATCAAAACGTTATTATGTTTGATGTAACTGATGCTGATAGGTGATTAAACGTAGAAATGACAGGAAATATGAAATTTTAGTTCTTGTCACAGTAATGAATTTTTACATTCTCCTCGACGAAGTATGACATTGAACAAAATCGACAGTTAAAAAACATACATATGAATTAAATTTCAGCATTCTTTCCAACTCAAGGTGATACCATTTTGAGTCGGTAGGTCGTATTCCTCGGA
The DNA here is from genome assembly GCF_034508935.2 of Berghia stephanieae. NCBI lineage: Eukaryota > Metazoa > Mollusca > Gastropoda > Nudibranchia > Aeolidiidae > Berghia > Berghia stephanieae. The sequence continues at coordinate 41,211,370 of NC_088360.1, forward strand.
TTAGAACTTTTAAACATAGATTCGCTGAAAAAGGCGTGTACTTATTTGCAGGTCTGCTGACTCAAATTGTTTTGGATGCAATGCATACTCCATTTCAACAATATGAAATCAAGCTCAATTTACATTGGGCTATCAGACCTGCAAATATGTACCTGTAGGTTTACACCAAATTACGTGGTTTACACTTGGAAAGCTGTGACATTCATAACTATATTATGTTAGTATTCCTTCAAGTCCAAGTAAGTCGGATGATTAAAACTGCTATTATAGTAAGAGTAAAAATGGTAATGCATACTGTCAAAGTAAAATATAACCCTACCTAACAGCCTTCATTAAATAAAAGTCTGATAATGACCAAAAGATTCGTCATAAAAGAAGACGAAGATCACGGAAAAAGGTAATTGTACGTTGTAATCAGTAACTCAACCAATAGATAGAATGACGTTTACGTCACTCGCGCCTTTGTTATTGTTTTTTGCCATCCACGTTTATGAGTTATTCTGACTTAACTGTATTAACTGTATCCAGAACATAAAAGTCCATGGTTACACAGTTTTGTGTGTTGCTTTGGTTAGTTATACTTTCGGATGGCAATATTGTGAGCTTCTTAGCGAAGGGCATACTACCAATAGAATCATTTGTTTCCTTGAGTACTTCTAACAACTCACTTTTTACTTTCGTTCGGTGATCATCGTCTTTTGTGACGTAATATTTTAGTCAGTATCAGACTAAGTTCACGAAGGTCACGGTTGAGACCTACTTGATAGAATCCGGTGAAGCAGGCGCTACTGATAAGAGACGATTAGGGCTGAAGAAAGGAGCGGCCGAGGAGAAGCATCCAAGTCCACTATAACACGCTGTGGATCCTTGAAGTCAGAAAACAATCACAATACATTATTGGTATGAATTGACAGATTCAAAATTGACATTTTTGTATCAAATGAATAATAACGATAGAAAAAATGGAAATAAATGAACTGAAATTTTATTGATTTTAGTTACTCAATCGAATATAATAATATAATTTCAAACAAATTATCAATATGGGACTGTGAAATGATGAAGCCATCATGTATTCTAAGATTTTGAAAAAAATGAACATAATTCATAATAATATTGAGTAAACATCATAAAGGACAACCAAATACGATGCAACAAGTGAGTGTAGAAAACGTATTAGACTTATTGTTCCAATGGTATGCCACTTGACTTGTGACGTGTAAGTTGGAGGTTCGAGTCCTTTTGTGGGCGACGGAAATTTGATGCAATGAATTATGCTCTTTTCTCAAATTTCGTCGCTATACTCAGAACTTTGTCCTTATCGGAATAAAACTATAACAACGCCTTTCAGATGTCAGGACTCATCTTACATATTATGTGTTGCTCGTGGCTTGTGGCTTTATGTAAATATAGTATTGAGATAGCCAGCAATTGTAGCTAAATTTAAAATGACTATGAATCTCATGAAAGTCGATCATTAACTGTTAATGAATTTATAAATTATACTCTTTTCTATAATTAACTTCTATTTCATATTCTCATTTAGATATATACACATTGCAAAATTAATGATGTCAAAAATGTATTGCATCTCTGTTCAGATTTGCTAAAGCAATAATAAAAATAGTAGCAATCTTCCTTTTCATTCACGAATATAAAGATTATGTAGACGTTTCGCGTTTCCCCTTTGTCATGATAAATGAGAGGTCTTAGTGCTCAATTCACCGTTTTTATGATGACAAGAGGGAACTCGAAACGTCTTCGTGACTTAAATTAATGCTTTTGATCCATTTTATTATTGTAATTTATTTTCGAGTAGTGCGGGGCGGTCCTTGGCAAGCTTAAGGACCACGGTCCTACGGTCCTTGGGAAATGAAGACCGCAAGGACCGGTCTCGGTCCGTTCATTCTTGAACCGTTAAAGACCGCTACACGATGAAAACCGTGGCCTACAGGAGTAAAACACACGGAGTAGTCACACTCATTTCAAATTGTAACCTAATTAGAGAAGAGGGGTGATGCCTTCTTTATTTGCTCACCGTACTTCATTGTTACTTCGATAATTTAATAAAATTTGAAATTTATCCCCATTAACGGAGATAATGGCATCGCCCAAGGCGTTGATCGAGTTGTTCGTGGCGTTGATACACACACGCAACTCCTACCCCCCCCCCCCCACACACACACACACATTAGAGGGCAGCGAGCATTGAAGAGTAAGAGAGAGACGTGAAGTTATAATAAGAGGGGGTGGATGAGGTGATAAGAGGGGTCGATGGTGACTTTTCGCCAGATCTAACAAACTCAGCTACCCATTCATTGCTGAGTAGACAGGGATTCAGAAAAAAATCGACTGCACCCGGGATCGATCTCTGGCCCTTTGCGTATAAAGAGAGTGCTCTATCAACTGAGCTATCGGGGTCCCCAAATATTCTATTGGACCTTTTAAAAATACAGACGTTATAACTGTTTTTTTGGACGGAAGAAACTAATGAAACTCATATTACTTGATTAGTTAAAACACCAAACGAAATTTTAATATTATTGTATTATTTTAAATGACAACAATGCGATAGAAAGGAGTGGCGACAAGAGATGGACAAAAGAAAACAAAAAATCAGACTTGCAACTTGCTAGGTTCGACACACAACACACACACACACACACACACACACACACACACATCTTTAGTAGTCACATACATTTCAAACAATAACCCATTAGAGAAGAGGGGTCATGCCTTCATCATAGATCATTGTCATTGCGATCATTATGGTGTAATAAATTTTGAAATTTACCCCGTATAATGGAATCGTCCAAGGCGTGCGCCTCCTGTTCCCCCCATCTCACACACGAAAGGGCGGTTTGCGGAGTGGAGGGAGGTGGTCGTCTGCCTCTATGGTCGTCTGTGTCGTTTAGTGTATGGCAAAGGGGGGTGGGTGCGATTAATTAAGTGGGATGGGTGGTGATTGGTGGAAGATAGGCAAAGGACCGAGGCAACGAATCGCTGGGGAAGTAGTATGGCGCGAGACCGTTGAAAGGTGATAAGAAGTGAGGACCGCCGGCGGTCTTCCTCTTTGGGACTGGACCACGGTTCACAGCTAAAAGACCGTGGGACCGGTCCTCGGTCCGGTCCTCAGCGCGGCACTATTTTCGAGGTTCAATCAGAAACATTTGCAATGTTTCCATCCATGATATGACACTTACTTTTGACGGTCATCGACGATGAGTATTCAAAAATCAGCCCTAGAAGAAATAGGGTCAACATTATTGCAATGCAAGCCATGGTGAAAGTGTTGATTCCAGTAAATATACCTGCCTGGCACAGAACAATAAAGCTATCAAACGCTCACATGCAGGGTGTCCCTCTCTCTCTCTCTCTCTCTCTCTCTCTCTCTCTCTCTCTCTCTCTCTCTCTCTGAGATAGCATCCAATTAAAAACGATAATAGCATGATGGTGAGTGATCCATTATCATTAAAATCAGCATTTAAAAAATCAAGAGGATGATGAAGAAAGGATAAAGTTAAAGAAGAAAGTGAAGGAGGAAGAAGTCGATGAAGAGGGGAAAGAATTGAGAACGTAGCAAGAGACTAAAGAAGATGAAGGATATAGGGAGTGTGGGCAGGAAGAGAATAAATCAAAGGAAAGGGGAGCAGATTATGGACATTAGTCAATTGTGTTTTTATTTGCAGGTCTGATCTGCAAAAATGGTATGGGCTCATATTTGTAATGAAAATACTCTCAAACCAGTGCAAAATGCACTCTTTTACATCAATGTTAAACCAAGGCCATAATTGCGATCGCTTATCAGGCATCCTCATATATGCACCTAGCAAGGGCCGCTATCTAGATATAAGAGGTACAAAGCGATAGCGGAGGGCAAAAACACGATTAAACTATAATAAAAGAGAAAGAGACAACTTTGGAAAAGGCGTAAATAATAAAGAAATACATAAGAATGGCCATATTTTCAGAAAACTCCTTAGACTACTTACCTCTAGTGTCCAAATGTCCAATTCTGTTGACCGATGCCAATCCTAATATTCCAGTTACAGTGTGATCCATTATGTAAGGCCACAGATTGTTGCTAGTGATGTTGATGTCTATAACCTGTACTTGTCACTATAAATACTAATATTGCGATGACAAGTCATCTGTGTGGTCTTGTAAGGAGACGTATAAGCTAGCCATTATCTTCATCAACAGTAAAATTATGAATAAATAAATATTGATGCCATGAGTTTAGATAAAATACTCACAACATCCTCCAGACGAATATAAGGTACCAACACTCTGTGTCACCTTGAACATGTACAGTTTGATTGATATAATCATGTGAGAAGTAATCACAAAAATGGCTGTCTAAAAACAATAGCAAAGAGCCGCGTGACGTCAATTTCGTTTCTTCCATATCCGACAGGCGGATTTTATGAGTATTTTACCTAACCGCATAGCATCAATCAACAGTTATACAGAGCTCTCTGGTCTTGAAACAAATGATGTTCGGCTTGCGTGCTTAGTTACCGGATGGAAGATAATAATCACAAAACTCGAATCCTGATATGGTGTCCTTTGGTAAGGCACTGTACACACATTGTCCCTACTTAGATGTAAATAAATAGAGTATAACTGGCGCTCATAATATGACCAAAATGTGTTGCTAGCGTCGTAAAACCATTAAAACATTTTTTTTAAAAACATATCAGAGTTGGCTATGGGCAGTGATGGAAATTGTAAGAGTACTGGGACTAAGACCTCCCAGCAGGAGACTTAATATAAATAACATATAAATGCTGTTCCTTGTGGTCTTCTGCTGGGGAAATACAGGAATCAGAGTATTTTCAGATATGATAACCCACATTTAGTGTGTGGTTTCATTGTTGTAATACTCTCAAATCTACCCAAAATATCGTCAATTATAACAATGTTCAATCAGCCCCATAATTGTTTTCGATTATGAGACTGCTGATTTGTACACCTAGACGTGGAGTAATTTTAGAATTACATTTATGATTAATAGTATAGGAACTTTGAGCTTTCTAACATTTTATAAAATTGTATATATTCTCCATTATAACGAATAAAAAAAAAATAGTACGCATTTCGTATCAAGGAATTTTAAATTCACATTTTATCAAATTCCTCACTACATAATACTGTTTTGAGAAAATGAGTGAAATATCAGAATCTCAGAGATTGACTAACCACATCGTATTGCTATTGGTTTGAGAATATGAGTGAACTATCAGTATCTCAGAGATTGTCTAAACAAGTCGTAATGCTATTGGTTTGAGAATATGAGTTAAATATCAGAATCTCAGAGATTGTCTAACCGCATCGTATTGCTATTCGCTGTCTGCACAATTCGTTTTATTATCTAGGAGTACTGTCATAGTTCGAAGTGATGAAATAAACTTATGACCCGTCATCCTCTTTATTTATTAGGCCAGTATTTCTTCCATGTGATTAATTTTTATTTGGTAGTATCCACCATCATTTAAATTGAATTAATTATGATCGTAGAAAGAATAGAATGGAATTTTAAAATCGAGTGCAGTATATTTTTCCCCATGATGTTAATATCGGAGTTCAACAGGTTTTTGGAGTGTCGGCGATAAGAAACATTTTTAATGAGCTTATATATAGCGCAATATCCACTAAACGTACTCGAAGCGCTTTACGAAGGGTCCCTGACCAACAACAATACGAAACATGTAGAACGAGACATGACGCCTGTTGGGTAATAATACAATTTCTTTTCGACAGAGACAACGCTGTTAACGGCCAGGTACTCATTTTACACATGCGTATGGTTAGAGAATGCAAGTAAAGAGTCTTTTCCAAGGGCTCAACAATGCACCGAGCGAGGCTCGAACCCAGGACCTTCCGATCCTAAAGCGAGTGTCATACCACTAGACCACATAACCGCAGTGGACTGGATGGGGAGAACAACCACAGAGGCAGGACAGTTGAAAACAATATCACAACCAGACCTGCCTATTATTATTGTAGAGCTACCGAGTTGTAGCCTAACTGCAGAACTACAAAATAATATGCAATTATAATCCATTAATACGTCTTGAAGAATACCAGCTGGCGCCAGAAGTTATAAATTCAGAATTGAATTAAATTTAACTGGTGAGTTGACGTTCGAAAAATGCTAAGTCACATTTTTATTATCCTAAGGAAACTGCCATACTTTATGTTTTATTTAGTGAGTTAAAGAGTGAAATACTTTTTTTATTTGCCTTATAGAACAACACCCTAAGCATTTTGAAAGAGCGGCGTTTTTCCTGTTTATTCCAAAGTGCCTAATAGATTCAAAGGAAGAGAGAGAGAGAGAGAGAGAGAGAGAGAGAGAGAGCGAGAGAGAGAGAGTTATCTTATTTTCTCTCTACAAGTGACTAAACAGTATTTTGAAAGTCATCTCATCAATTGTTAATTTCAATGAAGTTAATTTATTACCCTTCTTCTTCTTCTTCTTCTTCTTGTTGTTGTTGTTGTTTTCTTTCCTTCTTCTTCTTCTTCTTCTTCTTCTTCTTCTTCTTCTTTCTTCTTCTTTCTTCTTCTTCTTCTTCTTCTTCTTCTTCTTCTTCTTCTTCTTCTTCTTCTTCTTCTTCTTCTTCTTCTTCTTTATGGCGGATGCTTGCTGGACGGACGCAGCACACAAAAAACCCCGACCCCGACGGAACACCATTCAGGTTTTCAACTTTGCCATACCTTCTGCCTCTGTGGTTGTTCTCCCCATCCAGTCTACTGAGTCTAGAAACCATCTTCTCCTTGACCTCCTTCTGCTCCGCTTGCCCTCGCAGGCACCCCCATTGCAAAACATTTTAACTATTGTATGTGTATAGCGACTTCATTCCCCTGATGGAGATACGAGCTGATTTTAAACCCTCTCCTTACCAACTACAGGACAATCGTCACATTCCTTATGATACCGCCAACATTTTTCTTATTCAAATTTCTGTTGTACATCAAAAAAAATTAAAGAAAATTAACACTGTGTTGTAGAGCATGTTTTGCTAAATAAATTATGTTTCGCAAAAACGTTATTGCTATTATGGCAGAGTGATAAACAATGTATTTTTGTGTTAGTTGGGTGTGAAGTTCTGGGGAAGATCCTGAAAATGGTTTTAAGGAGAGAGTTAAGGTACATTATTTTCAAGACACAAATCTTCTAATCTACAAATTTTCAATTAGGCAGCTCTAGCAATTCAGATGAAATGGGAACTGCAACATACATTTCTGCTCACCTACATCCACACACACACACACACACACACACGCACGCACACAACATTAACAACAAAGTCCGCTCAATTTGCTGTAACCAAATGTTTAATCGTAGAATAACATAAATGATAAAGTGAGCGTGAAAAAGAAATTTAAAAAGAGAGAGAGAGAGAGAGAGAAAATTAATGAGAAGGAAGCTCAAGAAGTTCATATGATTACCTAAACATACATTATGATTGAACATTTTTTTTTTCTACTTTATTTCGAACTCAGTTCTAATTTAATGTCTACCAAAGCAGAATCGTAATGCAGTCGTCTTCATGACAGACCAAAAATTTTAACGTTTCGCCCAAAAAAATATTTTAAGCGCAAGGCCTTTTATAAAGCAAACTTTCTGGCTAAATTGTTTAAAATGTTGGAATCAATACTCGCCAATCAATTTAATTGCAAACGATTCTAGTGTCCCGAAAAGCTGTAAAAATTATATATATGAACACACTTAAATATCAATCTTTTCAATCTTCTCTTGCTTTAATTTCAAATAATATTATTGGATCCACCAATCATAAATTTTAATCTTTATAAATTGTATTTTCTATAAATGTCGAGTCTCATCGTAGGCATTTTCCTAAACCATGTAACTCACTGGTATTTAGTTCAAATCGTGGTTTAAAATGATAGAAACTTGTTACTTTTTATGATTAGCCGATAGAAAGGCATTTTAAATGAGATTGTAGCATTCTATGTTTAGAACACAATAATAGCTATACCAGTCACTTCATCTTGCTGACGTAAGAGTTTTCAATTTGTTTATGCTCTTAGTTATGATTTTGTTATAAATAAGTAGTTGTAGTAGTTGGTGAATTCCATATCAGGATGTAAGTTTGATAGTATTTTGATTAGAAATCCTGATTGCATGATTTTCATAAAACATAAATTTTACTTCATTTTCAGTTAAAATTATCACAGATTTCTTGTTTAACAGAGATACTTGGATCACATTTTCATTTAGGGCGCTTCCGGTTGGAATTATCTACGTTGTGTAACACTTAAGTCGAGATTTTGTCATGGCCTTAATCTAAGCAGTTGACGTAAGTAATGATTTTTCTTTCAAATCAAATTGTTGGTGATAAAATTTGCCGTTACTCTTCTTTGCACATAAGCACTAACACGAAAATATATTTTATTTCTTAATTATAAATTCAGATTTGACTATGTACACAGAGCCCAAAATTGGTAGAAATGTGGATTGTTCATCAATGTATGCATGTCTATGTTACGGTATTGTTTGAGATTATTTTTTTCGTATGTGATTTTCACCGATGTCCCCAAGTCTCTTGGTTTTCTGGGAAATTTTTGTTTCGCACCCACGAGATAAAGAGCAATCAGTGAGATCCGGGTTCTTTTTAAACTGATGGTGTTTACACAAATAGATCCATTAGATTAGTCAGTTCCTGGTATTCAGTATAAGATACACACTAATAATTCAGGCCAAAGAAGAGAATAGGTGAACTCGAGGTCAAACTATCCTTTATTGTTGAATATACTGTTCTAAAACATATCTTTTTGGCAAATAAGTTGAACGTTTGCCATATGTAAAATGGATGTGTTGGAAATGTGTAGGAAATTAATTGCGAAGCCAATGAAAAGTTAATGCTGTTAAATCGAAAATACATGGAAGTGTAAAATTTGTAAACTGTGTTATGTCCTTTTGAGCTCTAGGATTTTACTTTGGTCTTATACTGAACAACTTTAGCAGGGTTTTAGTTTGGACACAACAATCCATCAGCACAACAATAGTGTTACTATATTTATTATAAATCATTTCACCAATTATAACACTGAACCGAGGTGAGTGTCAGTGTTGTTATTTTTCTTCTTGCTCAAATTATATTATCTGGTAGTCGCACTCAAAGAAACTCCCCAAGAACTTATCCCAACATCAAAAATTTCAAATACAATCATGTATGTGGATGGTATTTAATTCATATTAAATTACTATATCTAATACTAAAACTGCTTTTGTTATTAAGAAAAGCCACATACTGTTGAATTATTTCCTCCGAGTTACTTAAACAAATAGATTAAATGTTGCAATGAAGAGTGCGAATTGACTGCAATTTCTGGAATTGTTAATACAATTTCAAATAAAAAATAGTGTTTCATCAGAAGCATTGTTTTCATTTCATTTGACTAGGTCTACATCAAAAAGAATAATAAATAACTTTAAAATCAAATGTGAATTTTTAAAAACCAAAGAAACGAAATAAAAAGTTTTTAAAGAATAAAACGTGATCAGAAACAAAAATTATATAAGTTTTATAAAGGTAAATAAATCGTAGTGGGTAATTTGTCTCAATGAACAGTTTCGGAAGTAAGCAAGCTTTCAGGTAGTATTTTCTAAAAATGAATTGAATCAACTTCGTATGTATGTTAATTTTAAATGCCAATGAACAGACCGTTCCAATAATACGAGTTCAAAACTTAATCATTTCGACACATTTAGAAGTAGGTACTAATATAGTTATGAGGTTGCAATAAAAATAATGGTCATTGCGGCGCATGTGACGGGGAAAAAATGAAGGAACAATCGCGTTATCATCTATTTTGACGTATTTTTCAATTGACGCACTGTCGAAAAAAATTTACGATAAGTAAATAATGCCAATAGGATAGCGTGCGTCGTTTGCAAAACGAATGTTGTGGAGGACAAAATCGGTAGTAGATAATGATCAATTCAGCTGGTTCGAAAATTTGGTTAATGCATTTTTCAAAGGCATGTCTTGCTTCAGTCAGTAAATGTACAAAATGCCTTGCATCAATTCCTTTTTTATTTTTCAAAATGCCAAAATATTTTTATTGAAATAATGTTACATTTGGATCACTTACGCCATGGAACAATATTTTATCACAACTTCATACACAAAAATTCAGCTCATCATAATCCGAAACTGTTCATTTGATAGTCCAAGGGCAGTCCGTGGTCGTTGATCCTTCTTATCGGCAATACTTTTATCCTTCCGCGCCCAAAGAGTCGACAACATCCAACCATCCTAAAAAAGATGGTCTCTTCAGAGACTTTTGTCCTCGTTTGAAAACGCCGGATGTCCGTCGAATGACAACAGAGACATTTAAACACTTCTTCTTTGTTTTCCCCAACAGCGTATTTCTCCAATGTGATGATAACCTTCCTCCATATCTCCAGCTGTTATCGAAATACGTGTGACGAATTATGAGACATTTTTCATTAAAAAGAATACAAACAATCTTAAAGCTCATAGCTCAATATATAATATCTAAGACAATAAATCTGGAAACTTACAGATTATAAAACTAACAACTATCTATATTGGAAAGCATGAATTATCTTTGTAGAAATAGCCATATCTTGTCAAATTAGTCTGAAAGCCAAAATATAAAGCATTATAACTCATTGAAAAAATAAAATGTAATTGTTTTAATTTAAAAATCCAATGAAAAGTGTTATGAATGTTAAAAACTAAAACAAAAAATTAGAATATGAGATGGACATTGAATCATTTAGTAATGCTTTCAAATCTGTATAATAAATGACTGGGTCAAAGACTGAAGTGAATTGGGAATCACATGCTTTTACATGGTCAACAATCATCACAGAGTAAAATATAAACAAAACACCATTCCTGTGGGAGAGAGCTTAATTTACACAACATTAACTGTTTATTAATTTTCCATACTGTTCATACTTATATTTTTTCTATAATTTGAAATATTATAGTTGTGCTTTAGGACAACTTACTGGCAAAATTAATTTTATGTAATAAAAAATAATATCGAATCAGTCATTATTATTTCAAACATTCATGCATATTTAGATGCTTTATTATATATAAAGTGATCATGCTTTGGGCTAATAAGTGACAATATGAAATATCTTAACAGGATTAAGTAACGGTAACATGGAATGGAAAGCAAACCACACTAAACATTGCAAACATATTTAACTTCAGATTTTCTTTTCAAATAGGGACGGCACTGACTGCTCGTCACCCCAATGTGTCCGTTCTGCCATGGCATCTGAGAGGCCCAATAGTGTGGTACCCCTGTTCCTTCAGCCATTCGCCTGAAATTGTCGGAGAGACCAGCGGCAATGATTAGTGGGTTATATCAAATAGACGATATAAGAACATGATTATAAACGTTAAACATAATTTTTCATGAAACGAAAAATAAAATAAAAATTTAAGAGAGAAAAATTGATTACGATGAATACATACCGAAAGTACGTTGAGAAAAAAGAATCACATATAGAATGGCATTTATCGCACTAAGGGATTGTCTCAATTACTTACACAAATAATTTAAAAGGGTAGGTCCATAATGAAGAAACAAAGAACAATTGGTGCACCGCTCATGAAATATTTCATAAAATATTTTGGAGATGACTAGTAAAATGAATCAGTAAGGAAAACCAGACATTCGCTTCCCTCAAACAAATTTGGAGAGCAACGGGATTATATTCCAGCACTAAAATAAAGATTTGTATAAGTAATGCCTTGAGCGTTTTACTCCATGGATCAGAATGTTGGAAGATCACAGAGGGTGTCATCCGGAAACTTGCAACGAATCTTCAAGATATTCTGGCCAAACACAATCTCAAATGAGAACTTGAGAGTGAGAGATGAAGTGGAGTCTCTGGAGAGTCTCATTAAATGGAAAAGATGGCAATGGTTGGGGCATGTCTGTCGCAGACCTGATGAAACACTGATAAGAAAGGCTCTCCGATGGACACCCCAAGGCAAGATGAAGCGAGGCCGCCCCAAGGAGACTTGGACCGTAGAGAGGGACCTATAACAGAGAGATCTGGCCCTTGAGATGACCCCAAGAATAGCTGCTGACAGGACCAGGTAGAGATCCCTTGCATCGCCTCAAGTGCCAGCAGGCCCGGAGAGGATTGAGTGAGTGAGTAAAGTGAATAGTAAAAACGTTTTAAAATGATAAAGAGTTGAACTTGATGCTAAGTAGCCAATACTTGTTTTTATTTGGTATTCATATAGATCATAACCATCCTAGCGTGTTTATGTGGCAGCAATCCCTAATCCAGGAATGCCTAGTAACGAAATATACTTAGAATCTGTTTATTCCCCTTTGTCAATTATTCTCAAAATCGAATAAAAGACATAACACAACAATGATATAATAGATGAAAAGGCATGCCGATGTAGAAAGATTCTGTTTCTATTACAGGAAAAAAGTGTGATGAAAATGTATTAAAAGTTTTACAATATCGTTACAACAATTCAATCATGCTGAAGAGAAAAAGAGATTGTTAGTTTGATTATAGATAATAATAAAACAAATATAACTGAAATGATAGAGATTGCCTTGCACTGAGATGACTGTTAAAGACGACGATAACCATGCTGTTAGTGATAAACTGTTATTTATTTATTCAAAAAGAAAAATGATGCATAGAGAAATGGAAGCAATAGAATTGGAGCATAAAATTGGTGAAGAGATAGAAAATGAATTCCATTGACATGTTTACGACATGACGAGTATTTGAATTCGGTCGCAGCATTCAAATTCCAATTTTATGAGATGTAGCTTGCACATAACAATTATAATAAGCTTAAAAGATGACTAATATACTCAATAGATAAAACATTTAAAATTTGAAATATAAGGAGTGCGAACTAAATCTCTGGTAGAATTTAAAATGCATCCGAATTCTTCCAAAATGCAGTGCATTGAAAGTTATAGCAAATAAGCCGAAAGATTCAAAATGTAGAAGCGGAAGAAAGAATAATGAGTTGAATTCTCATTTTTCTTTCTTTTAGTTTGTTTCCGTTACTTGCTTTGTCTTTCATCTAGATAGTAGTTATATTTTCAGCCTATTTTTCATTTCCATAACATCGCAGAGGTCCAACGAAGCTAAAGCCGTCCTCCTTTAGACCACCTTGAAATATAAATGTAAATGAAGTCGTGACTAAAACCATCTCTTGAATTTTGCGATTAGCTTGTTGAAATGCAAATTTATGCCACGAGAACAACGTATTCAACTCAAGACCGGATTTATTCCAAAGTATTTTGTGAGTTGAGAGGCCGAAAAGATATTTATACATGAAAGATATGGTATACTTTGACGAGACCGTTAATGATATTACAGTACTTGCAATTTAAAACAAAATTTCATGGCACAGGTAACCTTAACTTTAGTCATGTATATTGCACATGTTTTACTCATCAACATTATCTGACGGTTGATGAATTGGAATTACATAAAAAGTAGTCTTCTGGAGCTGTTATAGACAGTAGCAACCCTTTTGATGAGATGCCAGTCTATAGCAAAGTACTTGCCATTAGATCGAACAGATCCAGCTCTTCAATCATTGCTGAGTGTGTCATCTGTGATTGAACTCGGTCACTTTGTGCCTTAAGTGAGTGCTCTGACATCTGAGCTTCGGGACCCCCTAATGAATTGTAGACTAGTTGAAAAAAACAAATGTCGTAATAATACAATGTAAATGATTTAAAACAATGTATGATCAAGAGATCTTTCCGAAGAAAATAGAGTATAAGCTATAGCGTTTCGAAAACAATCGAGATAACGCAAAGGATGACCAATTGAAACTCTATGTTTCAATTTTAAAAGATTGGAAAGCAATGGACAAGACAACAGGTTAGAGTGGAGAATATGTTTGAGGCAATTGATGGACTGATATATATAAATCTTGAATTTAGTACTTTGGTAGCAATAATGTAAAAAGAAAGAAAAGTAATGAGAGAAGGAAAGAAATCAACAATGAAGATTTGTAACATGAAAACAAACCAGCACCAATGTTAAATCGAAAAATATGACAAATCAAGAGTCTTTTTGTTTCAAGGAGAAAAACAGCAGCTTTATAGTTTTTGGATAATTTCACTAAATAATGGATTAGAGAAAAGTATAAGACTGGATACCAACAAGATGACATTGCAATCACATGAATATAAATGTCAAGAGTAAATGGATTGTGTTGCTTGGCAATCGAAGTTGGCTCAGGAAAAAGTAAAAAAGAGGTTAGATATTCATGTTTGCAAATCTGAAGTCTGTTTTAAACGATTGAATATAGTTGATAACATTTGGTCTCTCACAATAATTATTTGTAAAATCAGGATATCGTGTACGCTCAAATCCTTATTTTTAGCATACATTTACAAGAGTGACGTTCAAAATGTTTTCTATCAATCCAGTTCTTAAAGATTTAGTCGATATTTAAGTTCAGAAATTCTACCCAACTTTATTGTAACAATAGACAGAGGAAATTTAAAGGACATGTGCGTTAACATACTGTCTAAAGGCGACTTTTCTTATAAATAGACCGCCGAAAGGGGACTTTTTTTTCTGTGAAAAACTAATCATGGTGTTGAAACAAGATCTCATTGGTGACTAAAGTTGGAGATTTAAAAGCTCGGGCACATACGATATAATATCATTTTTGCTTTGCTCGGGAAGTACCATTTTGTGATGAAACTTGCAAACACTACGGATTGGCAAAAGGTTATGAGGCCATGGTAGTTCTCAAGTTCAATTTGAACAATATTTTAGACGTATATTATATGAACTGCTTTCCAAAGATGATACCATTGACAATAAATATTGTTTGAAAAAATAGTGGCGTACATAATCGAACGCAAGCTTAGACTTGATTCGCATCTCAGCAATTTCATAAACAACCATTTTGACTTTGCTTCATATAGTGAGATGCCAAGATGAGCCTCTTGATTGTAGAAAGGACTACACAGGACTACCTTCCTATTGTAAATTCCTGCCCATCAATGTTTTTGTTTATTCATCTTAACAACGCCACTACCACATTATCTCATTCGTCTGTAGTGTTTCATTCATCCTGTTTTTTTATAAAAGGGAAACCTGAAACGTCCATTTTATCTGTTTTCGTATATTAAATTGAAGCTTACATTCAATTTTACATTTTTATTTATTTCATCGAGCTTCGAGCAGCAACATTTACATTGGTTCTAGCTCAAAACGTTATACTGTAATTAAAATAAATAACAAGATAGATGACTGGCGCTTAAATTCAACAAAATACCATTGTTATTACATACTCTTTGTGGCATGAGAGAACTTGTACAATTGAAAACAAATTCTTCAGTTTGGTTTGCAAAAAGAAAATATTGCATTGTCGTATTCCCTTTATTATATGCGTATCTTAAGTGACCAAAGTTAATGGTTGTCTTTACTGACAGACTTAAAAGTTTATCAAGTATGATTTGTAAGATGAATGAATTATTGAATATGGCTGTATTGTATCTATGGACGCATGCCGTGAACAATGTGTGTGTTACTTCGCGTGTGTCAGTCTGTTCTTAGTATCCAGTTAGTAAATTGTTTCCATAAATCTCTGTCCAGTTCAAGTTTTTCTTAGCTTTTGAGGGTCATCATATGTATTAAGAGGCTGAGGAAATTGGGTGTTTCCTTGTGATGTTGAAATCAGTTCTTCCGTTGTTGTTTCTCAATACATTTGATATTTTTTGAGATCTTGATTCAACGTTGTTGGAAGTGAAGTTGGGGTATGCCATCTGTATTTCGCTCCTTATTTGAAGTTGTCATCCATCAAGGTGTGTGATGGAATATATCGCTTTATTCGCTTACTGACTGACTGGTTGTACTCTGCATCTGTCATATATATATCCTCATTAATGATTTTGTCTGGCGAATTTACACCAATAACTCGTCTCAATTGTTTGCGATGAATGGAGTCCAGGGTATCCAAATTCTTTTTTTGTGAGATCCCATGCACCACAGATGTACATAGGATTAGCAGCACTATCGCTTCGTTACGGCGTATTCTTTTATTTTCATTAATGATAGTCGTCCTGTTCCAGAAGTTTTGTAGCAATTTTCTCCGTTTGATGTCTTCATTGGCATTACTCAAGTTTACGAGTTTTCTTTCACTTTTCCATTCCGCTTGTTGCTTGTAAACCACTGTTACCTTAAGTTTTCAATGTCCAGAGAATTTGATATTGTAGGTATTTGCTGCTTCGCCTGGTCTACTGTATCAAATATATCAACATCGTCTGAATAGATAACTTCGCGGGTAAGGATTTAAGAAATCGGGAGTTTTTGTCTTAATTCTTTTATTACTGCTTCCAAATATACGGTAAAAAGAATTGCGCTGAGACTGTCTCTTCGTGAGTTACCAGCGATGTTAATAGTGAAAATCTGTTTCCGCACCAGATGAAAACGTTAATGTTTGCCAGCAGTGATCTTGGTCGGATATGATCTTTTTCGAGAAATGAGTTTTGTCCCTTCAAAAGCTTTGTTCTGCTGATTTGTAAAATGATATAATAATATATTTCATAAAAACATCACTGTAGTTAATACGTATATCAACCCCCTTTCTCAGATCTAACAATGATTAGGTACGTACTTAATTGCGACATTATTATCATAACATTAATCTGAACTGATATTAACAAGACGTTTAAGTTTCTTCCGTTCTCAATTTCATTCCGTAACGTAACCTCTTCGTTGCTATGTAATAAGCTATGCTACTCTTTTATTCCGGCAAAAATATATTTGCGTTAATCATTCGTTATTCGCCTCATATTGCTGATGGTCCGAGCCGTCAGTGTTTAAAATCACGGAACAAAACCCCTAATCACATCAAGGGATTTCTAATCGATCTGTTTAAAGGAAAGTTTATTTTCAATTATAGTCCACTCGTTTTCTTCCAAGATTTAGAGTAGAACAAAGGTGAACGTTCTAAATTTGTCAGGCGTCGCAATTTAACAATTTGAATCGTGAGAACCCTGAATAAAATCGAGTTATTATTGTTGCTAATGGAATTAATATGAAACAAGGATTCCGTTCTACATACTACAATGAGACCGGCAATTGCCGACACAAGTTAAAGTACCTTACCTGTGTCTCCTGCTACAAAGGCATAGACTGGTAAATCATCCTTGTAAGTAAGATACCCGTCATCTTGACGCCAGGTCGGGTCATTAGAGTCACAGTTACAGACCTCCTCAGGGGAAAAACACGTGTTGTTCATCCCGCACGCACAGCTGTGGGATCCTGGGGACGCCCCTCCAAAGTAGTCGGCAATACCTCTCGTTCTGTAAAGGTTGAAGGTGAATAAACGAGCATCTTTTATTATTTATATCCCCTAATCAAATATCTTTAAGACGAGAAGCAATAGTCGAATTACTACGCTATCATTCTACGCTATCATTTAAGTGTGTTTCATAGTTAGATATCAACTGGAAACATGACCGCTCGAGTTGTAGTTCTAAATATTCAATAACTCGCTGCATTCAAGAAATGAGTGTTTTATGAGTTTGTTAATAACTTTCCAATCTTTCTTGAAGTTGAAACTGGTGTCTCGATTATTCAATCAATACAGCAATCATTTCACAACCAGGGGGACGATTTTCAGTACTGAATTAGGGTTGGGTTTCTCTTCTCTTCTTCCAACACCCCCTTCTCTCTCTCTCTCTCTCTCTCTCTCTCTCTCTCTCTCTCTCTTTCTCTCTTTCCCCCTTCCCTCCTTCTCTCTCTCTCTTTCTCTTTATCGACTCTCTCTTTCTTCTCGCTCTCTTTATCATCTCTATCCCTCAATTTCTCTTCTCTCTCTCTCTCTCTCTCTCTCTCTCTCTCTCTCTCTCTCTCTCTCTCTCTCTCTCTCTCTCTCTCTCTCGACCGCGTACAATCTGACCTGGGAGGACAACAATAGAAACAACAACGATAATAATGATAATAATAATAATAATAATAATAATAATAATAATAATAATAATAATAAAATAATAATAAATAATAATAATAATAATAATAATAATAATATAATAATAATAATAATAATAATAATAATAATAATAATAATAATAATAATAATATTAATAATAATAAAAATATTATTATTATTATTATTATTATTATTATTATTATTATTATTATTATTATTATTATTATTATTATTACTACTACTACTACTACTATAATTATATTATTATTATTATTATTATTATTATTATTATTATTATTATTATTATTACTATTTTCATTATCATTATTAATACTACTATTATTATTATTATTATTATCATCATCATCATCATCATCATCATCATCATCATCATCATCATCATTATCATTATTATTATATTATTATTATTATTATTATTATTATTATTATTATTATTATTATTATTATTATTATTATTATTATTATTATTATTATTATTATATTATTATTATTATTATTATTATCATTATCATTATTATTATTATATCATCATCATCATCATCATCATCATCATCATCATCATCATCATCATCATCATCATTATTATTATTATTATTATTATTATTATTATTATTATTATTATTATTATTATCAGTTTTTGAAATAGAAATAACTAGGTAATCCAGTTTTATGTCAAAACTCCTACCTGTTAAGCCAGCCCGTGGTCAATTTGTTGTTGTCATTGTAGTTGTGAATGAGAGCAGCAAAGCACTCCCAACTGATGTACTGTTCACAGTGTGCCGACAGGTCTACGACGGATGTCACCTGCTCAAACGTTATGTTGTAGGTGAGCTCTACCTCGTACTCACGTGCTCCCTCCCAGCCCTGTACTTGCACTCGTTTTTCTTGGTCGTGTCCTGATGGAACGAGCAATATAAAAGTAATGCATCAAAACAACAGGTTTCGTGGAATAGATAGAATGAAGTGACGTACTTCGGGTCTTTGTTATTGTTTTTTACCATCCGCGTTTATGAGTAATTCTCACTAAACTGTATTAACCAGTTTATAAACGTTTAAGGTAACACATAGTTTGTGTTTTGGTCCATTATTCTTCCGGATGGCAATGTTGTGAGCTTCTTAGCCGAACGACCTGGTGTCTTGTGCTAATCGGTGGCTCAGTGGTAGGGTATCTCGTCTTGTCAGAAAGTCAGGTGACATTGATTTTGATCGTAGCCATCGTTAACTTATAGCCTGACACTGATCAATAATGTAGTTTAAAGGTGAGTCTCTCTCTCTCTCTCTCTCTCTCTCTCTCTCTCTCTCTCTCTCTCTCTCTCTCTCTCTCTCTCTCTCTTTCTCTTTCTCTCTATCCCTCCTCCTTTACAAATCGTGAGTTATATTCAATAGTTCAATAAATGCTCTCACTTGTCTCCTTGAGCATCACTAACGACAACTCCCTAGGCGCTGCACAAACCTAAAAGTTGACGTCAAAATATAAGTCCTAGTGGGTTCTAGCGTAGCCATCGTTAACTTATGGCCTGACACTGACCAAAAAATGGCGTCAAAATACCAGTCTTTGGCCACAAAGGAAACAAATCGTGAGTTGTGTATTCAATAGTTCAACCAATGAAATAACTTGTTTCCATGAACACTACTAACGACAACTCACTAGGCGGTGCAAAAACCAAACAATGACGTCAAAATGCCAGTCTATTTGGGTTTCAGTGTCTGGCTATAACTACCGTTAACATAGCCTGACAGCAGAACCCTCTAGGACTGGAAGTTTGACGTCATTTTTTAGGTTTGTGTCGCGTCTAGTGAGTCGTCGTTAGTAGAGCTCATGGAAACAAGTTATTTCATTCGTTGAACTATTGAATACAACTCATGATTTTTTTATTTTGTGGCAAAAGACTGGCATTTTGACGTCATTTATTTTTGTCAGTGTCAGGCTATAACTTTACGATGGCTCCAGTTCTAGAGTCAGGCTTGAAGTTAACGCTTGCTACGCACTGATAGTGAAACATTCTGATCCTGACGTTATATCCTACTCAACACAGAGGTGAAAGAGTATATGACTAAAGAGCGTATAGTAAGAGCATTAATATAGTAATATAAAGAATGCCTAACAGGGGCGGGTACTGTTTGAAGTGAAAATTTTGTTCCATATTGCCTGCTCGGGGAATAAATCAAACATTGCCACTATGACAACAGCGATAATAAAGACACGCATCGGCGAATGTCATGACCTTCATCAACTAAATCACTGTCATAACAAATGATGACAGTATTCAGCAGTACATTGGCAAAACGTTGTTTCTCACTGGACTTGGCTGACTGGCTTAAAGCATTCCGTTTTCGATGTTATACAGCTTCGCAGCTCCGGCCGTTCTGTTATTCAAAACGACCCTCATTTTATCAAACATTCTTAAAAGCAGAGGCTTCAAAGTCTATGTTTTAAGAATTCATTACAAGTACAAATTGAAGGCCATCGATATTTGAAGTAAAAATAAGTTCTGGACAAAATAGAATTGATGTGTTTTGTTTATGTACTTTTTAGTAGAAGTAAAATGTGATTTCATTTTCCTCGGACTAAACATGTCGTGACCTACTGCCTCAATCTGGGAATACGTTGGAAATTAAGCATTTAATTTAGTCAAAATGAGCAGATTAAGGAAAGTTATCTTTGTTGAAGTTTAGGGAAATAAAACTAACTCGTCTTAATAAATGTAATATTCATTCTAAACTTAAATTTCGAAAGTTCGGCTTTAAATATTTAGCTCTAAAGATTAATGTGGTTGTAACGAAATATCGGTTTGAGCGACGTATACATCTGTTGAGGTCTATATGATCGAACGCAACAACAGGCTTGGTTTGACCTTGTTGTTATTGACTACAATTTACGTTGGTTTGAGACACAGTGGTTTGAGGCGATTGGTCAAATACGGATCAACTAAGTACAATTTAACTGGGACAGGTCAGTCACGATTGTCCGAGTTTTGGGTAAAGATAAAGACTGACACAGTTCTTTGTCCTGGTCGGCTGGTATTTCCA
>NC_088360.1:41242392-41272392 GCF_034508935.2 Berghia stephanieae
TAAAGCATGTGCGTCTGCAGAAAATTTGACGACAAGTTAATGTGTATGTATAGTGCTCAGACTAAATGACAACATCTAAAATGTATTTATAATGTATTATTTTGAACAATCAGCTTTTTAAAAAAAGAAAATATATATACAATCCTGTAATTTGTAAGGAATGGGCCCTAGTCCTGAATGATAAAGAATGAGCAAAGTCCTTTACTATTATTGTCCGATTGTTACATTTCGACTCTACATAATCTCGTTACCTCTTACTGAAACAATCATAGTAATACGATTTTTTTAAGTTTGGTCAAATAAAAAATTAGACGGCGTCATGTATAATAAATATTTCATAAAAAGCAATTTGTAAGCATAGATTTTGTAATTAAAAATGGGCATATGCGTTAGCAGTGACATCACAGCAAATAAAGCTGTGCACGTTGAGTCATCACAAATGATCTCTCCGCAATTGAAGTGATTTTTGCAAGTAATTTTCACTGTTACTTTTTGTAAGCGATTGCGAAAGTGTTCATAATTTCAGTCAAACAGATGTTAGAAATAGAAAGTCGGCTACATGAAATAATAAAGGTTAAAATCGTTGTCTTATGACTTTATGAAAGAAACAAACGATTTGCTCGGCAAGACAATTTGAAAGAAGCAAACAACAATGAAGAAAGATTTCGAAGAGAAAGGATTAAGGCATCAAAACACATAATACGATACATAAAACATTTCTGTCATTTTGAGATTTTATTTCTTTAAGCAGTAAAGGGAATTACGGCAGGTAATGAAATCAAGTGAATGAGGAAAGCTACTTTACTTGGACAGTGATGATCATTGCAACTCTGAGTCTGGTTAAAATCGCCCACGCATGGTAATCCGTTATGAAACGGGCCAATACAGTCGCGTGAACGCTCCTGGGAACCAGAGCCACAAGACAAAGTGCATGTGGTCCAATTACTCCATACACTAAAGTAGCCATCCTCTGCGAAACATTGGGAAAATCTTCATATTAATGTGTGAAATAAGATCAGAAAATTGCGGATTGATTACGGAATATTAACAAAATCTCTTGGGGTGTGATCCCTACCAAAATACCTTTTATAGTAGCTAACATTCAAAGGGCCATCAAAAAATTGCTAGGTCTTAACAGCTATTGTAATCAAATGCAATGTTTTGTTGTAGATTCGGGTACATGGGGAGAATTGCTGCGGTCTGCTAGATCATAAGTATGGTATATTGTTTGGTAGACAATTTCCTCGTGTTGCAACCTTTTTGAATATTTCATTATATCTTTTTGACATTGGACCGTCCTTAAAATATGTAAATGGACTAATTGATTTTAAATAGAAGGAAAAAATATCATTTTTCCAAGGAAAATAGGGCTACGGAGTTTATTTTTAAATTGAGTTGTCGCGACAGAGCATCGACAGTGGTCTATTATTGTGAACTTATTGGCAAGGTTTAAACAGATGCGAGTAGTTTCACATCTATCTAGAATAAATTTCAAAACAGAGAAAATATTAAGGATAAAGCGGGTGCTAGTTGAGTTTTAATTGATTATTTTTGCTGAAGTTACAAAGTCTTTGATGTGATACTTGGTGAATTCCATATCAGAATTTAGGCGTGGTGATATGATTATCAATCCTAATATCTCGCTTATAGAAAAAAATTAACTGCTGTTGTCTATATTTTTATATTTCAAAAATAGTTAATGGTTTGAGTTTTAACTTTTAACTTTATATCCATAAATACTTTGCTTAAATTCTATAAAGGGCACTTCCGGTTGGCTCCTCTATAGGTCAAATTCTGTGTATAAGTACATATTAAGATTTATTTGTTAGAACTGGATTAACGCTAACAAAGGCAATAATCTTAGACCAGTTAGATAATCATCAAAAAATTTCGCAGATTGTTATGTGCACGTTATTTGTCATAATATATGAAGGGTTGTTTCAAGGAGGTCCATTTACAGTATTGCCATTTGCAGTCAGCATATTCTTTTGAAATCTTCTGGGAACTGGAAGGGTTAGAAATATATTCCAAACAGTCATGACTGGAGAAAGTTACATCAGAATATACAATATGATATGCGTGTCTAAACATAATGATAATATATTATAAAGCATGTAGGGTATTCAAAGGTCATAAAACCTAGCAAACCCTTATCAATATGATAAAAGCAGCCATGGAGGCTCATTCTCTTGGCTGAGTGGCAAAAGACCTCAAGGTTGATCTTAATGTCTTAAGACCAAATTCATGCATGTTAAACGAATCTATTTGTAAAATTCATTTTGGTAGAGATCACTCCCTGAGTTCAAGCTTTAATTTATAAGATATGATATACCATTAGGTGGTAACCATGTCTTTGAAAATGATTACACTGTTCAATCTTTATCTTTATTTAAATTATATACAGTTCATTTCTATATTTCTTGTAATTTTGTTTTTAAAGTGTCTACGTTAAATAATGATTTTATTACCAGAATCGACATAAATGAAGCATATGCAATGTAAAAGTAGGCTCTGTTTTGTTATTGTTATTTCCTTTACCTACTGTTGATAACAAGGAGAATGCTCTAAATTTCATCGAGTTGAGTAGCTCAAAATTCAGAAATCTAAACTTTAGAAGATATTATTGTTTGGTTGGTTTTTATATGACGAAACAAGCTAAAGTGCATATAACCCAAGTTATCTATGAGTTATAGAAACTGGCCGTCATTTGAAACATTCTCCTCTATTGTCAATAATTGAATTTATATTTTTTAAATTTTTCATTATCTTTATCATTAATTTCATTTAGAACATCATTATCGTTATCATCATCGTAATTATGATAACAGTAAATCTAATGTTTGAATTAATATCCTCTCTGGTCACTAAATTAAATTGTACATAACCAATCAATTGCTATAAACTCATCTTTTGCAATAAATAATGGTATAGTATTTTGGGGTTTTCAATCATGTATATCATAATATTATGTGAGTCAAACTATTTTCAAGGTGAAATGCTTGCAATATGGAAAGAATGATACCTCTATACAGAATAAGGTTACACTTGGTATATATGTATATATTTACAATAGATAGGGCAAAAGGTCCACATTGGTTCTAAGTTTCGACAATTTATATATATATATATATATATATATATATATATATATATATATATATATATATATATATATATTATTTCAAATTTCCTACGCAGTCCTCAATTAACCAAATTGTATCAAAACCAATGAAAGTACTTTAAATACTTTTAACAGAATTTTTACAGAATTAATAATTTGCTTGCAAATTCCTGATTGGCAAAATAAAAAGATAAATTATTATAAAAGTACAGACATTATGTCTGTAAGTCATGTATAACGAATGTGTCGAAAACTGATCTCGTCTGGCAAAAAAATATAACAGTATTCATCAATGTGAGTTCAAATTTAACTTATATATTATTTGTTATGTTATGTTATGCATAGTCAAAATTTTCTGACACTTATTTTATAAATAACGTATTTGTTTCAAAACCCACATAGCTTGATGAAGGCTCCTTAAATATTTTTGCAAGAGAACAAACGCAAGTAAAACACTGAGTGACTTGATATAAAAAGGTCATATTGTTGCGTAGTCGCACACATATGTAATGGCTTATGATCGCATAGTGGTGTTTTTCATAGATGGTAGTATTATCCTTTGCGTTGTGTTGTAGATGTTAATAATGACGAAAGAGTTCAAGGGCCGGTGATGATAATTGAATGCACAACACCAAAACATTCAAATAAAAGTCCAGATTCCAAGTTTCATTTCTTACAGTTTTATTTGTTTGTGATAAATTCAAAATCCAAATCATGATAAATTCCAAATCCAAATCAAATAGCATTGTCATAATTCAATCAGTTTCATAAATTCCAAATCCGTAAAATCAGTCCACATGTAAAGTCAATTTTGCCTAAGTAACCATTTTCAATATACGTGGAATATTTCTAAGTCCGTAAAAGCAAATAAATGATGGTGAGCACAAAAGGTTTAATGTGTGCAGCTCATGGTCAAGTTGAATGCAGAATCAAAAGGTAGAATGATCCCCGTTTGATCAGACACACTGTTTTATATCCTATTGTAAACTGTCCCACAATTCCTTTCACCAAAGGTCAGTTTTACGCCTAAATAATCAAATGGCGTACGCCTAAATAATCCGTACGCCCAAATAACAAATACGCTACGCCCAAATAATATCGTACGCCTAAATGATGAATACCAACTATAACTTAATGCTTTTATCCCCAAATACCAAGTAACACCGATCAAAGAAATAATTTTCTAGTACTCAATATAATGACCAATCCTTTAACTTTGGAACGTAAAACTGTCCTAGACTACTCAATATAATGACCAAGTTTAACTGATATACAAGTACTGTGAACTCATTAAACCCACTTGCTATAAGCTAACTCTCTTATAATCAGTCATTAGTCTGTCCGACTTATTCATATTTAGTACAGTGTAAATAACTAAATAAGTAAAATCTAACACAGTATGTGATTGTGGGCTGTTACTAAAGTGACCAACTTTTGCAATTAGTGTGTTGTATTTGTTCGAGTCTTTTGAATTTGGGACGAAAAAAGACTCTACAGCACAGGTAGCAAACGTATGCTTAACCTGTTGGGTTGTTTCTTGGTCTTGTGACGTCGCTGTAATCCATTCATCTCCGGCATCTGGGTCGATTCTCCTCGTAGATATTTGTGGTTGTCTTGTGTAAACGTTGAATCTCATTGTAGATGAAATTGTAAAAATTCAAGATTAACTGTGTGCGAGATCTTGAATTTAAATGAAGTTTGACTTATCCAGCAAGTCAAAAGAAAGTTGTGAACTCAGCCATGTGTTGACAAAGAGTTCGTGTGTAGTAGTCGACAGAGGTCGTGTGTTGTAATTGTCTGTGTTTGTTGATCGAGTTTTGATGAGGTGGCATGTGAGTACACACCAGGTAGATGATGTAATCTGTAGAGTACCGGTGGGTGACGTGAGTCCACACACCAGGTAGAGGATGTAACAATAACGTAGTCTAGTAGTGTATGTAGTAGGGTCGAATAAGGTCAACAATATTTTCGTTATTTGAACGCAGGTTGTTGAATATCATACGATAATGAATCCAAGGAAATCGCTCATGTGGCGTTTTGCGATACTTTTTCCTGCATTGTCTTATATACATATATAGCCTTTATCTTTTACAATGATACTAAGACAGGCGTTATTATAATATTCAATGTTTATAAGTTGTAGATATGGGTGCTGCACACTTGTATATTGACATAAGTTTAAATTTGAATACGCTCACCACTGAATATGATGGAAGTAGTATTGTTCACAATTGGACATCATTTTTGTAAAAACAATCGTATCTTGAACGTTTATGTAATTATTGACATCGTACATCGTTGGGTATTGTTGTCGTAGAAGTAAATACAAGTAATCCAATTGTTCAATAAAGAATGTAAATATAAAAAAGGTTCATGGAAGAAATCTGTGTTGATACAGATATTATTTTATGAATTCTGTCAAGTTTGTATAAGTTGAAAGGTACGATGTAATTGAGGTTGCTGTGTAGTTTGTAGTCTGTAGATTGTGTTGATTCTAGACGTATCAATGGCGTAGTGTTTTGTCGATATGCTTACTCCATTTCAAGGTATTCGTGGATAGACCAAAGGGATTAGGACATTTCCCGACCTCTGTTGTGGTTGTGTTTGAGTTGGCTCTGTCGTTGCCATCAGCGTTCCCGTTATGACTGATGTTTTCACGTGTCCTCTTTCGTGATGACTGTATAATGTTTTAGTGTAAACACTACTTCTACCTTTGATTAACTCGAATTATTCCCCTTAGAAAATCCCTAATTTAATGAAATATGATTTTGTTTATTTTATCATTATTATTGGTGTTATCGTAGCACTTCCTACCATTTCAATTTATTGCTGAATGATTACACACTTAAGATTTGACAATTGAACATAACTTCTTCTTCAACTCAGTTACAAATTTTATGATATAAATGTTAAATTCAAACCACGCAGTAAATATTGATTACAATTACAACAGCAAATTGATAGGAGAAAAAGATGATAATCAAAATATTCACAGAAACGATATACACTCTGTTAAAAAAAATTTCAATGTTTCGCGCCTTTGCCCTCGGCTTATAAAAATATTCATATAACTCATTGCGATGTAATCTCGCGCCTCTTAATATAGCATTGATAAATGTGTGCGCTTTAACCACGCGCCTCGTATTTATAAAAATTCTCCGCCTTCCGCGTCATTTCATAATGTTAAACCAAGCGCTTTAATCAAACGCAAAATAAAATATTCCCGAACGCCTCATTCCTGCGTCTCGTAATTTAAACCGTGTGCACTTTAATTACCGCGTCTTACATCACTGCGCTTATTTACCCACTATGCATTTACAGCATTTTACCATATGGGTTACTTATAATTCGCTGATTCTTAACAAGTTAACCACTTGTGTCACAAATATTATCAGCTCACATGACATGATAATGCATTTTCAATATTTTGTTATTCTTCCGTAATAACATTTTAACTCCAATTACAAGACATCACTCTTTCATAATAATTGACACTCCGTCATTTTATTGTATTATCTGCTTTTCATTCTCCGACTTTAAACCAAAAGTCGTTATTCCGTTATTATGAGAATATGTCTCCTTTTAAAAATCACGATGAAACGCGTTTCAAAACAAAACAAAACAACGATTGACTCATAGTGACTCAACTTAATTTTCAGTGATAAAATCAAAATGTCTCATGTAATCTATTATAACGCCATTTCTCATTACAAATATATAATTAGCTCTGTTGTCGATTACTTGGCTGCGTTAACCACACATTTATTACCAAGAAAACAAACAGATATAAAACTTTGCTCTTTGTCATGAACCCATGAATCTCAAAGAGTCAATATCAACCTACCAATTCATCCCTACCGACGGGAGAAAAATATAATCAATGATGTTGTTATACAACAATAAATACCATAAGACATTTTTCAATTATCAAAACTTATAATTGACGTGTTGTTATTGCCATCATCTTCTTGAGTCATTTTGACAGAAAATAAAAACATAACAACATTAAAGAATGACCAACTGTCTATGTAATTCCAACAGTAACAAAAAAATTGAAATAAAAAAAGACACATCATTGTTACTGAGCTTAACAAAACATTGCCATTAACGGTACTAAATAATATTCGAAGATTTGTTCCGAAGCGCCTGATTGTGAGTAAACGCATTTTCATTTATATTGAAAAATAAAACGCACTAAAATATTCATTTAAATTCTGCAATTTTTCTTCATCTCTCCATCTCCTCTTTTTAAATATTTAAAATACATATTATAGCATTAATATGATATTATTATTATTATCATTATTATTATTATTATTATTATTATTATTATTATTATTATTATTATTATTATTATTATTATTTTGCCGTTCTATAATATATTGCGTTTAGTTTTTAATATATTTTCTAGTTCCATCTATGGTTCTTGATTTCAATATTATTTCGTTTAATTTTTTTAGAATACCGTCTTTTATCAGAATTTTAGGAATCATCTATAATTTCAATAATTTTTTTCAACATTTCATTACAAAAAATTATACTACTTCACCTTCAAAATTAATATTCATTTTCTATTCCAAATAAAAATATTTTCCTATCTGTTCACAATAATTCACTTCAAAATTCGAGTCTCACAAAAACTTCAATAGATGTTAACACCGCAACAATATACATTTCTCGTGTATCCATGGTTCGGAATAATAACATCTTTACATCCTGGTATCACGGCTCCAAATAAAAATATATAAGAATCCTGATTCACGACACCAAATTAGATACATAATGTTGCGTAGTCGCACACATATGTAATGGCTTATGATCGCATAGTGGTGTTTTTCATAGATGGTAGTATTATCCTTTGCGTTGTGTTGTAGATGTTAATAATGACGAAAGAGTTCAAGGGCCGGTGATGATAATTGAATGCACAACACCAAAACATTCAAATAAAAGTCCAGATTCCAAGTTTCATTTCTTACAGTTTTATTTGTTTGTGATAAATTCAAAATCCAAATCATGATAAATTCCAAATCCAAATCAAATAGCATTGTCATAATTCAATCAGTTTCATAAATTCCAAATCCGTAAAATCAGTCCACATGTAAAGTCAATTTTGCCTAAGTAACCATTTTCAATATACGTGGAATATTTCTAAGTCCGTAAAAGCAAATAAATGATGGTGAGCACAAAAGGTTTAATGTGTGCAGCTCATGGTCAAGTTGAATGCAGAATCAAAAGGTAGAATGATCCCCGTTTGATCAGACACACTGTTTTATATCCTATTGTAAACTGTCCCACAATTCCTTTCACCAAAGGTCAGTTTTACGCCTAAATAATCAAATGGCGTACGCCTAAATAATCCGTACGCCCAAATAACAAATACGCTACGCCCAAATAATATCGTACGCCTAAATGATGAATACCAACTATAACTTAATGCTTTTATCCCCAAATACCAAGTAACACCGATCAAAGAAATAATTTTCTAGTACTCAATATAATGACCAATCCTTTAACTTTGGAACGTAAAACTGTCCTAGACTACTCAATATAATGACCAAGTTTAACTGATATACAAGTACTGTGAACTCATTAAACCCACTTGCTATAAGCTAACTCTCTTACAATATCAACCATTTTG
Source organism: Berghia stephanieae (assembly GCF_034508935.2). NCBI lineage: Eukaryota > Metazoa > Mollusca > Gastropoda > Nudibranchia > Aeolidiidae > Berghia > Berghia stephanieae. Next base: position 41,251,152 of record NC_088360.1, read on the forward strand.
GTGTATCCAATGGAATACATATTATTTAAAGTATTTTAAATATGTGCGAATAAGATTAAATGTTCACAGCCTAAGATCATTATATCTACTCAAATAAAATTAAAAGCTGACATTCATTCTCCTCTCATGTTGTTGGACCTTTTGCAAAACTTACGAATACATCTTTGGATATTGAGTTTATGTAATTACAAGTGTACAATAGATAATAGATGGTCATCTAACTTATCAACATCCATAACAATTATCATATAAAAGGAGACAGCCATTTAATCTGATAATAAACATACTTATTTAATACAATTACCGAGCTTTCCAATCCTCTTGGTTCAAAAACATTAATATTGCCAAAACAGGTAAAGTGATTAAGCCCTTTAAATATAACTAAACTGCAAGACATTAAACTGAATTGATTAGTTTAAGAAAATAATTAAACAGTGACATATTTCACTCATTGCAATATTTGCACTCTATCATTGTAAGGTTTAACTATCCCGAAAATTACAATATTTTAACATAATATAATCAAACAACAGCTTTCCTAAGAATACGATTTATAATGTATTATGTCCGCTCTTTATTTCATCACAAAAGTATGAAAAATTATATTATATTGGTGGCTATCTCTATATATCATAATATATGTTGACTGACTAAAGCTAGAATACGCTCGAAGGGTATGGAGGCATACAGTCAAAGAGTTGGTGTTGAAGATGCACAAACGTTTTCTAGGTTTGATATCCAGTTAATTTCAAACATATCAACAGAGTATAAAACGCCGCAGGTTTAAAGTCAGTTTTAAAACTCATGTCGAGTAGGGAAAGGCAAATATGCAGAAAGGCATGATTGATGAACATTAATATAACTATGACTGCTTCACGGTATAAATTGACTCATTAGAGTATTAATCAAAAACATAATACATCTTGATTTTATCCAAAATCTTTGGCTTCCATTTTTAAGAAACAATTGTTTAAAACTCCTGACTAAAAGATGTTCAAGTAGATGGGAGTGCAATTATTAAATTATTGAGCACAGCTTAACTGCGTTTAAGTAATTCTAAAACAATAATGATTGTATATGTGTTTACAGTTTTTTTCCATTAAAGGTTATGTGGCTAATTCATAGTGCAGTGACTGGTATATGTTTTTTTTTTGTTGCTCTATATTCATTTATCTAAGTGGTGTCGTTTTATAACTCTGTTGACGTTTAAATATTTCCGTTTAACATATTATGAGGAGACCAAGATTTTTTAAAAGACATGAAAAGCTTTTATCTAAATACAAGCCTTGCAAAAACACACTGATTGAAGCATCCACGAGATTGGTTGAGATGATAAAACTCCTGCAGGTGAAATGCCACACAAAACAGAAAAAAAGCAGTTATTTAATCCTGGATCTATATGTTTTTTTTTCTAAAAAACATAGATTTATTCATCTTAAATATCTAATATTAAGCTTAAAAGAAAAACTTAATTTTCAAATGAATGTCATGACACAAAACTGCAAAATAATTTGTGGTTTTTATTCTTTTTCTAGTGTGATAACGAAGAAAAAAACAAGCAGTCAACTAGAATCATTAGAAGCAAAAACCACTAATAAAAGGTACATTGCAAGGTGCATGTGAATCAAAGTGGAAAGCATCTTGTTTGTAGTTGGCATAAACTTGCCTTGATATTGATATTTTCGTAAGGGATTTTAATCTTCATGAAATGAGTTATATTAGTATATAATCAGTCAAATCAAAACAAGCGAGTTATAGTTTGCAAATGAGGTTATTATTTTACATTTAACATTTTTGATATTCTTATTTAGATGTTGATATAAATGCATATCCATATAACTATATTTCTATACATATCCGTTAGCTTCGAACAATCTATCAAATCATAGAGGCTTTATCACGAATATCCAAATGATTTCGATCTTATACCATGGGATAATTTAATATTAGATATTGCAAAGCAGGTTATCCCATCTGCTGAAGATGGCTTAACCTAATGCAGTTTGGTATCCTTTGGGTTTTTGAAAAGCTAAATTAATACTAAACGCTGTTAAATATAGCGACGAAACAAAATGTGGATAAAATGACCATTGGTCATTGATCATCTTTATTTGACGCTTGGGTTTGTTAATCTGAAAATGAACAGGCGTTAGTTTGAACAATGGTAAACTTGATATGAATAGCAAAGCGCAGCGTAGAAGGTCAAAATTGTAGTCTCTTGAGCTTTAAAACCTGAAAACCAATAATGAATCAGTAATCCATAGAAACAAGTTGAGATTAGTTCTAGACACGAATATCTTTTCATTTGGTGGCTTCACAATTTATGTATATTAATAAAAGATAATGTATGACTTATAAATGTAGGGAGAATGACAGTAAGTTACATCAGAGCAAAATGACAAAAACAACCGACCAGGACATGGATGTGTGTTGCAATCCCGTGTTTGATTGTAGTCGCCCTGACAAAGTTTTCCTCCATGCTGTGTACCATTACACATCCGGTCACGTGACTGTGTACCTCCGTCACATGACACACTACAGGTGCCCCAGTCTGACCAAGGCAGCCAGGCTCCATCGACTGAAAAGTAAACAGTAATTTCACATTTTAGTAAAATAATATGTTTGTCAGTCATGTTGGTGAACTGGAGTAAGAGAGAGAGAGAGAGAGAGAGAGAGAGAGAGAGAGAGAGAGAGAGAGAGAGAGGGGGGGGGAGTGGGACCCAGCAACAAATTTAACAATATTGTGGACAAGCTATAGACTTGCATGCATAATCAATATCCTGCACTTTCAATGGAAGATTTACTGTGTCCTCAATTTTGTTTTGATTTTGGATCGGTATTTTTTAAATTGATTTTCCAGATATATATATAGTACTTGACAAGAAAAATATAACCTTCTGCCTATATTGGTTATTATTTTGTGATGGAGCAATCTCTATATTTGACTTCAATGTCTAGGTATGACATTTTACTCGGATTGATACATTCATAGAGAATAATGAATATTGACCAAAAGTCAAAATCCCTTAATTCTAACCATTATGTCTTTAGTTTTAATTTTTCTTATCTGGTTCATCACAGCATAATAACGAATTGATACGGTGAGTAACGAATATTGTACTCACCAGGACATGGTTGAGTCTTACAATCTGCGACCTCTTCCCATGGTCCAATACAATCAGTTCCATTGTAGTAAGGGCCGTCACATGTTCTGTTCCGATAGGTTAAACCACCACCACATGAGACAGAACACTCGGACCAGTCTCCCCAAGACAAAAATTTCCCGTCAACTGCAAGATGGGAAAGGGAATGGGCATATGAAAAATTGGGAATTTACTGCAATAATTAATAAGTGCATTAAATTGGATACCATTTTTAATCTTCATATTTATGTTCGTTAGAATTTATTTATTCCTATTTACAATTACTCCTTTATGGCATTATCTAAATTGTTTTAAAAAGGATTGCATAAAATGTTTAAGATCATAAATGAAAATATTTATAAAATAACAGGATGAAATTTCGATCTATTTGTCTGAATCAAATGGTTCGTAGCAAAGCTTTCAAAATTAATGTCTTAGTAGAGGAATACATATTAAGAATACTTTCTACATGAATTGTTTTTTTTTTAAACGAAATCTTAAATGCTATATTGTGATCTCAAAAGGTTTTGGTCAGTTTTTCTACGTCAATTAAAAATAATGTAGATGATACTCATAACACAATGGGTACGATAAGAGAAGACGGAATAAGACACATGTTTCGATGAAAGGAGATGTATAAAATAGAACGCTTGAGATTTAGAGTGGAATCACTTTTGTTTTGGTCCATTGTAATCAATAAAATTACAATGACAAGTATTTAAAAGTAAACTGTCATGCGTTTGACCTTATGAAAGTGTGAAGTGAGTTGATATCTGGTGGTTTGACTTGGAGAGATTGTTCTTTTAAACTTGCAAAGATGATGTAGATAAATTATTTGCGTTTCAGTAATGAAAAATATGAAGGTATATAATAATGAAACAAAGCAATAAACAAGAATGTATTGTAATATACACATATAGCGATTCGACTCTAGATCGAAGAACAAATTGTGATGAAAAGAATGGCATTGTTTTTCTTTTGTTTCTCTTATTTTATTTCTCTTTTTTTAAGTGATGGAATAAATGCCTCGGACCTTGCGACACTGAATCGCAGCTAGGGTTATTCCTTGCTTGTGTTTATGGTCACAGAAAGGGTCAAATAGAAAGGGTGACTATGTGTGAAATTTGGAATAATCATATTTTTATAAACAAACCTGTTGTGAAACATGTAAAGTGAACAATGTGAAAAATGTAAAAATAATTTCCTTAAGGACTTGTTAATAAAAGGATAACTTTAATGATAAATGGAAGCATTAATATTGTAATATTTGCTTTATCTATTGGATGAGGTGTTTGCAATGGTGGTCATTTCTTTGCTCATTATAGCATATATTATTGTCTGAATTCTAGTCCCCTTTGTGAAAGCCATATATAACTCGTGTCAAAACGATAAATAAACTCATCGGACTACCTAAGCAACCTAAAGTTTTATTTTAAAATATTAGATCTCAAGGAGAGATTTTTTTAATGATAGGGGTGAATTTGACATTGTTTGCTTTTGATTTTAACCAATTCAAAATAGTCTGTAGTCCGCTGTATAAGCTTTGATTTAAAGCTAAGAGTTGAACATGGAATGCTAAGAGATCATCAACTACAGCTGACATATTACAGCGTGTGCTTATTTAAGTGAGTGAGCAAACTGAAGATAGCCTGCTGTGTTGGACACTAATAATAATTGCATTACGTTTTCAGCTTGGAGGGAAAATATTTCAAATTAAGCCGAATGAGGAGCATAAAAGCCAAAATGTGAGCACAAATTATGCGTCATAAAGGGACAAGCTGACCTCATTGGACATCTAAAATAATTGCAATTTAGTGATTGATCTTATCTGTCATTATTTTAATATTTGACTCAATGAAAAAAAAAATGAAAAAAGTTCGCCAATTGGATTTGAGTTAAATCCTCATACCACGCGATGAAATTGCATAGGTAGAAACTGTGACTCCAACAAACAGTTTTGTCCGGAGGGCAGATATGGAGAACATCACGAATGCTCAAGCATTAGTTATTTACATTTATCATGCATAGTTATTGTTTCTTTCAATATTAGCAGTAAATGAAAGCATTCGATATTATTTAAGGTCAAAGTCGAACAAGATTGCCTATTAAATGTTTGTTGATGTTGATTGTTGTTGTTTGAAGAATAAGGTTTTATTGCCCACCATCCTATAATATCTTCGCCAAATTATTCATATTATTCTTCTATCGATCTCAATGAAGGAGAGAAGCAACAACGTTTGAAATAAGATTTAATCCCAATTCTTCGGCATTTGGCATTTCGACTTCCTTCAGTATAGTTATGATTTAAAACTTCTTTAAATGTTAGGTCGACAATATTGACATAAATAGAGACCCCTCAAAAATATTATCAAATATTAAATATCTTCTTACAAGATGGTGCTTAATTCACTCACACAGCACTCAAGAAACAAATATTGGTCGAAATGTCATAATAAACTTACTTGGGCAATGGTGAGTGTTGCATGTAGTGTTATCGACAAGACTCTCATTGCAGGGCTTTCCGTCATAGAAAGGACCAACACACGTCCGTGTCCGGTGCTTGATTCCACCACCGCATGAGATGTCACAGGAATCCCACACAGACCAATCGGTGAGGTATCCATCCACTGTAAATTATGACGATGAAAATCCAATAAAGAATGCTGTTATAAGTTTATGATGATAGGAAAAAAGTAGTAGTAGTAGAAGAAGAAGAAGAAGAAGAAGAAGAAGAAGAAGAAGAAGAAGGAGGAGGAGGAGGAGGAGAAGAAGAAGAAGAAGAAGAAGAAGAAGAAGAAGAAGAAGAAGAAGAAGAAGAAGAAGAAGAAGAAGAAGAAGAAGAAGAAGAAGAAGAAGAAGAAGAAGAAGAAGAAGAAGAAGAAGAAGAGGAAGAAGAAGAAGAAGAAGAATAAGAAGAAGAAGAAGAAGAAGAAGAAGAAGAAGAAGAAGAAGAAAAAAAAAGAAGGAGGAGGAGGATGAGGAGGAGGATGATGAGGCGCAGGAGGAGGCGCAGGAGGAGGACGGAACTGGGTTAGGATCCCGTCGCTCTGCTTATTCGGCAGCAAATGAGCAAATGGGTCGCAATAGATCCGACAAAAGCAATTGTTACTAGTCACATTGGAACATTATGTCCCTCACCTATGTACACCCAAAATTGACTGGCTAGCTGGGTTGATTTGGTTGAAAATACTCTGCGATCGATTAGCATCATATCCAAAGGGGAACAAGCAATTACCATTTTACCCATTCAACGCTACAGAAACTGACATGAAACGCCGGATCCATCGGCCCTGTGGCTTTGAAGGACCACTACAATGCGGCGAAGAATTTGTCTAATTGAAAACAGTCTGGGCAAATTTCCTCGAATGTATTGAACAATTCATACCTGGACAGTGGTGCTCATTGCAGTCTTGTATTTCAGTCCAATTTCCTGGACAAGGCTTGCCATCATAGAAAGGACCCGTGCAATTCCTCTGCCGACTTTGTTCACCACCTCCACAGCTTACACTGCACGGCCACCATTGGGACCACGCCTCCCAAACACCGTCAACTTTCATAAAGACGTAAAAATGAAATCAAATTAACGGAGTTGTTATTGTACCGTTTTATATACGTTAAGCATAATTATCAAAACTATCTGTGATTAAAACCTTTTAGACAATTAAACTGTATTTAAAAGGCAATTGACTCATTAACGACCACACAAAGATGAAGTTCTAAAATCAATAACTATATAATAAAAATAATTGGATTTGAATGTATTCCAAATAAAAAAGATTATTTAAGCTACATGTCAACATACAATATAATCGGAATTGATGGTGACGTTGATAGATGGTTAATTCTCGTCATAAATTTTTGTTAAATAAACAAGAAGAAATATAATTTCTTTAATTCATCAGATATGGTAATCATTTCTTTAGGGACTACTTTCCAAAGGAATACTGGAAAAGGCAATAGTTAAGGGTGAAATGACTCGCCAACACGTCGAGCGAATTGAATATATTACCCTCTGGTCAAAAAGCAAAGACTGTACAACGTTGCAATTGCCAATATGGACAATGATGATCTCCAAACTATGGCTCAAATGTAATGAGGCGTCTTGCGCATAAAATCCCAACTGATGCGGGTTGACTCCCGGCAGTGGACAATGACAAATTTTTGTTAACGCACCAGTACTAAAAATAGAACACACACACACACTCACACAAACAACCACTCTCTCTCTCTCTCACACACACACACATACACACAATACAAGATACTGAAAGAAATGGAATAATGATTCCATATGGCCTGACTGGAAATAAATGAAGTATTATGGGGCAATTTGAGTATGTTTCGACCACAAAAATGTGTTATGTAACTTTTTTTGTTATTTCATGTCATTGACAGCGTAAACGAATGTTGCTGCTTGAAGCAAGAAGAAAGAAATAACAATGAAAATATGGAATCGAAGCTTAATTTTAATTCACATTGACAAAATATAGACCTATCTGGTTTATACTTTGTCATTAATGCCTTATTCCTCGTGTTTGGTGGATAAAGAGGAAACTCAAGTCATCCATATTTTTCTTTTGTATTTCGAGAATTAAATTGAAGCTTCTACGTCATTGTTTCATACCTATTTATTCCATTTCATTAACACAACATTGTAATAAAGGCAAAATGGGAATAGGAAGGAGGAAGGGAGGGAGGAGGAGGATAATAAATATAAAAAAGGTGTTGAAATGTGATGGTTTGGATGCCTGGGGAGCAAAAGGGTAGTGGAGACCAAATCATTTATCAAGTTTCAAATTAATCTATTATTATTAGTTATATAAACTATCCTGTTGATTCTCGTCAATTTTGAAGTGAGTGATGTGTAAAATTCGCAAATTTGACGAGGTGGTCTAAAATATATCAGTGTGTTACCCGATATTTCAAAATGGTATCGTATCGAAGTGTCATTGATACGGAAAACTGAGTTTGTAAGTATAAATATGAAACTTGGATTTAGTTTATTTTTTGTATTCATTAGAACACATAACACAGTTTTTATTTGGAACAAAAACCCAGAATCTTATATTTCTGATCGTTATAAATTAAAATTTGCTTCTTGGGTTCCGCCTTATGTGATATAATACCAGTTTGATGCAATAGGTCACATAAAAAGATTCACGGTAATAACGGTATCGTAAATAATATTGTACCTGATATTATACTATCTTATCAATTTTTGGTAGTGCCCTAGGAAGAGATATGAATGCATCAAAAATGTCAAGGAAGAGTTATTATTTGTTAAATTACTATGACGGCGAGAATAATTGAAATATTAAATTCCAATATTAATACAATTTCATTTCCTGTAGTATTTTTACAGTGAATGTTTGTTTGTATCAATATAACATACAGAAGTAATAATGCGTTGAGTTGTGTGTAAATAATTCATTAAAAATTAATTTTGTGAGTTAAATTAAATATTATGTATTGCAAAAGCGTGTTCAACCAGCTGACTGCTGTACTCTACAAAGACACATATTAAAAACTTTTGCCAGAAAATTCGTCCTTCAAACATTGATCGATTTAAATGAATCTCATCTTGGCAAAAACTCTCAAATCTGGGACTTCGCAAAGTCCCAGGTTTGAGAGTGTTCGCCGATATGAAGGTCATTTAAATCGATGAATATTTGAAATAAATTTTTAAAAATAAAATTGAGCTTTATTTTGCGCAATATCCACTAAATGTGCTCAAAGCGCTTTACAAGGGGTTGGTCAACAGCAACATTTAACATGTAGGACGGGACATGACGCCTGTAAGGCGATATTACAATTTTTCGGACACAGACAACTCTGATAACGACCAGGTGCTCATTTTACACCTGAGTACAGTGAGAGAATATGAGTAAAGATCCTTCTCCTAGGACTCAACTATGCACCGAGTGCGAGGCTCGAACCCTGGACCTTCCGATTCGAAAGCGAGTGTCGTATCACAAGACCACATAGCCGCACAAGGACGACCAAACTTTAAATACTAGTCTATACAGAGTACGGCAGTTAACTGGTTAATTGTGACAACTAGTTTATGTATAAAATCTCCATATGACATGACAATACGCTATAGCCCATAACGCTACATAACTATCTAGAGAGGGTTCTTTTTTACATGAGATCAACCTAACCCTGGTGTCAAATCCGTGTAACATCTCAAATTCATATATCTAGATCACAACAATTTTCCAAAAGTCTGAATGGAATTCTCGATTTAACAATTACACGTACTAGATATTTTATGATTCTCGTATTAGAAGAAATAATCTGAGAAAGACAAAGCCCTAGAATAGAGTGTACCAGGGTTATAAACTCAGATTAAATCACTTTTTTAAAAGAAATATTTATATATATATATATATTTATTTATTTATTTTTTTATATATTTATTTATTTATGTATTAATAATTTATGTTTTTTTAAGATCAACATTCCTATGCCTGTGCTTATGATGTATGTATAAGATGAAGATACAACTACACTGGCAAAGTGACGACAAGCATTGGAAGTCTCTCATTCCTGAGGTTAAAAACAAAACAATAAAACGCCTGAGAATAGATGACTTTATACAAACATCTATCTATCACCCAAAACCTTGATTGCACAACTTTTTTGTTGTCATATTATACGCCAATACACCCAGAGCAACAGGAACAAGTATTGAAACTGTAACTCAATCAGTAAGTAATGGGATATAGTACGCGTTGCTCTGCAGACTGGTGTTTTAACTGTTTAGGTCCGACAATTAGTTTATAATTGACGATGCATATTCCAGTATGTATATATGATACATTACACATAGAGTTTTTAAATATGATGCAACATTTATTACACGAGTATCATATTTGCATGCAAATGCTACAAAGTTTAATTGTAGTTGATTAGAGAATTATATTGCACTATTAAATCAGCATGTGTGATTCAGGCCTCGACATACATCATATTATTTATTCCTGCCCGTATAAAAGAACTCTATGAGTATACAGTTAAATAATATAACGAAAAAATATGGCATGTTCCATATGTATTATTTGGCGTGAATTATATACATTATATGTTGCTAAATAAACATAAATAATCATGAATAACATGTAAGTATGTCACCTCTGTCGCATCCATTCAAACCATGCTCTCTCCAATAAACACAAACTGTCACAAACGTTAATTGATTAAATCTAAAACAATCTTTAACATATCTAAAAACTAAAAATTGAATTCAGCTTTTATATAGTGCAATATCCAATAAACGTACTCCACGCGCTTTACAAGGGGTCCCTGGCCAATAGTATCACTTAACATTTAGGAAATATTACATTTTTTCGAACAGGGACAACGCTGTTAATGGCCAGGTACTCATTTTGCACCTGAGTACGGTGAGAGAATGTGAGTAACGAGCCTTTTCAAATGACTCAATTATGCTCCGAGCAAGGCTCGAACTCAGGATCTTTCGATGCGAAGTGAGTGTCATACCACAAGACCACATAGCCGCACAACCACGTAACTACCCCAGGTCGCAGTCGGTTCTTGCAATGAAACAAAAGAAAAGGAAAATCGCGTTCCAGGAAAATATAAAAATCACTGGGTTCCCATTTGATGAGACTAATTTTCTCAACAATTACTTCATTCACTTCATGTGACGCTCATTCAAAATATTAAGTTTCAATATTATAAATGATTATATATATATTATAGATATATTTTAGATCCCTACTCACGTTTATTGAACTCCAAATTTAAGTTTTCATGGGACTATATTTGTTACGCGTTTCTTAGGTAACAATCATTTTATTCTCTAAAGATAATGAAATAAGGATCATTAGATCACTAATACCTAAAGTGCATGACTTATACAAAATAATGAATTTAACAGATCACTCAGAATAATATCATAATTCTTGTTATATCATGTGCCTATGATTTTCAACCATTCTATAAACAGGTTTCTTAATTTGCACACTAAATCATAAAACTAATTTCAGTATGCTAATTTTTCCTCGTCACGAGAAGAAAGATTCTAAGAACAGATTAATAATATTTTATCTTTGTAAACAAAGTAAAGACAAGTGCAGGCAGTGTCATTCTTACATACGTTCATAAATATGAATTATCATCTCGTAAATCATATGTAATATATAAGTTTCTTTTAATTTAATTTTAAAAACTTGAATTTTTGTCTATGGCGCCATAATACACTTAATTTTATTAGCGCAGTTTGTATAGGGTCCCAAACCAATAGCAACGATGGGCATATAATTCGACAGACATGTCTCCTTTATTACAAATTCACCATGGAAAATAATGTTACCAACCAGCAACTCATTTTACACTTAAGTATGATAAGAGAGAGATTTTGTGTGAAGAGCCTTTTCCAAGAACTCAAGTTTGAAGCGTCACAGTGAGACTTGAACCATGGACATACCTTTCCATAGCCTAGTGTCATACACAAGAGAAAAAAAATCAAACAAACAAAAAACCCACACAGCTAGTTATTCTATATATTTAGTATTCAAAGGCCATCTTCTGATCAACCATAAGACTGTCTGGCTTCCTGTATTTCTCGTGAATATTAATCTGAGCATGTCAGTTTTAGTTGATGAAATACTAGATTGAGGAAAAAAATGTGTACGATTCCTGACAACAATCCAAAATTTTATCAAGTATCCTTTATATCCTTTATCCTTTATATTAGTAGAGTAATATTTCATCAGTATAGAAATAATGGTAGTGTTTCGTAGTCGTGGTGATTATGCTACTAATGATAAATTCTTCCAAACTGGAACGGATTTCTTGCAAATTATAAATATTTGAAAAAAATTAACAATATCGTTATCTCTATCACGTTATCATTACCAGGGCAGTGATGAGTGTTACATGTTTCATTTTGATATGATGGACCTGTGCAGTTATCACCTCCATGCAGTGCTAAATCGCAGATTCTGTCTCTCTCACGAATGCCCCCACCACATGTCACAGAACAATCTGTCCACTCTGACCATGGTTTCCAGCTGCCATCAACTAGAGGATTGGAAGATAGAAAAGATTTTTTTTGTTAACAAAAACTTGAGCTTTTATATAGAGCAATGTCCACTAAACCTGCTCAAAGCGGTTTACAAAGGGTCCTTGACAAACAGCAAAACGTAATATGTGGAACGAGACATGACGCCTGTTAGGCGATATTACAATATCATATTTTTTACAGAGACTACGCTGTTGACAGACTGGTACTCATTTTACACCTTAGTATGGTAGAATGCGTGTAAAGATCAACAATGCGCCGAGCGAGGCTCGAACCCATGACCTGCCGTTCCGAAAGTTTAGTGTCATACTACAAGACCAAATAGCCGCACAATATATTATAATTTTCTCGTGGCTAAAATAAATGACTTTCGCTTTCGTCTCCTAGTCATACAATTGGGATGCAGCGGCCGCCTCTTGAATCCTCTGAGCAAGATTCCTCGACAATTCACGGTCTTCTGCCATGGATCTTAGAGACAGAATGCCTTACACTGAATTTCCCAGTAGAAAATACGCAAAGAATATAAAAATGTAAGATGGTTCAAAGTTAACCAAAAGGAACATAGAAGATAAAATTTCTAGTCACTTGGAACGATGCTGCTCGACGTATGGGATGAAATCAGGTCTACATCAAGTTTGTTGACAGAATTTCATTGACTTCTTATAGAGAAACTTATTCAATACAGGATTGTTTTTAAATCGTTGCACTCCGATGCCTGGATCCATTAATAAAATGTTTAGTTTCTACAGCCAAGTAATAAATCCACTATCGAACTCTGAAAATCGCATTCTGGTGAACCCGAAAATGATTCACAAAATGGATGAGTAGCCTTTTGTGTATTCGTCACACCTTTACCGGAACCGATTTTCAACACATTTAGAGTTTGGAATAAGGCATGACATATTATTTAAAATCCTTCTTTTAATCCGTAACATTTTTTAATCATCTTGTTTTGAATTGTATGGCATGTTGGGTGACTACTGTTATGTAATCATTATCATTATCATCATCATCATCAACATTATCATTATCATCATCATCATAATCATCATCATCATTATCATTATTGTTACTACTACTACTACTACTACTACTACTACTACTACTACTACTACTACTACTACTACTACTACTACTACTACTACTACTACTATATCATTCCGTTGATGAAATAAACACGAAGCCGCTCGCTTAAAGTTGAGCTCCCCATAGCCATAGTAATCTATCGTATTTATCGAGAGGTTTTTCATCTAGATATAATACTAGACACCTACTAAGAGAGATACACTCAAATGTGTATATGATGTGTCCAAACCTATCAATTCGTATCGTAATGTAGTGTGTTGTAACGTTTAAGAACTGATAAGTTTTATAAACCTTTAAATGCACTTTGACACGTTTATGCATAGATATAATCTATCAAAATTATACCAATAACAGTCATTGTTAATGCAATATAATTGTCTATTATATATATATATATAATACACAACACAACATAACAGAGAGTTGATTTACAAGGAAAAAAGTATCACCTCTCAAAACAATCATTATACAGTTGGTTGTTTTCCTCTCAACCAAGAACTCCCGCAAGGGCCAAGAAAAAATAAATTCCATTCCAAGACAAAGATAGAAAGCAATCAGACACCGAATATAGGGGGATGGAAGGCACTGAAAGTGACCTCCTGCCCGCAATGGGAGATCAAAAGACCCCAGCCAGAGCCAGCAGATAGACGCCATTTAATAATGAATGGAGTGAATTGAATTACAAATCAATCTAGGAGGTTTGATAATTTATATCATTCACTACTAGCCTTAATCTTTAAAGAATGGCAGCACACATTACAGTAGGGGGTGGGTTATTATTTTAAAATAAATATTTCAAAAACATTTACATGAAAAAAGGAGAGTGAAGTCCAGATAAGAACAACAAACCTGGACAAGGTTCAACATTGCAGGCCTCTATGTGAGTGTGATTTCCTGGGCACGGTGTCCCACTGTAGAAGGGCCCTGTACAATTTCTATTCCTGTATCTGGTTCCCCCAGCACATGTGAGGGTACATTCAGTCCACACAGTCCATGCCTGCCACACTCCGTCAACTAAGAACAAAATGAAGTCGTAAACCACTTGTGTTAAGAGTCCTTAAAAGGTATAATTATGACATCATAAGAATGTCTAATTTAAAACAAAAAGTAAATATTATTACCAATGTTATTACCAAACGCAATAATTCTAAACGAATAGACCGTGAACAAATACTACGACTACTACTACTACTACTACTACTACTACTACTACTACTACTACTACTACTACTACTACTACTACTACTACTACTACTACTACTACTACTACTACTACTACTACTACTACTACTACTACTACTACTACTACTACTACTACTACTACAACTACTACTACTATCATTTATTATAATTATTATTTTCTTCTTCTTCTTCTTCTTCTTCTTCTTCTTCTTCTTATTATATTATTATTATTATTATTATTATTATTATTATTATTATTATTATTATTATTATTATTATTATTATTAATATTATTATTATTATTATTATTATTATTATATTGTTGTTATTATTATTATTATTATTATTATTATTATCATTATTATTATTATTATTATTATTATTATTATTATTATTATTATTATTCTTATTATTATTATTATTATTATATTAGCATTATTTCTATTATCATCATCAACATTATTCTTCACGATTTCTTCTACTACAGCAAATACAACAACGATTACTACTTCAACAACAACCGTTTCTATATCTACAATCTCCCTATCCAACCACCACGACAGTAATACCTTAACTCCGCCACCACCACAACTTCATCTACTCCTACCACCACCACCAATAATTACATTTGTGAGTTGATATTGGCATATTTATTTAGAACTAAAATTAAGCTTGATTGAAGCATATATTATATACACTTATATGTTAGGTTAAAATCCATACATTCTATGGGATCATGACTGGTGTTTAATAAAATTTCATCCTTTTTCTACGCCTGTTAAGTGCCGAATAAATGACTGGACCACATTATGAAACCATTAGCTCCCATCTAATTACTGGTCTTGCTCAATATTCTTGAAGTTATAACTAGAAATGCAGAGGTCTGTTATTGACCTGAGAATATATATAGTGTAATATTTATGAAAGAATTTAGGTACTGTTTTTTTTTTACATAATTAACTTCAAACATAAGAATAGTTATTGAAATTATTGGATACAAAAGGAATCCGTCACATCAAAACGTTTTTGCAGTGGTGAGTTAGATGTTGAAAATTAGAAATATAGTCAAAATTACGAGTCTATGGCTGTTAAATCATGTTTGATTGTGCAGAACGAACATGCAAAAACGTAACTTTCGTACTTTTTGTAATTAAACTTTACAATCATTTTTGGCCTATGGTCTACATGAATAACAATGCCATTCTAGGGTTTAGGTTCACATCTCATTATCCATCGTTCAATAAATATTAGATTCTATAAGTAGTGGATTCAAAATTATCTAAATTCATGCAAGTTACAATCACATTTTACGCACAAAACTATACATACAAATATATGAAAGGATATTATTTAACGTGAAAATACATGCAGGTTTACTGATAAAGAAAATAATGAAAACAATAACAAAAAAAGACTGAAATCTTAGAACTTATTCCATTGTATACAAAATGTAATTAGATTGACGGTTCTAAATTAGAAAATATGATGTTAAATAATTGTCAATATTTTTCCCTTATGTGTTAACTTGGTATTGGAGAATAAGCAATGAAATTCGTTGTTAAATTTATTTTAATATACATTTCTGAAGTTGTATTGGATTTTTGGCATTACGTTCTTGACCATAGAATGATTTTATGAGTTCAAAATTATCTTATAACACGTCCCATTGGATAAATTCAGAAAATGTGTAATTATTTAATGGAACACTTAATGAAGAGATAAAGTCATAAATAGACAAACCTTTTGATTGTATTCATGCGCGTCTAAAATATATTGTCAGATCATACAAATGAAAAGAAACAATATATAATCTTTGATTATTTCCCTTAGTTTATCGTCTGTAATCTGTGTCGCGAATATTAAGGACCTCAAAAAGTAGTACCCTCGTTGCTACGATTACAATGTGCAATGTGCAATTATGTGCCTATAAATGAACCTAGTAACCAGTAGGCGTTCTTTATCATTACTAAAGGGGGTAATGAAATGTTATTTGCTACAGTGTTAAATAAGTTATGACATTAACTAAATTCAAAACACTGATAGGTAATAAAATCAACAGACATAATGTATGGGGGAAGGAACAACACAATGCAATGTATATGGTTATGCATTAGAGTAAAAGCATATATTTATATATTTATATTATTTTATTTTAATGGTGTTTCTTATTCGTTGATTTCAGGAGATAGACAAGAAGGATGAATTGTTCAGTAGAGTTGTGTCATTCCTATTTGTTTTGTAGTTGTAACTTAGTTTCGTAATAAATGCATCGTTTTTGTTAATCTTGATTTCCTTTATATTTTTGCCATTGTCTAGCCGTGAAACGCGGGCTTTCTCCTTCTTTCTCTTCCATCTGTTCAGGCTAGTCTCAGTGCATTGGCCTAATCTTCCACTACGAAGGGACGTATCAACGAGTTCCTTCTGTCTATCTTTCTCCTAGTCTTTTCTTTATGTTGACGTGTCGGGCTATCTGGGTCTGCCGACTCTCCAGGATATATATTCGTTTCTATTCATATGATTCTTCTTTTCTTCCAAGCGTATTTCGTGCAACAACTTCTGATCTCTGGGCAGTTTTGTGTCAAATAATTTTGTGATACTTTTTCTACATCCTTACGTCTCAAATATCCAACTTCATGTCTGTTAAATGCTATGTTTGATAATATCTAAGGCAATGGAAAGGTAAAGAAAAAAAAAAAGAGATGAAAGAAATAGTTTACAATACATTTGGTGTTTACGTTTGATATTTCTAGAGGGACTCAGTCTTAATTTTGTTTGAGTAGATCAGTTCCAAGCCTCTCTGGAAGTTGAATTGAAAATATTTTTATCCAAAATCAAATCTATAATTTTCTTGCACTAAGTTTTCACATCATACTTGACTCTTTTGCTGTACCTTAGATTATTTTTTATTGCTTAAAAGTATTTAGAATATAAACTTCTCCATATGTTAATAGGAAACAATTGTAAGATGTCAAAATACTGGTTCCAATCTCCTATGAAATGTGAAAACAATCATCGGGGGACTGGATACATACATTTGCAACTGATTTATTGGAGTGCTGTCATCTTATTTTCTAGCCTTAATAAATTCTGTTCGTCAATATAGATCATCTTTCCTCGTTTTTCTACACTCGGTAATTATTAGAGTCTGCTATGCAGCCTACTACTATAATAGTTATGGCATCTTATGATTCATTATGTCACCTCTTCATTGTTTATTTATTGTCCGGGGGACATTTGAACCGGATGAGAAGAAGGTGTGGAGTCACGACTTGGGCTTCGCATTGTTTAGAAAGAGGGAATGAGGGGGGGGGGTGGAAAAGAAAAGGTTATACTTATAGATTATATAACAGAGGAGCTAAATCTCTAATTTGCCGTATTCTGAAGCAAAGAACAATGCATTCTGGCCAGAAAACTCGTCCTCCAAAAATCGATTGACAGAAATATCCATCATCTGGTCAAACAATCTCAAACCAACCGAGAACTTCAAGAAAGATATTGGAAAGTCCGAGGTTTGAGAGATTTTGACAAGATATAGATAATTTTAATCGATTGATATTTGAGGGACAAGTTTTCTGGGCAAGTCTTTAAAAATGTGTCTTTATTCAGATAACGGCAGTTATGTCAGTATTTATGTTTACTTTGTAAATACAAAGATATTAGGTTCTTCTATTGCCAAAGTTCCAGATTTTAAAACATGAATATTTATATAAAAATGGTTTACTAAAATAATATGACAACAGCATTACAATATCTATAGTGATTTAATTTACTTGAAAAGCAACTTGTCTATTTTTATCATTGTGTAAAACTTTTTCACATCTGCTTACCATTGCAATTCAAATAAATATCACCATTTATTCAATATATATGTATATATATATATATATATATATATATATATATATATATATATATATATATATGAGTGTTTGGTGGGTACTCATAGGTACTAAAGTGCTCGATAATGATGGTTAGAGCTAATATAAAATATAAATTGTCACTCACATTATATGGCCAAGACGTTCGTTTCTGTGGCTTTCGTCCACGTCTTCAGTCGGCATAATAGATTATGCCGACTGAAGACGTGGACGAAAGTCACAGAAACGAACGTCTTGGCCATATAATGTGAGTGACAATTTATATATATATATATATATATATATATATATATATATATATATATATATATATATATATATATATATATATAATATCACAATGCTATTTTATAGTAAAGCGACTGAAAGTTAAAATATAATAATGGGGATGGGGTGACTAAGGCAAGTTGAGGTTACTAAGACCCCCCCCCCCCCCCCCCCCCCCCCCCCCCAAATGTATCCACCAAATTAAAAATTATTACACGATCATCGTGTAATGAACAACATTTTATAGACTGCATCCTTCCCTACACTTAAGAAAAAAAACATCGGACAAATTAGTTCAATGTCAAGTATATATATAAAGATCTGAAAAGTCTAGGAAAGGGTTGAAATCTATAAAATCTAGGGGGCATATTAAGGCTGGTTTAGTCACCTCACATAGTAAGGAAAGATAAGAATGAATACCTTGCAAGTTGTGGAAAAATACCTGGTAAACGCGCCCGGGGGAGACAAAGAAAAACACTCATAGGCCAACTGAAGGGCTTCACCAACCTAACAATCCAAGAGCTGTTTGAAAAAGCAAGAGACAGGGAGGAATGGAGAGAGATAATTCATGCGGTATCCGAAGCCTGGACCAGGCATGGAACCTAGAAGAAGAAGAAGAAGAAGAAGAAGAAGAAGAAGAAGTCACCTCAAATGGCCATAGCCACCCAATTCCATGGTATATTATACAATCACACTGCTATTCAGTAAAGCGACAACAAATTTCACCACAACACTGGACTACAATATTTATACCCAAACCTTACTTACTAATATGCAAATTTTATTCTGTTTATGGGCTTAATCTGTAAAACAAAATACACGAAATAACTATACTTTTTAGACTATTACTTTCGAAAACAGAGGCAAATAATTCATGATTATTACAAGGTTTGGCTATCAAGAAGCATTATTAATAACGTATTCTATAACGTGATGTTATTTTTTTTCAATACCATTAATGTTCTGTTTCGGAAATGTATAGTCGGTATTAAATGCAAGTAGTTTATCAATATTTTTAATGTGTTTAAGAATTCACTTTAACGCCTTTTTAATTAACTTATGAAAACCTAATTCGACCCATAATAATATAATATTTTTATCCATGTACTGTACTTAACAAATTACTTTGTTATAGAAGAAAGATATGTTAAAAATGAGTTCTTTTGAGGTTATCTGTTAATTGAAGCAACATCTCTTTCTTCTTTAACAAAGTAATTTGCTAAGTACAGTATAATTTAATTGTGTGTCTTACAAAGCTGCTTAAATAAATTTTCATTGCATTTATCATGAAATACATGTATATACAGTGAATATGTAGTTAACTTACCATCCATTTTGTTCCAGTAGTAATGTTTTCATTGGGTTGGGCATAAAACTGCACACGTAACATACCATTGAAACTGTGGAACTGAAAAACTCTCTGAAACTCAAGTATTTAACGTATTAATTCAAACCAAAAAACTCAATGATAGATCAAATCACTCATTCAAAATGGAATTTGAAGACAAATAAAATCACTACATTATGAAATGCATATGTAACTTCTAAGACACACTCACTCTCAACTCAAAGAACACACGCACACACTCACAAGAAAGCGCACACGTGCAAAATACAGCCGAAGTTATGGTTATTATGATATTATTAAAAGATATTGAGTATAATATTGGTATATGATATTGTGTTATATAGGTTTGCGGGGCGGTTACTGATAAGCGATTATATGTTAAATATGTCATTATAATATGGTATATACTGGGTATTACTGTAGGGTTTGTTAAAATGAATACAAGATACACAGGTGTATTTTTGGGATGTGGGTCTATAGTGTTCAGAACTGAAGAGTTATAGGTTGATATTAGGCACCTAAAGTGTTGATATTGCTATCTGTTGGTTTTAATTCCTAAAATGTGTTAAATTTCCATTATTTTGTCCTGATTACCTAATTCAAGCATCTGTGAAAATGTGAAAATAAGCATGCAAAATAAATTAAAAGATAACAGAAGTATTGTAATAATTCATCTTTATCATTGGCACCGATATTCTTTTTCCCTTGTAACAAATTTCCGAATCATAGGTGACTACTTCTACGATATATGATTTTTAATGTCATTTCTTGTAGGTTACACCTAATTTGAGGTAAAGGACTATGAAATTTGCTTTTGAGAAGCTACTCTAAAACAAATAGCACAATTTACAAAGTAAATATGTTAAAGACGTGTGAGTATTTTCACAGTGACTGATATCTCTGCATGTTTCATAGTTTTCGTTATAACAGTGTTTATATATACATTGATCTACTAAATCTTTCGAGTCAATAGCCAATAAATTATAGTGGCATTCTCTACTTAAAATGGCCAGTCTTTTTTATTTTGACATCATTTATATTCAGTGCTCTTGCATCCGCATTTTTTATCATGGGGAACATATGAAGGAGGAGGGGGGTGTATTTCGCGCCAGAAAACTCAAGAATCGAGATTATCAAAATCGTAACCAATGATAATCAGCCATACACATTTTCTCATCAGCATCAACTAGTCTTTGAATTTTTCTAAACTTTTTAGCGGGGTTATATCCCGTGGTTTATAAAACAGAATATATCATATATGACTACATGTTTGGATCTTGCTCATTTTCTG
>NC_088360.1:41277392-41292392 GCF_034508935.2 Berghia stephanieae
CGCACCAAAGTGTTGATTGAAAATCTAAGATGTAATCACAAGATTACCAACACTGGAAGGACATCATTATACAGAGTCATGGGCGCCACTGTCGGTTAGCGGAGAAGTAAAAATCCCCTCAAGCCAGCAATGTTATTATAATAACAAAACAAACGACGATTTTGCTTCATGTAGCCTTGATTTTTAAAACTTTGATTTCGACATGTCTCAGATTTGTCGACATGATTTTATCCACATGATATTAAAGTGTGTGCCAAAAGGTCATTTTTAGACTTGCGCCACAACAATACTCTAATTATAATATATTGGGGGGGGGGGGCGCGAGAGTATTAGAAAAAAATCGCTATAATCAGTTTGTTGGGGGTTTCTTTTGTTTGTTGGTTTATTTTACATTATTAAACTCATAGGAACTAAAGAAAACGAATTTTTCCCTTAGCTTTCTTTTTCTTCAAATAACCCATTGGATTAATTTGTTGCAAATGTCACAAAATCGACCTTTTGGCACGGCCTTGAATCCAGTCTGTATAACTTGTAATCACAAATACCTTCAAGACTTATAAATACACTGGCTTTTAGACAGTATAAGTAGGATATCAAGATATTGTTAAATAACGTGAGATCTTGTTTTCCATCAATGAGAAGATACATTTATGTGTGGTTGAGAAAGAACAAATTAATATGAATAACAGCGTGTAAAAATATTCCATCACATTTGTCAGACAATCAAAAAGCGATAAAATGTATTCTACCTCTACGGCATGTCAAATTAATACATGGCAAGTCTATAAATGCACACATCTACTAAGCGATAACACCATGCCATTCATTCTACCTGGGCATGGGTGCTCGTTGCATGTGCTTGTATCACTGTCTGAGCCATCACAGTCTTTTCCGCCATGTTGGGCTCTGTAACATTCGCGGATCCTATTGCGCACGCCTCCATCACAGGAAGTGCTACAAGCCTGCCAGCTTTCCCAGTCCATCCAATGGCCGTCCACTGTAAAGCCACTTGACTTTAGTTTTAAATATCATTTCATATCAATATTTTTTGCTTAGCTCAAAATGGCATTATTATTTTCAATAAAATGGATATAAAATCATATAATATGTATGGTAGCCACCGTCAGAAAGGATGTCCTTTGGATAATGAGAAAAATGTTTCAGATGAAAATATTGATAGAATGAAAGCATAAAAATGTGTGTAATTTTCAGATGTGATATTTTGTTTTCATATAGAAAGGAAATGAATGACAGAGTTGATTGCATCATTTTGTAAATATTCTAATAGTTGAAGCACGAGGGTGAAATCACAGTGTAAGAACTTAATAAGAAAAGAAAAAAAATCGCTAAATATCGAAAAGAAATGAAATAATTTGAAAGATCGAAGCGTGCATTTTTAAGCTAGACGTCTAATCGCGTTTTAATTAGAGTGCAAGAATGAAATCAACATTATTTGAAGGCTTGGATGAAATCGTCAGCGTGCATTAGAATGCGTGTTTGAAATGTACCTTCTGACAGAGACTAGATTACGTTAGAAAGAAAAATGGAAGTAAAACATGGGAAACGGGAATGGTAAACAAGATACAACACTGAATGGAAAAAGACAACACAGATTTTAGAGAAAAAAAACTATTCTACAACAACGAGATAGGGTTCAGGGGAAAATGTGGGTAAAGAAAATAAAATAAGAAAATGTGGAATTAGAACATAAGTCAAGAAAAGATTTGAAACCGTTCATCCATGAATTTGGTGATAAACAATATTAAGACAATATGTTCATAAACAATGGTATGGTGCAACATTGAGGATTTTAATATTTTATGAAAAAGACGAACTAAAAAGAACAACTTTCACCAATTCAAAAGTGGAATGTAGTCATGTAAACACAAATTTTACGAATGACAAGGGAGGTGGGTGGGGAAATGGAACACAGAAAATAGAAATGATGACGAGATGATTTATCTTGTAGATATGAAACCATTGTTTGTGAGAAAACTGAAGACTATAATATACATACCGGGACAATTCCCAGGATGGCATTCTTGTGAATCCGTCGAGTTTCCGCTACAATCAGTTCCATTATTATAAGGCCCATCGCAAGTCCTATTCCGCCATTGAATGCCCCATGCACAAGACACGGAGCACTCTGCCCAGTCGGACCATGGGTTCCATTTACCATCGACTAGAGACGCAGCATTAGGTTAGAGAAATGTGGAAAAAATTGTTACATGAATGAACTATTTTTAGTGTGTCCTCTGGAAAAATTCAAGTTTAACAATAATAACATTTAGCTGCAACAAAAATGTTCTGAACAATAAAGAACAAGTAAATGAGTGAGGTGGAGAGTGGAGAAAGAGAGAGAGAGAGAGAGAGAGAGAGAGAGAGAGAGAGAGAGAGAGAGAAAAAAGGGGGAGAAGAGAGCAGGATAGATAGATAGATTGATAGATATGTGGATAGATAGATAGATAGATAGATAGATAGATAGATAGATAGATAGATAGATAGATAGATAGATAGATAGATAACATAGAAAGATATAATGATTGATTGACTAAGAGAGAGAAAAAGAGAGACTGAGAGAGAGGAGAGAGAGAGAGAGAGAGAGAGAGAAAGGGGAGGGGGAGGTAAAATAGAGATTGAGAGGGAGAGGGTGACTGGCATTGTGTGATTTTCAATTAACATCATAAGAAATAAAACCTTTGCTGTGTGAGGTGAAAAGTTGTGCTAGGAGATAACTATGACAAATTCTGATAAATCAACACTATTATGGGGCGATTTTTAAAAATATAGATTTTATGAAACACTTTACTATTTTCCATTGAATTGCCAAGATCTTCATGGAGAAGAGTAATTTCCTGAAAATAATACGGAAATATTAACGCTTCTAAATTGTTTTCAACATGACCATGAGAGATTAGAGTTTCCATCTAAGACTAAAAGTCATATTTCAAACCATGAGTTTATTTATTTTATCATATTTTCCTTCTTGAAAAAATATTAAGATACCAAATAGAAAAAATATAAACATTTAGGTTCTAGTAGTGTATGGGTTATCAGACCAAAAAATATTTCACTGACGTATAAAACTGAATACATAAGACACCAACAATTTTAAGAGAAACACATAAGCACGGGTATTTTGTACGAAAAAGATGACATTGTTAGAAATAGTGATTTTGTAATAGAGCAAAGAAATGAATCAGAAAAATCTTTAGAAAAATAAGCAACAAAATTTCAAAATGGGATAGATATTCTTCACCTGGTTTAATATCTCCACAGCTTAACATTATACTGCCATTGCAAAAGTTACTTTTAGCTAGAAATATATTTCTTCATAGTATATCGAAATGACTTCAATACTGGCAAACAATTTAAGGTCCGAGGCTTTGAAAAGATGATCTCGGGGCAGCGTGGATCAGCTGTACGGTCTTTGCTTCGTACCCAAAAGTTACCAAGTTCGATCACCCGCCGCTGCGCAGTGTGGCCTTGAGCAAATCACCTCGCCCTAGCTCAGTTTGCGGCGCTTCACAGCGGCTGACGCCTAGGTTATTCCAGTCTTCCGTTGGAATAGACCCGAGAGACAAATTTCCCCAATAGGATGAATATAGGGAATTTTATTTATTTTCTTATTTTCCTAAGATTTTTTTCAAGTCTCGGGTTTAAATTAGGAGTCATTTCAACTGCTTGATTTATGAAGTAAATAATTTCTATTTTCTGATCTTAATGTAAAAAGACCTGCAATTGACTTTACCCTCTCTTTACCATCCATGGGAAAGTAATCACATTCGTTGCAATGCAACCAACATATTATCTCGTTATAATTACAATTCTTTTGTACATCACAAATATAAAGATTGCTGTTTTGTTATAGCTATGAAAACTTGACACTGTGTTGTAGAGCTAATTTTGCTGAACAATATTATATATAAAATGTACTTGTTGCTTTTCTGAGTGATTAAGAATTATCTATTTTTGTGTTGGATGAGTGTGACGTTCTGGGGAAAGTTCTGAAAATGGTTGGTAAAGAGAGAGTAAAACAAATTTCATCCATTGCGAGGGTCAACCTTAAACGTCGGTTTTGCCTAAGCTGTGTTCATATATATGCAATTAAAGTATAAAACGTGACCCACCGAAACAAAACGGTATTATATCGGAATAATCCAGATGAAGGGAATGGTTTTAATTTTTTAAAAGTTATCATACAGGTTAGAAAACATACATTCATTCTCTTAAATTTAGAGATCTAATACGACATAATTAATGTCAATATTTTGGATTTCACATTCGATTTGTAGCATTAATATTACCCCGACATAATACTGCATTAAGAAGATGGATCGATCAGAAATGTAAAATTAAAATCTACACACTAGGGCAATTGTGAGTGTTGCAGTCACGTTGTTCCTCCCCGCTCCCTTCACACTCCTCGCCCCCATGCAATGGCGGCCTGCAAGTACGCATGCGCTGCTGTTGTCCCCCACCACATGTGACGCTGCACTGGCCCCAGCTTTGCCAGGCCATCCATTCGCCGTCGACTACAACATGGCAACAGACAGGAAATGACGTTACACGTTATTAAAAAGCAGTGGGGAGAAAAGCAAAAACATTCAAACCCGAAAAGCACATTGTTAAAAGATCCGATCTAATAAATAACTTGTAAAACTGGCTATATAAAGTTGAAATATACCCTTTAAACTGTTATACCTACTTAAAAATTTACTTTACAAAACTAGGGAATACAACATTTACTCAAAACATACATAAAACCACAAATCTTATCGTTTTAAAAATTTAATAACTTTCTTAGTTAAATTTCCAATTTAAGACAGATCATCATAGTTGCAGCACAACAATTTGACTTTCTTTTTAATTATATGCAAGAAAACTATATCATCTTGCCACCATCATGTTATCGTTAAAAAATAATATTATACAAAAATGTATACGATGGAAAGAACTAAAGTCGAATAAACCATGAATAAAAGAAACTTTTTTTTTGTAATAAAGAGTGAAAATATAATCTATGGATATCTTTATTTTCACATTAAGGCATAGGATACAATTGAAGCGTGAAAGCTTTGTTTCCTGTAATTGAAGCATGTGATAATACATACAAGACGATGAACATAGCGTATTTTGAATGAAAATGTTGACATTAGGGTTGTCTTTAAAAGGGTTGTCTTTAAAAACAATTATAAACTTACTAATACTGCTTTCAAACTAATATGTTTTATTTTGTCCGTATGTAGTCAAAATTGCATTTGTATATGTTACTCTGCAATGCAACGACAAGGCCGCTTTTCACTTTGGCAATATTTATAAATTTCACTCTGCGCATCGATAGCTTAACGTAACAATTAATTGTTAAAGATAGCGTTTGGTTGACTTAAAAAAAGACTTGAGCTTTTATATAGTGCAATATCCACTAAACGTGCTCAACGCGCTTTGCAATGGGTCCCTGACCAACAGCAACACGTAACATGTAGAACGAGACATGACGCCTGTTAGGTGTTATTAAATTTTTTAAGACAGAGACACCGCTGTTAACGACCAGCTACCCATTTTACACCTCAGTACGGTGAAAGAATGTGAGTAAAGAGCATTTTCCAAGGACTCAACTATGCGTCGAGCGAGGCTCGAACCTGGACCTTCCGATCCGAAAGCGAGTGTCATACCACTAGATCACATAGCCGACTTACACACTCGTACCCAATAGATAAATATACGATGTTTGACCAATATTGAGAATTCTATTGACCCGAGAGAGCGGAAATAACGAGTCTATGAGGTCATTTCTCGAGGTCAATAAATGGTAAAATTAAATTAAATGTAACACCATCTATTATTTGTTTTCGCACTGCTTCATCAATTAGTCACATATCACTTTTTCATCTGCCCCATATTTTAAAAGGAACAAATAAAAAAGAAAGGGAATGTTACAATGTGCTGAATTGAGTGACTTTTTACATTAGAAAAACGCGTTCCTAAAATGGCAAAAATGTATGACCCGGGCACGAGTCTTTGAACGACAAAAAAAACCAATCAAATGTCTGTTTCCATTCGGTGGAATTTTGGTGATTTTCAGCCAAATTCCACATTTTTCAAAACCAGGCTTCAAGCTTAAATAACCCATTTAATTATCTGTTTATGGCTACCAGAAGACATAATCTAACCCATAAATATGAAAAAAACTCATTCTAGTACACCCTTTTTAAAAAGAAATATTAGCAAATAATAGCATATTTTAAAAAGTATTTGATCTCTAATCTAGATAAGTCTTTATCTATTCTAATGTTAGTGAGTCGGCATCAGTACCCAGTAGCAGCACTGGTAGAAGTTGTAGCAGTAATTAATTTATAAAAAATGGATGAACCAGTCATATATTTATGTCTATTATGTTGACAACGGTTTTAAAAAAAACTTTCAAAGGCATTTTCTCAAAAGTTGCATTTTACGCACTCTTATATTTTTCAATTATAAAATCTCAGCAATCAACATGGGCACATATCTAGTTCAATTTTTACACAGATGCTCTTTATATGTTGTTCTAAATAGCCGACTCATTAGAATTTTTTTTATTTCCATTTTTGAAAAATAACATGTTCTTCGTGTAAAAAGTGGGCAATTTTAACGCAAATATGTTGACATATATTTTGAAAGCATCATATAGCTTTCTAAATTTGCATAAATTACTAAATTTAAGTTGTCAGCTATTTGTAGGAAGGATGCATCTTTGTATTTAAAAAATAAATTAACGTTTCAAAGTGATTAAAACCGAGATTTTAGAACTGACAAAAATGCTAATTTGTAATTTTAAAAATCTAAGATGGCGGTTGTTATCATGGCAACCATATTGTAAACAATGTTTTAAAATGTGTTTTCCTCCATGTCTGACCATGGGCTTTTCGGTGGGCATGTTTATATTGTTCATTTTCTATTCTTTTAAAATTGGTCTCTCCACCCATAGAACCCCTTCTTACTGATGGACGCGGTGTTTGAGTTAACCAAACGTAACTTTTACCCATAAATTTGTCAATTGTCAAGGTATCAAAACGTTTGGTTAATTTTGGAGGAACAATAATATTATGACACATTATGCACTAAGAGTTGCCTGGCCATCTATTAAGATTTCAATTATATTTAGAAGAAAACTATGGAGGGAATTAGGATGTTGAAACGAAACTGAAAGAAAAAACAAAGAATTGATATAGATAGAATGAAGTTGACGTCACTCATATCTTTGTTATTGTTTTTTTGTTTTTTTTTTTTTTGTTTTTTTTTGCCATCCACGTTTATGTAATGCTTACTAATCTGTATTAACCAGACCATAAACGTTCAAGGTGACACAGAGTTTTGTGTGTTGGTCCATTATACTTCCGGATGACAATGTTGTGAGATTCTTAGCCAATATATTCTATTTCCCTTTGGAATCAATTGGAATTCAATGATTTTAGTCTATGAACCGTTGCGTGACATGTTGCTTGATTAAATTGCTGTCCCTATAGGGATACGAAGGAACGATTCATGACTAGGCCCCCACTGTGAGATCTATATTTAATGAACACCAGAGTGGCAGGTAGAAATGGCGCATCAACGAGAGAATACTTAATGAGAAAATAGTTCTGACTCGAGTTAATGATGAATGAAGAGAGAAAGAAGACGATATAATGTAATCACTTGAAGTGAAAGGGCTGCAGACACGTGAAAATGCTTACGGTTGTTGTTTTTCTTTTTAAATCTAACCTTTTTAGTTTTAGTTAAGTAAGTATTTTAACGCTACTTTTTGTATGCATATTTAAACATTTAAAAACAATCAGATAAGCCTCAAGCCGAGTAAATCAAAATTGCTTTCACTGATTTAATTAAACCCCAAAGGTCTGCGAGTGACATTATGCTGAAATATAATTAAAACTGATTAACAATTGTCAGCGATCATACTCTGGACCATTTAGAATCGTTGTTTTCCCTCAAGGACTGAGCAAGTCTTCAATGTTTGCTCCACATGCATTTCTATATTAAGATAACACTACTACAGAACAATGAGAGTTCTACAATGGAAGGTCTTTATTTCAAATGATGTAAGATGCATCTCTAATGGACAAACCGCTCAATGGTCTAGAAAAGGGATTGAATTCAAAGTCTTACGGTATTCTAATTACTCCGCGTTACATCCCGGAGTAATCAGGGCAAATCGCAATCACTTAACGCAATGCTATAATCCAAAGTGTTAACTTTAATGTAGAAACAGAATGCTCATGTCCAGCAAGTTGGAATTAATAAGAGAAGACAATGATGTAAGTATCAAGTAATATAAATATATATATATATATATATATATATATATATATATATATATATATATATATATATATATATATATATGAAGTGGTAAAAAGGAAACATACTAGGGAGTAATAGAATGTAACTTATGTTGCCAATCAAGACATCAAATGCAATTCCACTGACGCAATCATTATATTATCTTTGGGCACGCAGCTTTGCCATAAAAGGTTTTTAATTGCAAAGAGTCACAGAGACAACGTTGTTAACGGCAATGTACTCATTTTACATCTGAGTATGATGAGAGAAAGGCTGTAAGGAAATATACCTTTTAAAGGACAACGGGAATCGAACTCTGGGCCTTTTGATCCGAAGGCGTGAGTCATACCTCAAGACATAGCCGTATGGAACAAAACGAAGCGTGTTTTTGTTGATTAGACACGAACATATGATTATACCCTTTTATTTTTATAAGCGCCTAGAGCTCATATCGCATGAGATGTTGGCGCTATATAAGTGTACATTATACCCAACAATGCCTTTTTATTTTTAATTAAAAGCAAAGCAAAAGCTGTGAATTAAGCGAAGAAAGCATTACCAGGACAATGGTGTGTATTGCAGTCAGCTTCCTCCGTTGCCGAGCCATTGCACGACTGTCCACTGTGCTTCGGTTGCTCGCAGATTCGATTGCGGACCATGGTCCCATTGCCACAGGAAAGAGAGCACTTAGACCATGCGGCCCAAGGCAGCCAGTATCCATCGACTAGTTGGTTGGTTTTATGGTGGGTGTGGAGAAGTTCGGAAATGGGAGATAGAACAGTGCAGACCTTAGACACTACACTTTATCTAAATTATATAAAGACCCAATGTTATTTAAATAGAATGATTAATTTTGTTTTCAGCTACCCTCACTCCTATCTGTATATTTTTCACCTGCAAAAACGTTTATTGATTTTATTATATTTTAATCAGCTTAAACAGCTGAGTCAGTTAATTTATATAGAAAAAGAGCAATTTTATTTAACACTTGCTTTAATTTTAAGCTTTTTCCATACCATACATTATAGTGGATTTATGATATTAGATATCGCATAGACAATGACATATCGAACCAGAGTCTGGATGTACAAACAAGATTTTGTCCCCTGCGACTTACACAAATTACTACAGTCAATTTTCTATGATCAAAACATTGATGACTTACAATTGTATCATTTTAATCGTGAGGTTATACGCTAACAATTATAAATCAAGAATAAGGTCATCATTCACAAACATGCAAGGATTCAATGGATACAAGAACATTTAGAAATAGTGAATCAAAGAAATGTTAATGTTTGATTATTTTCTTTTCCAGGAAATAGCGAAACTCACTATGAATCACTCTGAATGATATTTGACTAGTGATTATGATGACATTATTCTGCGATAGTTACTGTAAATCTAAAAATCTAAAAATCTAATTGTTTCGCCTTTTCACTGCACGTACTGTTCAATACGCTCTGATACTTTGTAAGTGCTGCATCTTACATTGCGAACAATTTCAAAATCTGTGAAATCAGGAGGGGATCAAAACAGGCAAGGGGTTAAAGATCGAAGTGAAAAGAGGTCAAAGAAAATAGAAGGGGCAGCGTTCACTCACTGGGGCATGCCAGCTCATTGCACGTGCGATCCTCTGTAGCGTTCCCTTGGCAGAACTTGCCCCCATATTTGGTGCCCTCGCATACACGGGTCCTTCCCTGGGTGCCCCCTCCACAAGTCAGAGAGCAGAATGTCCAGTCTGTCCACGGAGTCCAAACGCCATCGACTGCAGGAACGATCGCAACAGCAGAAACAGCAATAGCAATGGATGTCGTAGGAGTTGTCGTTCGTTGTAATGGTGATGGCGTTGGTGGTTGAAGATGAAGTAGTGGAAGCGTCGGGCAGCCACGAGGACAGGGTTACAAGTACATTGCAAATGGATTATATACAATGGCATGCAACAATAAGGGTTACATGGTGGAGAATATGATGAGTTACAAATCATGGATACTGATAACACGACACACACACATTTAAACCATCACTTAGATTGAGTACAAAGAATGACGAGAAGAGGATATGA
The DNA here is from genome assembly GCF_034508935.2 of Berghia stephanieae. NCBI lineage: Eukaryota > Metazoa > Mollusca > Gastropoda > Nudibranchia > Aeolidiidae > Berghia > Berghia stephanieae. The sequence continues at coordinate 41,287,777 of NC_088360.1, forward strand.
TGGGTGGGCATTATATATATATATATATATATATATATATATATATATATATATATATATATATATGTATATATATATGTATATATATATATATACATATTATTAATTATCTTACATGAGTGCATTGTACACTGAGACATATAGGTTAATGATATTGGTGTTTAGGTTTAAAATGTTAATGATATGATTCATAATATTTATATGAATATTAAGGGACTACAGGAGTATAATGTTGCAACGGTATTGAGGGTAGATTAATTCGAAGCACCCAAGTCTTCGGATAATGTGATATTGAATATGTATACGTAGCTATAATAGATAAGCGTTAAGAATACTGAATAGGGAATGAGATTAGCGGAAGAGTAGCGTCCCTTGATTGGACGTTACCTTACAGAGAGAACGTCAATTTGGTTTTGAAAAGTCTCAAGCATCTTTCACCGGAAGCGAGGACGAGAGACGCATGCGCACAACCAACATGACGTTCTCTCTCTAATAACTTTTCCGCCGGTGACGTCCAATCAAGGGACGCTACTCTTCCGCTAATCTCATTCCCTATTGTCTGAACAGATGAGATGTCTAAGTTGTGAATTATACGATAAACTTAGATTATTATTATTATTATTATTATTATTATTATTATTATTATTATTATTATTATTATTATTATTATTATTATTATTATTATTATTATTATTATTATTATTATTATTATCATTATTATTATTATTATCATTAATATTATTATTATTATATTATCATTATTATTATTATTATTATTATTATTATTATATTTATCATTATCATTATTATTATCATCATCATCATCATCATCATCATCATCATCATCATCATCATCATCATCATCATCATCATCATTACAATATAGTATTTTTGTCTAGATATCTGATTTTATGAATCAAATTAAATGATACCAAAAACATTTTGCCAACTAAGTTTGCCATATTTGCCGAAGAATTTGCTATGAAACAGTGCCTTCTATATCTCCTGTTGTAAGATTAACTCCGTAATATTAATGGAAGTCATGAAAAGGTTACCGTTTATATTACACGTTTTACATCTTTAATGCCTAGTCCATATTCCTCTTATATTTACTATTATAACTATCACTATGATCAATGAAAATGACCCATTAATCAATGGATATAAAATATTAATTGATAATATATATAACATGAGTAATTATTATAATTACAGGTTACTGTTATAATCTGGATGTGGTTTAACATAATATGCCATTTCTCTATGTATGCAACAACTGTCTTGACAATACATATACAAAGTATTTGCCTATATTTTATAATATTTGGTGATTTTGGTAACTATGTAATGTATAGTCGTTTCCATGCAGTATGAAGAATGAAAATGCATTATAAAGTTTGTAGCGGTTACATAATGGCAATCTGCCATACCGAGGCACGACCCAGCAAAACAATCTCGTTCCTGGATGTCCTCTCCGTCGCACAGACCACTACCAGCGGGACAGATCCGCCGGCGGGAAACTAGCCCGTGTCCGCACCATACATCGCATTGGCTCCAGGCTGACCATGGACGCCAGTTAGCTTGTCGTAATTAAAAGGAAATTATAGTCAGATGAAATTGATTTAATTTTAATTAAACACGTACACTACACGAAAAGCAATAATAGGCTTCAACCATCGTGACGTCACTTCCCTAGTAATGATGCATAGTAACTTAGTAACTGGTTCTAAACTATTGGTACAATGGCGGACGACTTTGAAATACTTCTCCGACGACAATAAAAGTGTATCCAGAGGAGAAAAACATCATGTTTTGACTTTTATACATTCTGATCACATGATGCAAAAGTTCTAGCCACCATGAAGAATTAAAAAAAAAACGGTTTTCTTTGTTGAGAACTAAGCTGCTTGTTGCTGGGCGGACGTGACATCAGACAATTGAATCCTATTGACATTATCCATGACCGAAAGTATGTGTTTTGTTGTATTTCTTGAAATGAGATCGCCTTCGTTCTTGGACTATTCTGAATTTTTCCAGTGCTCAACTATATTTTGCTCAGCCATTTGAATATTTTTTTTAAAAATAGCAATGAAATTATTTTAGACTGAATTTGCTGAGGATTTTTTTTAGACATTGAATTGCATTAGATGGTAGTAATTCGTTGATTTTGTGAATCCACTCAAGTTATCACCTAAATATAGCTATACCAACAACTTTAAATATATGTATACCCGCTGTTTCATGATGCCATCAACTTGCATCTTGCTGTAATCATTACCAATGCATGAAGCATTTCGCAAGATACATTTATGATTTCGTAAATCTACTACAATTATCTAGACGCTCGATAACAATCGGGGAAACACGGGTCTTAAAATCTGTTTAGATGCCACTCACACCGAAGAATCGATGATACGCTTCGTTGAGTTATCAAAAGATTTTTGAATAGCAAAATAAATGAAAAAATGCATCAGACCTTTATAAGAAATTCCAATTACGCCACAATGTTAATAATATTCAAATTTTAAATCTATTTCCAAAATGTAACCTTATATTTTTTCCCGGATTTCTTTGACCAGATTTATTAAGTTTGAAGACTTGAAATATTCGCATCTCTATCCTTCCATGAAAATGATTAAGGGTTAGAGATTTTTTTTTTAATTATCATATTATAGTTTATGAATATAAAAAGCGACAAAAACTAACTTTAATTTTAAATGAATATGTTAAATTAAATAACAATGAAACCATAGGAAGGGTAATAGGGAGTTACAAACGGGAATCAATTGAAAACCTGGGATACAAGATAAAAACGACAATTAAATCAAGGTCGGTATATATGGGTTTCACTCATTACATAAATACACAAACAGGTGCCTTTGCTATATAACACTGTTAAATACGTATTCATGACATTAAGTAAACTTTAAAATTCGAATAAAGTTCGAACATATATCCCCACGTAAAGGCATTTAAACGATTTTCAATTATTTTAATTTAATTAGACTAGAACTCGTACGAATTATTTTTAAAATTCCAACATCCAAATCTCTATGAAGAATATTGCTTGGGTAAATTCTGGTAGTTTTCTATTTATATTTCAACGATTCAAATCCCAAATTATGCTGGTGCTATCAATATGAAATCATTCAAAGACATTTACAATTCAATGTTACTGCATTATAAATATTATCCATCTCTAGACGTGTTATATCTTCAACAAGTTGTTTCATATACGATTTAATTTAAGTGTAATATAAATATTATCCTTTTCTAGACAAGTTATACTTGCAACAATTTGACTATAATAAAGTCCCTCTATAAAGTCCAATGATGTATTTATCAATTGTTTGACTACTTTTCGTTCGTTTCGATTTTATAAATACAATATCTTTTGGGTTTTTAAAGTTCAAATATAAGATTCGAATAATTTGAACAGGACTATGTATAGTGACAGACTACAACAAATAACGAACTCACTTGGACACCAGGGTAGAGTGCAGGGTTTGTACTGTTCAGTCTCGCCTTGGCACGTCTTCCCAGCATGCAAAGCAGGTGGGTGGTCGCATGTTCGGTTCCGAGTCCTGGTACCATTTTCGCAAGTGACGTCACAATTGCTCCACTCCGACCACAAACTCCAAACGCCATTCACTGGTTTAAATAGATAGAGTTGTTAATTTGTTGTTTTATTTTAGTTTTGATTACTTGAACAATGGCAAAGACTAATGGGTAAGGTTGAAGAAAAATAAGATAAAGGAAGGTGAAAAGGATGGGTGATTATGATGACTGACGTGGTGATGATGACGATGATGGTGATGATGATGATGATGATGATGATGATGATGATGATGATGATGATGATGATGATGATGATGATGATGATGATGATGATGATGATGATGATGATGATGATGATGATGATTTTGATAATGCTCATGCCGAATACGACATTACATATGATTAACTCACCGTTACACTGGACTGCAGCAGACACAGCAAGTCCATCAGCACAAACGCCCCCACCTGGAGTGAGCGCATTGTGAGGACACGATAAGATGTTCTTTTCTTGACCCAAACAGTTGATTTCAGTAAGACCAAATCTGTCTGCTCTGTGGCTGAAGTTGCTCCCCTGGACGACTAGTTTGAATATAAAAGTACAAGGGAAATGATATACTATTTACTTTTATCATTTTACAGGATTATCGTACTTCTTATTTTTCGTGGACGGGAAGAGTTTTCCAAAGATTTTAACACGTGACCTCTTCAAGGCGCCAACAAAATTCCTTCAGGCATCTCTGTCTCTCTTGTTGTTATTGGTTGGGTGGTGAGGACATTCAGGCGAACTTGTTTGGGGAGTGACGTCGAGACCTGAAGATTGTGACTTCGCAGAAGCTGTCACACGTCTATCCCATACCCATAAATAACAATGTGAAATTGAATGTAAGCTTCTATTTAATATACAAAAACAGATAAAATGGACGTTTCGGGTTTCCCCTTTATCAACAAAACAGGATGAATGAAAAGCTACCGACGAATGAGATAATGTGGTAGACATCTGTTTGCGTATATTAAATTGAAGCTTACATTCAATTGCACATTGTTATTGATTTCTTTGA
>NC_088360.1:41302392-41317392 GCF_034508935.2 Berghia stephanieae
TAGTATCTATAAATGTATGGACAAAGAGAGTGATTTAAACAGTTATAATCCAATGAGAGAGGGAGAGAGATAGAGAGAGAGAAGGGAAAGAGAAAGAGGGAGGGAGAGAGAGAGAGAAAGAGAGAGAGAGAGAGAGAGAGAGAGAGAGAGAGAGAGAGAGAGAGAGAGAGAGAGAGAGAGGAGGGGGGGTTGCAAAGTTGGACATTAGCGAGAAAAAAAATCTCAGGCTTTTATATAGGGCATTTTCCACTGTGCGTGCTCAAAGAGCTTTACAAGGAGTCCCTATTAAACAGCAACACTTAACATGCAGGACGAGAATGCCGCCTGTTTGGCGATATTACGATGATTTTCGTACAGTGACAATTGCGTTAACGGCCAAGTCCTCATTTTACACAATGTGAGCAATTTTTTCAAGGACTCAACTATGCACCGCTCGAACCCAGAACCTTCCGATCCGAAGGCGAGTGTCGTAACACTAGACCACATAGCCGCACACAAACACACAGAGATACACACGCTCATTTTACCATGAGGGCAAAAGTAATATGTGATATAGATAATAAAGAAAATGACGACGATGACGATGATAATAATGGTGATGATGATGAATATGATGATAATGATGATGATGATGATGATGATGATGATGATGATGATGATGATGATGATGATGATGATGATGATGATGATAACAACGATTAAAATGAAGAAGCAACAAAAATGACAACGCAAAAGTTTGAATATTGTAATAAAGTGAAATCATAACTCACCAAAACAGGGTGGTCCGTCGCACGGTGTGCTCTCATTGGTCAGCCCCAGACAGTATCTGTCCACCCCAACTGTTCCGCCATTGCCGCAAGTTCGAGTCCTAACTTTAACACCTTGGCCACAGGATGTATCAGCGGAACAATCGCCCCAAGCACCCCATGCCTCCCAACCTATAGGATACAAAAACCAAATTCTGACAATACATAAAAAAAGTATTGAGCTTTTATATAGCGCAATATTCACTAAACGTGCTCAAAGCGCTTTACAAAGGGTCCTGGCCAACAGCAACAATCAACATGTAGAACGAGGCATGACTCATGTGAGTCGATATCACTTTTTTTTCGACAGAGACAACGCTGTTGACGATCAGTTACTCATTTTACTATTATTATTATTATTATTATTATTATTATTATTATTATTATTATTATTATTATTATTATTATTTATTATTATTATTATTATTTATTATTATTATTATTATTATTTATTATTATTATTATTATATTATTATCATTATTTTTATTATTACTATTATTATTATATTACTTATTATATTATTTATTATTATTATTATTATTATTATATATTATTATTATTATTATTATTATTATCATTATTATTATTGTTATTGTTATTTTAATCATAATCATCATTAACATGGTTTTGGGTACAAAATAACAATTTTTGTTATACTAGTTATTCTTGGGTAGAGTTAAATAATCCATAAACTTAATTAAGGTGAAAAAAGTAAGCTTACGCGGGCATTCTATTTCCTCACACACGCCGTACTCTTGGTCAGCACCGTAACACTCCACAGGGTTAAGTGTTGTATCCGTATCCAAATCCTCGCAGGACCTCTGCCTGACCCTCCATCCTCGATGACATGACACGGAGCAAGCACCCCATTCCTGCCATAATGACCATTGAGGAGCTGATTCTTTAAATGAAAATTTGATAATTTTTTACACGTTGTGAAACGAAATATGGTAAGAACTAGATAATTGTGAGCTCAAACGTTCACTGATGAATGAAAGAATCGTAATAATAATAATAATAATAATAATAATAATAATAATAATAATAATAATAATAATAATAATAATAATAATAATAATAATAATAATAATACAATAATAATAATAATAATAATAATAATAATAATAATAATAATAATAATAATAATAATATATAATAATAATAATAATAATAATAATAATAATAATAATAATAATAATAATAATAATAATAATAATAATAATAATAATAATAAATCCAACAAATATAATAAGCACATAAATGTGTAAATCTTATAATAAAATATTCATCACAACAAATTTACTTCTTAATGAAAACAGACATCCTTTGCAGATAAATACAACAGGGGAAATAATGTTTTTAATGCATTGAAATTAAGACTGATGTATCCATATACAAGAACGTTAATCAATCCTTCCACTCTCTCCTCCTTCAATAAATTTTATATGGACCTATTCTCTTTTATCGCATTCTTGGATATAGCATTCCTCCCTTTCATCGGAGCAAGATCGTATTAAGAGCACATTGCACAAGCTTTTCAAAATTGGAGAATGAAGGGGAAGAAGAAAAATTCTTTACTGTATCTGCCTTTAATGTCGAAATTCCAAATCAGATTGTTGGGTTTCCTCTCTCTCTCTCTCTCTCTCTCTCTCTCTCTCTCTCTCTCTCTCTCTCTCTCTCTCTCTCTCTCTCTCTCTCTCTCCTTTATATATATATATATATATATATATATAAACCTATTATAGACCAATTTTTTTTTAAATTGAGCTTTATACAGCGCAAAATCCACTAAATGTGCTCAAAGCGCTTTACAAGGGGTCCCTGTTCAACAGCAACATTTAACATGTAGGACGGGATAACTCCTCGCTATTTCCTGGGAAAAAAACACAAGACTGTGTGACGGTGTGCTCAATGAAATAAGAACATTAACATATCTACAAGAACCCCCTCTTTTCATCATCAATAGTTAGAAAGTTCTCGTGCTTTGGCCATGTGACACGACACAACTAAATGACCAAAACAATAATATTACGGGGCACACTGGGAAGGAGTAAGAAAAAGCAATCGACAAAACAAAAGCGACAACATAAAGAATGAAGAGCCCCACTCTCATCCGCAAGTCAGAACACAGAGATGAATGGCGCCAAATAGGCGCAGGATCCGCTCGCATATCTCCTCCTTGAACGACAATGTTAGGATACTGAGGTGAGATGAGGTGATAAGTACCGACTCTCATGCGAGACCAATCATCTAAGAACGATATTATATCGGGATGAACCAGACATAAAGAAATGATTTTCAATTTAAGTTAAAGTGATCTGTAACGTCAGATTTTAACTTTTTTTACAATGACAAACTCTTTTCCTCAATAAAACATGCCAAACATAACCCAAATTCCATAATATAATTGACGATAATTTAGTTTTTAACATTGAACGAGTTTATTATCGACTCTGTGTTTAACAATTTGGTCAGAAAACTCTTCCTTCAAAAATCGATCAATTTAAATGGCACTCATCTTTGCAAAATCTCTCAACCTTTCATGTCAATATTAACCTATTGTATTTATGTTACATCCCTTAATTAGCTCTATGAAAAAGGCTCTTTCCTCAAATTTCCTCACCATACTCGAGTGTAAAATGAATACCTTGCTGTGAACAGCGTTGTTTCTATCCCGAATATATCATTTTACCTGCAGCATGTCTCATCTTACTTGATCAGTTTTTGTGTTGGCTTGTGAGCACTTGTATAGCGCCAGTGCAATGAATGGATATTTCACTAGACGTAATACTTGTATATCTTTTTGTTTTGCTTTATTCTCTCTGATGTTATTGTGTCTCCGGACGTGTCTATATTAGGTCAGTTATAATAGATCAGTAATATGAGACACAACACCATCCAAAAATCAGTGCTAGAGGGAAAAGTAGTTGGCAAAAAACACGAGGCAAACCAAGGAAGTCCTGGATAGAAAATGTGGAGGCAACAACTGGCAAAAAAATAATGGACTGCTCGGTAATGGCCCTTAAGCGTGCAGAATGGCGTTCTATGGTGATGAAAAAATAGGGTATGAAGAAGTGCCAGATGAAAACAGAGAATAAAAAGTAACGGAGTCAGTGCCAAACTCAGGATCCACTCGACACGGCATCCTCCGCCTGGCCAAGAGAGAGAGAGAGAGAGAGAGAGAGAGAGAGAGAGAGAAAGAGGATAGAGAGCGGTCACAAATATGATTTTCAAACTTAGTACCAATCATGCGCCCCTCTACTCGACTACTGTGGGCACCACAACGAAGATGGCTAACAAACCCCGAGAACTCTCCATACTGGGCGAGCAAATTAAACTATCCGCTCCTCTCTCTCTCTCTCTCTCTCTCTCTCTCTCTCTCTCTCTCTCTCTCTCTCTCTCTCTCTCTCTCTCTCTCTCTCTCTCCCTCCTCCTCTCTCTCTCTCTCTCTCTCTCTCTCTCTCTCTCTTTCTCTCTCTCTCTCTCTCGGACAGGCGGAGGATGTCGTGTCATTTGGATCCTGAATTTGGCACTGACCCATGACTTTTTATTCTGTTTCCATCTGGCACTTCTCCAAACCTATTTTTCTCTTCAATTTTGATACAAGTGCCGGCTCCATACTTTTTCTGAGTATGGGTTTCATGACGTTTAAGCTCTGTAGGGAGACGGAACTAGGGTAAGGTAAGAAGCCCTCTGATTCCATAGGCATTCTGAATTCTTCTTGATGAAAACTTACCTCTCAAATTACACAAAGTCCCAGTCCAGCCTTCTTCACACAGGCATAGCGCTATCAAATCACCCATCACTGATTTAGTTTCCAGACATCTGCCCCGACTTGAACAAGGATCACCAAAACATGGACCAAGGGCCTCCTGTTAAGAAAAACAAAAAAAATGTTTTGTTTTTTTAAAATGCATTTATAAATAGTAGTAGCACCACTAAGCTAAGTCAAAGTGATACTAAATTGCTAGAAACGGTGGACTTTAGAAAGTACTGAAGCAAAAGGAATATAATAGCTTCCAAAAAATAACAAAATACCAAACACGGAAAGTTTTGAGCCTAAACACTTTTTTATGGTATCCATAATTGACGATCTCTTGGGAGAGCTCATTAACACTTTCATTACCAACTGTACGAAAATCGTTACATTCGTTATGATACAAACAACAGTTTTTTAATCAGATTTATTTTAATAATCACAAAATTTGAAGAAAGATCTTTTGTTATATTCAAAAGAAAGTTATTTTATAAGGCGTGTTTTGTCGAACAAAATTATATGCATAACATGTACATTCATACAACTTGTCGCCTTTAAATTTAAGTGAAAAAAGTCTACTCGTGTTTTGGGTCCGTATGACATTTCAGTAAGAATCTTTCAAATGGGCATATAGGAGAGAGTTTAAGACGTTATATGTTATAGTTGTAGGCGTGGTGGTCTTGAAAGTGTGTCCTCTAGTTTTGCTTTTTTTTTTGCCCTTTACAAACGTAAAGCAGAAGTTTTATATGTTATCTGTTATGCTGTAGGCTTCATGATCTTGTGTCCTCTTGCTTTGTTTTGTTTTATTATTTGTTTTTCTTTTGCTGTTTTTTTTTTGTGGGTGTTTTTTTTTTTGGTCCTTTATTTTTTTAAAAACTGGGGCAGAGTGGCTCAGCGGGTACAGCCTTTGAAAGGTACCGTGCTAAAGCCTGAGATATTCCAGTCGTTCCTTGGTCGATCCCATGGACAAAATTCTCCGATAGGATGAATATAGAGAATTGAATTTTAGCTTTTTTTTTTTAAAAAATTATATCAAAAGTTTTATGAGATTATTACCTTTGTCTGTATGTTGCGGAACGCTTTGATTTCGACATTTTTAGCGGTGCCTCAGATGTGGGACAAGACATTTGGTGCTGGTATTGTCATTACGTTCTTTTTCTGTATACAGATACAGTATCACCCTCATGGGCATGGGTAAAGTCCCTAGGAACGACCACGGAGAGACAATATTGGAAACAGGAGAAACATTAATATATTCTGGAAAATATATTAGAGAACACCATGAAGCAGGACTGGGATTCCTTTTATCCAAAACAGCTGCTAAGAGCCTATTTTGGAATGGTGACCTGTGTCTGACCGTATCATTACTGCAAGTTTCTCTTCTCGTTTCCAGTAGGTGTCCCTAGACATGTTCTGCCCCCCAAACACAACAGAGGAAGAAATTAAAGACAGCTTCCATGACCAACGACATTCAGTGGTAGATACGATCTCAAACAGAGATATGCTAATGCCCATGGGGGATATGAATGCAAATGTTGGAGGTATTATTGTAGATAGAGAGCATGAAATGGAAAACATAGAATTGGCCAGGTAAATGAGAATGGAGAACTTTTGGTGGACTTCTGTACTACAAACAACCTTGTCATTGGCGGCACACTTTTCCCACACACCTGTTGCCATAAAGCTACATGGGTGTCTTCAGATAATCAGACAGAAAACCAAATAGACCATGGCATAGTGAAACAATGGTACAGACGCTCATTACTAGCAGTACGAGCTAAGGCGAGGCGCAGACATCGGCTCAGACCATCACCTTGTTGTTACAGAGATCATGATGAAACTATCGACAAGAAATAAATTTCAAAACCCTAGAGTAAAATATGATATCAACAAGCTGAAAGAACTACACACTAAAGAAACATTTACTCCAAAAACGCTTTAAATTCCTTTAAACACATGAGCCCGAGGAAACGGATACAGCATGGACAACTCTGAAAGAGACCATCCCAGGGAATTGTGAAGACGTGCTTGGAAGACCACATCCCAAAAAAAAGCTATAGATCAGAGTGGAGACATGGTAGAAATTAATTAGAATAAAAGAAAGGGGCGAAAAATGCAAAGACCAATGCGAAGACTAGATTCCAAAAGCAAATGAGAGTGGCCAGATACACTACAGTGGTCAACGAAGGAAAGAAAGAGTTGCGGGCAGACAAACGGTCCTACTTAAATTAAATTGATGATAAAGCAGAGGAAGCTGCAGGGAAAGGAGATTTTAAGACCCTCTACGCCACCACCAGATTGATGAAAAAAAACCCCAACCAAATAGACCTGTCAGAGACAGAGATGGGAAACTAATCACATCAATAGAAGAGCAACTCAAACGATGGAAAGAACACATCCATGAAGTGCTTAACAGACCACCCTCAGTACTAAGACCACACCTGAACCCTTAAGAATCCCTCAATATCATTACAAGTGAAATCACAAAGACGGAGGGCACTTGGCAGTCTGAAAAATGGAAAAGCTGTTGGCACAGACAACATCCCTGCTGAAGCCTTGAAAGAGGTAGGAAACACAATAGTCGATCAACTCCACCACCTCCTGTTCAACATTATCTGGACCGATGAGGAAATACCATCTGATTGGAAGAAAGGCCTGCTAGTAAAATTACTCAAGCATGGCGATCTGTCCCAGTGTGGCAAGTGGCGAAGAATCACCTTGTTGCCCATAACAAGCAAAGTGCTCTGAAGAATAATTCTTGACAGGGTCACACTGGACAAAGTACTACGAGAAAAACAGGCAGGCTTCAGAAAAGAACGCTCATGCACAGACTAAATTGCAACTCTAAGAATTATTATTGTGCAGTCGATTGTGGCAATGGTCCCTACGTGTATGCTTTATAGACTTTGAGAAAGCATTTGACAGCGTAGATAGAGAAAGCATCTGGAGCATTCTTTGTCCACTACAGGGTAAACCTCATCAAACGACTTTATGGCGAGTTCTGCCAAGTCATCCATAATAGTCGACTCTCAGAGTGGTATTGGACTGGGTGACAAAGGCAGCATGTGGCAACTCCAACAATAGCATTCAATGGACATAAAAAGACTTGAAGACCTTGAATTTGCAGATGACCTAGCCATCTTCTCATACCGCCTACAGGACATGCAGACATTAGTCACGAGCCTGGAAGAAACAGTTCAGCGATTTGGTCTCAAGATTATTGAAGAGAAGACAAACTACTGCACATAACTGCCAAACAAGGATCCCAAATCACCGTCTCTGGTACAGGAATAGAAGATGTCGGATAATTTACATACCTTGGCAGCAAAATCAGTCAGTCATGTGGAACTGATGAAAACATCATTGCTAGAATCATGAAAGCGCGCCAGGCCTCTGAAATATTGAGAGCAATATGGAAGCTTCAAGCATATCCACATACGCCAAGGTTAAAATATTAAAAACGAATTTTAAAGCAGTCCTGCTCTATGGGTCAGAGACTTGGTGAACAACCCTGACCACATCAGCCAAGATACAAACTTTTGTCAATCGCTGTTTTCTACAAATCCTCAAGATGAAATGTTTTGGCAAAGTGCCAAACGCTGACCTTTGGACAAGAACAAACCAAAAACAAATGGATGTCCATGTCAAGCGCAGAAAGTGGCGGAGGGTTGGCCATGCCCTGCGGAAGGAACCTGTAATATAACCAAGCAGGTTTTCGAATGGAACCCGCAGGGCAAGAGGAAAATCGGGATCGCACAAAACAGACTTGGAGGAAAAGCCTTCACCAAGATTTGTGAGTCTCCAATCTCATGTGGAGTGAGGCAAAGGTCTGAGTCAAGGACAGAAGAAGATGGGAGAGTGCTTTTGAGGCCCTATGCTTCGCCAGGAGCCAAGAGTATGTCAAAACTATATCATTTATATCGTGTTGGTTCCTTATAAGTATAAGGGTCCCAGGCTTTTCTGGCATATTCGAGTATTGGTTTCACATGGGTATCACATTTGACGATAATCAGGAAGACTGAGGTTCGATGCTCAGTCAAGACAGGCCGAGTTTTTTTTTATATTTAACTTTTGATTGATTTCTTACCTTGTTTTTCTCTCCCTACTTTTTCTGACATTGTTTCATACATATCTTTTCAGATTTTTATAAAGTGCTTGTTGCTCCACAAACGACTTCAGTGACAAATTTTGATTTAACCTCGTTTCAATGTAAGTTTACTTATAGAAATCTGTTTCTCCCCCCCCCCCAACCCCCTTCCCCATAACACCGAATCTAGGCGGTGGGTCATGATATGAAAAGGTGTATGACATGGAGTTAATAAGTGCGGCTATGCTATGTCGTCTTGTGGTACGAAACTTGCTTTCTGATCGGAAGTTCCTGGGTTTGAGCATCGATCTGCGCATTGTTGCGCTATATAAAAGCTCAAGTTTTTTGTTTTGTTTTAAAATACTTACAAGGGAGAACAAGAGTAAATAAATGTTGCATCTTCTTTTAAATACAAAGTTTTTACCAAAATAGAATATAGATCTACTAATTTCTGCATCATTCATAATATCCCCTTTCTTCTACCACAGTATGGATGATATGCTGTGCAAACACAATTTACCGTGTTATAATCTATTCAATTTTACCATTTTGTATTCTCAAAAGTATATTAGATATCTCGATAGACGTCTAGATAGATATGAGAATAAGGTGTTAAAATTTAAAACATTTTTACCAAGATGGATGACTCAATGACTTCTAGGAGGCCCGCGTAGACTTGATATTTCGGCTCTCGGGTTAACATAGGTATTTCCCGACGTGCACTTTTTTGCAGGTCTGACAACCCAATTTATTATGGGCTCATTGTTGTAATTAAAATCTCAAAGAAATGACGCAAAATATTGTCCATTACAACAATGTTAACTTAGCCCATAAGAGCGTTTGGATGACAGACCTGCATATATGTTCACGTCGGTAATTCCCGAGGTCGGTCAAACTAAAATTGTATTTTATTCAAATTGGATTTTTTTGGTATACTAAGGCTCCGATACCACTAGACCAATCGTCACCAAATTTAGAATAGTATTTACAATTGACATGAAGATGGTTTGCGTGTATTATGAGCTTGATTAGAGGTCGGGATGACTTTATCGAAATATCAAATTTGTTTCGTCATCGAATACAGACGCCATCATTTTTAGCACCTGGGTTGTGTATCAACCTTCCGGTTAGCAAGTATGAGATGGAAGTACTTGCATTGCTTAAATCGATACCAGTTAGTGGTTTCTCTCAATGTTTTGAATCCAATCAATTTCTTAAAATTTATTTGAACTATATTCTGTTCTTAACATTGGGAAATAGCTCCATAAGTCAAAAATGTATTGTCTAATTGAATTCAAATGATATTCAACAGTTGATTCATATATTTTAAGTTGATCGACTTATCATCACGTTCATTGAACGGACAGCTGTGCTTGTATTATTATATTTTCTTATTGAACGCACCGTATCGTATCAATCAATTGAAAGGAACTAAATATTATTGTATAATGTCCGTCTGGAAGTTTGAGATCAACAATTTATATGGACGAAAAACAAACCGTGTTCAAATTCTGACGTTTTTGTAATATCAATCAAAAAGAGAAATTTTAGTAAATATCAGTGGCAATGAAAAAAATGAAAGTGTTGTGTTTATGTTGTTGTAAAAGACGGGGTAAAAGAAAACCCAATAAAAAAGGGAGCGCATTACAGCACCTTGCACTTACACGATCAACAGCAAATGAGGTAAGGTAGACACATTCATTAACATAAGCAGTTCCAATACCCGAACGCAATTATGGGCTTGATTTAACATTGTTACCATGGACAATATTTTGTATGGGTTTGACATTATTTCGATTACAACACTGAGCTCTTAGCAAGTTGGCTTTTTCAGATCAGGCAAATAAGTTAAAATTGTTTTCTATGAATTAAACAAATTTCTTAAAGAGTTCATTTGTAATAAAAGTCTTGTAATATTTTTAAATTGCAATTTGATATGAACTGGGCCCCAAAAATTAAGCTGACTTTGAAGGCACACTACTCTAAAACGTGAATAGAAATATAAACATTAGTATTTCAAAATTTGAAGAATAAATCTGCAAATGATCAAAAATTGCTACAAGAGGACCTGAATAGTCTCGAACAGTGGGCTAATGATTGGGGAATGAAATTTAACGCAAACAAATTCTACATCCTCAACACAGCTAAAACGTACAATGAGACCTACAAGTTAAACAACACCGTCCTGAAACTTTCGACGATAACCCATACCTTGGCATCACCTTCTCAAAGGACTTGAAATGGGGGAAACACATTAACAAAATAACCCAAAAGGCAAGCTGCACCCTCGCGTTTCTCCGCCGAAATCTTAGCCACGCCCCAACGTCATGCAAACAAAACGCCTACCTCGCACTTGTGAGATCACAATTGGAATACGGAGCAGTTGCCTGGGACCCCTACCTGAAAGAGGATATTCAAAAACTTGAGAGAGTCCAGAGACAAGGCGCCCGGTTCATAACTGGGAACTATAAGAGCAGAACCCCAGGATGCATGACAAAAATGTTAGAAGAAAGAAATCTCATCAACCTCCAACAAAGAAGAAAAGAAACCCGTCTGTCATTCATGTTCAAGATAACAGATCAAATACCATCAATAAAGGCAGACTCCTTTTTCACGCCACGACCAAACAAAAGAAAAATCCGAGCACTCCCTTTCGCCAACCACATAACCGAAAACCCCATTGACAGATACGCGACAAACAATTCGAACTGCTTCAAAATCCCACAGACAAGAACACAAAACTACAGAAATTCTTTCTTCATTAGAACTATCTCGGAGTGGAATGGGCTGAATGAACTGGTCATCATGGCACGACACCTAAACGATTTCAAGGCCCGACTGACATGGGCCCGCGCCCAATGAGGACGCCGCTGAAATACAACCAGACCATTGGTTTCTTCAGCGCCAACCATACAGATACAGATACAGAAATGCTGAGATTTCAAGCTATTTCGAAAGCCACTCTTTGAACTATCACTTATAGTTTGTTAGATCAAATAATAGTTCCAAAATGATCCCACAATAAATACATTAAGGATCGTAGAGACAGATACATTAAGCAATAGATTACTAATATCAGTTCCACCAAGCACGAATTATTATAAACTGTCCTCTCTTTCATTGTAACGATATTTCCTGTCTCTTATAAACAGTCAGTCTTAAAAGAACTGAGTTACGAAACCTACGCGAAGAACTACACGACCTACATTCCACTACATACCACTGTTGATGTGGGAGACTTTTTCATTATTCGGAACATTTTGGGATCGGGTAAGTATTCAAAAATATAAAGTTAACCAAGTCCCGGGTTTGAAAGTTTTTGCCAAAATGAGACTCATTTAAATCTATTGATATTTGAAGGATTAATTTTTAGCCAAATTTTTTAATACAAGTTTTTTCAGAGTACGACAGTCATCTGGTTAATAACGACATGGGTTAACATAGTCAACTGCACGCAAATAAAACCTATCGTTGAACGTCTTGGAATATAATTTTGTGAGTGGCAACCGATATCATGTTGTAAACATGTGTCATCATTGCTTTTCAAGTTCAATTAAATGATCCAGGTCAAAACAAGAATAGTAATTTTATTTAAAAATATGCTTTTTATAACAAATAGATAAATGAATAAGTAAACATGTTAAAATAAGCTAAATTGATAAAGAAATTGATTAGTTTTTAAAATAGAAAAATTAAAATTCATTAGTAGTTAATTTATCCATTAATTCATCTACCCTTCCATCCATCAATTTATCTATCTACCTGTAAGAATTCCTCTGTGTGCCTGTGTATGTTTGTGATTAAAATGTAAAGCACACTATTATCAGCTATAAAATTTAGTCAGTTCAAACTTTTATCTTTCTAATGCGAGACTTCGAGATTTTTGCGATTTAGGTCGATTTGACTATGGCCATATTATACATTTTAAAAAATAGATTTTACGCATTCCCTAATATATACGACTCCATTAATAAACTGGAATCGAGGATGTGGGGACACAGCGGACGTTATGCCTACTGAATCACAATACACAAATACATATTCAATGTTTAAAGCACAACATGATATGTTGATGCAATGAAATTTACTACTGATTGCAATTACAGCATATCCAAGAACTCTACTCTTCTATCTATGCATCGAATATTATATACAAAGAAGCTCTATAGATTTCTGTATTTGTTTCACTTTTATTTTCACTGTTTACTAACCAGCATTAATGTTTCTATACATTTGTTGTTCCATAGCTCATTGATATCTTTAGAATGATTATATATTCATGTATATGTTGTTTCTTTAAGGGGTTTATGCAAATTAAGTGGGTATATGCAGAGATAATATAAAGGCGAGTGTCTGTCTATCTATCTATACCATCAGCTATCTATTTATCAATCTATCTGCTATCTTAATATTCTTTGTTTAAATGGCATATGTTCCCTGCTCTGAAAAGGAAGAAAAAGATTTGTGTCTGTCGCTCACACAATATTCATTTTTCAGAAGTCCGCGTACCAGTTATCATTAAGAAGAGATTTTACGCCATATTCCTGTTGATGTGACCGAAACGATATTGTATTTATCATATTGTTTGAATGGGGTTGTATAATTATCCAAATATGAATTCGTTTTATCTAAAAATTATATCAAAGATCCAATATAAACAGTTTTATTTCCATTCATAGGGGATGTAAGTATTGTCTTTCAAGCTACATTTATCCCTACTTCGGAAAATGTCGCCGTGAAATACATCCAAGATTACTCCAATCACAGGAAATCAATAGCAAGAGAGTTACACGTCCTTGGATTCTCACATCACTGCCCGTACGTATAATATTAATTTTCAGTGCAGAGCATCTTTAAATTGTCTATCATGTAGAAGAAATAAATTCTGCATTCACCTTAACAACGCCATTCGCACATCTCTTATTCGTCTTCAGTGTTTTATTCATCGTGTTTTGTTAATAAAGGGGAAACCCCAAACGACCATAACATCTGTCATCGTTTTATTATTATTATTATTATTATTATTATTATTATTATTATTATTATTATTATTATTATTATTATTATTATTATTATTATTATTATTATTTATATTTTTATTTTATTTTTATTATTATTATTATTATTATTATTATTAAATTATTATTATTATTATTATTATTATTATTATTATTATTATTATTATTATTATTATTATTATTATATCATCATCATCATAATCATTACAATTATCATTATTATTATTAATTATTGTTATCATTATTATTATAATTAATTAATAATTAAAATAATAATAATAATAATAATAATAATAATAATATATAATAATAATAATAATAATAATAAATAATAATAATAATAATAAAATAATAATAATAATAATAATAATAATAATAATAATAATAATAATAATAATAATAATAATAATAATAATAATAATATTTTTATTGTCCATGAAGGCAATTTTTCATTTGGTTACAGCATATACATAATATACGCAAACAGACATAGATGAAACAAAAAGTGCAAAACCACACACACACACACACACACATACACACACACAAACACACACTCACAGACTCACGCTGGAATAGGCTTCGTGTAACCTACATTTAATTTTAATTTAAGCTTCCATATTCTTTCCTACTGTTATTTATTTCTCCGAGCTTCATGCAGCAACATTGCCTTTCCCTTGAAATTTGAGGCGGATTGAGCAAGCAAACATTTTATAAATCCTTTTTCAGATCGATATTAATATTCATATATTCTATGTTCCGCGTTGCGTCCAATGTTCTCCATCTAGTAATAGGATAGGTTCGTTATTAAGATCAAGGTAAGCCTTTTTCAACGAGAATAAATAAAGAATGGTGACGCGACTCTGACAACAATGATTTTTTGGATCCAGGAACCCCGAGTTGAGGGAAGGCATGCATTTCACTGTTATTACCATTATCTTTGTAAAACCCCAGTCTATAATAGGTTTAATACCCTCTCCTTACCAACTACATGAAAATCTTCACATGTGTTAGGATACAATGAACATTTTTCTTCATCGGATTTTCTTCTTTTTTTTTTTTTTGTACATAACAAAATTTTATGAAAAATCTTTGTTTTATAAAGCTTGTTAAGCGACACAAAAATATATGTCTATTATATTATATACTTATTTCTCGTGAGTTTGAGTATAAAAATTCTTGTTTTATGTGGGATAGATAGGTTTAGCATTTGTGGACAAAATCATGAATATGGTCGGTAAGGAAAAAAAATTAAGGGAGAAAAGAGAGAACTTGTGCAATAAGGTCAATTCGACATAAAAAAGTTAGGAAACTGAGGACGGATTCATTCA
>NC_088360.1:41319892-41327392 GCF_034508935.2 Berghia stephanieae
TGATCTTATTGGTGGTGGTGGTGTTTGTTTTTTTTATATTGGATTCGGTATGTGTTATTTAGTTAGATAATTGTATTTGAATTTGACCAAAAAATGCCAGCTGTTTGCATCCTTATGTTACTCAAACTTGTTATCTGTAGGTCTCAGGTTCGTTTACCGCTGTGAGCAGCTCAAAGTTGAATCCTTAGAAAAATGCTTTTTACTCACACTCTCCCACGATACCAAGTTTTGAACTGGGTACATAATCATGTACTTAGCCAGCAACAGCGTTTGAGAACCCGCATAACTTTGTGGTCATCTCGCAATATGAATGGTATTGAAATAATTAATACAGCGCGAGGAATCCACAAAGTGCTTTGATCTCAGACGCTACACATATAAAGACAATGATAGGTACAACAAATCGCAAGTATTGTTACTACTCAAATGCCTGCCCGAATTAGAATGTTTTCAAAAGTTTTCTTAAGTTACTGAACCTGGATGCATCTTTGCCTTATTTATCTAATAAACTTTTGAGACCTCGACGGAGGAAGATTTTTCAGCTAGAGATAGTTTACATAAATAAATTAGACCCTTCCACAACGACATCATAAGATATCGTCGCCTAGGCATCCCACGAAGGATTATAGATCATTATCCATAAAACAAGATATCTGATGACAACAGGAATGACCCATTTTGTCCAAGTGAGCAAATTGGGGGTTTATAATCTTGCCCAAGGAAAAAAAAACCAAAGTGCCTGCAGCGGGGATGGAACACGGGACTTTCCGGATCACAGTGTAATGCCTTAATTACTCGCCCACTTCGCCCCCTTTTACATATGGGAGCATTAATCAGTCGTTCATTCTTGGATCGGAATGGTCTGGCAGGTGTATACAATTCACGTGTGGCTATGTGGTCTAATAGTATGATACTCGCTTTCGGATCGAAAGGTCCTGGGTTCAAGCCTCGCTTGGCGCATAGTTGAGTCCTTGGAGAAGGCTCTTTACTCACATTCTCTCACCATACCCAGGTGTAAAACGAGTACCTGGCCGTTAACAGCGTTAGCTCTGTCCGAAAAAAAATTGTAACATCGCCTAACAGGCGTCATGTCCCGTCCTAAATATTGAATGTTGCTGTTGGCTAGGGACCCCTTGTAAAGCGCTTTGAGCACATTTAGTGGATATTGCGGTATATAAAAGCTTTTAAAAATTCAATACAATTCAAGAAGCGCAGAGAGATGAGATGGCATTATATATTATCATTTAGGCATTTGAACATCACTCTCAATGCGGCTATGAGGTCGAGAAGGTTCGAGTCCGCTATGAGCAACGCATAGTTGAGTCCTTGGAAAGGCTCTCTACTAACATTATCTCACCGTGCTCAGGTGTAAAATGAGTACCTGGCTGTTAGCAGCGTTATATTTGTCCGAAAATAATTGTAATGTCGCTTCACAGGCGTCATGGCTCGTCCTACATGCTAAGTGTTGTTGTAGGCTTGGGATCCCTTGTAAAGCGCTTTGAGCACGTTAGTGGATAGTGCGCTATATAATTGCTCAATTTTAAAAGGAGGCCAATGTAGAGACCTAAAGATGGGCCTGGTGCGCTCTTAATCTCATAACATAAATTGATCTGTTGGATAATATCTCAAGTTTTGTTATTGATAACTTGCTGTTCGGTTGTGATCTATTTGTTATATTTTCCATTTTGGCAATCATGTTTAGAATTTACAGTAAACAACTATGCAAGGCTGTTATGTTTCTCCATGATCATAGTATTGTCCATCGGGATGTAACGCTTAATAATTTAGTTCTGGATCATAGAGGTATGTGATTAATTTGTAAGTTATCAATTAGTCATTATCAAAACTAACATCACCAACATCAAGTTATACAATGTTATGCGTAATCAATGGCCATAATCAGCAATTGTGTATAATTCAAATCCATACGTTGTGTCCTTGGGTAAGGCACTTTCTCCATAATATTACCCCATTCGACTTAGGTGTGAACGAGTACCTGGCAAGAGACAGTGTCGTATATTGTAAGAGTGGTAGTAGAATAATGACGCCTAACAGTTGACTAGTATTGTCTGAAAAGGAATATGATTCTATGTGATCTGCTGGTGGAATGAATGGAACATTATGAAGCACTTTGAACATGGTTAATCCGTTGAAATTTGCTATATAAATGTTCATATTTGGCTTTTTTGTATATCTACTCATTACGATCATTATCTTCATTAGCATATTTAATATCATCAGCACTACCATCATCAGTCTATCTGGATTTAATTATCAAAAATAATTCAAGGGCTGACAGCTTATGAAATGCTGCCTTACTTTGATCAAATTCTTTAAAATGCTGGCCAGAAATCTCGTCCTTCAAGTATCGATTCATTAAGATGAACCTCGACTTGTCAAAATTTCTCAAACCTAGGACTTTAAGTTGAATAAGAAATTTATTAGCAAAAAAATAGAATTAAAATATTATTGTCATTTTTTAAGCTGGGGACAATCTGGTATCTTTCCGGCTCCTCATTTTTTTAGAATTCTCAACGAAAACCTGTCAGAGATATCATTAGTGCGGACCAATCTAAACAATTCTTGGGGAAAAAGACATCAGCCTTAAAAGGGGATATTTAGCATAGCAAAACTTGCAATGGGGGATGAATTTCCAGGCTACGATAAAATACGATATTTCGATAGTGGGACTCGAATCCGAATCCCCGTGGTGGGTGTGCAATACCTGGTCGTTATCTTTTTAAAAAAGATTTGGTCTTTTATAACTAGAAACAACGCAAACCCCATCCTATTTCTGCGTTTCAAATATTATGTCTCAAACAGTAAAATGAATGTTCGTATACATACAAACACAGGCAATCTTCGACTTATTGACTACAATCTATGCCGGTCGGTGACCGATGCAATGGGAATGAGATTCTCGGATTTAGGTGCCTCCATGTATGCAGCTCCGGAGATCTACAAAGACAAGTTATGCAGCTATCCTGTCGACTGGTGGAGTGTTGGTGTCTGTCTTTATCGTTTCACCACTGGCGGTTATCCTTACCCCACTACAACCCGACGAGTTTACAGGTTTGTGCTTTTATGTCTCTCTGTTTCTGTGGCTTTGTCGTCTTGTGGCATGACGCTTATGTTTAGGGCTGTAGGTCCTTGGTAGGGGTCCCGTCCTTACCGTTTCACCAATGGCATTTATCCGTACCCTTCTACTGCCCGACTAGTTTACAGATCTGTGCTTCCATGTTTATCTGTTTATCACCCCGGATGGATCACCGCCTTGACGTTGGTTGGGGTGCTTGAGGTATATCATGGGGCAAATGTGTAATTCAGCTTGACCGTCACTAAACCATCCTGGATGTCGAGTCGTTACATGGGTGCCTTGATATGTAAATAAGGAATGGCGATATAAGCCGGTGCCCGAATGGCTCAGTATATTTCGGGCTCCACAGTATATGATAACGTCCATCGTGAAACCTCAATGGCTAAGCGTCGGATACCTAGCTAAATACTGCCACGTTCGTGTCGTCAGGGTCGCGGGCACGCACAAGTCAGCAATCGTCCCGAATTATCTTTAGCTGGGAGATACGATGTTGGGGTCAGCGAGCAGACCCATATATTGTCCATCAGCATCGAGATCCAGAGTATGGCAAAAATATGAGCTTTTATCAAACCTACTGGCCGTCCATAGCGTTGACATTTGCCCATTAAAGGAGACCAATCTTTATTCAGGCGTGCAATCTACTCGATTCTAGATTCCAGACTATACGGTAGTCCAACGGGAGAACAATTCGAGGCTCAAAGGAGATGTTAGCGTTTACGCTAAAAAGCCTTTTAAGGTATAAGGGTCATAGGGAGCGTTACGGACAGCATTGAGGTGAATATATCTTCCGTGGAGACGCTGAGTTGTATTTGCACAACATATACAAACCGCCGAAGGCGACTTGGACTACACCATCGGTGGTTAGCCACCCTTCCATCTGCTGTCTGGGAGAATTTGATAGCTGCCACCACGAGTAGGAGTACCGAGACAGCAACGAGGCGGTTATACAACTCGGTACACGGATTGACTGTAAAAGCCTGCACCTAGTGTATGATACTACAGCCAAGGGTACTTTCAGGGGGACCCGCCATAAAAAGGAGTCTACTCCAGACTTCACCCTCGGGACGAAGGGAGCGAACGAAGAACAATTGCATATTAAACGGACAGTCCTTGGCGACTTCCCGCATAGCCAGCAAAGGCTGGTACTTATCATTGCCGGGGTGACGATCCTGAGAGCGCAGTCTTTCCCACTCTGCAGATGGATTTATTTCAGGAATGCTAACGGGGAGGAATGCATTTCCTATATCGAGCAAGTCCGAGAGCATAACCAGATTTAACAGGCTGCTAATTAAGAGTGCGCACCGATCTATTCCAAGGGGCAAACGGATATTCTACACCCCTTTCTGATTGTTAAGAACAGAAAAGCAGCAGGGATAGATGGCAAATATCCCGAGATGGTGACGCATATGGGCCCCAGGGCATGGGTATGATTGGCAGAGAAAATGTCCGACGACCTTGCAAAAGAACAGCATCCTCAAGGGTGAAAATATGCTAATATAGTTGTCATCCTGACGCCAGTGAAACTGGCGAAAGGCGCTGACAGTTTCAGAACCATATCACTTCTGAGCTACCTGTACAAACTTATGGAGCGTTTGCTTTTGAACCGATTGGTGCCTTCCTATGCTGGCTTCAGGTTAGGGAGGTGTACAACGGAGCAGATCATTACCCTTACAGAGAATATTGATTGAAGCAGGATACGAACGGAAAGTGTACATTGATGCTGTATTTATAGACCTATCGGTGGCACACGATGCGGTCCGGTGCGAAGGGTTAATGCTTAATCTTGCAAAAATCATAGGGTGCAAAATGACCATGAAGCTGTTTTCTTTCGTTCCAAGAGAAAGACAATTCCATGTGACCCTGGGATATTCCACTAGCAAAGTCAGGAAACTGAGGAATGGTTTGGACGAATTAAATCCCTCGAGGGGGCTGGAACGTAGACTCCTCAAAGGTGGGAGTGAAGTTGCCAGGCTTCTGTACTAACAGAAGGCGGCATTGGCGGGCGGCGAACTGACATCGGTCGAAAACCTGCCTTACAGCAGCGTCGCTTCATCAGTGGGGACTTTCCACCTGTCCCACATGTACGCGTTGTGGCAAAGAGCACGAGATCGCAGTGCATCTAGTCGAGCGTTGCGTTGTAAGGAAGTCTCTGGGCGGAATCGCGATCGTACACGAATGCGGCGAAGAATTTGCGGTCTAGATAGATGATCATAATTAGTATTTTGTAACCCCACTAGAAGCTACTTCTCTGTTCCTGTGGGTTTGAGTCTTGTGGCATGACACTTGCCTCTATGCCTACAGTTCCTCGGTTTGAGTCCCGCGGATGGCACACAAAGTTATGTCCTTTCAAAATCTCTTCACTCATATTTTCCACGCACTCAAGTGTAAAACGAGCGCCTAGCCGTAATAGCATTGTCTATTTCGAAACATATACTGTGTGTGATCGTCATAAACGTCATACTTGTTATGTTTTGCTGTTGGCTTTGGATCTTTTGCAAATCGCTTTGAACACACTAATTGTTTTTTACTCTATGTAAAAGCACAAGATTTTTTTAAAAAATTACATTTAGACCCATTGATTTCAAACCGAACACATTTCCCAAAACTAACATGGGAGTAACATTTATATTCGTTCTTTCGTTTTGTTTTCATAAATTCATGTCATCCAAGAGCTAAAATTTAGTATTCAATAGAAATTTGCAATTGACTGTGTATCCGGATCGTGAAAATAGGGAATTAAAGTGTGATGTCAAAATACTGGTTCCAATCTGATTGGAAGTGCAAAACCAGCCTTCCGGAGAACTGGACACATACAGTATGCTACTGTTCTTATGCTTTCAGATTGGTGGCATCTTATTTTCTAGTCTAATTAAATGCAGGTCGTCAATAAAGATAATTCATCCTCGCTCTTTTACGCACCAGCATCTTAAGAATCTGGCAGTACATCCTGCTACCAAAATAGTTATGCCACCATATAATTGTTCACTATTCACTCCGGAGGACTGGTTACACACTTCCGATGAGGTTTGATCCGGAAGAGAGGACGGCGTCGCGTCCCGACTGATCTGCCCTATTGCGCCAAAAGTTCCGGGATAAAACCGAAATAATATTATTATTATTGCACGATACAGTCAAGACGAGGGACAAGAGACTGGAAAGAAACAAGAAATAATTAGGCTAAAAGGTCAAACTTCCTTTACTGCGATTCGCACCACGTCAAACTATAGACTTCTGGTAGAATATTCTCACCATTAAATCACAGAACTCTTATATTCTTCACAAGAAATGCCCATGCTACACTATGAAATCCATAAACGTCAGTAACATCACTGTCCGTCAATATACTGACGGCTATACTATACAGAGAAAATACTCTTTATGTAATCTTAACATTTTTTATGCATGGCACGTCTGCAAAGTTCCATTTTATTTGGATGAATAAAGTATACATTATTATTATTATTATTATTATTATTATTATTATTATTATTATTATTATTATTATTATTATTATTATTATTATTATTATTATTATTATTATTATTATTATTATATCATTATTATTATTATTATTATTATTATTATTATTATTATTATTAGTATCATTATTATTAATTACTATTATTATTATTATTATTATTATTATTATTATTATTATTATTATTATTATTATTATTATTATTATTATTATTATCATTATCATGAATTATGCAAAAATGTTGTTACATAGATCTCCTTTCGCTGACATAGATTTTGTTTTATTTCTTAGCAAGAACTAGACCAATGATGTTAATGCATGTCATAATTCCGTTAATACAATTTTTATTTCCTATTTTTCTATTTAGTCTGTAATTTATAGACATTTCCATATTATGTTGTTTTTTTTTAAAACACCATTGTCATTTTCTCTTAAACAGTTATTATGTTATCAAGAGCCACAAAGTTATCTACCCTAGAGAATTTTTTGACAAGCAACCACTGCGGTCTTTGACAGAAAATCTGTTGGTTAAAAAGAGTTCAAGAAGACTTGGCACTAACTCTGAAGAGGCGATAAAGGTTGGTTTCTTTCAACTTAGAAAAGTGAGTGAAGCAGGCCCTTAATAACAAGAAATGTAGTAAGTAGGAAAGTGCCAGTAGACAACAGAGAATAAAAACTTCGCGGCGGCGAAGTTTTTATTCTCTGTTGTGCTCTGGCACTTTTCTACTTACTACATTTCTTGTTTTTTTCAACTGTAACTTGCACGGAGTATTTTCCATGTTAATGTCGCAGTCTGTGCTTTCTCAGTATCTGGGAGAACTTACAACCCTTCTCATTCTTATTTCATAAGGTTTTGTAAATATGTACATTTCGTATCAAACAATTTAAAAATTGTCCAAGGAAAAATCAACAATATATACTCTTA
>NC_088360.1:41332392-41349892 GCF_034508935.2 Berghia stephanieae
ATACACTTATAACCTTATCGAATCAGGTTACCCAAGTATTCATCTCACGACTGTTTTAGGTTCTCAACACTTTGCCATTCTAACAAATGATGTTTTCTAAATATGTAACCATAAAGAAGTGATGAGAATTCTTATTTTTCAGTTCTCTTAAACTGTGTACACCTTATCAGGGATAAAATTTCCTTTAATAAAATAATTATCTAACATTAAATAAATTGATTATTATTGGATCAAGGTCAAATAGAAATGTAGGACAGTGTAAAAAGAGCCCGTGACATAATTATTTTATATATTCGCATTTTACTATCAAATTACCTATAGTCTTCGAATAACGTGAGATGATCTCGAACCAAAAATAAATACATTTATAAAGCACTTTGCAGTTCTAACAGAAGTCAAAGTGATACTAACAGATAGATAGAAGCTGTGGACTTTGGACCGTGTTCCCTTGTTTTTTTTACGCACCAAATGTTATGCGTTGTTTTATATTCCGCTCAATTGGCACTCTTAGTTACCTCGAGAACGCGTATTTTGTTTACTTTCCAAGATGTTTTTTTAGTAATGTTTTTTAATTAATTTCATTGTTGTTGGCCGAAGAAGGATTTTGAGCCCGAAATGTTCCATGATTGGTATTTTGTTCATTTTTTTTCTTTATAGCTGTTCTAACACAACATGTTTGTTAAAAATTAAACAATAAAGAATTAATAAACAAAATGGTTTTCATTCACTTTAATTTTAAATTGTTTCCTTTATATTGGGATGAAAATTACCTCCATTGTAACATATTCATTTAACATTTTCTATTTAGCTGAATATTATGAGAGCAAGGTCAAATAAAAGTAAAATATAATCTAAAAAGAGTATGTGAAATAAATATCTGTATGTGCATATTTTACCATAAATCATCTTTGGTCGGCAAGCAAAATAAGATTATCTCCGACCAACATAATAAAGTAGTAGTAAAACCTAATGACTATTTTCTATTTTTAAATTAATCTATTTATTCATTTTGTTATTTATTTATTTATTTATTTATTTATTTATTTATTTATTTATTTGTCTTGCTTGCATTGAGCCGTAATGGTTGAATTAATAATATTAGTACCGTTTGGAGAATTGGTTGACAAATATTAATGTAGGGGATGACACGGATGATGATGATGATGATGATGATGATGATGATGGGCCAAATTGCTCACCAAGAAGACATGGTTCTCCAAGCGCCTCCCATTGGTTGGATACTCCTCCTCATGGTGCGTCCACACAAACACTTGATCAGCGAAAGGGTTGGCCGTGGAAGCAGTTATATTCTGATCTTCGAGGTCATTCACACTGCAAGGCGTGTGTGTGTGTGTGTGTGTGTGTGTGTGTGTGTGAAAGGGGTGGGGAGGAATGGAATAGATTGCTTTACGTAACTGCCATCAATTTAGCTTTAAACTTTATTCTAATACTCTTACAATATTAAATAGTATACAGTATATAAATAAGCAAACAAACTTTGACCATTCATAACGAAAATGAGTTTACCATACCAGGCTGATTTAAAAGAATGATTTTTTTAAAGCGTAATAATATATTTACATAACGTCATAAAGCAAAGCAATAAAGGAAATGGAATTAAAATATAGTAAAAGGGAATCAGATCGTACAGATAGTATGCACTTGGCTAAGAAGCTCATGACATTGCCATCCGGAAGTATAATGGACCAACACACAAAACTGTGTGTATCCATGAACGTTTATAATCGGATTAATACAGTTCAGTGAGCATTACTCATGAACGCGGATGGCAAAAAACAATAACAAATATGTGAGGGGCGTCATCTTCGAACTATCTATAGGATATGTTATGAATAATAGAAGAACATTATACGATATTTTAAAAAGCAAGAAAATGTCGATTCCGAAAATTCAAACATTAGAACAAATTTTGAGATTCAATCTAATTTTGAAATGACTTTAATTCTTTCCAAGTGGACGAAATAACTTCAGATAAAATTCCATGAACACAAATACGATTCAATAGTCTGATGTCACGCCGCCTGGCAACGGCGGCCATCTTGGTTCTAAACAAAGAAAATCATTACTTTTTATTTTTCATGCTGGCTAGAACTTTTCATATGTCTTATGATCAGAATGTGTAAAAGTCAAAACATGATCAAATGTATGTGTTTTTTTCTTCTGGATACGCTTTATACTAGCCGGAGAAATATTTCATACGGGCGTCCGCCATTGTTCCGATAGTTTAGAGCCAGTGTTGCTAAGTTACCATGCGTCATTAGGAAGGAAGTGACGGTACGACTATTGAATCCTATTCAACTTGCAGGATCCAGTCTACCACGATATATGATACCGTTTTGAAACGATGCGTCACATTTCACTTACTTGTCTTCAGCTGCTGTTGTTGATGGCGCTGAAAACACACTGGTCGTCGTTGTTCGAATCGTGCTCTGGGTTCGACCATTACTCAAACAGAATAGCAGAACGACAAATATCATCGATGTTATTTTCCATCGTGGAAATGCTGTCTTATGCAGATGATCCATTTGAAAACAGGTCACTCTTACTTTTCTACATATGTGGTAATAATAATGATAATGATGATAATGATGTGGTTCTTGATGATGACATGTTAATGATGATGATGATGATGATGATGATGATGATGATGATGATGATGATGATGATGATGATGATGATGATGATGTCGACGATGATGATGATGATGATGATGATGATGATGATGATGATGATGATGATGATGATGATGATGATGATGATGATGATGATAATAATAATGATAAAGGAGAAAAATCAAATATGATAACACTTAACACTTTACTCCAGGGAATCCTTAAGATATATAAATATATATATATATATATAAATATATATATATATATATATTATATATATATATATATATATATATACATTCGTGAGATATCAATGTGCACAAATTCTATAAAATGCTCGCGAATTATATATACTATAAGCAATCTTTTAGTAATGAGAATTATTAGAGTTCATATCTTACCCGTTTCTTCCACTAAATGAACTATTATCCAAAATTGAACCCTTCCTATCTATAGAATCATGTTTATTTTCCAGGAACTGATATTTACATTTTAATTGACTAAGCTATATTATAATGTCTAATTCTTCTCCTCACAATAATCTTCAGCTATATCCTCTCTACTTGTCTAACCTACTAGTCAATCTACAAAAGAACAAGAAGTCACCATCCACCTCCATCGCGTGACAAGCCCAGTTGTATTCCTTATTCATGACTTTCTTCCACGGGTTCAACTCCGTCGTCTACCTATGTTATCATTCAATAATTCACCAATTCTACTATTGCTTCACCCGTCCCTCTCTGTGACGTCAGAAATGTGTCTCTTAGATCCTTTTTATACACTCTATTCCAGACATATAAAAAGCTAGAGGTGCCTAAATGAGCCAATATAGTGGAAAGTAAAATAAGGAGAGTAAATGTGACTCGTGACAAAAAATACAACTACAATACAAAGTAAACAAGATTTAGATAGAAAAAGAAAGAAAATGTATATATATATATATATATATATATATATATATATATATGTGTGTGTGTGTGTGTGTGTGTGTGTGTGTGTGTGTGTGTAATATCCATCCCAGACGCGTCTAAACGATCTCCCTGATGATTCCATGAATTCTGGATGAAACAACGTTGTGGGAGAATGTGTAAAAAAAAAACGAGGTGAGAATAAATATATAATAATATAATTTTCTTATTTTTGCTTTGCTTTTTTTTCTCTTCCTTGTTATTATTTCGTTTACATGAAGGCTAAAAGCCGAAACGTTGTTTATTTTGTGTTGGATCTTTTACATGAATCACATTTACTGCCATTATTTTACTCTCTAAATCCAGCCACAAAAGTAAGTATTGGTCAGAAGAAGAAGAATTAAATAAGGCACTGTTTTCTCGTCCTCACCTCCCTAAAATAAATATAAGGAAAATGAATAGTAACAAAGACAATATTATAACTGTAAGTGTTTATGTAGGACAACAGTTTAATAAAACAGACAATGTTGGGACAAAAGCTAATTATCTATAACTAATAACTACTATCTTAATTGTTTTTGTTATTGGCTGAAGGAGTTTCAATTAATATAACAGCTTGGAAAAAAGAACAAAATACATAACATGGACATTTCAGACGTAAACTCCTTCTTCATTCAGCCAATAACAAAACAATTAGAATAGTAATATATCACTTTAAATCATTTTAAATTATTATTATTATTATTATTATTATTATTATTATTATTATTATTATTATTATATTATTATTATTATTATTATTATTATTATTATTATTATTATTATTATTATTATTACTATTATATTTATTATTATTATTATTATTATTATTATTATTATTATTATTATTATTATTATTATTAGTAGTAGTAGTAGTAGTAGTAGTAGTAGTAGTAGTAGTATAGTATAGTAGTAGTAGTAGTAGTAGTATTAGTATTATTATTACTTTTTTTATTATTATTATCATTATTATTATTATTATTATTATTATTATTATTATTATTATTATTATTATTATTATTATTATTTTTATTATTATTATTATAAAGCCAAGAAGAACAATGTCTATCACTGTGAAACATTTCATGTTTGCTATGTCCTTAGTACTTTGTGGTTCCATACCAATCAGTTATAACATTTGTGATGTACTCCCTCAAAATCATATAATATCGAGGAAAATTAAATGTCAAATATGATGTTAAAGTTAATGTGACAAAAAGTAAGAAGTTTTGGGTTTGTTTTGTCTTTTATTGTTTTTTTTGTTTTGTTTTTTTACTTATAGAATATATACCGATGGTCGGCGGATCAAACCTTTGAAGTCTCAATTTTCACGATCTGAGGATCAAAACTCTGAAGCTTTCACACCATGTTTAGTTTTATTTAACTTTGGGCGGCATCAGATGCCATAATAAAACTGAATCTAAGTCACACGATTTTAGACTTTTTAAAATCTAGTATCGAAACAACTCCAAAATAACACTCTATTGAGGCGTTAGGAACACAATCGGAATGGGAAAAACGAGCGAACTTCCACTGTGGTGAAAGAACGTGATCTGCAGTCGTGAACTTTTTTTCAGAACCTACAAATTTGGATTTATATTATATCATATAGATAGAATGCGCTTGGCCAAGGAGTTCAAAACATTGCCATCCGGAAGTATAAGGGACCAACACACAAACTCTGTGTAACCATGAACTTTTATAGTCTGGTTAATACAGTTTAGTGAGAACAACTCACGAACGCGGATGGTATGCCGGCAAAAACCATAACAAAGGCCTGAGTGACGTCATCTGCATACTATCTATATAATTATTGGGGGGCGAAGTGGTCGAGGACCCGGAAGGTCCCGGGCCCGAGCCCCGCTGCTGGCATTTTCGGGGTTTTTTTTTCCTTGGGGGAAGATTATTAACCTTCAAATTGTTCACTTTGGACCACGTGGGTGATTCCTGTTTATATCGGACACCTTGTTTGATGGATTATCTATATTCTTTTATAGAATATATTCTATCTTTGGCTGGGCCACGGAATGTGTTGATGTCTCAGGCGTAAATCTATTTTATACATTATAATTTGATGTCACGATGCCCATATGAAAATAAAAACAGCTTTCCGTGTGTCAATTGGACCAACTTTTTAAATTTTAAATGTAATTTAACATTCCAATTTGATGTCACAATGTTATGTGAAGATACAATATTACATTTATCTATATAAATATTTATATCTATATATACATACATCCTCCTGAAGAGAGCGAATGCTCGAAATAATTTTGTATGTTTAACAAAATTAAACTTGAAAAATGTTATAAATAGCTGCTCTTATCAAAACGTTGAGCACAATTATTGTTTTTATAATATATGTATATATATATATATATATATATATATATATATATATATATAAAATTTGAGATTAATAAAACGTGATCTAAGAGATTATTTGTTATCTATCATTATCTATCCATTTGTAAAATAATTCCTGGGAAGTCAAAAGACAAAACGTAAAAATCGGCACAGCTTATCTAAAAGGTCTGTAATATATTTTATTTATAAGTTTGTAGTGTGTGGCTTTTGTAACAGTTTAACTTTCGGGAATTCAGTGTCAAATACCATTATACTATCATGTTTACTTCTTTAATTCTTCTGCTATCACTAGGTAAGATAAACCTTTAACAAATGACTGTTTTATGTACTCGTTTAATCCTCCCCGATATTATTTAACTCCTAAATGTTGTCATAATTTGCCTCATATACTGTTGTTAGCTATCATATAATTGAATTTCATTTAAATTTACGAGTTTAATTCAGATAAATTTAGAAAATAAACTCTTTTGTCAAAAAATCAGTGGACAAACAGGTGATCCTGACTTTGGCCATGTATACTAGTTTTCGTATATGCATTATGATTCTCAGATTTTATTTCAGCCAAATCAAACCATTTCTTTTTTAAACAAAACAAAAACTGATATGATACTATGCCAAGTATGTTTTCCGTTAGCAATTTGTTTGAAAAAAGGTAGTTCTTGATAGTAATCCACTTAACTCAGAATCACATAAATAGTAATTAAAATCAAGTTATCCCATTTTTTTTTTCAATTTACTGCTTTAACAAAATTTTAATTCAGAGAAACAAATAGATAAAATATACTTACGTCAAATTACCGGGTTATACTAGATAAAATGGGATGTGAATTAATGGCCAGCTTCGACCACAGAAAACAGGCGTCTGTGCTTCAGTGCCATGGCTTTACAAAGGCAAAATATCTGATCAAATTTTCCCAATCCATTAATTCCCTGACTCTGATAGAATATTGTATAATTGTTTCTCATGCCTTTATTGTTTTTGATACATTTTAGCTGTGGTTTAACCAGTTAACTGCTGTACTCTGGAAAGACACGTATTTTAAAATCGAATTAAATGAACCTCATTTTGGCAATTAAACCTGGGACCTAACGAGGCCCCGGGTTTGAGAATTTTTGCCTAGATGAGGGTCATTTAAATCGATCGATACTTGAAAGACGAATTTTCTGGCCAAATGTTGAATACGTGTTTATCGAGACAACGATAGTTAACTGGTTGATTAATTAGCTTCAAACCAGTGAAATCCGAGTCATTTTTCTGTATTTGTTTTATTCTGATGCTTTAATTAAACTAACAATCATGTACAGAGCAAATCGAGGATCACTTGAAACATAGTAGGTAACATCTTGCCATAGTTATTAGTCATCATATCACATGTACTGTACCTACAGCTTCTACAAGATTGATCACCAAAAGCTAAAAATGGGCCTTTTCATTTATTAAATGGGACACATGAAGTTGAAGTATGTATGTATTTTTTGATAATCTCATTTTACAATAAGACGATTATAAATCATATTGACTCTCAGCTTTCTAAAGAGGTACAAACATGAATTCTATAAGAAAGTGAAATAATTTGGGAGCAGTCACTTGTGTAAGATAAACATCTGTAAAAATGTACACGAAAAATGACCGGAAAAGTAGAGATATACGAGACAAGAAAAAAGCACAAAAACAAAATATCGGCCTGCCCTACCTACACATGTCGTCATAGGTCGACATTATGGTTAATGTCACCAATTACCGATAAGGACGAATCAAATTTGGTTCATGGTAGGAGATGCCTTTTTTCAATGCTGTAAATATGTTGCTTGATCCATTTATATTTGACAAAAGTAATGGCACTTTGGGAAGGGCCGGTCACCCAACCACATTAAGTCGTTGATCCAAGATATTGCCTGGTAAGAAGGCTATCTCGAACGTTTGTTCTAGACCGGATGTTACGAAATTCTTAATCATCTCACAAGCTGTATCTATTTGCTTGGTCCATACATTTTTTTACTAGATTACACGTTTATACATACAGCTATATCTATCTTTTGTACTTTTCTTCCACAGCTCTTTGTACCTATTCAAGCGAGCATGTAGAAAAGTGTTACCATTACGTGGGGTGCTTTGATAATTCACCCCCGTTTGACATTGCTAATGGACATCTCCCCCTATCTCCAGAGGAACTGGACATAAAGCTGCACCTTTTTACGACCAAAAATGTTGCAGAACCTGATGTTCTCGATTATAAAGATGCCTCGTCCATCAAACAATCTCATTTTAACGTCAAATTGCCTGTTAAAATCATTGTCCATGGGTACTTCAGTCGTGGCAGCGGGAACTGGGTGACAATATTAAAAAATGAAATTCTGAAAAAGGTAGTCAATCATCAATATTATACTCATTTTACTGTTAATTCAATGTATATCAATTATTTCCCTTAAGATGAGTATTTTTTTTTAATTTAGACAAAGAAAGCATTTTAATAATTTGAGCATTTACGTGTTCGAATCTCTTTACAAGGGGGCCTCCTAGTCAACAGCTGCACTTAACATGTAGGGCAAAACATGACACCTGTTAGGCGATATTTCAATCAGTTTTTTCCAACAAAGATAAACTGAGAGGTGTTCTTGCCCTCCCAAAGTGGACAGGGAGGTCACTTACTGTGTCTTCAATATCTCTATAATATATATTTTCCAAGTTGCTCTCTGTCTTTATCTTGAGATGAGATTACTTGGTTTTGATCGTTTCTTGTCGGAGTCCTTGACTGGGAGGGAAACATGCAGATGTATTGTGTTTGTTTTGTAAGGTGTTAAATTTTTCCTTGCAAACCATCTCGCTGTTATGTATTGATAGTTATATTTTTTGCATTCGGCATATTTTGTAAACATCTGAGTGTGTTCCTCTCAGTGGAATACAGCACGCTGTTTGAATGGAGTATCTCTTGATGCATCCGTTTTCATTTTTTGTTTTGACGTAATAGGAAAAAAGCGATTACGTTTAAAGACCTTAGAAATTTTGAAACATCAAAGTCAATCGGTTACAATGTATTTATTCCAAATGTTAAGGTTCTAAGTAAATGATTCTTGAAATGATATGGAAAATTGCAAAACTTTCCAGCCCACACAACAATCTACTTTCACTTTCACTTCCTGATGAGAGCGAAGGCTCGAAACAATATTGTAGAAGGTGATTATAGATAGATATACTTGAAATATTTATATATATATATATATAATATATATATATATATATATATATATATATATTAATAAACACATTCAGATGATATAAATGTAAATCAGATATCAAGGGAAGAAATGTTTTCTAAAATAATACCTATCTCTAAAGATTACATTTGCAATATTTGATGTCAGATTGTCAAACAATAATTCTAATTGAATTTAGATATGGCAGATTTAAGAAGTATTATTCAAAATGTTTTGAAAGCAATTTATTCAGAAATGATGAAATCAGAATCTTTTGAGGAGAAGAATAAAATTTCTTGTACTCTTGTGTTTTGGAATCGCTCGTGCAGGAATTTGAACACGTCCGTAATTCCAAAAAGCAAGAGTGTAAGAACCTATTATAAATCTTCTGGTATACCTTTACGGTCATTCAATTCTTGGTATGGTACACAGTTGTTCATCTGCCCCAATTGATGCTATACTTTTTGGTAAAATATTCACAGCATCCGCCAGCAGGATTCAACGTACCAACACATAAAACTATGTGTAACCTTAACGTTTATAGTGTGGTTGATATAATTTTGTAAGACTTAATCAATAAAATGTCCTTCTAAAATCAATAATAAAGAGCTGAGTGATGCCAATTTCGTCACATCTATCTCTTACATGCGCTACACAACTGTATCAAGTTAATTAATTATTTTGCTGGCATTGCCGACATAGTCCATCCTCCAGTAGAAGAATACCGGATGAAATCAATCTTGTTAATGCTATTATTATTAATTTCGACCAATACTACATGAATTGACAGAGTATATGTTAACCTGTTCAGTTGAACAGCACGTCAGAATTTATCTACGCAACTTGATACCAGTTCTTAATTAAGAGTTTGTCATTACATTTCCTTATTACACACTGTTTTCAAAAAATGGTCAAAACACTGACAACACTTATCATACTTTTATTTTTTTCAGGAAAAAGTAAATGTCATTACTGTTGACTGGAGAATCGGTGCTGCCACCGTGAACTATGAACAGGCGATTGCCAACACAAGAATGGTGGCAATGCAGATGAAATTGTTGTTGAAACTAATGGTAGACCATCTTCATTTGCCATTGCAAAACGTCCATCTCATCGGTCACTCACTAGGCGCCCATACATCGGGCTATGTAGGACATATGTTCGGCTCTAAAATTGGACGAATTACAGGTTGTGCCAAGTTGGTTGTAATACATCTTTTTTTATCGAGTCTACTTTTGATGAAATGAAATCAAAGCTAGATATCGATGGATATTTTTTAAAAATTAAGCATTTTATGAAATATTGATATGGTTTTAATTACATTCAATAGTCTTCAATTTTCTCTATATTATGAAATGGGTTTTTTTCATAAATGGTAAGTCACCTCATAACATCCCCTTTTAGTATATCCACTTGACCATGTATCCATTCACTGCTTCGTTGTTTTTTTGGCAATATGTGAAAAATCCGTTGTCTAAGGAAATGAAAATGCATAATATTATTACGGGCTGACAAATTGCAAGATTATTATTTCATTTGATTTTTCTGACCAGATAAAACACGTCAGAGTTATTATATCTTACTCGGAGTGTATTATCTCACCAGAATATTTCGAATAGTATATAAAAGCATCCATAATCATAATTTAAGTCTCATGATCATACAGTAATCCCTCACAACTTATATCAAATTTTATTCCATAAGCTATGGACGCCTCCGAGCCGAACTTCAAGGATGCCGACCCGACCGTCAGGGTTGACGGGTCCGACGCCATATTTGTTGATGCTATCCATACGGACAGCAAGCCTTTTACATCCTTTGGTGTTGATGGTGGCTTGGGACTAATGATGAGTTACGGCGATGTGGACTTTTACGTCAACGGAGGAACGGACCAACCTGGATGTAAAACGGTCATGGAGTCCATTTGGAACTTTTTTGGAATGAGTAAACTATGCTGTTTTGGTTAATATATTTCGAATGATTTCAAATTAATACCTTACGACTTTTTAATGATAGTAATGATGATGATGAGGTGGAGGAGGAGGAGAGGAGAAGGAGGATGATGATGATGAGGAAGAGGAGGAAGAGGAGGAGGAGGAAGATTGTGATAATGATTGTGAGTAGTTGTGATGATGTATAAATAAAAAAGTAATCATTTGGCCTAGACCTGTCGAACTATGTACGAGTAATATGACTCAATGTCTCCTTTTTATGCAAAGCGTTAAAATCCTTGTCATTGAAGATGAAACTAAATATAATGATAATTAAGACTCAGTTTGGGGAAAATACTCTAAATGAAATTACAATATATGTTTTAGTTTTCACTAACGAAGTGACTATTCTCATCCCCTAGTCTAGGATGCTAGTCTTCATAATAGTAGTCCACAATTGTTGTATGTTTAATCCAAAGGTTGTAATGCAGTAATTTGTTAAGTTTCTTGTCACAAGTTGCACAATTTAAAAAAAATCAATCAAATCCAAATCGCAAAAAGCCGGCGACGTTTTTTTCGGTAATCCAATCGGCCCGGGGGGGGGGGGGGGGGGGATGAGAATAGAGGCAGCCTTTCACTAAATAGTATTAATCAAACTATCTACAAACGTTTAAAGTTACACATAATTTTTGTGTTGGTGCCTTATATCTGGTTGGCGGATGTTGTGAGATGTTTTAACTAAACGCATAACATCAATAAGTAATACTTACTTAGACCTGTCGCTCCTCCAGGTGGATAGGCTATAAACGACGCTCCTCCATCGGACACGATTTTGGGCTGACTTCCTTTTTGTTTTGTTCTACAGTTCATCATCAGAGTTTCTCCAATCGGCATTCGGTTCGGGAAAATTTAGATGATGAAAAAGCAATTGATGATTAACCTGTTACGAAGCATTAACCAATCAGAATATTTACTACCATTTATTCCGTCCCCTTGACTGTATATTTCCAGTCAACGAAAAGGCCTGAGCTACCCTTTGTACATGTCATACATACAAATGGGTCAGACCATAGCCATCGTAAACTTATAGCCTGACACTGACCTAACAATAACATCAAAAGACAAGTTTTTGGCCACAAATGAAAACAAATTATGTGTTGTATTCACTAGTTCAACCAATGGAATCACTTGTTTCATTGAGCACCACTAACGACAACACACTAGGCGCTGAACAATCCAAAAAACGACGTCAAAATATAAATCTTAGTCGGTCCTAGTGTCAGGCTAAAAGTTAACGATGGCTTCGTGCAAAACCTATAGATAGTGTGCACTTGGCCAAAAAGTTCACAACTTTGCCATCCGGAATTATAACGGAGCAACACAAAAACTATGTTAAACCTTAAACGTTTATAGTCTTGTTAATACAGTTTAGCGAGAATTACTCATAAACGCGGATGGCAAAAAAAAACAATAACAAAGGGCGGAGTGACATCAACTTCGATCTATCTATAAGTGAGTAGTGCACTGATTAAAGATTGGCATCGCGCCACCTGGCAACTATGCATTTTTTTTCAATCATCTGTGTTAAAACTGTGGATAATGCTCAGGATCTGTGGGTCTGTGGGTTGTTTGTTTTGAGTGATTGGCAAGTATTTAAGGTGGCTATGGGAAAATACACTATATATTTTTTATTTTCGATTCAAAAATAAAACCACTGAAATGTTTGTTCGTCTATCTAGTTTAAATAAAATATATACGATAAATTACGTAATTTTTCAAAGGCTTTTTTGTAAAATGAAAGTATATTGAATAGCTCGAGACTTACTATAAGATAATAATAAAAGACTAGTGCCAGACTATATAGTATTCATGAAGCATGTGTATGACTCTGCCAAACTTATGCTTCATGACCTGATAATATGGCT
Organism: Berghia stephanieae; assembly: GCF_034508935.2. Lineage (NCBI taxonomy): Eukaryota > Metazoa > Mollusca > Gastropoda > Nudibranchia > Aeolidiidae > Berghia > Berghia stephanieae. The sequence goes on from NC_088360.1 coordinate 41,345,394, forward strand.
GCCTGTTCAGAAAAGTAATACAGTCAAAGCTTACGTGTCAGTGTAACGTGGTCTTGAAAGTACTGCCCCTTCCTGCCATTCAGAACTAATTAAAAGATATATTCAAAACCTCGCCCCTTACGTTCGGCAAGTGATTCCACCAAACTAGGTGTCCTAATATGCGCAAAATGCTGGAATGAGATCATTTTCTCATTTTTGGTCATCTCTTTGGAGAATCGTTATCTATTTTTAAACGTAGATACGCTTAAAACTTATGTTTAAGTTTCGTAGATGATAATGAGAAACAATACAGGGGTCTATTTGTATTGTGTTTGTGTATGTATGTATGTATGTGTGTTGCACGTGTGTGTGTGAGAGAGAGAGAGAGAGAGAGAGAGAGAGAGAGAGAGAGAGGGGGGGGGATATGTTTCAGCCCAAGAATTGAAGCGCTTAGAGTCTGAGGTCTCTGAGTTATGCGCTAAATAACTTTCAGTATTATTATTATTATTTATTATTATTATTATTATTATTATTATTATTATTATTATTATTATTATTATTATTATTATTATTATTATTATTATTATTTTATTATCATTATTATCATTATTATTATTATTATCATTATAATAATAATAATTATTATTATTACTAGTATTATCATTATTATTATTATTATTATGATGATTAGATGTGATTACGATATGATAATGATATGATATTATTTTTTTTAATTATTATTATTATTTATTATTATTATTATTATTATTATTATTATTATTATTATTATTATTATTATTATTATTATTATTATTATTATTATTAAAATATATATATTATTATTATTATTATTATTATATTATTATTATTATTATTATTATTATTATTATTATTATTATTATTATTATTATTATTATATTATTATTATTATTATTATTATTATTATTATTATTATTATTATTATTATTATTATTATTATTATTATTATTATAGTAAAAAAAAGCATTCATGTTAATAGCTTGACATGAGTGCCAACAAATGGTCACCGAGGAATCATCAATTTATAATCAAAGATATGAAACATGGTTCAAGTATGGATGTGCGTTTTTTTAAACTTGAAGTGCACTATCCCGGGTGTAGTCGAGATATTATTTTCCTGCCCCCTTGACCACCTAGCAGTATTTGGGTAACAGGGCCTGTTAGATCTGACGGAAAATACATTGCGATAGACTAGGGTCAAATCCAAAGGGTTTGTAAGCCACTGCTATCGTCCTTGTCACGAAATAGGAACCGGAATATCTAATGGCTCCGAATGATTAATAACTATTTTATGACTCAACTTAAGATTAGATTTAAGCATTAGATTCATCCCGACATTAATTCCGTTTTGATAAAACTTGTCTCATTTTATATCGCAGGAAAACGGAGCTTGTCCAAGACGGTTGCTTGCAGTCATGTGAGAGCCCATGAAGTCTTTATAGCATCCATCAACAACCCGTGTCTTTTCAGAGCTTTTCCCTGCGACAACTATGTAAGCCATCGACATACTCAAAATCCAATAACATCCAAATACGGTATACTCGCTGGACTCTAAAATACTCTCGGGAGAAGCCCCCCCCCCCCCCCCCCCCCCCCCCCCAAAAAAAAAAAAGCGTGCTGGAAGTGGCGACCTATTATAATAGGGAATGAGATTAGCGGAAGAGTAGCGTCCCTTGATTGGACGTCACCCATAGTCTGTGACATCACCGGTGGAAAAGAGATTAGAGAAATAACGTCATGTTGGTGGTGCGCATGCGTCTCTCGTCCTCGCGCGAGGACGAGAGACGCATGCGCACAACCAACATGACGTTCTCTCTCTCTAACTTTTCCGCCGATGACGTCACAGACTATGGGTGACGTCCAATCAAGGGACGCTACTCTTCCGCTAATCACATTCCCTATATAGATAAAATTCGGTCACCCAGCTTAAGCGCGCAGAGTTGCAGAGCGTGCAGGAATTCCGTGTACTAGAATCCAGCGATTACACTCTTAGAAGTAGGAAGTAAACTATCGCTTAACTTTCTAGCTTGTTTAAATAATGTATATTTATAATAATTTATTTTTCACTTTCTTTATGCCGTGAACATGGACTCGGAAATCTAAACAGCGGTGCAAACGAGGGAGAACATAAAGGAGTGAGAAGAGCGTTGTTATTCCCTCCGGATTAAAAAAATCATTGGAATCTGAAGGATTCTTTCTATTCTCCACTGCAGCACTTGGGTACTTGGGACTGTCGTCTTTCAGATCTAGCAATACTTTGCGATGGAAATTCTATCCAAAGGAGAGTGAAGTGTGTGGAGCAGGCACTTATATTGGTTAAGCATCTTATCATACTCAAGGAAAAAAAACGAAAGTACCTGAAGCGGGGCTCGAACCCTGAACTTTTCGGATTACAGTTCAACGCCTTAACCATTTGGCCACTTCCTCCACATCGTCTCTCTATAATAAAAACTTTCAGAAAATCAATTACTTCACACATTTCTCAAAAACAACAGCACTGCTTGAGGGCCGGACAGATGAAGGAAGTGAATTTCAAACAGTTTGAGCCAAATATGACAAATTATGATCTGCAATCGAAAGATTTAAATTTTGTTTTAGGCTACAACTCTACACTTCAATTTTCAAATCGTTTCCTCTACCTCTTCTTTTATTGAGTTAGGGTTGGCCCTTTCTCGATTTTCTATATTATGTTTTGACTTTACCCGGCATACTAAGGTCAGGGTACCGTAATAGGGAACAATAGCGTGATGTCAAATTACTGGTCTCAATCTCCCTGGAAGTGTAAAATCAGTACCCCGGAGGACCTTGTGCATCTGATCTTCTGGTTTCAGAATGGTGGCATCTATTTTCTAACGGTCGTCAGTAAAGATCATACATTACATTCTTGGTCTTTATGTCCCTTAATCATAACGCCTATGCTTCCTGCTACTAAATTATTTATGCCAGCTGATTGTGATTCAATATGTGACCTATTTATTCTTGGTCGCCCGGAGGACTTCTAACATATTTCCAATGAGTTTTGAACCGCAACAGAACAAGGTGTGACGTCATGACTTTTGCTTTCCATTGATCACAGATTTATTCATTTTTTGGCAGAAAAAATTTTTGAGGGGAGAGTGTACAACCTGTGGTGGTGAGGGATGCGGTGTGCTGGGATATTACTCAAACAAATACAGCAAGCGCGGCAAAAAATACCTCAGGACTCTTAGCGAAGATCCTTACTGTGGTGAGTAAAATTCCAATAACGCAAAAGTGATAATAGAATTTTGTATCAATTGTCAGCACTAATGGCATAAATCAATTATCTCAAAATGTTTAACTAGTTTAATGCCGTGCTCTGGAAAACTCGTATTTAAAGATTTGGCCAGAAAACTCGTCCTTTAAATATCAATTAGTTTAAATTACCCTCATCTTGGCATAAACTCTCAAACCTGGGACTTTGCAAAGTTCTATCCAGCGGGTCGGCCGTCACAGTCAAACCCATCGTTCTAACGGTAGGCGTGAAAGGGTGCAGTTGACTCATCGCTATATTTATGGAGACAATAAAGTTATACCACAATGAGATGGTTAAAGAATATATCTTTGCGTGTAGATAATATTGAAGATCAAATATTCCTCTTTAAGTCAAGATAGTTGTGGTGCTAAACTTATGGCAGTGTGATACATTGCTTCTTTCCTTTTACATAATGGCGGCAATTTTTGGTGCACGATGTAATATTACGTCAAAGGCAGCAATCAATATATAAAAGATAGTGCTCAAAGAGAATCCTGTATTTTATATCCATTCTGGAGACGTTGCAGTTGTAGCAAAGATAATCATGTCGTTGTCTCACCGTTTGAGATTCCATTGGTTTTGCCAACAAATTTATAAAACCGAACTTCTGGATGGAAAACGCATAAACGTTCGTAGTATCACAGATTGAAACGATGAAACGACATGGGCAATCGCGTTGCGATACTGACGAAAACTTTTTAGAAAGTAGCAATACGCCTTCGATCAATTCTAAATCAACCCTCCTTCGTACTCAATGAATAGATGTTGGGTAGGATGAGGGACCAAGAGAAATCAGTACCGATCTCGTCATCGAATTCAAACTGTATTCTTACGCACTGCGCTGTGGCTTATGCCATGGGCCTTCTGCCCGTATATATAGTATGCGCTTGGCTGAGAAGCTCACAACATTGCCTTCTGGAAGTATAATGGACCAACACACAAAACTATGTGTAACCATGAACTTTTATAGTCTGGAAAATACGGTTAAGTGAGAATTACTCATAAACGTGGATGGCAAAAAACAATAACAAAGACACGAGTGACGTCATCTTCACTCTATCTATATACAAATTACGCCTAGCTGTGAATAAAGAATTTTATTTTGGTTTATTTCAACGGCCTTACACAATACGTGGTTTTAAAACGCTAATGTTAATACATTACCAATCACCAGGTTATCAGTACGAAATCAAGGCGAGTATAGAAA
>NC_088360.1:41352392-41439892 GCF_034508935.2 Berghia stephanieae
GTCTACCATATAATAATATATTGGACGACACAAGCAGCCCGTTAGGTACTTATACATTTTTTGGACAGAGACATTGATATCAAAATCCAGGGGGATCCTCCGAATAGTAGTTGTAGTAGTAGTAGTAGTAGTAGTAGTAGTAGTAGTAGTAGTAGTAGTAGCAGTAGTAGTAGTAGTAGTAGTAGTAGTAGTAGTAGTAGTAGTAGTGGTAGTAGTAGTAGTAGCAGTAGTAGTAGTAGTAGTAGTAGTAGTAGTAGTAGTAGTAGTAGTAGCAGTAGTAGTAGTAGTAATAGTAGTAGTAGTAGTAGTATTAGTAGTAGTGGTAGTAGTAGTAGTTGTAGTAGTAGTAGTAGTAGTAGTAGTAGTAGTAGTAGTAGTAGTAGTAGTAGTAGTAGTAGTAGTAGTAGTAGTAGTAGTAGTAGTAGTAGTTCTACTATATTATAATTATGATTTCTATTACTACTACTACTACTACTACTACTACTACTACTACTACGACTACTACTACTACTAGTAGTAGTAGTAGTAGTAGTAGTAGTAGTAGTAGTAGTAGTAGTAGTAGTAGTAGTAGTAGTTGTAGTAGTGACAGTAGTAGTAGTAGTAGTAGTAGTAGTAGTATAGTAGTAGTAGTAGTAGTAGTATAGTAGTATCGTAGTAGTAGTATAGTAGTAGTAGTAGTATAGTAGTATAGAATCATAATTATAATATAGTAGAACTACTACTACTACTACTACTACTACTACTACTACTACTACTACTACTACTACTACTACTACTACTACTACTACTACTACTACTACTACTTCTATTCGGGGGATCCCCCTGGATTTTGATATCAATGTCTCTGTCTAAAAAATGTATACGTACCTAACGGGCTGCTTGTGTCGTCCAATATATTATTATATGGTAGACATACATTATAACCCTGCGAGCCTGTTTCCAACGCTGTTAAGTACTATATTAATGCTATCTAGACCATTACACTATTATAAACAATCCAAAATCATTTGCTAAACTACGCCATTGAATGCAATTTTGTTATGATTATTTCCCCCACGAACAAGAGAATCAACACACCATTACTATAAACATTTTAAAGTTTGGGTCATGTTTTATTGCAAACGTTGAAAAGATCAAAGGAATTCGACTTTGTGAGTAAACTGGTCCATCACTATTGGCATTCAAAAACGCAATGGCACTTAAAATATGACAGCATGCAAAAAAAATCACGATACAACATTTCGTATCCGAGGAGGAATTTGCGATATTCCGTGGCACGGGACTTGGAACGAACTATACTACTACTACTACTACTACTACTACTACTACTACTACTACTACTACTACTACTACTACTACTACTACTACTACTTTGACCACTAACACCATAACCATCATCATCATTGTTATCATCATCACAATAATGATTATCATTTCCATTTATGATGGAACGAAATTTACATCACTCAGCTCTGTGTTATTATTTTAGACCACAATTTTTATGATTTGCAATCACTAAATAATATCAGTGCTGTCAGATGTTGTGAATATTCTGCTTAAACACATGGCATCATTTAATGAAAACGGCTATAAAACCAATTTACATTCTTTTTCTTTCTGCCCCAGAGTTTCTAGCGTTCCAGGACCATACTCAGCCGGTGGCCAGATTAGCGCCGTCATCCCTATGTTAGATGGCGATGCCATCATTGGATAACGACTGATGATTTAATCTGAACTGCAAGAACAGTTTATGCATGAGATAACAACACAGACATTGAAAACATTGTTGGGGATATGTAAATATTCATGGCATATTAAGAGCTGATTATTTATATATCAAAAGACTGCTTTGTTCTTATCTATGGACGTTTGGTGGTTTATATTGAGGTTATTAAAAAAATCATTTCTTGGTAACCGCGTCACCCCTACAAATTACAAAGGATTGCATATTATCTTATCATGACAGTGATGACACCCAGCCTTTGTCTGTGTGCTTCGAATTATCTAATTATCGTTTCGTGTAAGATGAAATTGTATCTATAGTATATAGTCAATGCGCTCGTTTAATTACAACTACGAATGGGGATGATCCTTTCCATGTGGTCGAGGTCATTGGTCATGTTGCAAAGTCTGCTCAAAATTATCCACATAGTGAATATAGTTCACAATTTGAGAAATATCCAAAGTCACAATTGGTCATTTCTATTCAGCATGACTCAAGGGTATATTTACAACTTTCATAAACAAAGCAGCGTGTTTAGATTTACTGAGAAATGTCCTATCGTTGTACAGCAATAAATCATATAATTGATGACTAGGTTGGACGAAAACATGAATATACGAGATCGCTCCCATTGCCCACATTTTCTAGATTTGACTACAAAATAGCAACACTGTTTTTAAGTGTCACCATGGATCTGTTCCCAAAAAACATAATGAACGTATTGAATTGAAATCCCTTGTTCTGAACTTGTGATCGTTCTGAGATGTGCGCTCCTCAGAACAAATTAAATGCAGATAAAAGAGCTTTTTCATAATTATGGTCCCTCAGTTTGGAATAATTCACCCTTTGAAGTTAGAAAGTCAGAATCCCTGGAGGCATTCAAAATTAGGCTAAAGATAGCATTCTTTGACTTGGATATTTTTTTGTCAATATACATTCAAAATATTTGCATGTATTTCTTTTGTGGTGGCGTTTCAAATATTGAACATGTATCCGTCTAAATCAATAGCCTTGGTAATTGTATAATGATATATATATATATATATATATATATATATATATATATATATATATATATATTTTATATATAATGATTTGTGTGTGTGTGTGTGCATTCTTTTTGTAAATCCCCTCGAGCTCATGTTGCATGAGATGTTGACGCTATATGTAAATGTACACTATTATCATTGTTTTTATTGATATTATTATTATTATTATTATTATTATTATTATTATTATTATTATTATTATTATTATTATTATTATTGTCGTTATTGTTGTCATCATTGTTATCTCTACTATCACTGCTACTACTTCTACTACTACTACTACTATACTATTACTATACTATATACTAGTATACTACTACTACTACTACTACTACTACTACTACTACTACTACTACTACTACTACTACTACTACAACTACTACTACTACTACTACTACTACTACTACTACTACTACTACCACCAATACTACTACTACTGCCACTACTGCATACTGCTTCTACAAATACTACGTTTACCACCACCACCACCAACACCATCACCATTACAACCACTACTACCTCTACCACTATACTGGGCCAATAAACGGGTCATGTCGTTTGTTGTCTCGGTGGACACGGGTAAATGAAACGAACCGACCAGATTTTTCCTGCTGCACAAAAAACTGGTCGTTTTATGATCGTTTCCGTGACGGTGGACACGTGACCTGTGTCAGACCATTAAGTGACATCATCTCCAAATATTTTATTGAGTTCCATTTTTACGCATACAACACCCAATTACTGTTTACCATTAACACTGAAAATTATCTCAATGTCAAAACACATATAGAAAATTGTATCTCTTTAGTTTTAAGTTTATTTTATTCCAGTTTTGATCTGAAGTTCAGATTGACTAGATCCACTGTAGAACTGAACTTTAATTATTTTTTCTTAATCCCATAAATAGGCAAACCATTTGACTGTATTCTTGCGCAACTGAACTTGCAGTGAATTGAGATGCTATAACTTGTTACGTTACTCAATTGATAAAAACAAAGGGGAGGAAAAAATACGCAACATTGTGATGTTGTTGTTTTTTATAATGGCACTTCAAATTAAACTAAAATCTTGATACTTCTTATCTGCACTCACTAAAAATCATATTTACTCTCCTGATATTTTCATATTTACTGACTGTGGTTTTTATAGGAAATTGTACAACTGAGGAGGTATAATACAGATTTTGACCAATGTTGAATATTTCGTAACCTCGGAGATAGTCCTTCCAAGGCCTATAGTAAATAATAATCGATTATTTCCGGGGGGGGGGGGGGTGTCTGCAATTTGTGTCAAGAAAGTTGAAGGCCTCAAAAGTGGTACCGCCGATTGCTACGGTTTCAATTTCAAGGCTGTATTTATTGGGCCTGTAAAGGAACATAGCAACCGCTTTTTATCATGACTACATTAGGGAGTATAATAATATTGAGATTGGGACTAAGGTTATGTTATCGGTAAAATAATTGGTTAAGTGAGCTGAGGCACATATGACTTATTATGTTTATCACATATTAGCTGAAAAATCATAAAAGTGTGACTTAATCTCTTTTGTTACTGGGTTCTTCAATTTGGTGTATTTGTCTGCATGTCTGATTACCCAGACTGTCATGGGCTTATTGTCGTAAGGGACATACTCTCCAACGTAAAATATTTTACATTACAACAATCGTAAATCACGCCCGTAATTGCCTTCGGCAATCAGAAATTCTAATGTGTGCACTTGGGTCTTAAACAATTAATTATCGTTCAGAATAAATAGGCGTTTTGCTTTGGGTGGTCTTTCCATTATTGTGTTCATAATTGTTATAATTCGAATCTTTAACTGTATTTTCATATTAGTTCATAATATTCTCTTTAATTGTGATCTGTCATTAGTAATTATAATTTTTTTTCCGCTTGGTTGCTCATTCCACTGAGTTCATCTTATCCTTCGATTAATGAACTGTATATATGATATTATAGATGTCACTACTGGTACAGGAAGTTACTTTTGAGGAAATGGAGGTTAATATTTGGAAACGGTTATTTTACGTTCCAATAATATTTCGATTCATAAAATAAAAAAGAAAACAATATTATTGATATGTAGTACAATGAGCTGTAGATTTTAATGTTGTCCGTTCACTTCCAACATCTTTTCCTCGTTATGGTTGAGCTCAAACTCACCAAATTTAAATTCAAATCTGTGAAAAAAAATTGAGAAAATAAATTCTTTAACATCTGGTGATGGCAATATTTTTTATGTTTTTCGAAATCTTGTGGTATAAACTCTAAGTCCATTCTTTCTATATTGCTTTAATTTATCAAACACTTTGAATAAATAACAACATTATTACAGCTCTTAGAACTTTACTTTGCCCTCTGTTGTAGAGACTCTATTATTCTTAAACAAAATTAAATATAACATATACTGACGTATACATATCTGTAGGTCTGACATCCGAACGAAATTATGGGCCTAGTTTAACATTGTTGTCATGAACAATAATTTGTATCAGTTTTTGAGATTTCCATTACAACAATGAGCCCGTAATAAATTGGGTTATCAGACATGCAAATATGTGCACCTCGACATGTGCTATTTGCTCTCAATTTGAGTAAAAACATTCTACATCTTTGTCTTAGATTTTGGAAACAGCCACAAAAATGAGTGGTAAGAAGAGAGATAGGTAGGGTGGCTTTAGCTATCAACTGTTTTATTTGGTCCATTAGAGAGATGGAGACAGAGAGAGAGAGAGATAGAGAGAGAGAGAGGGAGGGAGGGAGAAAGAGAGTATTTGTGTGTAAGGGGGGGGGGGATGTTGTGTGCATGAGTATGTGTGTGTTTTGTTTTATTTAATCGGTTAACAACATTGTCTCAGTCCGAAAAAAATTTAATATCGCCTAACATGTTAAGTGTTGCTGTTATAAAGCGGTTTGAGCATTTTATAAAATCTCAATCTTTAATGATAATAATAATAATAATAATAATAATAATAATAATAATAATAATAATAATAATAATAATAATAATAATAATAATAAATAGAGGAAGAAGAAGAAGATGATGATGATGATGATGATGATGAGGTGATGATGATGATTATGATGATGATGATGACATAATGATGATGATGATGATCAGGGGCGTGGCTCTATTGGTTCAAATGGTGCCTGGCACCACATCCATGTTTTAAAAATGGATAACAGCATTTTAAAAAATATATAAAACTGAGAAATGGTATATATCGCCTTTTATCAACAGTGCGAAACAGACTCCCTTTCTGTTACAACGCCTTCTATCCACGCTTTTCTCCGATTCACACAGTCCGTTGATGACTGTCAGCGACTGTGTACCATGGCTGAGCGAGTGACTGGATTTCCCCACTCAAACGATTGCAAAGTGCGGATTTTTGCTGGCACCATTTAAGTCATTTAAGGCTATTACTATAGTGCTGCCACATTGAATACCTGAGAAAATGGCTCGAATTTTTACTATCTTCACATACGAGAAAAAAACCCGCCTCAGGTGCCGAGAAATTTTTGCTCCAACTCTGTTGGACTGGGGAATAATAGCTAATGTTGGTCATTTACGTCATAGTCATAGTATGGTAACTTCGACCATCTTTATTATCATCGAAATCACGATTATATAAGAAGTTCATTTGTTTCTCTCTCTCATTCTCTCTCTCTCTCTCTCTCTCTCTCTCTCTCTCTCTCTCTCTCTCTCTCTCTCTCTCTCTCTCTCTCTCTCTGTCGTGATTATTGTATATATTAATTTATTATTATTATTATTATTATTATTATTATTATTATTATTATTATTATTATTATTATTATTATTATTAATATTATTTATTATTATCATCATCATCATCATCATCATCATCATCATCATCATCATCATCATCATCATCATTATTATTATTATTATTATTATTATTATTATTATTATTATTATTATTATTATTGCTGCAAAAATTGATATGAAGGAATGTGAACGAGTTAAGTCAAACATTTCTTGATAGTGATGCTATATGCTAAATGCATGATCTTCGCGTGAATATGCGTGTTTGACTTTGTGTGTGTGTGTGTGTGTGTGCGCGCGCGTTCATCTCTCACACACACACACACACAGAGAGAGAGATAGGTAGATAGATAGATAGATAGAGAGAGAGAGAGAGAGAGAGAGAGAGAGAGAGAGAGAGAGAGAGAGAGAGAGATCTTGTATGGTGTCATGTTTGATTTCCGAAGTGGAGTGGGGCTGTTTCATGACGTAACTACAGTACTCTTTTAATAAGCCACGGGCTGTTTACATTCTTACGCTTTGTAAGTTTTGAAATTACCCTTTGTTCGATTGACATTCAATGTCTGCATGTGTCCCTTTAGCCATTTCCCTCAGTGTCCAAACTCCAATCAATATATTCGTTCGTGATTTCTATAAACAAACTATTGAAAAGATTTGCAGGGATAGAAACGTCACCATGCAAATTTACTTTACAAGTATGTAAGGTTTTTTTTTTTCTTTCTTTTATATTTACAAATGTAGCATGTGTAAGACATTTTCGTCTGGCACCGCTTTATACTGTAAGCATGCCACGCCGCTGATGATGATGGCAATTATGGTGATGATGACGACGATGACAATGTTAATGATGATGACGATGATGATGATGATGATGATGCTGATGATGATGAAGATTGTGATCATGATGATGACGACGACGACGATGATAATGATAATGATGATGATGATGATGATGATGATGATGATGATGATGATGATGATGATGATGATGAGGAGGAGGAGGAGGAAGAGGAGGAGGAAGAGGAGGAGGATGAGGATGATGATGATGACGACGATGATAATGATAATAATAATGATGATGATGATGATGATGATGATGATGATGATGATGATGATGATGATGATGATGATGATGATGATGATGACGACGATGATGATGATGATGATGATGATGATGATGATGATGATGATGATGATGATGATGATGATGATGGTAATGATGGCGACATACTTTTCTCCCGCGTCGGCGGCGATAACTTGTGCTTTCTGGATAGAAAAAGTACTTTCACCCTTCCAAAGCCCCAAATACCCTCCAAAACGTTTGTATTTCAACAGAAGCGTCTTGATTGGTCCTATGTCTTCGTTTATCACTACCAAAGTCTTTATAGTATCCCTCTTATGTAACTGCTCGTCTCTAAAATAAGGAAGAGTGATTTTATTTTATAATCTGTTCTATTTATTTTGTTTACGCAAATAATTTTGCAAAATTTCTTTTAAGTAAGTGTTGGAGGAAGACCGCATTGTCAAAAATGAATACGGTGATATCAGCCTCCCATAAAAAATGATATTACCAGTGACATTCATTGATGATTCCATTGCTCCAGTTTATCCAACATTTCACAATCCAGAGGAAATGTTCTCCAAAAGATGTATTTTAGTAGCCCATAATAGTACGCATCCTCCCGTCTCAAGAAACGAAGGTTTGCGCCCTGTATGACTTTGGTCTCGTCAGTCTTGTTGAGAGCAACAGCGGGTGTGACTCAGCAGACCGATCCTTGCATGGCAGTCTCTACCGCATTTGCTGCACACGGTAGTTAGACCATAATAATAATAGTAGTAGTAGTAGTAGTAGTAGTAGTAGTAGTAGTAGTAGTAGTAGTAGTAGTAGTAGTAGTAGTAGTAGTAGTAGTATTAGTAGTAGTAGTAATAGTAGTGCGCCTCCCAGTCCGAATGACGCTTGCTGAGAATTTTGTGATTCAGTCATAATCGATGAGTATATCTGCTCTCTCTCTATCCATGTTGTTAATTATTGTTTCCATTGGTCACGGTCCTGGGCCAGAGTTTTCAGGCTGTCAAGATCTTGTTGTGACTTTAATACGGAGGGCACTGCGATATGTCTTAGTTCTTTAGGGATTAATTCGGCCTTATCTGAATCCAGAAATTTCTGATATGTAGAGAGATCCTGGTTCAGGGTAGTTACTATTGATGTTGGTGGTCTCCCTACATAATAAGACTAAGAGAATTCAACAGTTCCTGTATTTGAAGATTTCCTGGATCGCTAAGAGTTTACCATTCATTTAACACCCGTCATCGATGACGCCAACTCCACTAATTTCCCCAATAGAATGTTTAGATTCCCATGAATTATCAGGCTTCCGCCAACACACTTTGGAACAGAAGGAAAGCTTTTACGTTATTCTTGTTCTTTCCCCGACTGAGAGTTGCCCGTGTTTCAACACCGGTCTGTCGAGGTAAATAACAACATGATGTAAAGTCTGCCCTTGAGCTTTATGTATCGTCATTTCAAAACATGATTGCACAGGGAACAGGCCGCGACAAAGTGTAACATTCTCGCCCTCTAATAGGTTGAACATGAATCTTGGTATCACCAATAAGTCTGAAGAGAAATCTGGAGCCACGAAAATTGCACCTTTATTTGTTTGTATCTCAAAACTGGCTTGCGCGACATCCAACAGGTTTTGCCAAATTACCAAATAAATACATATGAATATCAATATAGTATTAATAATGATTTAAAATGATATAATAATTTGGGGGGAAGGGGTATCTTCCAGATATGGTTTAAAAACGAATGTTACAACAAGAGAATAGTCAGTATTTATGTATGGAAAAAATGTGTAACATGCCGCTCTATAGTTGAAGAATTCAACCGTATTCATCTTTGAGGAGGAAAAGGCATTGAGCCCTACCACTCACTGTCTGCCATTAGATTAAACGTTTCCAAGAAACAGTTTTGTATAGAGAATTGATGTCTATGTATCCATGCAGAGGGAGAATAATTTGAGCGTATGATTATTAATAAAGTTGTCATTCATGTGTATTTTAGGAAAACTATCTACAAGCTGCGGGACGTCAGGGACATGGATGGACGTCAGGATATATATATATATATTATATATATATATATATATATATATATATATATATATATATATATATATTGTGTGTGTGTGTGTGTGTTATATTAGTGTGAGGGTATGTGTGTGTGTGTGTGTGCGTGTGCGGGTCTCTGTGTATGTACGTATCATGGTACAGTAAACCTGGGCAAAATGCTACAACAAGACTGTAAACCTAAACATGGACAACATTTCTAATACTTACTCTGGTGTTATGGCAACAAAGTCAGATGAGCCATATCGACCTTCGAATTACGCAAAGATGGTGCCTTTCGTGTCCTTAGTCGTGTTGGATGTTTCCACTATGATGGCATAGTGATAGACTGGGAGATAATAATCAGATAATTGTTAGTGGATTGAAATTCAACTAGTCTGTATGATTATTAAGTAAGGAAAATATTTTTAATGATGATGGTGATATCATGGTGATGATGATGATTATAATAATAATGATAATAATAATAATAATAATGATGATGATGATGATGATGATATAAAATAATGATAATGATGATAATAATAATGATAATAATAATAATAATAATAATAATAATAATAATAACATAATAATAATATAATAATAATAATAATAATAATAATAATAATAATATAATAATAATAATAATATAATAATAATAAGAATAAGAATAATAATAATAATAATAATAATAATAATAATAATAATAATAATAATAATAATAATAATAATAATAATAATAATAAGATTAACAATAATATATCCTTTATTCGTCTCGGTAATCTGAATTTGGTTCCAAAGAAATTTATTTTCATGAATGGCATTAAATAATAGATCTTGGTGAAAACGATTAAAGTGCATGCCTCTACATAATTAAACTCTGAAACAAAATAAACCGCCATAGTGGAAACTTGAAATAACATTACGCTCAGTTACCGCAATAAGGGGGTGACGCCTTAGTTTTAAGGAACATTCTACCGTGGGAGTAGAAGTCCTCTGAGAAATACCCCATCGAGCTGCAGCCTCCTGGTTCACAAGTCAGACATTCACCTTTCGTGAACTTGTCCTGGGGGATATAATGGTACGAGTAGTTTTTAAAAGCAGTAGCAGTAGTGGGACTATACGGTCTTTTGGTATGACACTCATCGGATCGGAAGGTCCCAGTTTCGAGTACCGTTCCGGGCGACGCCTAGTCGAATCCTCGGATATGCTCTTTACTCACATTCTCTCACCAGGTGTAAACTGAGTTCCTGACGGAAAAAATTGTACATTAGCCATAAGAGGCATCATGTCTCGTCCTGCATGTTAAGTGTTGCTGTTGGTTCGGGATACCTTGTAAAGTGCTTTAAGCACGCTTCGTAGATATTGTGTTTTATGAATGCTCATCTTTATATATATATATATATATATATATATATATATATATATATATATATATATATATATATATATATATATATATATATATAATACCTTGTATCTTATTTATAGTTATTCATATCTCATTATACCATTATTCCAACACAGCCTTGGTTTAAATAAATTATCATGAACAAAGACCTCTGACTGGAATACTTTATGAGAATGGAAGGAATGCTTTCACCAAACCTTGACCTAAATCGATTAGAAGCCTCTGTCCGAAATTCTTTATGACTAGGGAAGGAATACTTTCAGCTCGCCTTGACCTAAATGAATTAGAGATCTCTGCCTGAAATTCTTTATAGGAATGGAAGGAATGCTTTCACCAATCCTTGACCTAAATGATTGATTAGAGACCGCTGTCTGAAATTCTTTATCGGAATGGAAAGAATGCTTTTGCCTATCCTTGACTTAAATGGATTAACATAAACAGAGACCTCTGACGATGATTCTTCATGAAGCTTGAAGGAATGGGTTCACCGAGCCTTGTTATTGTCATATCCAAAGGGTCGCAAGCAATTGTTATTGTCCATTTCACGCGAAAGAAAACAGGATAAACTCCGTCTCTATGTTTCCAATGCATTATTGTTGATTTTTATGGGGATGAGAGGATGTTTTTATTGAGCATTAAATTTTTTTTAAAATGATTTTCAGCACTGGGAAATAAAAACAATCAAAGAGATTCAAAACACGATCTTGAATTGAGAAAGAGGACATGGAAATGTTATTTTTCGACTCGTTAATAGTGGTTAAATACAACATCATCATCATCATTATTATTATTATTATTATTATTATTATTATTATTATTATTATTATTATTATTATTATTATTATTATTATTATTATTATTATTATTATTATTATTATTATTATCATCATCATCATCATCATCATTATTTGATGTAGCACAAGTATCCACAAATTGTGCTCAGAGGTGCTTTAGAATAGTTTTTTTAGTATCACACAAGTTCATTCATTCGACAACGAAATCACCACAACAGTCACATACACAAACACACACACACACACACACACACAAACACACACACATACACACATCTTGTTCGAAGTTCACATTGAATCACGAAATGCAGAATGAAAAAGATTTGTTTTTAAATGCCGTTTGAAGACTGGTAGACTTTCACATTGTCGGGTTTTAGGTGGTCAAGATTTCCATATGATTGGAGCCGAAAATGCAAAACCACGCTCAGCAAACTTTGTTCTTGGTATGTTTTTCTCCATTAGCGAAGAACTGGCGGATCGCAGAGATCGAGCTGGTCTTTATTCCCCCACAAGGCATTCATTATATTCAGGTGATGTATGGTGAAGGCAATTGTAAGCAAATCATGCGATTTTGCATATTATTCTTTTCTCTATTGGAAGCCAGTGTAGTGACTTAAGGACCGGTGCTATATAGTCCCAAGGCTTTGTGCTTGTAAGTATACGAGCAGCTTTGTTTTACAGCAACTGTAGTCTATTCGGCGATGTTTTTGGTAGGCCGTACAGGAGAGAGTTCCAATAATCCAAGCGGCTGTTAACAAGGGCATGGATGAGTGTTTTGCATGTTTCGTCATCAATAACTTTTCGTATTCTGCATATCATTTGGAGAGCGCTATGAACCGCCTGACAGCACATTGTAATGTGTGCGCGCATGTCTAGATGAGTGTCAAAATAGAAACCAAGGTTTCGAACGACATTGGAATTTTTAATAACAGATTCTCCGAGGGACATTTGGTTAATGAGTATATTATCCTTTCCTGTCTTTTTGAATAAATCAGCTCAGTTTTGTCCTCGTTGAATTTAAGCTTGTTGTTTGTCATTCATGCGTTAACGTTATCTAGACATGCTTCGAGTCGCTGTTTTGTATCTTCGGTGTATTTGTATGAAATGGAAGTGTATAACTGGGTATCATCGGCGTACAGATGATGGCTGAGACAGAAGGTCGTGATGATGTTGCTTAAGGGCTTTGTGTACATTGTGAAAATACAAGGGCCAAGGACTGAACCCTGTGGAACGCCAAATTGCAGCTTTGTTGGCAATGAAAGGAAATTATTTATGAGAACGCGTTGTGACCTGTCTCGTAGATAGCATGAAAACCAATACATTCTTTATCGGAATGGAAAGAATGCTTTTGCCTATCCTTGACTTAAATGGATTAACATAAACAGAGACCTCTGGCGATGATACTTCATGAAGCTAGAAGGAATGGGTTCACCAATGTAAATAAAGAGACTTTTCCAAGGACTCAACTATGCGCCGAGCGCGAGGCTCGAACCCAGGAGCTTCCGATCCGAAAGCGAGTGTCATACCACTAGACCACATAGCCGCATAGCCGCATAGCAATCTAGAGCTGTCTCCGATTCATCATCTAGATGACAGGACTTAATATCCAAGTAGAATATCAATGATTTTGTTTTCAAAGATATTTCATTTTTCGAGAAAGTTATTTGAAAGGTTCACAACTTGAAGGTGTGCAAGTTGTATCTCGATGTTTCTATAATTGACAAAAAGTCACAAATAAAAAAAATATCCATACACACAGCGTTGATCAACACGGCTAAAAAGTATTTTTGTTAGGGTTTTTTTAGGGGATGTTTTGTTTTTGTTTTTGTTTTTTGTCGGGTTTTTCTTTTTTTTTTTTTTCTTTTTTTTTTTTTGGGGGGGGGGGTGTTGTTTGCTTTTTTTTATTGTTCGTTATCGTTTTTTTTTTGTTTGTATTTTTGGTTTGTTTTATAGCTTGGTGTTTTTGGTTTGTTTTTTATTTTTCGTTTTGCCTCATCGAATAAAACCTTCGTCATATTCGCAGGTCTAATATCCGCACGTAATACGCCCCAACAGTCATGACGTCACTTCCCAAGTAATGACGCATAGTAACTTATTAACTGGCTCTAAACTATCGGAACAATGGCGGACGCCCTTATGAAATATTTATCCGACGAGAATAAAAGTGTATCCAGAGGAGAAAAACATTTTAAATCTGATCATGTTTTGACTTTTATATATTCTGATCACATGACATATGAAAAGTTCTAGGCCGCATGAAGAATAAAAAATACCGGTTTTCTTTGTTTAGAACCATTCTGCTCGTTGCTGGGCGGACGTGACATCAGACTATTGAATCTAATTATGGGCTTGATTTAACATTGTTGTAATGGGCAATATTTTTCGTTGGTTTGAGAGTATTTGCATTACAAAAATGAGTCCATAACAATTGGTTTGGAGACCTGCAAATAAGTACACATTGGATATAGGATATATGCCGCTTTAAGTTTTGTAGCAAGAATTTAGTAAATATTGATCTCATTCTAGCTATCCAACTAAAACCGCAGCAAATATCAAGCGACGCCGAAGTAATTTTTTTTTTTTGCGTTCGTAACAAATCAGACGTGTTGGAATTTGCTGAATTTGATGGAATAAAATCGATGTATTCTATTTATAGGTCTGACAACATTCTCATTGTTTGAATGAAACCAACACATTGTATTATTTATCCCAGCAAGTTCAAAATAAACCCATGAAGATTCGGTATTCAAACAAGCAAATAAGTGTTCATAGATCTAATGTTTTGTCAATCAATAATATACTTACATAGTCATCACATGGAAATCCGGTGAAGGGGCAATGTGTGTTGATAGACTCGGTGAACACCTCGTGAGATCTTGCGTGACTACAGCTGATTCCATCCCCAACAGAACCTACCCCTAGACCGAGCAATAAATATAACGCAGAGAAAAAAAATTATATTTGGTACGTATGAATTCGTTCAATACAAATAAAATCAAAGATGATATTTAGTAACATTCCTTGATCCACCTGCCCCATAGATTTATATATTTCAAGCAAGATGTTCAACAAATATTGTTTTAAATTAAAATGAATTCTTCTTAAAGCCATGAGAGTTGCTGTAACCGAGTTGCGTCAATGTTACTTCCCTTTCTTATTGTGGTTGCGCTATTACATGAATGGTGAACTATTGTATTATTACGCAAATAAACGGCGTTCAATATATTTATTATCACCCAACCACATATAAACGTACATTTTTAGTTTATAAATACCCCGAGTTTGCAGCAAAGACATCTTCAGTTATTCTATTTTTCCCGAGGCTTTATCAAGACTATGTTTGTTTTGGTATCTTTCCTTTTGTTAAATTTATTTCTTTATATTTCTTTGCTTACAAAAATACCACCACAGCTTTTTGTGGGTCCTTTTCAGACTTTAGACATAGTTTTTATTATCGTTTATAGTACTGAAGGGGTCCCGATAGCTCAGTTGGTAGAACACTCGCTTCACAATCTGAGGGAACGAGATCGATCCCGGGTGAAGTCTAGATTTTTTGCTGACCCCCTTGTCCACCCAGCAGTGATTGGGTAGCTCGGTCTGCTAGATCTGGTGGAAAGTACTTTGCGATAGACTGGCGTCTTATCCAAAGGGTAGCACGCAATTGTCATTGTCCGCTTCACGCAAAAGAAACCGGTTTAACTCCGGTTCCATGAGCCTAATGGCTCTGAAGGACTACTTTTTAAATACATAGTGTTGACGCTATGGCACCGCAACGAAAACTATTGTAAATATTCTGAAAAGTCAATGCAGTAGTTTTTGTGTAAAATTGGTTGTAAGAATCATAAACTGGGGTAATCCTCTCCAGATCTCACCAGGAAATAGAATGGTACAGAGACTGTTGGATTGCATACATTTGTTGATGGCTTTTGCTACACGAGGAGTCCTAGGGCATAAGTAAGTCGTTAACTATGCACATTGAAATACCATGAGTCAAAAGAATGATGTATCGTAATAGATTAAACGGAGTATACAGCACAGCTGCCTACTTGAAATTTCAAACATTCGTAGTTTCCAAGGGAAAAACAAAAAATAAAATTCACTTTAAATAGCTTAAGAAAGTAACAATTTGCTTTCAGTATGATTCAAAAATGCTCCAAGGTCCTGAATATAGGTTCTAAGGTACTAATCTTTCCTTTTCAACAAGATTTAATGAGTCAAAGAGGCGAATGCAGTTCTGTGGCTCGAGCCAAAAAATATTGTTTCTACGAATTTTTGGTATTACTAGGCAGGTCTGGTATAGTAATGGAGCAGCTTTGTGTGAGATTCACAATTATTAACCAGTTAACTGCGGTACTCAGCGGGAAAAACACGTATTTAAAATTAAGGCCAGAAAACTCGTCTTTCAATTATCGATCGATTTATATGACCCTCATCTTGACAAAATCTCTCATACCTAGGACTTAGCGTTAATACCACTTGAATGGCTAATCATAGAGACTTATTTTTGATAAGAACAAGGGTTACAACAAAAAAATATTATAATTAACCGTTCATGTGATACTTATGTAATCTGTAATACATGGTGCGTACGTAGTTTTTAGCCATAAATCTATTCTGCGTTGTTATCTTACCATTATGGATCAAGCTGGAAAAGGCCCCGCTGAGTCCATCATTGCATCCCGGCTGTGTTTTACCACCATTTACGTAGAAATCCACATGACCACATTGTTGAAACAGTCCCGCCCCGCCCTCTACGAGTGGCTCGCCGTTGGTGTGAATGACGTCTACAAAAATGGCGTCACCGGGATCCAAGCGGATCAGAGTTGGAAGGCATTGGAAGTCCGGCTCTGCTGGATCCATGCCTACGAAGAAACAAGTTAAACTCTGTAACAGTTCACCATATTCTCGACAAAAATAGGATTCAATAGTTTGATGTCACGCCCGCCCAGCACCGAGCAGCTTGGTTCTAAACAAAGAAAATCGGTACATTTTGCTCTTCATGGTGGCTAGAACTTTTTCACATGCCATGTGATCAGAATGTATAAAAGTGAAAACATAATCAGATTTATAATGTTTTTCTCTCTCCTCTGGATACACTTTTATGCTCGTCGGAGAAGTATTTCATAAGGGCGTCCGCCATGTTTCCGATAATTTAGAACCAATTACTATGCGTCATTACGAAGGAAGTGACGTCACGACTGTTGAATCCTATTGAGTAGGGTCGATTGTGTAGTTAAATATTTCCTATTTTTTAAAAAGTTATCGTGGGAATCCCAATCTTTAATCATGACAATGCAAAGACCTGGGATGCGGCTATGGGTCTAGTGGTATGACACTCGCCTTCGGATCGGAATATCCTGGGTTCGAGTCGCGCTCTGAGCGGCGCATGGTTGAGTCACCGGAAAAAGGCTCTTTACTCACATTCTCTTATCGTACAAAGGTTTAAAATGGGTACCTGGACGAGAATATCGTTGTCTCTGTCGCCTATCAAGCGTTATATCTCGTTCTTTATGTTAAGTGTTGGGACCCCACTTAATGAGCTTTGATCACGTTTAGTGGGTATTTCTCTATATAAAAGCTCAAGTTTGAATGCGTATTGTTTCTTTCACAAATTTAATCCTAATGGTTTGCAATAAGAACTTATTTTTAGATATGTTTAAATGGTTAATATCATAGTGGATTTACGAGCAATTTTAGCATGTTTGTGACTTGAATAGGAATATTAAACAGAAATTCAGAAACCAACTGTAGTAATCAAAAGCGTGTTAGGTAGTTGGATGCGGCTATAGGGTCTAGTGGTATAAGTACCAAAACTCTGACTTTACTCTCTAGAATCCAACATGCTTGAACATCTCAAGAGAATTAAACAACGGCATCTGTTATGATGAAACTTAAATCTAGCTCCATCCATGCTCATACATTGCACGTTTTTAAAAATTTAATCCTAACATTTTCCACTTTACGAGCGCTCTATGCACAGTCCAACGCTACATTTGTGAAGTGGGATTTCATTTTTAATTGCCACACCCCTGTGCATGGCTTGTGACATTGGGCCAAAATAATTATCTGTAACCCAGTTAAAGGCGTTTCTCTGTTAACAACATATGAATTATTATTGAAATTAAGAATTGAATATTTTAGGTCTTAAAATGACCTTACACATAGACAAAAAACTCAAAATTTTGAAGAAGTAATTTATGAAATTAAGGCTATGAATTTGGCTTTCTATAACAAACATGTTATAAATTCATGGCCATTTTTATTCAGGAATGATGTCGACGTCATTCCAACTTGTCTCCATAACAAGGGCATCAGTAAAACGTTTAAAAGTATATCAATAATATTTGTCTCAATTCTGTTAGATTACCATATCAAAAACAGCATCTCAAAAATTTTCCAAGAGTCTTAAAACAATGGTCATGACTCGAATTCTCATATTTTCCCGTCACGATCTAAAGATTTTAGAGACATGGAACCGCAAATGAGGGGAATGAGATTGTTCTGTAACAACCTGTAATACGCCCAATTGCAGAGCCCAGTAGTAGTCCAATATATCCGGCCATGTGTGCGCCAAGAGAATGTCCAATAAGGTGGACGTGTTTGAGGTCTGCTCCTTCCTTAACTATGATGTCAAGGATCAGCTTGATTTGTGTTCCCACCAAACGTAGATTCGCTACAGCAGCATTATAATTTGGCAGTTTGGCTCCCTCTCCCCAGTCTATAACCAAGACATTAAAATCGCCCTGTGGATAAAGTTAAAAAAAATAATGCAGTGATTATTTCACACGTAAGATTGAGATCAAAGGAAACAATATGTTACATATATATATATATAATATATATATATATATATATATATATATATATATTATATAAAATATATTCTCATTATATTATAATATATAGTTTGTGTTGTCTTCGAGGATTTTGCAATTACTAAATTTCTGCAGTTGACATCACACCACTTTCCAATCTTGCCGATAAATCATTCGTTTTTCTTCTTTTTTTTTGGGGGGGGCACACAGACAGAAGAGATTTTTAGACATTGTAGATGAATTTAGAGAAATGTATCTGTTTAATTTTGTGCATACTTTAGTAGGATGATGCTAGACAATCAATCAGAATAAGTTAGCAAGCAAGATCCCAATAACCATAATTCAGTTTCTCCTAATGATAAGGAGATCCAAAAGGCAAAACAATAATTGTGCAGTCTGTAAATTATAAAATGAATTTTTCACAGGTCATGATATGTCATGGAGGCTATTTGGTCACATCTTACGTCGAGGAGATAACATCCCAGCCTAAACTGCAATTACAGAATATTTCCTCGATGACATCAATAGTAACTACCATGAACTAGGATCTCTCTATATATCAGAAATATCTAGATTCAGATGAGACCGAATTAATCTCTGAAGAACTAAGAAAAACTGTAGTGCCCACCATACTAAAGTCACAACAAGATCTTGACAGCCTCAAAACTCTGGCCCAGGACCGTGACCAATGGAAACAATTAACAACATGGATGGAGAAAGCAGCTATACTCACCGAGGTTTTAAAAAATTTGTGACTGAATCACATAATTTTCAACAGACTGCGAGGCTTACTACTAACGTACTAATTTACTTTGGAAAAAGAACATGAATTTTAAATGTTGTCCAGATAACTCGTTCTTCAAATATCGATCGATTAGAATTAGGGTCAATCGATCGATATTTGAAGAACGAGTTTTCTGGTCCAAAATGTTATATACGCGTCGTTAATATTTTTGTTTCCACTTTCTTCCAGATTTGGTTTTTAATTCGTTTGTTTTCAATGGGGGGGGGGGGGGGGGGGGGGGGGGGGTTAGAACAGGGCAGCGCTATATAATATATATATATATATATATATATATATATATATATATATATATATCAGTCGTACCCAACTCCACTAAGAGAGTTATAACAGGGACACGATCGTGATGCTGTCATTCCTCTCTCTCGGTTACGTTGGTAAGATAAGATTTCAGGCTCGCGTGGAATAAAGCCCCACGGGTAAATGTTGTTTAAATAGCAGAAAAGGCTGAATAGGAAAAAAAACAAAGAAGGCAACCAATATAAAATTCAATTCTGTCCACCATCTCAAAACAGTATTATGTCGGGGTGAACATTATTTGTAAAATCCAATTTAAAGCTTAGGCTATAGAATTTGAGTTTAAATAATTGTTTTTATTGGGTAGAGTGAGTTTTATGTCTTCGTTCTGTTTTCTTTACGAAGAAAGCGTTTTATGTTTTTTTAAACTATCTGTTCTCATTGTGTAGTTCTAATTTTATGTCTTTAACTAAGTGTTTTTATTGATGAGGCAGACCGATTTTTGGGAGGGTCTTTTTTTCTGATATAAATTATTTCCCTGATTTTAAAGACTTATTATTCTAAATCCGTTATATATACTTGCATCTGGTTTTTTGCCATCTTTCAAGGAAAAGTCATACATTTATGCCTATTAGTCGTGACCGACATTACATCACCAAATTTAACAAAATGAATAGGGACTTCAAAGGCATCACTTTTGTCTCTTTCTATTTCGGAATGGCAAAAGTGCGACAAAATCATTTAAGTATAAGATGATTGCATGAAAAAACATCCTCAAAGAGAGCTCAACAACCTTTCACAGCCCAGTTTACAGACCATTAAAGGAAAACGACTTTTTTTCAAAATAGGATAATCTAACTTTGGTGAAACACATAGTATCAGAGATTAATCACACTCCCGTCAACCAAGCGATTTTTGTCGCCCTGTTTTTATTCCGAAATAAGTAGGGAGAAATTTAAGTCTTTTGAGTTCATGTTGATTTTTGTAAATGTTGTGATTTAATGTGGATCCATGGCTAATGGGCATAAATGTATGCCTTTTCCCTAGAAGATGGTGAAAACCGTTTAAGAATAATATGTCTTTTAAATTAGGGGAAGACTTTATGGACGCCCAATATTGTATGTATCAAATAACGTATTTATTAAAATTTGTCTAGAAAACTCGTCTTCCAAATATCGATCGACTGCCAAAAGCTCTCAAACCTTGGACCTCCGTGTGTGTTCTTTTTTAATCGACCGATATTTGAAGACGGGATTTCTGGCCAATTTTTTAATGCGTGTTTTATCCGGAGCATGGCAATATTGTTTCTGAAAGATAGAACGTACGAACCCTTTTCAGTAGAGCATCCTTCATGGCAGCAATCCAGGGGGAGTCTCCATTATTATCAAAGCCGTGTATGATGACCTTCAGGGGTTTGGTGACGTTGTAATGTGATGACGTCACACTGGAGGCATTGCGGTAGTCCACGTACTCGAAGGTCTTGCTTGCTTCAATGACACGGGTGTGTAATCTTGATGAGTTAAAATGTCTTAGTTTAATAACATTTTAACTTATTTTATGAATAAAAAATTAGACATCTTAGTTTTTAAATCCAACTGCAATAAAGGCTTAAGAGGAAACAGTCAAGCCATTGTTAAGTACTAATCTGCTGTAAGTACTTTAATCTCATAACTTTAAGCGATAGACACTGACAGTGTGTTGTCGTATTGATGAGAATTAAATCAAAACGATTCATTGATACATAATATGTCTGTAATAATAGTTTAAACTTGTTCACTGTCTTTTCAAAACCTCAGCGACCTTCTGCGACATAATTGTTTTAGGAATAAGCGGGCTACTACTTCGCAAAATCTATATCCGGCCAGACCCACTATGTGCAGCTATGTGTTCCAGTGGTATGACTCTCGCTTTCGGATCGGAAGGTCCAGGGTTCGAGACCCGCTCTGTTTCTTGAGTTGAGTAAAAAAAGAGGAAAAGACTATTTACTCACTTTCTTTCACCGTAGTTGCGTGTAAAATGAGTTATACCGTTAACAGCGTTGTCTCTGTCGGAAAAAAAATATTGTAATCGCCCATGAGGCGTCATGTCTCCTCCTACAGATTACGTGTTGCTGCTGGCTGGGGACTCCTTTAAAGTGCTTTGAGTACGTTTAGTGGATATTGCTCTATATAAATGCTCTAGGGTTTGTTTGCTTTTTTTTTTTACTGCGCCGTTGACAATGTGACGAGATCAAGTATCGACACTATGTTTCTCACACTAAGGACATATGGATGCCAGTGCTCGCATTTCCTAACTTATTAAGCAATTGAATATTTTAATAATTTTTACAATTCTTCTTATTCGTATTGTTTTTACTATCCGTTCCCTTCCTCTCGTAATATTTCACATTGTAATTATGTACCTGATTATCTATTTGAACAAGCGTGAAAATAGAAATTATGTATCACATGTTGTGTACCCTTTATTGAAGAGAACACTTAGCTGCCGGATATGTAAACAATAACATTCGACGTCAAACGTGACCCAGATTTTTTTTTATAAATGACCCGAACTATGTTGCAATTGACCTTGAGTAATGTCATGCGCATCCAACCAACCTTTTGTTTACATGTTGCTTAGGCAGCAAACTGAAGTTGGCCGTGAATTAATTCAAGCTGTTTACTCAGAGTCTGAGATAGCTAGGGAGGCCACGACCATAGTTTTTATGGCAAAAATGCTCCTTTTTTGATTTTGTAGGAAAACCATAATCATGGTTCCCCCTCCTCTCGGAAACAAAAACATATCTATGTCCAGGGAAACGAAGATTGTTTCTTGTTTTTGGTTAAGGTGGACCATACTTTTTGTTTTTACAGCGTATCAAATGATCAAAGTCAAAGCATACGTCAATGCAATGAAGAGACTAAATTCGAATCTATCTCCTATCTCTTCGCTCAGATGACCCTTTTGACAGAAGACTACTACTACTTCTACTATAACTGCACTACCACTACTGTGCTATAACCACAAAACTATAGTTATATACTATCTAGAACTAATAGACCGTAAGGCTCAGCGGTACGGTTTTCGTCTTGTCACAAAAGTCGAGCAATGCAAATGCTAAGTGTGATCAGTAATAATAGGATGGGTGACTAATCGTGAAAAATTATAGTCTCCGCGTTGTTTCCCCGGCTAAGACTAAGACACTTTATCCCACTCGATTGAACGAGTATCTGGCTACAGAAATGACGGATAGTGTAGTGACAGTTTTAGTACACAAGGGTCGCCTAACAGGCTGTATGACAAAGAAATATGGTTCCATACGGCTTGTTGAAGTGGGGGGGGGGGGGGGGGGGGAATATAAAACATTGTGAAGCGCATTTTGCTCACGGCTATCTGTAGAAATGCGCTGTATAAATATTCATATTGATGTACTTGGTCCAACTGTTACTATTACTATTTCTACTACTAGGCCTCTACTACTGATATTATTATCAATAATAATAATAATAATAATAATAATAATAATAATAATAATAATAATAATAATAATAATAATAATACAATAATTATTGTTGTTGTTGTCAATATCACCGGTTAATAAAAGAAAGATAATTGCAAAATGTTGGTGTTGTGTGTGTTGTAGCAGTCGGCCTCCAGCGACGCAAATCCTACAAGAGGCGCACAAGACCGTGGCACTAAACATCCCTGGCATGCATTTAGTCATACAACATGAACGCAACATTCACGGTAGCGTTAACTACGTCAAAGTCAAGACAAACCAATAGTGACATACAACCAGGACATGACAATAAGTGAGGTGGAAATTCTCAGAATTGAAAGCAGACACTTCAATGTGATATCTGTCAACAAACCTCCACCAACGCCATTCAAGTGGCCAGTTACATAAGTTACATCCTAGTGAGAAACCAATGATTGTGATAGGTGACTTTAACAGCCACAGACCAAATGGGGATACAATGAGAACGAAGATAGAGATACTGTTGAGGAATGGGCTGACCAATATGATCTGACACTCCTCTATGACGCATGAATCATCCTTTTCAAGCGCTCGCTGAAGAACAGGCTACAACCCAGACCTTGCATTTGTGTCTTCCAGACATGTCAAAAAGTGTCGGCAACCCCATACCAAAATCACAATACAGACCTATCGCCATTGAGGTGGGAACAAACAAATTACATGAACTGTGTTCGTAGACCTGGCAGCTGCCTATGACACAGTAAATCACAGGAAACTTCTCCTAAAGGTTGCAAGGATAACTCGTAAACAAAAAAAGTTGCAATAATAAAATCCCTTATGTCAAACCGTCACTTTTTTGTGGAAATGGATGGGAAGAAAAGCAGATCACAAAATAACGGGCTCCCTCAAGGATCGGTACTTGCACCTCCTATCCTTTTCAACGTTTATACTCCAACGACCAACCTCAGTTCGAGAACATCCGTGGGTTTCTATATGCTGATGATCTGTGTCTTGCATCCCAGGCCTCTGATTTCAAGACCATTTAAAGAGCCGCCAAGTCTATAAAAAAAAACAGGAAACTGAACATCTCCTGGAATGGGAATATATTGGAGAACAACACATTCCCCGTGTACCTCGGTGTTATCGTAGACCGCACAATGTTATTTTCTCAGAACACAAAGAAAACAAAATCAAAGTTGGCCACAAGAAACAACTTCCTAAGAAAAGAGAAAAAAACGTACATGGGGAGCAGATCCAAAAACAGTCAGGACAACCATACTAGCCCGTTGCTCTTCATCAGCCGAATAGGTTTCACCGGTCTAGATAGATAGATAGATATATAGATAGATAGATAGATAGATAGATAGATAGATAGATAGATAGGTAGGTAGATAGATAGATAGATAGATAGATAGATAGATAGATAGATAGATAGATAGATAGATAGATAGATAGATAGATAGATAGATAGATAGATAGATAGATAGATAGATAGATAGATAGATAGATAGATAACGTATTCAAGAGAGTACAAAGCATGTACTTAAATAGATCATAACTGTAAACTATGATTTTGGTATCTCCTATTTGGATTGAAAACAAAGTGCTTTAAAGTATTCTGAGTAAGTCCAAACATTAATAAGGTCTAGAAATGTTCTCATACCTAAATTTGACATTCAGCACATCGGGCGACCGGGGCAATTCTCCAACCGCGTTGTTGAAAGGAGGTTTGTCATCAAAACAGCCAACTAGCGGATAGCACACTGACTTTATCTCTACCTTTGGAGAGCTGGCTGGTTTCTCGCAAACACCATCTGCAGGATGGTTCGAAGTGGAACAATGGAGAATTTTAATTAGAGCAATTTTGTTTTTAAAACACTATCCTGATGAGTCGTGCTTTATTACCTGACGTCATGTTTAGGTTCGTGAACCGCCTAGTGAGTTATTTAGCAATGATCAAGGAAACAAGTGATCCCTTTGGCTGAACTGTTGATTACAACTCATGATTTGTTTTCTTTTGAGGCCAAAGACTTGTCTTTTGACCTCATTTGGGGGTTCGTATCAGGCCAAGTATTATGAAAGTCACGGTCGGTCAGACTGAGACGACAAGGGAACAACGTCAGACGCCAGTCCCTCGATTGTAGCCCCCTAGGGACTCGAAACAGACATGGAAGCGCTCACTTGCTGGAGAAATGAAGATGGCAGGCCTCACCTCGGAGACTACTATGAAGAAAGCAGAGAAACAGATGGCAAACGTTCGGATATGTCCTACATGCCACAGGGAGCGAAGAGGATTAATCCCCTCCTTACCATCTGCAGCAAAATTGTCACATTTGTTACGACACAATGTACATTTTTTTTATTCAGATATATTTTATACATCACAAAATTTGAAGAATGATCTTTGTTTAATTAATAAGAACATAAAGTTGTTTTGTAGAGAGCGTGTTTGAGATTAATAAATCAATTTTTCAGCTGGGTAAGCCTGCCATTTTGAGAAATTACCTAACTTCATCGGTAAGGAGAGAGTTCAGTAAGTAAGATTCCCTGTTTTAAACCAATTCTCCATTTCTACTATTGATTAAATCATATACAACATAACCACAGAATCTAAAGTTTCATTCAACATTATATTAATATATTTCCCCTATATATTCACTTTGATTAGACGTTTTACACTTAGTAAATTATTGTACGCATGTGTGCCCTTTACTACCTTTATTTTCCAAACATTATTTTTCATTGACCAAATACTTTAATACTGTGACTCACCAACTAAAGATAGTATTAGATCTTGAAAATCGCATTTACAGCCTAAAATGCCAAAACTTGAATTTAGTTTCTTGCTTTATTGTGGAGGATGAGCAGAAAATAAGAAAGTGCAAGCGAAAAAAAAACCCACAACATTTAACACGTATCTCGTCTTGTCACATCGTCAAGCAATATAAAGCATTACCAGTTGTCGAATGGTTGACGATGATAATGGAAAATCCTGATCTCGACATTATGTCCTTGGGTTAGACATTTCACACACATTATACCTCTCGATTCAATTGTAAATGAATACCTGTTTATAGGCAATGCAAGGTATTATAAGAGCGTTAGTGAAAAATTGACGACTAACAGGCGACTGTTATTGTATGATATTGAAATATGGTTCTATATGGCCTGCAGGGGACTAAGTGGAAGTAAAGTACATTGAGAATGATCAAAGAGTTGAAATGGTCTATTATAAATGTTTACAATTCAATGTGCTTGAATATCATAACTTTAAATTGACTTTTGGCATCCTATGGCATTAAAAATCAAAATATCGCTCGTATAAACTACAATTTCGACGTTGTTTTTCACTTTTAATGAATGAATTAAAAGAAAAATAAAACTAACTACTAACCAGCAAAATGTGCCAGCGTCAAAGCTTGAAATGCCAAAGTCCAAAACATTTTTCAAGTCCTCAGTTGGTGGCCTTCCTTGGATTCAACATTAGCATTCTTGCGGATGACAATTCCATCCGGTCTAGAACACAGATGGACAACACACTTTCATAAATTATGCACGCAGCGTTCCAAGATATATGATGACATAATAATTGTAACTGTGGATCTGTCCCTTTCCATTGCATAAATACACACACACACACAAACACACACACACACACACACACACACAGAGAGAGAGAGAGAGAGAGAGAGAGAGAGAAGAGAGAGAGAGAGAGAGAGAGATAGAGAGAAAGAGAAACACGCACAGAATATACCAACACACACACACACGGTATTAACTGGCACAGGGGAGAGAGATAGAGAGAGAGAGAGAGAGAGAGAGAGAGAGAGAGAGAGAGAGAGAGAGAGAGAGAGATTGTTTTTGTTTTTGTTTGCAAGGGTTTTACGGCGCTTGCGACACATTTAGGGTATATCAGCGCCAGTAAAAAGGAAGAAAATGGGATAGTAAAAAGTTCTAGAATTATAATTAAAGCATCCAAGAAAAAGTAAGACAAAGAGGAACTGGGAACAAATAGGGGTCAGATGTAGGTTCCAAGAGCTTACCATCAATGTACTTAGTTTGAGATCACCAATAAGTCTCATCTGGACACAAGCACGGTTCCCACTAAGAGGAATACACTCAAATGCTTACATTATAAATTCAAAATAACATATATAATAATACATAACAGAGAGATTATTTACAAGGAAATAAATATCATCTCCCAAAGCAATGACATATGCATTTAACTGTTTCCCTCCCAGCCAGGACTCGGGCCAGGACAAAACCAAGTAATCTCATTCCAAGACAAAGACAGAATGCAAGCTGGAAAACAGATATACGGGGGATAGAAGACACAGTATGTACCTCCCTGCCCACTATGGAAAGAGAGAGAGAGAGAGAGAGAGAGAGAGAGAGAGAGAGAGAGAGAGAGAGAGAGAGAGAGAGAGAGAGAGAGAGAGAGAACCCATTTTGTGTCCTTTAAATACGAGAGTTGACGAGCTTGTGACACTAATTTAGTCTAATGTCACAAAAGTACCGCCTCATCATTTTCATGCAGTTTACCGATGGACCTGAAGATTTTTTCCCAGTATCTATAACTTTAGACATACAGAAACACTCACTTTCTAGTGAAACTAATGGTCGTATATCAGGAAGTATTTTTGGTCCGGTGCAGTTGATCTTGCTGTCGTGTCTCGTCCTATATGTTATGTGTGGTTGTTGGCTAGGGACGCCTTGTAAAGCGCTTTCAGCACATTTAGTTGATATTGCGTTATTAAAAAAATCTCAAGTTTTAAAAATTTTAGATAGTATGCTGAAAAGGAAGTTGAGCATTCGTTCACGCCTAATCCCTCTCATAGTGGCTAGTCATCTACGAAAGCTTCAGCAATATCATCAAGATTTTAAAAGTGTAAGAAAGCAAGAAAGAAATATAAAGGGGAAAAACAACCCAAAAAAAATCAGCCTGCCTCGACTTGAGATCAAACCTCAGACCTCTTGATTGCCTACTTCCTTAATATTATCCCTAAAAACCACCAGCTAATCCAAATTCCTCATTTCTTTGTCTAATAACTCAGAATCCTGAACAGTTTCGTCAGACCAGGAACATTGGTAGCTACTGTTACTACTCCTACTACTACTTCTACTACTACTACTACTACTACTACTACTACTACTACTACTACTACTTTCTACTTACTACTACTACTACTACTACTACTTACGACTTACTACTACTACTACTACTACTACTACTACTACTACTACTACTACTACTACTACTGGTACTATTACTACTACTACTACTTACTACTACTACTATTACTACTACCACTACTTCTAATAACACTGGTACTATTACTAGTAACAATAATAATAATAATAATAATAATACCACTATTACAAATACTACTACTACTACTACTACTACTACTACTACTACTAACTACTACTACTACTACTATACTACTACTACTACTTACTACTACTACTATTACTACTACCACTACTTCTAATAATACCGGTACTATTACTAGTAACAATAATAATAATAATAATAATAATAATACCACTACTACTACTACTACTACTACTACTACTACCAGTACTATGCCACGCTGATCTTCATCAATAAGTTAACCATCTGATTTGATTTTCTCTATGGCCTCTAGCTTTTAATCCCCACAAAATGTGTTGATGTTGTTAATGATGCAATCAGCGTAAAAAATGGCTTTTACAAGTCAGGAACTGAAAAGGACAAAAAGATTTAGTCCAAAACTTTTCATAGTCATAGTCATCCGGACATAATATCGTTTTGAGACGGCGGAGCACAATTTTGATCATTTTGACTTTGAGCTCAATTTTCATTATCAAGTCAGTCGGACGGAAAAGCCGTTCTGTGGCGATAGGTTACATCGTAGCCATCGTTAACATAGACACGTCTATAGCCCGACACAAGTACCCTCTAGGACTTATAGTTTGACGTCATTTTTTTTTATTTTTGTGCACCGTCTAGCGAGTTGTCGTTAGATTAGTAGAGCTCAAGGAAAAAAAGTGGCCCCATTGGTTGAACTATTGAACACAACCCACAATATGTTTTCTTGTGCGGCCATAGACTTGTCTTTTGACGTCATTTTTTGGTCAGTGTCAGGCTATAAGTTAACGATGGCTACGTTTACATACATTCTCATCCAAGGTCATGGGTTATACATTATGACTAATCATCACTCACATAACTTGGTGAAGGCTCCTCCTCTTCCGTGTCTGTTTTGGGTCGTCCAAAACAGACCAGGAGGAGGAGGAGCCTTCACCATGGTTTGTGTGTCTCCAATTTTACCTGGAGTGGGGCAAAGGTCTATGCCAAGGACAGAATAAGATAGAAGAGTGCTGTTGATGCCCAGTGCTTCCCAATGGGCCAAGAGGAATGAGTCAAATAAGTCATCTCACAATATCATAGATTAGATTGTGCGGCCATGAGGTCTTGTGGTATGACACTCGCTTCGGATCGGAAGGTCCTCATTTCGAGGGCCGCTCTGAGCGGCGTACAATTGAGTCCTTGAAAAACGCTGTTTACGCATCTTTCACTGTGATCAGGTGTAAAATGAGTGCCTGGCCGTTAACAGTATTGCCTCTGTCGGAGGAAAGTGTAACATCGCCAAACAGCCGCCATGCCTCGGCTCACATGTTACGTGTTGCTGTTGGCCAGCGACCATTTCTATGCGCTTTGAGCTATAAGTATAAGCTCCAGTTTTGTTTTGTTATGTTTTGTTTTGTTTTGTTTTGTTTGTTTTTTTTTGTGTTTTTTTGGGGGGGGGGGGTTTGTTTGTTTGTTCGTTTGTTTTGTTGGTTTTGGTTTTGTTTTGTTTTGTTTGGGGGGGGGGGGGGGGGAGGGGGAGTATTTTTGTTGTTTTGTTTTGTGTTTTGTTTTTTATTGTTTTTTTTGTTGTTTTTTTTTTTGTTGTTTTTTTTTATTCTTATATTATCTTTTTTTTTTAATTAGACTGTGGTGAAGCTACGCCAAATAGTGAATATAAGGATTAAATCATCACATTTGCATTATTTTGTGAAACTTTGGGTGTTTCCACGATGAAGTTGTATGAAGTCATTTCCCAAAAAATGCACATAATCCTTACCCGAGTCACACATTAAAAAAAAAACAATACATTCTTCATTTTTTTAAAACACTTTTAGTATAACACACTTAAGAGAAATAGAAGTGCGAAAGCTTTCAAAACTGCTTTGTCAATAAAGATTTAATATTGTCAATGTAGTATTGAAATCTATGAAGGAGTCAATGATTGATGGATTTTAGTAGTGTTTGCATTCTCAAACCAATGGTAATAATAATATCTGTCAGTGTGCCTGTAAAGTTACATAATAAGGACATTCGAATTAGACGTGTGTAAGAGAGACTAGCGTAGAGAGATTATAACTATCGACCATCAGTAGTAGTAGTAGTAGTAGTAGTAGTAGTAGTAGTAGTAGTAGTAGTAGTAGTAGTAGTAGTAGTAGTAGTAGTAGTAGTAGTAGTAGTAGTAATAGTAGTAGTAGTAGTAGTAGTTTTTTGTTGTGTTTTTAAGGGTTTTATGGCGCTTGCAACACATTAAGGTCATATAAGCGCCAGTAAAAAGGAAGAAAATAGGATAGTTACACAAATTCTAGAATTACAATTAAAGCACAAAAGAAAATGTGAGACAAAGGGTAATTGGTTCAAATAGGGAACAGATGTAGATTCCAAGAGTACACCGTCAAAGCACTTAGTTTGAGATCACCTAAAAGTCTCATCCAGACACAAGCACAGGTCCGAACTAAGAGGAATACACTCAAATGTTTACAAATCATATATGATATGTAAACAAAACATAATACAATGCATAACAGAGAAATGATTTACAAGGAAAAAAATATCATTTCCCAAAAGATTGATATCAAAACTCAGGGGGATCCTCCGAATAGTAGTAGTAGTAGTAGTAGTAGTAGTAGTAGTAGTAGTAGTAGTAGTAGTATAGTAGTAGTAGTAGTAGTCGTAGTAGTAGTATGTAGTAGTTAGTAGTAGTTGTAGTAGTAGTAGTAGTAGTAGTATGTAGTAGTAGTAGTAGTAGTAGTAGTAGTAGTAGTAGTAGTATTAAGTAGTAGTGTAGTAGTAGTGTAGTAGAAGTAGTAGTAGTAGTAGTAGTAGTAGTAGTAGTAGTAGTATAGTAGTAGTAGTAGTAGTAGTAGTAGTATGTAGTAGTAGTAAGTAGTAGTAGTAGTAGTGTAGTAGTAGTATAGTAGTATGTAGTAGTAGTAGTAGTAGTAGTAGTAGTAGTAGTAGTAGTAGTAGTAGTAAGATAGTAGTAGTAGTAGTAGTAGTAGTAGTAGTAGTAGTGAGTAAGTAGTAGTAGTAGTAGTACTAGTAGAGTAGTAGTAGCAGTAGTCGTAGTAGTAGTATAGAATAGGTTTAGTAGTTTATGTAGTAGAGTGTAGTAAGCTATGATGCAGCTGCAGCAGTACAGCAGAGTTATGACAAGTTTTTCTTTACTTAATTTGCTTGATCCGCTTTTGACTCTGTCGATCACAATCTTCCTAAACCTTTCTATAATGTGAAACGGACAATATCAATGAATTGCTATCCATTGGATAGGACACTAGTCCATCACAAACTACTTTTTGACAAATCTAATAGACCCAGTTACCCAGTCACTGCTTGGTGGACAGGGGGATCAGAAAAATCTCGAGTGCACCTGGGATCGATCACGATCCGTTTGCGTGTGAAGCAAGTGTACATCCAATTGAGCTAACACAACACAAAACAGAAAGAGGGAACGTTTCAATACATGCTTACAAAGAAGAACATTCTTACTGCCCACTACATTACACATTAATGGGTAATTTCTATATATAAGCCAGTAATCATCGAAAACTCGACCTTTCTCTCATTCCATCACTCTAAAACCAGCATGCCGTACTGATTGACTTGAAATCATATTTAGCGGAAAATACTGTGTGAACGAGGGTACGAATTACTTATATCAATCTTATAGCTGTGGACTTAAATTGTGTTATGATTAATTAATGCCATTTAAAACTAGTAGGTGTAGTGAGTAATAATTAATATAGTGTTTTCGCATGGGCCATATTTAGACGTAACCTAAAATAAAATAACAAAAGTTATTCATGTTATTAACAGAAATTGAAAACTTATGTTATTATGTATAAACAAAAATATTTCATTCACTCTCTATATCTGTAAATGTATATATAAATGTATATGTATGTATACCTTCTAAATGAATGAATTACATTTACATGAATTACATTTACAATAAATGTGCTATCGCTAATGCGCCATAGTAATATTATGTATTTTATGTATTGATTTTTATGCTCTCATTTTTTACTTATTTTCCCCATCCCACTAACCGACCTGTACCCCGTTAATAATAATTATTATTAACATTAAATAAGCCAGGGGTGTTGTCAAGGGTTTGTTAATTAAAGTCCTTTCGACACCACTGCTGATACGGATAACAAGGCTTTGCAACTAGCCAAAGTTTTGCTCCTATATATTCAC
This sequence comes from Berghia stephanieae, assembly GCF_034508935.2. Classification (NCBI taxonomy): domain Eukaryota; kingdom Metazoa; phylum Mollusca; class Gastropoda; order Nudibranchia; family Aeolidiidae; genus Berghia; species Berghia stephanieae. Next base: position 41,385,111 of record NC_088360.1, read on the forward strand.
AGATCTGGAGTTGGAACTAGAGCTGAATTTGGATATCTAGATGTATAGTTAACTATTAATTAAGTGACCCACTGGGACAACCAAAGAATGACCAAGAAACCTATCCATGAATTAAACAGGCAGAAGCAACCCTTAACGCAGCAACCAGACCTATGAGTGTCGCCACCAGTCACAGACAACCTCTCCAAAACTGAGTGGAGCAGGCACTTATGTTGATAACAATAAGAAATGAAGTGAGTATAAAAGTGCCCGAAGACAAAAGAGAATAAAAACGCGGCGGCGATGGGGGCTCGAACCCGCGACATTACTGGCACAACTTCCCCTGGCCGGGGAGATCGCGACTCTACCGTGTGTGCTTTAAACCTTCGCCATTTGTGTGTGTTGAACCCGTGACCTCAAAAAGTCGGGGAGAGAAGGCTCTAGTTAGACTAAGGTTTGAAACGACCTTTTTGGGTCACACGGTAGAATCACGATCTCCCCGGCCAGGCGGAGTTGTCGTACCAGTAATGTCGCGGGTTCGAGCCCCCATTGCGGCCGCGAACTTTTTATTCTCTGCTGTCTTCTGGCAATTTTCTACTCACTTCATTTCTTGTTATTATCTGTATCTTTTCCAGATCATCAACGAATGCTTTGGTATAGGGGTCCCATATGGAACTGCTGTGCTCTAAGATCCGACCTAACACATGTCTCGTAGCGTTTCTTCTTTACTAACTTGTCACCGTGCAAGAGTTGCCCTTTGTGGAAAGCTAAGAGTTCTTATATATATATATATATATATATTATATATATATATATATATATATATATAATATATATATATATATATATATATATATATATATAATATATATATCCAGACCTGTTTTCATGATAAAAATAATTCTGGTTCTTCTTAAATCTACATTTGTAATTTAAACTCAGCAAGATGGATTAACGTTTCTAGGTCTTTACACTTGTGATATAGAGCCATATTTTCATTTTTGGAACGATTTATTTTCTACTAAAAATATTTCTACGAATTTGTAGAAGTCCGGACGTCTAATCTATCTATCTAGGGGAAATTAGTCTTTAGGGTCTATTCCAAGGGAAGACTGGAATATCTCAGGCATCAGCCGCAGTGCAGCGCCGCAAACTGATCTAGGACGAGGTGACTTGCTCAAGACCGCACAGCGCAGCGGGTATTAGAACTCGGTACCTTTCAGGTACGAAGCAAAGACGTAACGCTGAGCTACGCTGTTCCATTATCATTCCCATTCACTTGTGAAGAGAGGGGAAGAGAGAAAGAAAGAAATGGAAAAGGTCAGACACTGATGTAATCTAAATGACATGTATTTTATTAATAATAGGTGAGATATACTTTAGCAACGCAGATCAAATTATGTGTACTTTTATAAATACGAAAATTAACAACTTACATAATACATAGACGTCTATAACATAACGTCAAATTTATTCAGAATAAGCATCACCAGGAATATATTATTAAGCTAAATCAGCAAAGCTGTACAACCTTATATTTCATGTATTATCATATTAAATTCTAAAATCCAATTACAAGACAAATAAATATAATCACGTCAAAATTTGGACTATTCGAACCAGTCGTCAACCGCCAAAATGTGACCCATTGCATCGTGCTCAACGTTCCCTTATTTGCAGGTCTGATAACCCTATTCTTTATGGCCTCATTGTTGTAATGGAAGTCTCCAAAAATTACGGGAAACAAAATAGAAAATTACAACAATGTTAAACTAGGCACATAATTTAATTCGGATGTCAGACCTGCATACACACACACACACACACACACACACACACACACACACACACACAGACAAACACACGTCGATCATAGTAGTATTATCTCAGAATGAACAAGACGAAGAAAAAAATGAATTAAAACCAAAATTACTAGAATTCAAAAGTGAAAGAATTTTTTTTAATTCAAGAAACTACACTCCCTCTCATTGGTGAAGGCATTAACTTTGATTCAAATTTTACACGTTAAGCTTTGGCGTTTGTTCTTTGCGTTGATTTTTTTTTTCGTTTTTTTTTTTTTTAAATGTTTCCTTAACCTGTTAACCGCCAGAAAACTCGTCCTTCAAATATCGATCGATTTTTTCCAGGATGAGGGTCCTTTAAATCCATCGATACTTTAAGGACGAGTATTTTGGCCAATTTTTTTTTATAACACGTCTTTCCAGATTACGGCGGTTAACTGGCTTAAGGGTTTTACAGCGCTTTTAAGTCATTTCAGCAGGAGTAAAATGGAATATGGGATAGTGAAATAATATAACGACCGAGACTGGTTCAAATAGGGGACAGAAGTAGATTCCAAGAGCATGCTATCAGTGTGCTTAGTTTGACATTATCTAAACATCTCATCCATACACAAGCACATGACCCTGCTGAGAGGAACACACTCTAATGATTACGTACAACACATAATCAAAACATAAAATTTAACAGCGCACAAAAAGAGTGGAAGCGACAAAATGCCCACCATGGGAAGTAAAAAGAAAACCCATACAGTCCGTCAAGATGTGAATAGCATTATACTCGTCAGAGAATTAGCGATAATGAATATTTGTTAATATAAAGAAAAAGAATATTACTCCCTTCCGTCACGGCATCATTAGATACCGTCGTTTAGGATTCCATGACAGTATATAGATAATACATCAAACACGATGTCTGCTGTCAACAAGAATCACCCATGTTGTCCAAAGTTATTAGTTAATCCAATAGCTATCTTCTCTGATAATCGACTGCTGCCTTTCTTACAAACATAATGTACAGCGTTCACCAACAAAGTATATTGAGTCAAGTGGAAAATAAATATAAATATAATTGGAATTGATCTCACTATTTTCAGCATCAATTCAGAATAACTGACCATAAATAAAATAACAAAACATATATTATATTTCACCTTGAATGTGTATAGTAAATTATTGCAATTCATTCAATGAACAAACATCTTGCAGCATTACAATATTTATAAAAATTGAAAACGTTACAATGATACAACGTGTAGATTGAAAACACATAAAAACAAAACAAAAACTAGATCATAATTAGATCCATAGAAAATTATGAGTTCATCAAAATTGCAAATATACAGTTATTCTGATATGTAAATAATAAAATTGGCTGAATTCTGGAAAGACACGCATTTAAAAATTTGTCCAGAAAACTTATCCTTCAAATATCGATCGATTTAAATGACCACCATCATGACAAAAAACTCTCAAGCCTGTGACTAAAATGTTTTTGCCAAGATGAGGTCATTTAAATCGATCGATATTTGAAGAACGAGTTTTCTGTCCAAATTTGTAAATACATGTTTTTTCAAAGTAAGACAGTTAACTGGGAGAGGAAAAAACAAGCAAACAAACAAACAAAAATAAAATAAAATTTAAAAAGGAAAAAAAAAACAAAAAAAAACCCGAAATGTGCCAAATACTGTGCTCAAACCCAAAATCATGACCTTCAATGTCCAATGCTGGACTTTACACAATCAATCACCTCATCGTCCTGATAAATTAGATAGCTTTGATAGTGATTGTTTCTGTTTTGTTGGTTTTTTGTCTTAAGAACTTGAAATTTTTTTTAACTTTTTGTTTTTAAGGGTTTTACGACGCACATTTAGGTCATTTCAGCGCCAGTTATAAGACTGAAAATGGGATACTCAAAAATATTTCGATTTATTGTTTTTTTTTTAAACAAAAAAAACGAGAATAAGTAAGGCAAGAGCAATGGTTCAAATAAGGAACAAATGTAGATTCCAAGAGCACACTATGAGTACTTAATTTGAGTTCATCCAGACACAAGCACAGGACCCCACAAAAGGAAAGCACTCAAATGCTTACAATACATGATGTTCAAAACATAAAAAATATTACAGTATATAAGAGATAGAGAGATTATTGACAAGGGGGGAAAAACTATAATCTCCAAAAACTAATACATTTGACCGTTTCCCTCTCAGTCAAGGAATCTAGTAAGGGCGGAGACAAACCATATTAATCTCATTCCAAGAAAAAGACAGCATCTCGGACAACAGATAAAGGGGGATAGAGGACGCAACAAGTGACCCACCCACCAGGGGAGGTCAGAAGACTCCAATCAGACATTGAATCTATGAATGATTGGGTATATAACGAAAAAGTTGAAAAGGTTTTCAATTGTATAAATCGAGGGCATCTTCTAGTGGGGCATGGACCTGGTCAGTCAATCTGCAAAATATTTTAAGAAGCTCATCAATGCTTGGGACACTTCCAGATCTTATTCGAGTTAAGAGATAAAAATGAATTCTAGATTTTTGAGCCAGCCCAGTGTCAGTGAAATGGAAATCAAATAATAATAATAATAATAATAATAATAATAATAATAATAATAATAACAATAATAATAATAATAATAATAATAATAATAATAATAATAATAATAATAATAATTGATATGAAGACATTGGAGAAAGAATAGAGGGCCTTCTACGTTTAATGATATAACAATATAAACAGAGCAAAGTCTTGAAACAAATTCATAAGATGACAAGAAAACGGTATTGTTAATAATTCTTATAAAAGAGCTGCCTTTTACATAACTAAAATCACATTATTTATTCAAGAAATAAGTAATATGATAAAAATACACTTGTCGTAGTAGTAGTAGTAGTAGTAGTAGTAGTAGTAGTAGTAGTAGTAGTAGTAGTAGTAGTAGTAGTAGTAGTAGTAGCAGCAGCAGCAGAAGCAGCAGTAGTAGTAGTAGTAGTAGTAGTAGTAGTAGTAGTAGTAGTAGTAGTAGTAGTAGTAGTAGTAGTAGTAGTAGTAGTAGTAGTAGTAGTAGTAGTAGCAGTATTAGTAGTAGAAGGCGGAGGAAGAAGAGGAGGAAGAAGAGGGGGAGGAAGAATGTTTGTTTGGTTTTAAGGATTTTACGGCGCTTGCGACTTTGTTATGTCATTTCATTTAAACGCCAGTAAAAAAGAAGGTGAAAGAGGAAGTTGTAGATAAAAAGTTAAAGTTAAAAGTAGTGAAGAAAATGGAAGACAATGGGAGCTGGTTTAATAGGTAAGAGAAGATTCCATGATCAATCCATCGATTTGCCTACTTTGACATCATCTAAAAGTCCAATCCAGGCACAAACAAAGGACCCCGCTATGTAGGATAGACTCAAATGTTTACAAAGTACAATATGCACTATACAGTATTCAAAACTAATAATGATAATAGGACATAACAGTAGAACAGACACAGAGAGGTTATTTACAAGGGGGGAAAAACGTCATCTCTCAATAAAGGGACACTACATTTGACTGACTCCCTCCCAGCTAATGTTTTTGTTTTTGTTTTTAAGGGTTTTACGGCGCTTGCAACACATTTAGGTTATATCAGCGCCAGTAAAAAGGAAGAAAATGGGATAGTAAAAAGTTCTAGAATTACAATTAAAGCACCCAAGAAAAAGTAAGACAAAGGGGAATTGAGAACAAATAGGGATCAGATGTAGATTCCAAGAGCATACCACCAATGTACTTAGTTTGAAATCACCTACAAGTCTCATCCAGACACAAGCACAAAATCCAACAAAGAGGAACACACTCAAATGCTTACATTATACATTCAAAATAAAAATAATAATACATAACAGAGAGATGATTTACAAGGAAAAAAATATCATCTCCCAAAACAATAACTATGCATTTGACTGTTTCCCTCCCAGCTAGGATTCCGGCCAGTGCCAGGACAAAACCAAGTAATCTCATTCCGAGACAAAGACAGAAAGCATGTTGGATAACAGATATAAGGGGATAGAAGACACAGTATGTACCTCCCTGCCCGCTATGGGAGCCTCCCAGCTAAGAATCGCCTCCAAGACCAGGAGAAAGAAAACCGAACAATCTCAATCCAGAACAAAGACAGAGAGCAACACATTAAGGTCATATCAGCGCCAGTAAAAAGGAAGAAAATGGGAAAGTAAAAATTTCTAGAATACAATTAAAGCACTCAAGAAAAGGTAAGACAAAGGGGAATTGGTTCAAATAGGAAACATATGTAGATTCCAAGAGCACACTATCAAAGTACTTAGTTTGAGATCACCTAAAAGTCTCATCCAGACACAAGCACAGGTCCCTACTGAGAGGAGCACACTCAAATATTTACAAATCATATATAATATGTATACAAAACAATACAGTGCATAACAGAGAGACGATTTACAAGGAAAAAAATATCATCACCCAAAACTAACTATACATTTGGCTGTTTCCCTCTCAGCCAGGGTATCCGGCCAGGGCCAGGACAAATCCAAGTAATCTCATTCCAAGACAAAGACAGAAAGCAATTGGAAAACAAATACAAGGGGATAGAATCACGGTAAGGGTCTCCATGCCCACTATGGGAGGTCAGGAACCACACCCAGAGGGCCTGGACAAAACCAAGTAATCTCAATCAAAGACAAATATAGAAAGCATGTTGGAAAACAGATACAGGGGGATAGAAGACACAGTAAGTGCCTCCTTGCCCACTATGGGAGGTCAGGAACCCACCTAGTCGACAGGCCTTAAGTATGTTCCTTATCACAATGATGGAAAAGAAAGACATTTCAATATATTATGAATTGGGAACTACAAGTAAAGGTATCCAAGAAAAAGCAAGATGGGGACTGATTCAAAAGCCAGTGATGAGGAAAGAGTCCATAAAATTATTCTTGACCATCAGAGACAGACCCCAATAACAGACTTTTTAAAGTCAAATACAGTGAAAGTCATAAATGTCAAATTCGGCCCCTACATGCCATCAAATCATCATTTTTGACGTCCCAAGTTATTATCTCGCATTTTCTCATTTGTTTCCCTTACATTTTATGGAATGTCTGGTACATTGATATCATGCAGTCCCGACAATGTTGATATATCCGTCCTCGACTGTAGTAAAAAGAACAATAACAAAAACAAAAGCTGTTCCGTACCTTCCAGAAAAGGAACATGAAATTTTCCCACCCAGAGAGAAATTCTACTGTTTATCGTAATCACTGCCCTCAAATCAATCAAATACAAGTATACTTCTTTCATTTAATACAACCATTGAACACATCGCACCAACTATTCTCACAACCATTACAGAATAAACATGAATATAGAACACAACAAAATCACTTAATTTTATAAGAATGACACATTTTAAACCGATAAAACACTGATCAGCAGCGTTTGTCACAACAATTAATCTCACTGGCCTGTTACAAATAGGTTTTCTGCTTTGTGGTGCTGCGTTTATGGACTGCCATGGACAGCCCTCTGCCCTTCCTTTGCCTTTAACGCAGTAAGTTCAACATTCCATGCATCAGTTAAATATTCTATTAAAAAGTAGATATTCAGTGCAGAATTCTGATTAGATGAAAAATCAAGGGTTAGTAGAGAACCCTGAAGTCAACATCTACGACATGGAGGACCATAGAGAACCACACATAATATAGTTTAGGTAATTATACAAAATCAAAGAAAGCAATAATTTATCCCTCCTTTGTTCACAATGACACAACCTTGCACATGAATAAAAATGGTTTTGCTTTCATTTTGTTTGTTACTTGACATGTCATACATCAACAGGGATGCCTTTTGCTAAATTATTTTTTTGTTTTGTTTTTTGTTTTTAAGGGTTTTACGGCGCTTGCAACACATTTAGGTAATATCAGCGCCAGTAAAAAGGAAGAAAATGGGATAGTAAAAAGTTCTAGAATTACAATTAAAGCACCCAAGAAAAAGTAAGACATAGGGGAACTGGGAACAAATAGGGATCAGATGTAGATTCCAAGAGCATACCACCAATGCACTTAGTTTGAATCACCTATAAGTCTCATCCAGACACAAGCACAAAATCCAACAAAGAGGAATACACTCAAATGCTTGCATTATACATTAAAAATAACAAATATAATAACACATAACAGAGAGATGATTTACAAGGAAAAAAATATCATCTCCCAAAACAATAACTATGCATTTGACTGTTTCCCTCCCAGCTAGGACTCCGGCCAGGGTCGGGACAAAACCGAGCAATCTCACACCAAGACAAATACAGAAAGCAAGTTGGAAAACAGATATAAGGGGATAGAAGACACGGTAAGTACCTCCCTGCCCACTGTGGAGGTAGGGAACCCCACCCAGAAAAATTTTTTTTTGTTTTTTTAAAAGCTTGAAAGTTTTTCTCATGAAGAGCATTATATGAAAATACTTCGTGCAAAGCTTCTCTTCATCAAATGGTATTATCCTCAAATCATAGAAAAAGATACATAATATATCATCTAGATTCCCCTTAACTTTGCCTTTAAACAATAAATTCTTTCATCTTTTAATTTAAAAAAAAATCAATTCACCAATATCAGAAAATTTCAAAAAGCCTGTTTTCCAGCAGCAGTCGAAAAAAGGACATCCCTGATCAATTAATCTGTTTTAAATAAAACAAAAGGAACTTCTATATTCAAATAAATAAAGTTATAATATGTTTCCTTATAAAATAACACTCATAAATCAAATCCTTGTCTATACTTCCATCTTTTTAAAATTTGGCTTAAAAAAAGTATGTTAAATGGGCTTCGAACAACAACAACAAAAGATAAAAGTATAACCACAAGGTGTCCATAAAATGATTATCAAAGACAGCTGCTTGCTTCATCTCTGTTTGTTTTTTGTTTTTTGTTTTTAAGGGTTTTACGGCGCTTGCAACACATTTAGGTTATATCAGCGCCAGTAAAAAGGCAGAAAATGGGATAGTAAAAAGTGCTAGAATTACAATTAAAGCACCCAAGAAAAAGTAAGACAAAGGGGAACTGGGAACAAATAAGGATCTGATGTAGATTCCAAGAGCATACCACCAATGTACTTAGTTTGAAATCACCTACAAGTCTCGTCCAGACACAAGCACAAAATCCAACAAAGAGGAACACACTCAAATGCTTACATTATACATTCAGAATAAAAATAATAATACATAACAGAGAGATGATTTACAAGGAAAAAAATATCATCTCCCAAAACAATAACTATGCATTTGACTGTTTCCCTCCAGCCAGGACTCCGACCAGGGCCAGGAAAAAACCAAGTAATCTCATTCCAAGACAAAGGCAGAAAGCATGTTGGAAAACAGATATAAGGGGATAGAAGACACAGTATGTACCTCCCTGCCGCTATGGGAGGTCAGGATCCCACCCATTGCTTCATCTCTGAGAACTTGATCGACGATATGGGTTACAATAAAAGATTGGTTTAATAAATGGAACAATGTCAACAAAACATTACATGCTATTGCAATTATGCCGCGTAAATCGTATTACGCACAACAGATAATATATAAAACAGATGCTGCTGTGTGTCTTATTTTAAAGTAGTTGTTTTTAATTCACCAGTTTTCAAGACACATTAAAGTGTCCGTAGAATAATATTGACAACATGATACAATTATACATACAATATATGGAAACATATTTAATTTTTTTTTTTTTAAAAGAAAAGAAAAAAGATACTATGAGAGCATTGGTGTCTGATTGAAAAATAAAACCTGAATAAATTACAGCTAAAACTTGCATTATCATTACTGACGGTAAATTGGGGAAACAGAAAACTCCGCTTAATCAATACAAGAATAGGACAGAGAGTTAGGCCATACTAGAGCACTGGATACTACAAATATTAGCAAATATTAGCTTATTCTTCTGACCCACCTTGCCACCCCAGCAATGTCTAAAATTATCCGTTCTAGTGAAAGCACTCTGTCAAAGACTCATGTCCAATTCAAAATGAAACAGAGATTGCTACTTTCCATGTCATACCCAAATAACTGGGATAATACAAGATCCAGGAGATTGATGATTAATGACTGCAGTATAATAATAATATCGAAGTGGTTGTAAGAATTTTTTAAAAAAAAATAATACTTGTACCATCATACTGAAACAACCCGTTACAATTAATTGGTTAACAGTTTATTTTTATAGCAAGACAAAGTTGTTAATAATAAGAGGAAAAAGATAGAATGTGTGCGGATAGTGGTATGACTCTTGCCTTCAGACAGGAAGGTCCAGGGTTTGAAACCCGCTCTGAGCAGCACATAGTTGAGTCCTTGGGAAAGGCCCTTTACTAACATTCTCTCATCGTACTCAGGTGTAAAATGAGTACCTGGTCGTTAACAACATTGTATTGCCCAACAGGCGTTAAGTCTAGTCCTACATGTTAAGTGTTGCTCTTGGCCAAGGACCCCTTGTTTAGCGCTACGTTTGGTGGATATTGCATAATATAAATGCTCTTGTTTGTATAGTGTTACAATTGTTGTACTTTTATGGACATTTTCTAAATATTTACTATTGCTCAAATGCAGTTTTTATTACTTCATATAGTAAAGATAATCACAATTTTCATTTATTTATTCATTCATTCATCTATTAATTTATATATTTGTAAGGTTAAAACCATATATATATATATATATATATTGTGTTGTGTGTTGTGTGTGTTGTGTGTGTGTGTGTGTGTGTGTATGTATGTATATACTGCTTTTATGTTTTTTGTTTTGTTTTAAGGGTTTTACTGCGCTTGCAACACATTTAGGTAATATCAGCGCCAGTAAAAAGGAAGAAAATGGGATAGTAAAAAGCTCTAGAATTACAAATAAAGCACCCAAGAAAAAGTAAGACATAGGGGAACTGGAAACAAATAGGGATCAGATGTAGATTCCAAGAGCACACTATCAAAGTACTTAGTTTGAGACTACCTATAACTCTCATCCGGACACAAGCACAAAATGCAACAAAGAGGAATACACTCAAATGCTTACATTATAAATTCAAAATAACAAATATAATAATACATAACAGAGAGATGATTTACAAGGAAAAAAATATCATCTCCCAAAACAATAACTATGCATTTGACTGTTTCCCTCCCAGCTAGGACTCCAGCCAGGGCCAGGACAAAACCAAGTCATCTCATTCCAAGACAAAGACAGTGCAGAAAGCATGTTGGAAAACAGATATAAGGGACAGAAGACACAACCTAAAGCACCCAAGAAAAAGTAAGACATAGGAAATGGAAAAAATAGGATCAGATGTAGATTCCAAAGCACACTATCAAAGTACTTAGTTTGAGACCACCTATAACTCTCATCCGGACACAAGCACAAAATGCAACAAAGAGGAATACACTCAAATGCTTACATTATAAATTCAAAATAACAAATATAATAATACATAACAGAGAGATGATTTACAAGGAAAAAAATATCATCTCCCAAAACAATAACTATGCATTTGACTGTTTCCCTCCCAGCTAAGACTCCAGCCAGGGCCAGGACAAAACCAAGTCATCTCATTCCAAGACAAAGACAGTGCAGAAAGCATGTTGGAAAACAGATATAAGGGGACAGAAGACACGCCCCCCCCCCCCCCACCCCTGCCCACTATGGGAGGTCAGGAACCCCACCCAGTTACTGCTTTTACTAAAAGGTCTTAAATTAAATAATAAATAGCAAAACATTTGCAACCAGATCTTCAGACCTCACATGAACAGAGTGCAAAGTGTGTATTGACAATTAATTCAATCAACAGCACTTAATTAGGATATCGTTTAAACAATCATTTCAAAGTTATTCAATAAAATGTATAAACAGTATTGCATCCATAATGTACGGCTTCCAGCTCACAAAGTAAAACTAGTCATCAATTTGGACTTGTGAATGCAGTGTATAATTACAATGAAAATATCAAATAATCTGTTTGGCTAACATTATTAGTTCCTGGCTTCTAAATGAAAATCCTGACTAGTAGGATATATATTAGTGCTAAATTACTGTGATGACTGGGTGTCCCGGTAGCTCAGTTGGTAGAGATCTCACTTCATGCGCAAAGGGACTGTGATCAATCCCGGGAGCAGTTGAGATTTTTTATTGACCCCCCCCCCCCCCCCCCCCCCCCCCCCCCCGTCCACCCAGCAGTGAATGGGTAGCTTAGTCTGTTAGATTTGGTGGAAAGTACTTTGTGATAGACTAGCATCATATCCAAAGGATAGTATGCAATTGCTATTGTCCGTTTCACGCTATAGAAACCGGGGTAAACTCTGGCTCCATGGGTCGAATGGCTCTGAAGGACTACTTTACTATGATGACTAAATAAGTCCAAACGTGTAAAATCCTACTTTTCCCAAACAGAATAGGGAAGAAAAATCGTAACATCACACCTTCTACTTTTCAATTCCAAAATCCTTGGAAGTGTGTATGTAACCAGTCCTTCGGAGGACTTGTAATGAATAGGTTACATGTTGAATCAAAAAGTGGCAAAACTATTTTAGTCGCAGGATGTATAGGCAGATTCAAAGGATAACAGGACGTAAAACAGCGAGGCTGGATTATTTATCTCTATTGACGACCAGCATATATCTAGACAAGAAAATAAGATGCCATCACTCTGAAACCAGAAGATCATTTACATGAGGTATGTATTCAGTAACCCAGAAGAGTGATTTATACTTCCAATGAGATAAGAACCAGTTTATTGATATCATAATTTTGTTCCCTATCGGATCTATAAACAATTTAAGAACCTGTATCGATTTCCTGTTTGCAACAATTACCTAGCAGGTCAGATTGTAAGATTTGAAGACTTGTTTATATTTTTTTATACCTTTGATACAGTGAACCATGTCAAACTTATTGATATTCTACACAGTCTCGACATTGATGGTAAAGACCAGAGAATAATCAGAAGTTTATATTGGGATCAGTTAGCAGCAGTCAAAGGAAACAATGAATTAAGTGACTATCAGCCAATTAAAAGAGGAGTTAGGCAGGGGTGTGAGTTGTCTCCAAATTGAGAAATATCTAGGATATGCCCGGGTTAAGGGTAAATGGGCAGAATAATAGATATGCCAACAACACAACTATTACCACAGAAAGTGCAGAAGACCTACAATTATAACTGAAAACAAAGTTGTAATGGAAAGCATAGTCTAAACAAAACTAAGACAGAAGTTATGGTGATATCACGGAAGAAAGTAAAACCTTTGTGCAAAATAAAAATAAATGAAAACATCTTGCATCAAGTAAAACAATGTATATACCTTGGCACAATAATTACAGAAGATGGAATATGCCTGATCAATAGCTCAATCAAAAGTAGCCTTCCTCAATATGAAACATATTTACTCAGCTGCTATATCGAGCCATCCTACTGTAAACATGCGAATCCTGGACAATGAACGCTGAAGCCATCAAAAAGTTAGAAAGAATGATCCATATCTCATGGGTTGAAAAGAAAATGAATGTTGGTGTACTGAAAGAAGCAACATGCAAAAGAACACTCATTAACTGCATCAGAATATATCAGACAAAATTCCTGGGTCACGTACTTAGAAGAGAAGGACTAGAAAACCTAAGCGTTACAGGCAATATTGGTGGAAGGAGAGCCCTTGGAAGACTACGGAAAAAGATTTTTGATGACCTCACATCTTGGTTCGACAAGGAAGGAAACAACGCCACCATCAGAGAGAGAGAGAGTGAGAGAGTGAGAGAGAGAGAGAGAGAGAGAGAGAGAGAGAGAGAGAGAGAGAGGGAGAGAGAGAGAGAGAGAGAGGAGTGGAGAGCCATAACCACCATGCTGTCAAGCGAGGCACCTGATGATGGCGCTATATTTATGGAAAATGCCAGTCGGTGTAATAAAGATGGTGGATATTTTTTATTGATTCTGGTATAACCAAAAACAATTTTTTTTTAAATGTAAAAATAAAAGCAAACAATAGGCTTTATATTAAGGTTGATAATTCTAATAATACCATACCAATACTATGAAATGAAATTCGCACTCTAATTAGGTTTTTTGGAAACAAAAATATAAAGGCATAAATTAAATAATCATACAACTCTTTTTGGAAAAAAAAAACAACTTTGTGTAGTCCATCGGGAATAATAAAAACAGAAAACCAATATATAAATTTTTTATGACTTTTCGATAATGTCATACACTACAAAATGAAGAAAGCAAACTAATTATATTATCTGAGTCCAGTATTGATATTGTAATATCGTTGTTAATGTCATTACAGAAACTGAGTCATTAAAATTGTTTGAGAAAATAATAGTGTTAATTTGGCTCTCATGCACAATGTGATATATGCACATTGTGCACAAAATATGTATGCACTTTTTTAAAAATAAATCAAGTATATACCTGATAATTAGTGGACTTCGTTGAGTTGAATGATAATCACAAGGAAGAGAGAGGGGGCTGATAAAATGGCTATAAATACATGGTTATATAAACTTCTCAAAATACGCATTTTATTGGCAACAATTCTTTTTAAAATCGATATTCATCACAGTTGCTGGAATAAACAACATCTGAATACAAATAGTAATGAGTATAATACAATAGGGGGATGATGATGATGATGATGATGATGATGATGATGATGATGATGATGATGATGGTGGTGGTGGTGGTGGTGGTGGAGATCACCTGAGGTGAAAATTACATAATATAATATTTTCTGAGGAACGATGATGATAATGATGATGACAGCGATGATGATAATGATTGTGATAATCACCTGAGAATGTCACAATTGAATATTTTCTGAGGAATTCTATATTGATAATTATGCAAATGTCATCCAACAAAGAAAAGACGAGTAGCGTTGAGGTAATGTAACCATTTTGGCATTGCTCTAATCGTTTTCCCAGCCTAAACTTTCAGGCTATTGTTAATATAAAACATTGATATAATAGTATTGATACTCCTTTGCCAGCATTATCCCTTTGGCGAACTTTATAAAAACCATCACTCACTCCTGACCATACCCAAAAACTTGATTCATACCGTGATTTGTAGATCATTACCATAACACTTCTAGTTAGATCCTATAACTTCAGCCCATGAATGAATTATGGCTGTTAGTAAATGGAGATTAATACAGATTCCGAAATTGCGAACAACACAGTCAGAAATCTGTCTTAGCAGATCAAGAAAAATTTATAAAATTCTATCTCTAACAAACCGTCGGTGAACAAAATCCTAACGTCCTAATTAGTATTGACCAATTTGTCATCATCATTTTGTTTTTCACCTACAACAGAACAGTATTTAACAAACCGTAATTACATTATACAGTCTGATTGCACTTCAGATTTTAATGAATTGGTTGCATTTACTAGTACAACTCCTTGCTTGTAAGACAATTAGGATTATCAAAGTGAAAGATTTGGGAACTAACACTGGTGCAGGTAAATCTGTGTATGGCACAATGCTAAATAAAGCAGAGAGAAATTACAAGAAAAAAATTCTCCCCCGAAAATCAGCTCTCCTCTTATGGGCCAAACTGATTTTATAGTATGACTTTTACATATATTTTTCTTTTTGCTTTGTTTGACATTGTATCATACACATCAATTCACATCTGTTCAAAGGTGTATAAGACTTTTATCTTCTGATGGCTCTTCTTGTTCTATCACGGTAGCTGTATCTGGAGATTTCAGTCACATGAAAAACCGGTAAACATAATCTGGTTAGCAATCACTACAGACACTGTTTTTGGAAATCAATTGACAGCCATTCATATCACAATTATAATTAATCCTCTTAAACTCTGAAACACAGGCATCTTTGGGTAAACAATTTCCTGTTAATCTTTTTTAAGAGTAAGTTTTACTTATATAAATCACACGTTTTTTTCATATCACGATTGAGAGGAGAGAGCAGCATCGTACATAGCCTTGAACTTAGACTCTGGGTCTGACAAAAGAGATGCTGGCGTGTTGCACTCTTTTATCTGAAAGCAAATGAATAAAAAAAAAAGTAAAATATACATTCAACGACAATATATGAAACTAAACTGTTATACTCCTTCCATGAGCTCAGGAGTAAATGAATGTGTCAAAAGTTGAATAATTACTGTATCTGAAATTTTAAATGTCACACAACAGGTAGAAATGAAAAACTGAATGGGGATTATTAAGCACAAACTTATGTTTATCGAGCCCAAACATTACAGGCACTTCATAATTATTGTATTTAGGCCAAGGTCTTTTAATGGAGAGTGAGTGTATAACTCCTACTTTTACTTTACAAATAATACTTGTTTTTAATGTCTTCCCTTGCCATTCATTTGTTATTTTCTTTGGTTCTCCCTGCTTTGGTTGCCATTAGTTTTGTGTCTAATATAAGCTTTTCTGGCATACTATTTCAGGTGTCCTAAAGATTTCAGTTTTCTTGGATTGATATTTTGTTTAGTGTTAATCTTAATTTGCAATATGCAAATCTAATTATTTAACTAACATTTTCCACTTTAAATGCCCATAGATATGCTATAGGTAACAAACAAGAAATCCTTTAAATTCTTGGAGTAAAAAGTCAGGATTTCATAAAAAACCTCCATGCACCCATCATTTATAATGCATGCTTTCTAGTCTTATTCCTGTAAATTGCCACTTCAAAATATTTTTTAATGGATGTGAAATTGGTCATATCTGTTTCTCGCATAAACAAAAATAAAATTTCTTCCGGTATTCTGGGTTTTTTTTTCTTTTTTAAAATAAAAACCTGAAAGAAAACAACCTCAGTACTGCCAACACTAGCCCATCAAAATGTGTACAATGGGCCAAATTGAGTTAGAATTTGAAAAAATGCCTACAATACTACAAAAACGATAATTAGCCCTAAATATATTAATGGACAATTAGACCATACCAGCAATATTATAATTGATATTTAAATTAATAAATTGTTTCTTTGTTTTTAAGGGTTTTACTGCGCTTGCGACACATTTAGGTCATTTCAGCGCCAGAAAAAGAAAGAAAATGGGATAGTCAAAGATTCTAGATTTACAATTTCAAAGCACACAAGAAAAAATAAGACAAAAGGGAAGGGTTGCAATAGGGAACAGATGTAGATTCCAAGAGCACGCAATCAGTATACTTAGCTTGAGATCACCTAAAAGTCTTTCCAGACACAAACACTTTGTTTGTTTTGTTTTTAAGGGTTTCACACTTTGAGGTCATAACAGAAAATTGCATAGTAAAAAGTTTTAGAATTACAATTAAAGTACCCAAAAAAAATTAAGACAAAAGGGAATTAGTTCAAATAGGGAACAGAAGTAGATTCCCATAGCACACTTTCAATGAACTTAGTTTGAGATCACCTAAAAGTCTTACCCAGACACCAGCACAAAATCCCACTAAGAAGAATACACTCAAATGTTTACAAATCATATGTTAAAGATAAACAAAAATAACAGTTTATAACAGAAAGATGATTTACAAGGAAAAAATATCATCTCCCAAAACTATAACAATACATTCGACTGTTTCCTCCAAGCCAAGAACTCCAGCCAGGGTCAGGACAAGACAAAGCAATCTCATTCCAAGACAAAGACAGAAAGCAATTGGGAAAAGATATAGGGGTACAGAAGACTTAGCAAGTACCTCCCTGCCCACTATGGGAGGTCAGGAACCTCACCCAGGACACAAACACTGGTCCCCAATTAGAGGAATATACTCAAATGTATACAAACCTATATATATTATATATATATATATATATATATATATATATATATATATATAGTCATAACAAAAGAATAAATGCAACAGTACATAACAGAGAGATGATTTACAAGGAAAATATAATATCATCTCCCAAAACTAAAAATATACATTTGACTGTTTCCCTCCCAGTCAAGGGCTCCGCCAGGACTATGACAAAACTAAGTAATCCCATTCCAAGACAAAGCCAGAAAGAAAATCAGAAAACAAATACAAGGGGATAGAAGACACAGCGTGACCACGATGAGAGGTCAAAGACCCCAATCAGAAATTAATGAATAACTTAGTGTATAAGGACTACATAAATAGTATCGACTCCCAGAATCCATATATAAATCTGATATGACCAAGCCAGATAATATTATATTGAACTCCATATATGAACTTTCTGGATAAGAAACAAATTAAGAAACAGATTAAAGTGTTTAAGTACACTAAAAGAGTGCACGAGTGTTAAAATGTTTAAATAATAGAAATTTAATAATGCAAACAATCCTCAGCTAAATGTGTATAATGAATGAAAATGAGTAAGAACATGCATTTTTTAGGTTAGGTTGGCACCACTGCAATCTGAATTTGGTCACGTATAAGCGGTAGGTGTAGACGAGCACTCACCTGTCCGTTCTTCATTACTACCACTCTATCACAGTCTGTAATACTGGTCAGTCTGTGTGCTATGATCAACATTGTGCAATCTGAAAATGCCTCTTTCAATGCTGATTGAATTAGACTGATTGTCTCTGGATCTATCGCAGTGGTCGCCTCGTCAAGAATGAGAATCTGCCAAAGTAAAATAAATTAAATGAAGAAATAGCAATACTTCTCACTGGAAGCATGGCTTTGTCCCGAAAGCTTTCTTTTGTCCCTTTTACTAACTACTTATCAACATGGGTCAAAATCACACCCAATCAAATTTCTCAGTCGTATTGTTTCTACATGTCCTTGTTACCTTGTAGAACTGTAATTGTAAAGCGCTTAGAGCTTGTGTTGCATGGGGAAAAGCACTATATATAAATGCTACTCATTATTATTATTATTATTATTATTATTATTATTATTATTATTATTATATTATTATTATTATTATTATTATTAGTATTATTATTATTATTATTATATTATTATTATTATTATTATTATTATTATTATATTATTATTATTATTATTATTATTATCATCATTTTTATTTTATATTTATTATTATTATCAATATCATTATTATTATTAAGAATATTGAAGAGGGAACTTGCCTTTTGCAAATACTTTCTTCCATATTTAATAGAGAACAAAAGTGTCATGTCATAAAATTGGTTCAAATCTCATCGGAAGTGTCAAACGATTCTTCCACAGGACAGAATACATACCTTGTAAACAATCTTCTGGTATCTGAGTGATGTCATCTTATTTTCTAAGTTATATATATATTCTGGTCGTCAATAAAGATCATACATCTATGCTCTTTTATGCCCCGTAATGGAAATATGTGGTACTTTAATAAAAGTCGACAGTGCATCTTAAAAGTTCTCAAGATTGCTCGGAGACAGTACATGTTAATATATAATCTCAATATGATATCAAATGGTTTAAGCAAATTATCATTAATTGTGTACAAAATAGAATTGTGACTTCAGTCATGAAAAATTATGAATGTCTGTACCTTGCTATTTCTGAGAAGTGCTCTAGACAAACATAACAACTGCCGTTCTCCCACAGAAAAATTACCACCGGTTTCTTTCACTTCAGTCTCCAGCTGTAAGTCTAGAGATCTTACCTATATTTTATAAATAGAAAAAAAGTAAAAGTAATAATAGTAATCATTAATTTCTTTAATAATACAATAAAATAATAATAATAATAATAATAATAATAATAATAATAATAATAATAATAATAATAATAAAAACAATAATAATATGCTTCATTTAAGATCTGAAACTGTCCATAAACACAGAGTATCAAATTGAATTATTCTAACAGACTGACTGACGAGACAAGCAGAGAGCAATCCAAAATTATTCTAATTTAATTTTATTTGCCATCACTTACCAAGTCGTGTATATGGCACTTCTCTAAAACCCTCCAGATGTCTGGATCTGAATACTGATGGAATGGATCGAGGTTATATCTGGATCAATTAAAAGAAAAAGAAGAAAATGATTACAACTCATAAACTAAGATCTAAAAACTTGAACATTTATATAGCACACCATCCATTAGACGAGCCCAAAGTCCTTTATAAGGGGATCCCAAGCCAACAGCAGCACCTAACAAATAGGATGAGACATGATGACAATATTACAATTTTTTTCTTGACAGAGACAACGCTATCAAAGGCCAAGTACATAATTTACATCTGAGTAGAATGAGAGAATGTGAGTAAAGAGCCTTTTCCAAAGACTCAAATTTTCACTCCTCAGAGTAGAACTTGAACGAGGAACCACGGGTCCAAAGGCAAGTGTTATACCAGAACATCATAATGCCACACATTATCTTAAATCACAAAAGGAATTTTAAAATGGCAACTACTATTCAAACTTTATATCGAATAACATGGCTTAAACATGACAATTGAGAGAGGAAATAACTATAACCCTCCATTAAGTATTCAACTGCTGCTTACAAACTCATACCATGCAAGCAACAAATGGTCATTACTATGGATCCATTAAAACACCTGAGAATTCCGATAGCTCAGTTGGTAGAGCAATCACTTCATGCGCAAAGGGACTAAGATCGATATCCAGGTGCAGTTGAGATTTTTTTTTTCTGTTACCCAAGTCCAGCAGTGATTGGGTAGCTGGGTCTGTTAGATCTTGAAGAAAGTCATTTGCGATAGACTAGCATCCTATCAAAAGGGTAGCAAGTAATTGCTATTGTTCATTTCATGATATAGAAACTGGGATAAACTCCAGCTCCATGGACCCTGAAGGACTTAAAAACTATTTTTTTTTTAACATTTAAAGCACACTGGAATATCACAGCAGCTATTATTCCTATTATCCCCAAGCTATGTCAACGTATTCCCCTAGGTTTTCATTTCATAACTAAAAACAGTGAAAACTTTATTTTTCCCAAATGACTCAAAGTTCAAGGTTTCAAATCCAAAAGATTCAAAAGACTCCGCAAATACTGCAACAAATCAATTAATCAACACATTTCCCTATCATACAAGTAATTTTTTTATTCTCGGGTTCATGTGTATAAAAAATTTTTTTTTTAAATTTGAAAGATTTTGGGATTTCAATTTCTCTTTTGCCGTGCAGCATGTCATTCCATTGCTGGATCCAATCCATAATCAAATCTCACCTCAGGGTTCCAGCAAACAAAACAGGGTCCTGTGGAATGATCGAAATGCCTGATCTGAGTTGGTGAAGGGATAAGGAAGAGATATCCACTCCGTCAATGGTGATACTGCCTGACTCAATGCTTGTCAGACGGAATAACACGGTGCTAAGAGATGTCTTGCCTGCAAAGACAATTTTAAAAATTGAAGTATATATAACAATAATATTTTTTTTGATACAAAAATAATAATAAAAATTATTATACAATACATTAATTATTAATATTTATTATTAATTATATATATTATATATATAATATATATATTATTATTATTATTATATTATTATCATTAATTAATATTATATAATAATAATAATAATAATAATAATAATAATAATAATAATAATATAATAATAATAATAATAATAATAATAATAATAATAATAATAATATAAATAAAATAATAATAATAATAATAATAAAATAATTAATAATATAATAATAATATAATAATAATAATAATAAATAATAATAATAATAATAATATAATAATAATAAATAATAATAATAATAACAATAATAAATCCTTATAGTCCACAAAATGGAAAAGTTTCAATGATTTACATAGCTCTAACAAATGTAATACGCATATAAATGTGGGAATCTTATAAAAATATAATCATCATACTTTTTGTGTTTTGGTTGCTGGCTTTTCAGTTTTTAACTTTTGTTTACACGTTGGAAGTAGATGGATTGGAAAGTGATCTGAGTTTCCTATATGAGCCTTTTTAACTGAATTGTAAATAAATCCAATCAACAGTGATAGATATGAAGTACAGCTTATTTTATAACGAGAAAATCAATTCTATTAAAAATGTAATAAAATGAAAACCAAAAGAAGCAGTAGTGATAATAAAATTAATTAGGGCCCATGAAGCCCACTCCTGTGCAAAGTAAAAAGAGACAATCTAAGACAACCAATAATTGCGTGAGCTCTCGTACTGTTTTTTAAAAAAAATTTGTTGTTTAATTTTATTATTATTATTATTATTATTATTATATTATTATATATTATTATTATTATTATTATTATTATTATTATTATTATTATTTATTATTTATTATTATTATTATTATTATTAATTTTGTTTTCCTGGCACAATAAGTGATAAGATAAAATTTATTAAAATAATGTGAATCAAATCATAAAAGGAAAACACAGCATCATACCAGCTCCTGTTCGCCCCACTATTCCAATAGTTTCATGTGGTTTGATGTGTAAGTTGACATTACTGAGGGCAAGGGATAAACCGGGTTTATATCGAAGGTTGACGTTTTTCATCTGTATTTCACCTTTACTTGGCCATGACGTGGATGATGAAGGTGGCGATGGGGATGTTTTAATAGTGGAATCATTGTCTTCTAAACATTCTTGCTCTGTTGTCTGGAATAACATGAAAATAATTTTTAAATAAAAGAAAACACTAAATTTTGACATCAAATATCTTACTTAATCTAAAACTGTGAGTACTAGGTGTAAAAATTCCGCACAAACGTACTTTCATTCAACACTGATCTTTTAAACCCTTTGACAACCCTTGAGGTTAGTGTAACCTTTATGATGGTCAGCAATTTTACTCTTCTTTTAAAAAAGCACTTAAATAGTAATGTAACACAGGATTATACATATGATGCAAGAATCTGTCTTTTACAATCACAAAGAGCAATTTTTCAATGACACAAAAATTCAGATAAAATTGAATTTATTGTGCAGGTCAGGTCAGTATGTAGGAATTGTAGTGTTGCATACCCCCCCCCCCCCCCCCCCCCCCGTACCTTTACCCCCATATCGTCTTCATGTTTGAGAATGTCTCTGTTGTGACAGAACGCCGTTGCCTTCCTCAGCTCTGTCAGATGCTCAAACAGTTTAGTTGCAGAGGTGTGGTTCCAGGCCAAAAACCCTCTCTTGATGCTGCACACTTTGGGCAGGTCTGGAGTATATGGTGGGCGTCTTCTTCTCCTTCACCACAATCACACGTGCCTGTTTCTCCTATTTTGAAAATCTTGTGCATGTGGTGTTTCATGCGATAGTGTCCTGGCCGTAGTCTAAAGATTGGAACCTGGTCTTTTCTATTTAAACGACAACTGTGCAGTTAGCGTAGAGCAGAATCTGTTCTACTGGCCAATGGCCGCACAGTGCGGCCGGTCTTGAAAGGCAAAAACAATAATGTAATCCAATCCTACTTTCAACATAAGTACTATAAATTGATTCAATGGTATCATTTCTTTCATCATAACATTCATTTGGCCCTAGGGGGGTATTTTAATTGAGATTTTTGTCTTAGCTTGTCATTCTCATGCTGCCTCAATCAGATGTCAGCCAATTTGTGATGGAAATGCATATATAGCCTCAGCGCTGAAAGAGTTAAGTGTTACATCAAATCATGCCAGACTTACTGTAGCATATTCTTGTATCCTTTCAACTGAGGCAAATCTCGCTTCCGTCTCAACAGCCAAACGTGTGGTAAATTGGAAGAGGCCTGACATCTGATTTGGTTGGAAAAGAGTAGAAAAATTATTATAAAAATAATGGTATGAAGTGACTATTCCCCATCTGGTGGGGAGGATGTAGCGTGAAAAAGAAAGCAAAATTAAACAGAAAAATTAAAGAATCAAGTAAAATAATGAATTGCAAACTGAAAAACAGTGAACAACACTACATACGAGCTGTTGAGAGGAAGAAAGCATTTGGAATTCTCAATGACAAGACAAATCCTTTATGAATTCACTCTCGTACCATCTGGTAGACAATATCTAGAAACAAAATGTAGAACAAATAGATACAAATTTACTTTCATAACTTCTGCGATTAAAGCAATAAATAAAGCTATGTAAGTAGGATTTTTTTTCCTTTTATTTTTCTTGGTACTATCACATGATCCTTATAAACAAAAGTGGTAGTAGGGATAATGGGGTGGTGATGGCTGTAGTAGTGGTAGTAGTTATGAGGATGTGGTGGTGGTAACTGTAGTGATGGTACAGACCTATAATAAGATCATCAATTGTACTATTATACTACAGCTACAGAGAAAATAAAATAATCTAGACCCATTTGCACCACTCCCTTCCCTTAGGACCATACCATACGCATTCAAGATCTCCAGGAGTCCGACATTCGGCGCCAGTCTGTCCAGACGATGTCATGAAAAGGGAGTGTCGCCAAATTTCATGCAACTGAGCACAGGTGTCAAAATATGCCATAAGAAGTGATCCGCGGAATACTATCATTATCATCAGTGAAAATTGCGGGTTTTAAGCAGGACTTTGATTTCATTTCAGCGGGAAACCGCTAAATTCTCACCTATGGTAAGGTCATTTCTGATTCAGCATGTAAGGAAAGAAGGTCTCCCACAGACAATGGTATGAGCAAAAGAGAAAATTAGATAGCCCCTAATACTAAGACAATCACTCAGATGATTTACAGGGAATTAAACATCATCTCACACACTCGTATCAATTTCTCCCGACAGAGAGATTTACAGTCAAAGCCTGGTTAATATCACCTGATTCCAGGACAATACAAAAAGTCAAAGAGAAAAGGACAATAATTTAGCAGGACCCAACCAGTAGCCCCACGACCGCCCAATTAAGATGATACAAAAAAAAAAAACTTTAAAAATATCATTAATGGTTCATGGTTGTATGTTGTCATCAAATTGTATGAATTATTGGCGAAAGCCTAAGATTAAATAAACTTTGAAACTTCATAATCACTTACCTGAATAGCAAATGACAAGGCAAGGCCAGCAAGACCTGGGTTCATGAGGTCAAAGGTCAGAAGGATCAGAAGGCCAGTGATGAAGATGATGATGGCACTAATTATGTCCAACCAGAAGGCTAACCAACGGTTGGCCGCAAAGAACAAGAACACGGCCACAGCATTGGTGTTAAGAAGCTGGCAGTGCCTGATAGAGAATGTCATAAGGTTTAAGAAAAGAATCTATTAATAAATCAATTTGAATTTTGAAGTACCAATAATCTTGATGATGGAGATCTTGTAAAACCGGTACTTCTGTATAACTGCGGCACCTGGGCGTTGACAAAATCCGAAGAAGAACATCTGGATGCCTTCCATCGCACACAGCTAAGAAGGGTACTGGACATCAAATACCCAAAAAAGATCTCAAATGAATCACTCTATAAGATCACAAAAGAAAGACCAATCTCCCTTGACATTTTACAACAACGATGGCAACTTTTCGGTCACATACTACGCAGGGACAAAAACATACCAGCTAACCAAGCCATGTCGGGATACTTCCAAAAACACGGGAACCTTTTCAGAGGAAGACCGATCACAACACTCCCTGTGATCCTAAACAAAAACCTCACAACACTTGGACAAAGCATTAGTCTCATCACGGCAGGGGACCTTGAAAATCTGAGAACCCTAGCAGAGGACCGGCAATATTGGAGAAACCTCACACAGGAAATACTGGAAACAGCCAAGGCGACCCGATCTTTCGGTCGAGACGCGAAAGGCATCTAAGTCAAGTCAATAATCTTGACTTTTTTTTTTTTTGGTTGGGGGAGGGGGGGGGGGGGAATGGTTTACTTTTATTTGTTTTTAATAACATGCCCATACAAAGATTTGTTTTTTTTTTGACAAAGAGCAGAGAAAGATTTTACATCAACATGAATTAAGCAGAAACAAATTCCACCAAAAGCCAGAGTTTCAGAATTAAAAACATTTCTTCCATCTATTTGTATCTGCAAATGTGCGGGGGGAGGGGTGGGGGGGGATTTCATCTTTATATGTAAAAAAAAATCCTTAAAATCTTTTTCCTTATCTTTAAATAAAGCAACTTGACATCTAAATATAAAGCATTTTTCACGATTGAAGGGATGACATTTTACATTCAGGTGGTTAATTCCCATTTAGCATTATTATTATTTTTCATATTCAACCCTTATATTTTAAGATTCATTTGCTTTTAAACGATATTTTGTTTCTGATTACTTCTGTGGATTTACAGCAAGCCTGACAGTTTTCATCAAGAGATCAGAAGCAGTGTTAATCGGAGTCACATTGCATGTACTGCTCTCTTGGTGTAAATGCTATAGTATGTGGTATTGTTTGGGTAAAATGGAACCCCGTCATCAAAGGTTTAATTGGCTCCCTTCCCCTGCTAACAGCTAATATTGTGTAGTGGTGGTTCAATTTAAAAAAGGGAATTCCATTAGACCCCTAGAGCTTAAAACGAAAAAAAAAAACCCCAAAAAACATGATAATTGCTTCGCATTCAGACTCCTACCTTGTGACAAATGCCTGCATTCTATTATAGGCGTGTACTGTAGCCAGCCCCTGAACTGTTGCTCCCATGTGACTGAGTACAGGAGACCGAGTCACATTGTCCAGGTTTTTCAGCTCATGAATGCAAGAATGAAATATGTGCATGAGGAAATAGAAGAACACACCCAGAGGCACAGAGGCCAGGGCAAAGTAAGGTGACACATAGATGATCATGGCTACCACTGCAATCACTTGTAGGCAGTTAGTGAGGAAGATTTCAAGATTCATTGGAAGTCTCATGTCAACTTATGGATAAGAATAAAATAACAAAATAAAATGATGAGTCACATTCAATAATAATTAGATTTTTTTTAAAAATAGATATTATCATGATTACAATCATCATCATCATCATCATCTTCATCATCATCATCATCATCGTCGTCGTCGTCGTCGTCGTCGTTGTCATCATCATCATCATCATCATCATTATATTATTATTATTATTATTATTATTATTATTATTATTATTATTTTATTATTATTATTATTATTATTATTATTATTATTATTATTATATTATTATTATTATTATTATTATTATTATTATTATTATTATTATTATTATTTATTATTATTATTATTATTATTATTATTATTATCATTAATATTATTATTATTATCATTATTATATTAATACATATTCTATGGATAAGAAATAGTTGATGAGATGAAGTCACTTTGTCACATGTACATTCAAGACAGACAATTCACTTGTGCTCGTTCATGATAATGGTGAATGGATAAGTGCTCTCAGTGAATAATGCTATAAATAACAAAGGTGAATGAGATTAATAGGTCATATTCAGAAAGAAAAAATGCTTTGAGAATGGTTTGAGATGAAATGTTAACGGTACATTCTGTTATTTTCATTTTCTATTATTTTACTTGAAAACAATGACACCTGTACAGCATTCCAAAAGAAAAGCTACCATTCTAATAAAATCCAACTGATTATTTATATGCTATAACATTTACAACAAAGAAAGATAACATCAGTTTCTTTATACAAGACAAAACAGCACGAATGTATCTTTTTGAGACAACAGGCATTTTGTTTGTTTTAATTTTAATGACATTATCATCTACTCTATTCCAAGCAAAATTGCATTACCTCAATTCGCGGTAATTTATAAGAATATATTTCAATAATAAAAAAAAAGTTTTTAATAACAAATAAAGAATATTCATATTTGAGTGGAAGTCTAAGATCAAGGCTTCAATTATTTTAACCAAGATGTAAGACAAATTACAGATTTGATATATGTGAAATGCAAAGTTTTAAAATATCTTTTTTTTTATAGTTCATGACAACCTGAAGAATATTCAGTATGCATTTTTTAAATGTAAAATATATTTCAGAGATCCCCAAAATTCCATAATCTGAGAAAGACGGTTGATAAAGATTCAAATTTTTATTTCCTCTCTGAGATTTCAACTCACTTTCATCTAAATCAGCAGAGAACCTGTTAATGATGCGACCCACTGGGGTGGAGTCAAAAAAGGAGGAAGGACAATGCAATATCCGAACAAATGCCTTGCCATGCAAATTACTGGATGCACACAGAGTGGTCTGAAACAAGCAACATATTAACCATATATATAATTGAAATGATTGAAATCGGCAGTTCCTGGTGAACGTGACTTTTAAATTGGAAGTAATGCAGAATATCAATGCAAATGCACTGACTATAAAGAGAAAGTAGGAAAATATTTTTCATATATGATATGCAAGGTAAACTAGATGTCAAAATTTAGTTCATTGTCAAAATGATCCGAAATGCAAAATTGAATTATCTTTTTTTAATTCTTAAAACTTCATAAGTTATCTGAAATGAAAGGATAATTTAACTATAGTTTATAATTTTACATTTTAATTCCAACTTCAGATAAATGATATTGCAATCGATGGATTCTAGCACACTCTCTGGAGAAGCCAAAGCGATTTACAAGGGGTCCCTGGCCAACAGCAACAATTAACATAAAGGACAGGACATGGCGCCTGTTAGGCGATATTATAATTTTTTCGGACAGAGACAATGCTATTAACAGCCAGGTACTCATTTTACACCAGAGTACAGTGAGAGAAATGTGAATAAAGAGCCTTTTCCAAGGACTCAACTATTCGCAAAGCGAAGCTCGAACCCAGGACCTTCCGATCTGAAAGCGAGTGTCATACCACAAGACAACATAGCCGCTCGAGGCGCCTTTCAATATAAACATAAAAGCTACAATAACAGGTCATACACAAAATATGCTTAAGATGTTCATATTATGAAAAAGAATCCATAAACGGAAACTGATTTTGATCTATCAAATACTTCCTAACAAAATAAGTCATAATATTTGTCTTAAAAGTAGCTTTTGTATTGCATTTTCTTTAGGAAATTGGAAGAGAGTTCCAAATAGAAGGGGCAGCATGAGAAAATGACCTATCAGAAAACTTTTTGGAGCATTTTTTGGGAACAGTTAATCGGAGATGATCACTAGATCTTAAAGTTCTGGAAAGAGAGTACAATGAAATAAGGTTGCATAAATATGAAGCAGTTTTTTGGAAAGATTTAAAGCAAAGAACAGCAATTTTGTATTTGAGTCTTAATGCAACAGGTAGCCGGTGAAGTGACAATAACATGAGTGTAATATGATCTCTTGCCCTTTTTCTTAGAATGATCCTAGCAGAATGATTTTGGATGCACTGCAATTTGTGAAGGAGATGGTTTAGATTGTTATGAAGAAGCGAGTTACAGTAATCTATCCTAGAAAATATAAATGATGAAACAAGAGTTTAAAAAAAGAGTATTATACATAGATAAAATTCAGCCACCCAGAACCAGTGTGCCGTATTACAGAGCATGCTGGAATTCGGCAGGCTACAATCCCGCGGGTACTGTACCAGATTGGGACAGTATGTCGGACATGATTCGAGTGGCTTTTTTTATATCTTCTTTCAGATTTTGTGACGAGGAAACTGCTAATCTATGACATTTAAGCCTTCAAATTAAACAATTTAATAAAAATGATAAAACAATACATTTTACTTTGCTATTATTGTTTAATTTTTTATTGTTTTTCACATTTTTAAATTTAAAATGGTAATACAGAAAAACCCCGAAAACAACAACACCTGCAATATAACGATTCACGGTGAGCAACTTACCAACGTAGAAAGTTTTAAATACCTAGGTTCAATAGTGACAACAGATGGAAGATGTAACCGAGACATACGAGCAAGAATAACTCAAGCCAAACAGGCCTTCATGGACCTGGGAAACATTTTGAAAAACAAACAGATGTCGTTCGGGATTAGATTCCGAGTCTTGAAGTGCTACGTGTGGCAATCTTGTCATACGGATGCGAAAGCTGGACTACAAATGCAGAAACACAAAAGAACATTGAAGCTTTTGAAATGTGGTGCTTGAGAAGGATGCAGAGAATATCGTATACTGCACACAAAACGAACGAAGAAGTGCTAAAACAAACATACCAACAAAGGAAACTAATGCCCTTAATAGCGGATCGACAACTATCCTTTTTCGGACACATAGTAAGGAAAAGATAAGAATGAATGCCTGGCAAGTTGTGGAAAAATACCTGGTAAACGCGCCCGGGGGAGACAAAGAAAAACACTCATAGACCAACTGAAGGGCTTCACCAACCTAACAATACAAGAGCTGTTTGAAAAAGCAAGAGACAGGGAGGAATGGAGAGAGATAATTCATGCAGTATCCGAAGCCTGGACCAGGCATGGAACCTAGAAGAAGAAGAAGAAATTTAAAAAGAAAAAAAAAGAAGCACAGGGGAGGTGGAATTAGGACAGCAAGTTCGAGTAAATGATAAATTCTTGCTCAGTTAACTCTTTAAGATTCAACCCGACAAAAACCGACACTGGCATAATATTCATGGGTGGGGTAGTCAAGACTGGCCTCCGTAAGTAAAATCCAATCGTTGTGAAGGAAATGACAGGCCCTGTCACTGCCGCAGGGTGTTTTCAGCTTTGATTTTTATAAATTTGCCGACAGAAAAGAAAATACGTTTCAGAAATTGCGATTTAAATCCTATTTTATTTGCGGGTGAAAATCATTGACATTGCACTTTGTTTGGTAAAAATCGGTAAAAAATTACGACTTTGGTGATGAAAAATGACTTTGAAGACAATTATTGTAAACTTTTAAAAATAGTATGAATAATTTATAACTCCCTTATTTGTGGGTCGATTTTGTCATTCGTGGTATCAATTTTATTGTAATAAAGAGATAGGAACTTCAGAGTTATTTTTTCTGATGCGAAATTATTACTTTGTAATTTTAGGACCAAGAAAAATAGTTGGTAAATAAATTTGTTACACCTCTTTGATAGACCGCCGGGGTCCGTTCGTGTAGAATCGTGAATCAAGCGTCTCAAAGTCTTCGACCAATCACATGCTATCTATCCAGCTGGCCGAAACAAAGACGCTTCTCCCCGTCGATGTATTACGCTATTGTTATGCAAGGAATATAACACCTTATTGAGTAGGCCTAAAAGCTAAAATCTAAAAGTAAAAAATATAATTCTGAGGAATTTGAAAGTCACATTGCTGAAATCAGCTTGAAAAAATAAGTACATTGGTCTTTGTTTCATAAAAATCGGTTGAAAACCAACTGTTTTACGAATAAATTTGATTTTAAAAATTGCTTTTGTTTATTTTAGCTTTTTTTAGCAACTTTTTTATTTATCGGCCGATTTTCTTGATTTTTATATCATTCTTTATATCTCAATGAGACGAGATCAGTGATATACTTTGTTTGTTTCAAATGTAACTAGAACATAATTTGGCTTTTTTACCTATCAACCATGCCTGGATAATTTATTCAACAACGTGGCGATGTGACGCAACTATTTCATGGCCGTCTTCCACTGCCTAAACGATGATTCAATTCATTGTTGACGGCTGTTGACACGTGAGCTGCCAGAACGACCAATCGTTGAAGGGTCAAGATGCTCAGTAGCCAATCGTTCTTCGGTCAAAAACTTAAGAACTCACGAGAACAAAAGTTTGAAATTTGGTGATGGACGGACCTATGAAATCGTTTCTGGGCGGAGTTTAGCCATGAGTGACCGTAGAAAACGAAAAGGCGACTACAGATATCAAAGAGTAGGCTTATATCATCAAAGGATGTCTACATGATTGACATGGCCATATAGGGAACTCATTATCTACTCCCCCAAAAATAATCTGAACACGAGAGGGTTAAATATCAACAAATCATGTTGAAACATTTCAGGTATCAAAATGACTATACTATACCTTCTGTACTAAACCGTCAGATTAAACAACTGTTCTAGAAATTGAAAAGTTGGAATAATTGCAGGCCTGACTTTTAATAGGAAAAATTTGTTTGTTTTTTTTTAATTTCAAGTAGGCAACTCTGTAATTGAGAGAAGACCCCGGGTTTACCTTGGTAAGACAGATGGCTCGAATGACTAGCAATATGATGAGTATTGGAATGAATGCAGCATAGACCAGGAGATAGGTGGTTCTATCTGGGTGGTCCACGACACGCCAACTGGTCACTGTCATATTATCAGGTGTTACAAATGTTGCATCCTGGAATAATAAATATACACATAAAAACAATAATAATTATAATAACAACAATAATTAGCTACTCCAAACCAATTTTTAAAATCATACATTCAGCATATATCTGGTATGGAAAGTATTTATAATTCTAAGACTTTTGATAACACAACAAACATGTAAAGGCAGTTAGTTGAAAAGTTATACAACTTTGAACTTTGGACTTTTTGGTCTCGTTACAAATGGGCCAAAACCCAGTTTTCAAATCCCAAACTTGAAGCTTGTAATCAGTGCTAACAAACAAGTAGATTTTAAATAAAAAATAACATAATAACATTTTTATGTCATCAAACTCTAAACTTTGAATTTCTATGGAATAGGGTGTTGCTAGCGACACAACTTTTACAGACTGAGTTCATATGAAGGATTTCAAATTTGGAGCATTCGGTTAGTCAACAACATGAATTACACCAAACAACGGATCTGACTCAAATTTTGACACAAAATAAAAGAAAAGACAAGATATCATTTGATACAACTTTCGAGGCTATAAATAATAAAAAAGTTTTTGTCTTGGATTTCATTTTTCTAAAATAATTTTAAGAGCTTATATACCGCAAACACAATTGAAAGTTAAACCAAAAGAATAATCTTTTTTTATTTTGATACCACTTGTGAATAAATTTAACCTATATAACCTATATTTCTAGCAACACTAATCAAACAAATTTTATATTTTTAGAAAGAAGAATAGCACTTTTAAACTGCGCTAGAAATATGTCCCAAGCTCGATTATGAAGCAAATGCCGGCAGTTTAATAAGACCAATATTTCCAGAGAGAAATCTCCCACTTACAGCAGAATCGCGCTATTTGGAGAATCTACGATAACAATTATAAGCTCAGTTGGTAGAGCATTCGCTTAACATGAAAAAGGAACGAGATTGATTCCCAGTGAAGTCGAGAATTTTTTCCGGTATAGTCAAGAAATTTTTCCAACTCCCCTGTCCACCTAGCAGTGACTAGGTAGCTGGGTGTTAGATCTTGCAGATCTTTGCAAAATACTAACGTCTTATTGCTATTATCCATTTCATGCTTAGAAATTGAGAAAAACTCTAGCTCGATGGGTCTCATAGCTCTGACGGACTGCTTTACTGCATCTCCCACTAGGGTTTGTACTATCCTCTTATCCCATACTTCCTCACATTATGTAATCTAGACAGCCCATCAAAATCCCTAAACACTTGAAAAAGTAAGCACAGTAATACCATGACAACTACAACATAGACAACAATCACTGCCACCAGCAACACAAATATCACAACTCACCCCACCCCCTTGTTTCAGCCAGTAGTAGAGGAACCAGTTGGCCGTTGTGACCCCTGCTACGGGCAGACAGAAGCAGAAAAGTATAATGGCCATTTTGATATAACCTCCAGCACACCCAACATAATACTGGATAGTGGATAAAGTGATGGGACCTTCCTCCATCTCCTCCTCTCTGATCAGCCGCGCCAGGTCTAACAATAAAGATAAACAAATGCGTAAATATTACCATAATTTATCTTTTAAATTTTCTTTTTCTTCCAATAAACTTACTGGATCAAGAGCTTTACTACTGGTATATATGTTATACTGAAATAATATCTTTTAAATTATAACACTGATGATGATGGTGATATTAATAATAATGAAAATAATAATGATAATAATAATAAATAATAATAATAATAATAATAATAATAATAATAATAATAATAATAATAATATAATAATAATAATATCATAATAATATAATAATAATAATAAATAATAATAATATATAATAATAATGATATGAATGAGATGGATGATGAGGAGGAGGAGGAGGAGGAGGAGATGATGAGAATGATGATAATACCATCATTAATATCATCATCATCATCATCATCATCATCACCACCATCACCATCATTGTCATTATCATCATCGTCACCAAGCATCACCTCATCATCAAGATAATGAAGACTGGTATTCAAAGCAGTTTGTAGAAATAAAAGCTGCAGCAGCAATAGTCGTAGTTGTAGTCATAGAGAGAAACTAGGTAAGCTGGAGGAAAACAAATGTGTGCTGATTTGGGAAAACCTGTCGAATGTTGCATGAGTTAGTTTTTTAGATGCGAGCGAATAAAGGTGAAAAATCATAATACGCATTATTTTCATTGTTTCACTTCATCCTTTATATGATCCATCCAACTACATTCTCAGAAAAATATTTTACAATATTAATCTTGCAGATAGTTTAATTAAAATTTTTCTGAGTCTATCGCAGCAAAATACCTTCAAAATTGACCTAAAATTTGCCATAATGTTGGAGGATTTCAATTAGTGCTGAGACCCGAAATTTTAACCAAACCTCAATATATTACACATATCATTCTTTTTGTAATTTTTCATTCTTTGGAATGCAAGTCAGTGCACATGAATTAAGATACCATTGAATCAATATAATGACTATGCATAGCTACAAACAATGGGTAACACGATAAGTAATAGTCCAACGTTCCAGTTACTGTCCTGTGTGAATTATTGTGTCGATACATAAAATCATGCGACTATACCATCTTTCTTTCAATTTTATATCATAATTTGCAGGATAAGATATCAAATAGTCTTAAAACTAAAATCACAAAAACAACATAATAATTATCAGTACTGATAGAGCAATTGGCTTGCAAGAATGATGTTGCACGTGAACCTCCTCCTCCTAAATTATGACGTCACGTAGGCAAGAAGGGGGAAAAAAAGGGGGTGGGGGGGGGGGGGGAATCAAGTCAAAATCTTTGGTTTGTTTTACAGAAGGGCTTATTTTTGGGTATGAATGTGGTGTGCAAGTGCTGTTGTGATGATAGTGTAACAGTATTTCAAACAATGGGTAGTAAACATGTATGTCTTGTCTTTAAAAGCCATTTTATCTGGTTTAAAATTTTTGCCCCCATTCCTTGAAATGTGAATAACTTCGGTCCTAATTAGGAAAATTACAAAATTTAAATTATATTTGTAAAAGAAAAGTGTTTCTATTTGAAAACGTAATAATATGTGATTGGAATTTTTCCTACATCCGCTGGGTTTTGCCAGAACACCACACAAATATCACAATAACGTCGAATCCATGATCTAGTTCTCTCTTGACTGAGAGAAAGTGAAGTCTGACCAAATAGCGCTAGCCACTACCATATAAATAGTCCTTATTGTGGATTCTAACCTGTTACGAATTGTTGTTAATCATGTGCAGTTTTAGGTTTCAACAGGCCTAATAATCTTAAATATAAATTATGGATCATTTACTTTGTTTAGAAATGGCCAATTTCTTTGATATTTTCCATGCTTTAAGTTTTGCCGACATAAATAACAACTTTACAGCATCTCAATAAAAACATTTGGGATTATTTTCAGGAGGTAGAATATTGAGCATAGCTGTCAACACAAGGAAAGTTCTTTCTGTCAATTTCATTTATTTATTCATAAAAAATTTAACAACATTCGCCCATAGCAACTGAATAACAACTGTGCGTGAAAACAGATGTAGACAAATGTAAATCCACTCAAATACTAAGCTCATTTCATCTCATTAGAGCAATGCGTACCTAGAGGAATTTTTATCATAGTTTTACCTAAATCTTCTGCATTTTCTAACTTTGGTAGTTTGAATCAGACCATAAAAACTATTTGAAAATTCTATTTAAAAATTTCTCCATTCTATTTGATTCTTACATTACAATAATAAGCAAACTTTTAAACCAGCTGTTTATTCAAAGAACAGAAAATAATTCCAACAATCTGAACAATCTATTCAAGTTTTAATAAAATCCATCAGAAAATTTCATAATTAAACTCAATAAGTGTTCTCATGCATTTTAAAAGAGAATACTGTGACTAATGCATTCATATTCGACTTTTTATATACTTTCAATTTTACTAAGTCGGTGCAATTTAACGTAGTTTGGTTCTGGGCAAAATACATATTAGAATGATAGTGGTTCTTAAATAAAAGATAATCAATATTTCTTACCGCTTTCATCCTCGGGCTCCTTAGACTGCACAAACTCCACATCTTTCACATTTTTATGGTTTTGTATCTTACTGTCCCCTGACTCTAAACCACCTCCTGTGTCTTCTGATGATTCTTCTTTTCCTCCTTCATTCCTTTCATCTTCATCACCATCAATTTCTGTCTCACTTTTCTTTGTATCTTTCCCTCTATCGAGCATTGCCAACAGTGATAATACTTCTCCATTATCGCTTGACATGAGACTGCTGTAAGAGCCTTTTTCTAATAACGATCCATCACACATTATCACAATCTCATCACAGTCTTTTAAATACTGGAAGGAAAATAAATCAAAGGCAGGGAACAAAACTTAATTTTTCCATTAAAAAAATAATAGTAGCAATAATTAGATTCCCAGTCATTTTTAGATTAGCCTCCTTCCAACAGATTTGAAATTATTCTAAAGTCCATTTACTATGAGAGGACAATATGAGAAAGGCATTTCAGACTCAAAGATCACATGATAAAAATATAGTATCTCCAACTAAAGACATTCAAATCTAAAGCCTACTGACTTAACAATGGCAATGGCTCATCCAAAATTAGATCTGCAAATTGGTAAAGATAATGTTGGATTGACTCAACATACTACGTACGTGCCCAGAAATTGGTTTGCTGATGTCATCAAATTGCTCTCTTAGTAAAAACATCAGATTTTGGTAGTAATTCAGTTTCAGCATTAAAAGGCTCATAATAATATTATTAATTGTTGTCATGTAATTGTTTTTGTAAAAACTAAATTGGAAAATTCACAATACAGGCATAAAAATATATATTGAAACTTTTTAATTATCTTTAAACAGCAATGTCAGAATAAGTGATTATATCAAATAAATGAGTGTAACAATAGCGTACCTCTAATTGTTGCGTGGCAAAGACCACAGCCCGTCCCTTCAGCAACCCCATTATACAATGCTGAAATATATGTTGTCCCACATGAACATCTACAGCAGACAGTGGATCATCAAGCAAAATGATAGGACTACTGCTGTATACAGCCCTGGCGAGTGAGATTCTCTGTTTTTGACCACCACTTAAAGTGGCACCTCTCTCTCCCACCTGGAAATTGCAAGAAGTTTTGAAAAAATCACGCCTTAAGATTCCAGCATTAAAATTGACAAAAAGTACAAAGAAAGAGTGATCAAAGAAGCTTGAATCACAACCTCTCTGCTTTCAAGACAGACATGCCTCATGATTACACTGTTGTCATTAATCACACATATAACTAACCGAGTATTTTCCTTTATTTTTTTTATTTTTTTTTTTGTGTGTGTGTGTGTGTGTGTGTGTGTGTACTAGCCAGATCTGGAGAGAAAAACAAAATCGAATATGGCCAAACTAAATCGCGAAATGGAACAATTCTGTTCCAAAAACAACATTTAATGTAAAAAGTGATGACTTTTTAATGCTTTACGACATTTATGGACAAAGTCAAGGCAATTTTGAACCAGAGAGATCCCTAAACTATACGTCTGCCTCTCACGAATGGGTAAAATGTATGGGGTAATTTTTACTTCCTACTAACATAATGCTAGAGCACCTCAGGGTCTACAACATAAAATTGAGCCAGATACAATATTCATTATTATGTGAAAGAGCTGAAAAAAACATACGACATTGAAAGGGGGTAGAAACAAAAAATTAATAAAGGTTGAACTTTAACCTCTGTCATGTCCCCAGCAGGTAAATATTTCAAATCCTCCATTAATGCACACGCCTCTAGAATTTCTTTGTACCTGAAATACAGTAACATTAAGTAATGTTAAACAAACAAAAAGAAAAACAAACAAAAAAAAATAAACATACATATGTGTTACAAAATCAATTGGTGGTCAAAATTCAATATGAAGTATCTACATATCTACTAATTATTCAAGTCGTTTTATAACTCAATAAAATATTTTCCAGGGCAAAAACATAAACAGGAGAGACAAGCGAAAATAGATTATAAAACTGCCTAATCTAAAGCATTAGAAATGAAAAAAATAAACGTATCAAAACAGCCAAAGTTTTATAATCCTAATTCATAAAATCAGCTCGTTACTCTTGATTTATTTTTTATATTTATCTACCATTCTAATGAATTAGTGATTCACCCAATATTTACCTTTCCTGCTAACAGTAATTTAATCACATGACTTGCAAGATGAATGTCTAACACTACAGAAAACAATCATCCAATCCAACTGAGTTATCATATTCTGATGATATTAACCCTATCAGACTTGAATGTATCAACAAGAAATAAATTCCAAGATGCTTTATAAACTTGCTGTCTAAAAGTCAAACACAAAAGAATATGGCAAACAAGTAATTTTGCGATAGACTAGCATCCTATCCAAAGGATAGCAAGCAATTGCTATTGTCCGTTTCACGCTATAAAAACAGGGATATACTCCGGATGCATGGGCCTCATGGCTCTGAAGGACACCATTTTAAAAAATAAAAATTTTAATGAATCTTTTGACTAACCTATCGACCTGGTATTCCTCCCCAAACAAGATGTTGTTCCTGATGGAATCATTCATAATCCAAGCCTCCTGTGACACATAAGCCATCTGTTTGCTGATGGCCACTGTGCCAGACATCAGATTCATCTAGAAAGGAAAAAGATTATACGTGTGTACATTTCTAAAAAAAAAAATTATAAAAAAAAAAAAAAATTTTAAAAGAGCAATTATAAAGAGTAATATCAGCAAAACGTTCTCAAAGCACTTTACAAAGGGTTCCTAGAAACAGCAATGCTTAACATGTAGGACGAGACATGATGCTTGTTAGGCGATAAAACATTACTCCGACATAGACAACTCTATTAATGTTCAGGTACTCATTTGACACCAGAGCACGGTGAGAGAATATGAGTTAAGAGCCTTTTCTTTATGGGGCAGCGTGGCTCAGCAGTACGGTCTTTGCTTTGTACCCGAAAGGTATCGATTTCAATCACCGGCCTCTGCGCTGTGTGGCCTTGAGCAAGTTACCTCGCCCTAGCTCACTTTGCAGCGCTGCTCTGCGGCTGACGCCTGGGTTATTCCAGTCTTCCCTTGGAATAGACCCTAGAGAAAAATTTCCCCATGGGGATGAATAAAGGGAATTTTAATTTATTAATTTTATTTCTTAAGACTCAACTATGCACTACTCAGAGTGCGACTCAAACCCTTGACCTTCCAATCTGACGGAAAGTATCAAACCACAATACCACATAGCTGCACATTGCACATTAAAGTTTAATTGGATTCATGCTACCAGAGAAGACGAAATTCATATTTATTTTCTTATATTGATATTATTTTATGATACCTTAAACGTTTCAATAGATAAACTGAACTTTTTAAAATTAGTTGTTTATTCTTTACATTATCAAAACAATAGCCATGAAGACTCCTTGCTTGGCTGAGATGAACAAAGAAAAATTCTAGTTTCAGCCAAAAGGGACTTAAGTGTTAAGTTGCAAGGTCGAGATCAGAGGGGAAAAGTTGCAGTTTATAGTCTGGAAAATACAGTAATATTATAAATATTATCTCTCAAAAAAAAAATGTCTTTTTACTCCCAAGCAAAAGAATGCGCAGTCAGGGCTAATGTGAAATCAAATGATTTCATTCCAAAACAAAGCCCCATGAAAAGGCCAAATGATACGAGAGAATCAAAGAGGTAGAAAGGGTGTGGAACAATGTGGAATCCATTAGCCATGGTGGCTAATTATCTCCCATCCTAAAGAGATCAGAAGAAAATTTCCTTACCCTTCCAAGACACGCACTGATGAGAGAGCTTTTTCCACAACCAAACGGACCGCAGACACCAACCATTTTACCCTGCACATGAAAGAAAAATTGTCAATGAGACAACTTAATATCATACACCATTATATTTCAAAAGATATAAAACATTTTAAAATGTAAAGCTTACATAACAAAAAGTGTGTTTTTTGGGGGATTTTTTATACATCACAATTTCAAAGAACATAAAAAATAATACAATTTTAAGCCACTCACATCAATGGAAATATTATAAGAAATTCTGAAGAAAAAAAAAAGAAAAATCATTAGCCTTATTCTACACGCTGTCTTTTATTCTAGACACCATTGTGATACTATAAGAAGACACTGAGTCACTATGCTCTCCTTGTACTTTACTAAAACACTGAGTCACTACGCTATCTTTGACCTTGTACTTGTAACCAACAACTTGAATGGCCTAATAAATAAAGTATCCTTTCTTCTTAAGTCAGATTATTGTTAATTATATTCCTGTCGTAACAAATATCTTTACAACCATGTCAGAGGAGGCCAAATATTTCTACTGCTGTACAAAGACTGAACACATTTTTCTTAAATTATAAAGGTAGCACATCTGATCGGTAATCAGGATATCTAAGGTTCGATCCCCAGTCAAGGAAGACTTGATTTTTTGGGGGATTGTTTTTTTTTTTTTTTTTGGTACTATATTTCTTGCTTTGTCTCGCAGTGTCTCATACACACTTGTTCAGATCTTTGTCTTACACCGGTGCCTGCTCCCAAATTTCTCAATTTGATTCTTGCAAAAATGAATGTATTTTGTAATTGTGCTGCAGTTATGTATTTGATCAGAATCGCTATGCTTGTTCATATAAGAGCAAAGACGACTCTTGGAGCTAGAATTAGCATTGATGAGTGATTTGCCAACAACAACCAAAACCTGTATAGTCTGAGTTTCTTCTGAAAAGCTAAAAATTAAATTTGTACTTTTCTGCTGAATGAAAACTATGAATTATTGTTAATCGGTTGGACCATTGCAAAACACAAACCATTTTGAGAGTAAATGTTATTTCCTTCAGTATAGGTCCCGTGTAAACTTGGCCCATGTTCTCTGTCTTGTCTTCATTGTCTTTGAGTTTGAGTCTCTCTGATTCAACCTTATCCCCTTTGTCATCAAAAATTCCTGTAGAAATAAATACATGATTGTCACAATGTAAATGCAATTAGCAATGTTTTTCTTTTCAAATACAAAAAAGTAGGTATCTGTTCTAGGACCTTCTCTTTATCTCAAATTTAATTCTGGCCTAAAACCAGTCCACCCAGAAGTGATTGGGTAGATGGGTCTGTGAGATCTGGTGGAAAGTATTTTGCGATAGACTAGTATCCTATCCAAATGGTAGCAAGAAATCGCTAATGTCCGTTTCACACCATAGAAAGTGGGATAAACTCTTGACTCCATAGTGGGCAGGGAGGCACTTACTGCTTCCTCTATCCCCTTATAGCTGTTTTCCAAATTTCTTTCTGTCTTTGTCTTGGAATGAGATTACTTGGGTTTTTTCTTGGCCCTGCCCAGATACCCTGGCTGTGAGGGAAGCTGATATTTATTTTCCTTGTAAATATCTCTCTGTTATGTATTGTATTATTTTTCCTTTTACATATGTCATGTATTGTAAACATTCGAGTATTCCTCTTGGTGGGGACATGTGCTGGATGAGGCATTTAGGTGATCTCAAACTAAGTACACTGATAGTGTGCTCTTGGAATCTACATTTGTTTCCTATTTAAACTAATTCCCAGGTGTCTTACTTTTTCTTGGGTGTTTTAATTGTAATTCTAGAACATATTACTATCCCATTTTCTTCCTTTTTAGTGGCACTGATATGACCTAAATGTGTTGCAAGCGCTGTAAAACCCTTAAAAAAACAAAAACAAACAAAACTCCACAGGCCGTAATGGCTCTTAAGGAAAAAACGAAATTAAAAACAAAAATATCAACAATAAATGTAGAAAAGGTTAAAAATTGTTGTCAAGCCAGTGTCAAAAAGAAATTTTTTTTTTAAAGCCTCTCCTTAATAGCTGAAGTAGGTTCTCCTCTTTATGTAATTGTCCCTGGTTTGTTTGACGCTGTATTATATGAGCCATTGTCTTAACACAGTATTATGTTAGTGTGAACAACATGCCAAATAGTTATTTTAAAGTTAAAATGACAAGACATGTGCGGCTATGTGATCTAGTGGTATGACATTCTCCTTCTTATCGGAAGGTCCTGGGTTCAAGTCCCTAGCGGCACATAGTTGATTCCTTGGAAAAAGTCTCTCTACAGGCTCTCTACCCACATTTTCTCATCGTACGCAGGTGTGAAATGAGTACCTAGCTGTTGACAGCGTTGCCTCTGTCAGAAACATTGTAATATCCCTGAACAGGCATCATGTCTCGTCTTCCATGTTAAGTGTTGCTGTTGGCTAAGGACCCTTGTAAAGCACTTTGAGCACGTTCAGTGGATATTGTGCTCTATAAAAGCCCAAGTTTGTTTGTTTTTTTGACACGAGAGATTTTAGTTATAATTTTTTTTTTTTAATAACACCCGCCAGCGGCATTTGTAAGATGCTATTGCCTAGGCATACCAAGAAGGAATATAGATAATCCATCAAACAATCTTCTGATGTCAACAAAAATCACCCGTGTTGTCCAAAGTATTTTAGTTATTGTCCTTTAAAATAAATTACATTGATTATCCTCATCAAGACATAATCATAACACTCCTTTAGTGGTCTCTAATAGGAATAAACCAGTCAAGCTTAAAATGCATTAAAGACAGATTCTGACGTAATTGTGTTATTGACTTAAACAATTTATATCGAAGGTCAAGGTAAGTGGTCATTTATCAAAAAAATTAATGACTGCTGACCATCAGCTTTTAAAATAATTTTCCATGCTCTGCACCAAACTGAACTTGTATTGAATTGGGACATCATAACTGTTAAAGTCATATAAATAATACAAAGGGGACACAGAGGAAAAGAGCTTGAATTTTAGTTGTAGAATACATTGCTCTCACCGACAGTCGGTCACAAGGTCATGCTACCTGGTGAGCAGGAATATGCAACAAAGTGTTTAGTTTTATTTTTTTGTTTGTTTTTTTTTTTTTTTTTGGGGGGGGGGGGGGGGGGGGGGGGTTCTGAAAACTTTAAATTCAACTAAAATTTACTTTTAACCTCA
This sequence comes from Berghia stephanieae, assembly GCF_034508935.2. NCBI lineage: Eukaryota > Metazoa > Mollusca > Gastropoda > Nudibranchia > Aeolidiidae > Berghia > Berghia stephanieae. The sequence goes on from NC_088360.1 coordinate 41,427,922, forward strand.
TCTTACTTAAAAATTCTATTTACTCTTCTGCTATTTTTATGTTTACTGACTTTAACTATGAATTTATCGGAAACTGTACAACTGGGATGTTATAATACAGTTTCTGACCTATAACTGAATAATTCGAAACCTCTGAGCGTGCCCTTCAGAGGTCGGACTTGCCCTTAATCTGAAAATCCAATAAAGGTCAAAAACTGTATGATAAAGCCTAATCCAATTCTTATAGTTCTGTCGATAAATTCAATTTAATTATGAGCATTTAAATCATCTCATTGGATTCTTTGATGCCACATATAAATTCTGATTTCAACCAGTACTTCAGAGAGCACTAACCATTCATCTCCTTCTCTTCTTCAGTCTTCGTGTATTTGTTAGACACCCACGTGAAGGAGGCTTTATTCATCTCAAGGATGACTGATGGGTCAGAAGTCACTGTTTCATAGGATTCCATCGACTCCATTAACATTATTTCCTATAGGGGGAGGGGAGGGAGAAGAGAGTGGATAATAAAAAGTACTCTCTGCTGAGGGTGGTTTAAATAATTTATTTGATAAAACATCTCATTATCATTCAACAACAAACAAAATTTATTCCACATCAGTCTCAGCTCAACAAATTATGTGAAGGATGAATGACCATCAATGAGGGCCGTAATATCATGTTATGATAAGGAAATTAATGGACCGTATGGAATTTTATTTTCAAAGTAAAATGTTAAATCAGTGTTGATTTTATATCTAATCTATTAGAGCATTAGCTGTGTTGATCTTCTTCACTAAATGAACCGACTGACTCCTTAGATCTATTTCTTTCTTTCTATTCTTTTTTTTTTTTTTTTGTGCATCCAACTTGGATTGTAACACATGTCTTCACAATGAAGGTTGACATTAAACAGCAAATGCAGAGAGTTGCAGCTTCTTCAGACTCTGTATTAAAGTCAACATGCGTACCTAAAATAAAATTTAAAAACTAACCTTCATCCTGGCATTAGTAACAAACATCTCTGACAATGACTTGAGGGCAAATGGAATAGTCATCATAGATCCTTGGACAATGTTCATCAAAGACACAAACGTGAAAGCCTGTGAAATTACAAACAGAAAAATATAATGAAGATAAATAACTTGAATTTTTTATTCTTTTTTTTTTTTTTCATTTTAACCATTTTTCTTGAAAAAGTAATTTCTATCAAAAAAAAAAAGAAAAGAAAAGAAAAGAAAAAAAAAAAAAAAAGAAAGATCGAAAAAAAATAAAAATATATAAATTACAATTTTATTAATAAAACAGCATTTTCCGCTTAAGGGCCGGATATGAACGGACAAAGTGCATTAAAAGTCTGAGAAAAGAATGCTTTACAATGGAGTCTGAGCTTTGTATTCATTACAGATTGGTTAATGCTTTCTTTTCTCTATGAAAGTAGTAATCACATAAATTGTGCTGATGACTTATGCTTTAAATAACCACAAATTCATTCCTTTATTCATTTTGTTATACATATAAAGCTAATAAAACATATTTTTTTTCATTCCCTACATATAAGCTGTCTATTAAAAAAATAAGCTTAATATTTCAGAATTAATCGAATTCATCTCATCCTATAATCTGTCATTAAAAAGAAAATATAAACTATCATACCAATAAATAAATAATTCAATTGTATTGTTAACATGGTAAATCTAAGATATAAAAGATTTTGAAATGTTCATTGGTTCTACCTTCCTAGTATTTTAGTCTTTACCATTTGCAGCATTGTAGTGTAGTGGTAAGACTCTCAAACTGACCTGTATGTCCCTGGTTTTGAGTCCCGCTCTGGAGGACCAAAAGTTGAGTCTTTGGGAAAGGCTCTTTACACTCATTCTCTCACAGCACTCAAGTGTGAAATGAGTACCTGAATGCTGAAAGCATTGTCTACATCGAAAAAAATTGTAACAGCCCCTTGTTTCGTCCTACTTCCTAAGCACTGATGGCTTGGGATCACTTGTAAAGTGATTTGAGCACATTAAGTGGATACTGTGTTTTATAAAAGCTAAAGGGTTTTGTTTTGTTTTTTTTAATATTCAAATGCATGCACACAGAATCGGGTACACCTTTAATATAGAAATGTTCCTCTCAAAGCATCATCAGATAAAAATTTTTATAGACACTTCTTCCTCAATGAATCCCCGAATTCCATTTTTTTGTTTTCAATTGACAATTTGAATCTTCCAGATATTTGTCTTACTTCAGTGGGAGTCAAATTGTTTCCAGATCCAACATATCCGATAAAAGTAAGACATGAGGCAAACAACGACACAAACATGGACGACCCCATACTGACACTCTGGGCCAAAACAGACTTCTCTAGGACTTTGTGCTCTGCTTGACGTAGTTCTACAGGAAAAAACATATATAAGTGAAATACAAATGAATAATTAAAGCCCAACATATACAAACAAATCATCTTGTTTAACAAAAAATAATGTAATCACATCTTGTTCAATTGTAAGAAAAATAATATAAGATAAAATCGCTTGAAATAAAGTGAGACTTATTATATTTTTCTGCTTTAATTTTGAAGATCTGGAATTGCTTAAGTCTGTCAACGTTGAAAGCTAGCCCTATATATAATCAAAATGAATTATCAATATTTAATGAGCATCATAGATCAAGATGCATTATGTGACATGAGAGAAGAAGTGAATTTTGTTTTGTTGAATTGTTGCGTTTTTGGTTGACAACCAACTCATTCATTTTTAATAACAAAAGAAAAATTCTGTACCAAGGCTAAAGAATAGTTGCTGAAATTACTTAATAGAGAAACAGTGCTTTAAAGCCAGAAGGTCCATGGAGCCAGAGTTTATCCAAGTTTTCAAAGTATTAAACAGACAATAACAACTGTATGCTGCCCTTTGGATCGGATGATAGTCTATCACAAAGAATATTATACCAGACCTAACAAATTCAAATGTCTTATCGCTGCTGGGTTTCTGGAAAGTCTGTAGCTGCATATATGACCGATATTGGCGTATCTATCACGAGCTAAAAGCTCCATCAATTGGGCTATTGGGACCCCTTGCCTAAAAGAGTATCAAAAAACATTGATAAATGCCAAACAAACCAAACCGCCATTATAATATTATATAACAGCAGAATAATGTTATTTCATTACAGTACATTTTTAGCCAAATATAATGTTGGAATATTCTAGACATCACATAAAATAATTTTAAATTATTTTAAAATTTCAATACAGACCTTGAATATTCCTAGAAAACGGTTTCTCCCAAGCATACATCTTGATCACTTTGATGTAAGTAAATAACTCTGATGTAAAGGCAACCTAAATAGTAATAAAGGACAAAAACAGGCTTGATAAATAATATATAGCCGTTGTTTCTATTTTATGCCTTCATTCTCCAATAACTTAATATTATATATTCTTTCTTGTGAGAAGTGTACCCATATATTCACAAACCATAATATATAACACAACAAATGCAAACTTCGTAGAGGCATTTGTGCAATATCTTTAAACATAAAAAAAATGTTTCATTTTTCGGTGGAACTTAGCGGTTTATATTCATTCTGATAAGGAAAAGACTAAGTACATATACATGTCAAAAGAGCTCTTCCAAGGTCATATCACCCGTTAGTGTGAACTTCTTAAGTACAATTCTGTCTGATCCTCTACGAGTCGAGTTTACCCTATCCTGAAATTACAGCTTATTGTTGCAATCAAACAAACATTAACAATACATAAGTCAGAAGTCGCATTATTGTCAGTGTTCTTGAGAAAAAAACAATTAGATCGGTATCAACTGACACAGAATGTGAGTGAAATTCTTCGTACTTTGAATACGAGTTGAAAAGCTACTCCTCTAAAATTTTGGTGCAGGACTGTTAATGAAACCATCTTTCCTTGAATTTTCAAAGCGATTTAATATCTTGTTTTTGTTTTTATTTGTTAGGGAGTAGGGAGTGAGTGTATGTGTGTTTGTGTGTGTGTGTGTGTGTGTGTGTGTGTGTGTGTCACCATTCCTCTAAAAAAAAGAAAAGGAGAAATAAAATTAGAGCAGATAATTTCTCTTTCACATTGGGTTTCCCGTCAGTTACTCACTAATTTTATAGAACTCAAAAATTCCAATTAAGCCTTATTCGTGTCTAGCTAGAAAAATATTGAAAGACTCAAAGTAGACTTCTAGTCATCCATATTGCTTACCCGCTTGTCCGTAATTTTGATGCTCTCAGCCCTGAAATCCATTGACTTCTTTGCCAATCCCAACTAGAAAATATAATAAAGAGGACAATTGAATACCTAATTAAATAGACTTGGAAAATAAAATAAAGTAAAACGAGAAAATAATATTAAGATATATATGTAATATATATATATATAATATATATAATATATATATATATATATATATATATATATATATATATATATATATATATATATATATATATATATATAAAGCCATAAAAACAAAAACCACGAAAATATAGTGCTCTTATTTTTGATAAAAGGAGTTATTCATAAAATAATTCAAGTGTAATTTTGTTCAACTTCTACAATATTGTTTCAAGCATTCGCTATATATCTATATATCTATATATATATATATATATATATATATATATATATATATATATATATATATATATATATATATATATATATATATATATAAACAAACAATTCAATACTGCCTGGGACTTTTAAAGTGAAAGCAATTAACAATGTTATCAGAAAGGATCAGCTTGCAATAAATAGAAAAAAAATATTCATGGGTTGTGTTTGCAAGAAATTAGTAAATTGGAAAAAAGTACAGAAATCCCCAATATCAGGGGTCATCTTTACATTTAGCTCAATGAATAATGAGTGAGTTTTTGTTGTTTTTGTTTAATTGTATGAACATGGAAGATTTCCATCAAAAAACGTCATGGAAAAATATTAAAATGAATCCTTATCTAGAAGTTGTGGACTGCAAAAAGTTATGTACAAAAATGATAACAAAAAAAAAAAAAAATTCTAAATACGATACGTTTTGGGCTCAAATCACTTTTTCAGCCAAAAACAAAACCAGCTAAAACAGTACAACTTCCTTCACTTCATGGAAAAGCGTCAATCACTCACCGCAAAAGGGTAAAATCCTATGATGATGACCCACGCCAGAAGGGCCCAGGGTCCCATGTAGACTATGCTGTATACACAACTCATGATGAGGATCATGGGGCCTCCAATGGCATAGGGACCCATGATAATTCCATACCAGATACGCAGACCATCGTTGCTGAGAAAGTTGACCACCTTTAAAGAAATAGTTATAAACAAAAGATAATGATAAGAGTAAGCATAAGAAAATAATCAAAAATAAATCTTTTTATTTAATTAATATATTATTATATTATTATTATTATTATTATTATTATTATTATTATTATTATTAATTATTAATATTATTTATATTATATATTATTATTATTATTTATTATTATTATTATTATATTTAATTATTATATTATTATTATTATTATTATTATTATTATTATTATTATTATTATTATTATTATTATTATTATTTATTATTATTATTATATTATTATCATTTATTATATTATTATTATTATTATTACTATCAGCATTCTTCGTTCCCCTTCATTTTGTCTTCATGTTTGAATGTCTAGTTGGTGAAGGAACGCCGTTGTCTTCCTCAGCTCTGTCAGGGCCCTATGCAGTTTGGTCTGCAGGGGTGTGGTCTCAGACTAAAAATCATCTCTTGCTGTTGTATATTTTGGGCAGGTCGGGAGTATACACGGTGGGCGTCTTCTGCTCCGTCACCACAATCACCATAATATCTCCGTTTCTATTTTTAAAATCTTGTGCATGTGGTGTTTCAGGCGGTTGTGTCCTGATTAGATTCTACAGATTGTGACTTGGTTTCTTTCTATTTAAACGTTTGATAGGGTAAATAAGTAGTATGAAATAGATTTTAAAATCAGAAGGGATATCCTGCCAACTACTCTCCTCTGTTTTTAATTTTTATCCCTGTGCTATAAAAACATTTCTTTCATTAGGTGCTTCCGATGGTCCAGAGAACTCAGTTGATAGAGCACTCGCTTCACAAGTAAAGGTATTTGGATTTCCCGGATGAAGTCAAGATTTTTTACTGACCCCCTGCCCACCCTGCAGTAGTTGGGTTGTCAGATCTGACAGAAAGTACTTTGTATTCTATCCGAGGGATTGCAAGAAATTTATATATCCTGTTTCACGGTATAGAAACCTTGATAAACTCCCGACTTTACTGACCCTTAATGGGTGTGAAGACTACTTAATAAGTCCTTCGCCTTCGGATTGAAAGGTCCTGGGTTCGAGTCCCACTCTCAGCAGCGCATTGTTGAGTTTTCTCATCATACTCAGGTGTAAAATGAGTACCTGGCCATTAACAGAGTTGTTTCTGTCGGGGAAAAAATACAGCCGTCATGTCTCGTCCTATATATTGCTGATGACCAGGGATCCCTTGACAAAAGCGCTTTGAGCACATTTAATGGATACATATCAGAAAAAAAGCTCAATTTCACCCAGGATCAAACTCGGTCTCTTTGAAAGTGAAGCAAGTGCTCTACAAACTGAGCTTCAGAGACCCCCAATGAAGACCTCATCCTAAGGCATAAGTTGTCAGGTGAGGATGTCTACATCAAAGCTGCACAGATCAAACGAGTAAAAATAATATCAATGATGTTTTTTAGTCTTGGGAATTTTTCTTTTTTAATTGAGATTTTTTATAGGGCAGAATCCACTAAACGTGCTAAGTGCGCTTAACAAAGGGCCCCTAACCATGAGCAACACTTAACATGTAGAAAAATACATGATGTCTGTTCGGCAATATAACTTTTTATTTCCGACAGAGACAACGCTGTTAACGACCAGATACTCATTTACACCTCAGTACGGTGAGAGAATTTGAGTTAAGAGCCATTTCCAAGAACTCAACTCTGCGCCGCTCAGAGCCCTGCTAAAACCTAAGACATTCCGATCCGAAGGCAAGTGTCATTCCACTGGACCACATAGCTGCACATAAGCTTAGTTGGAGTTGACAAATAATATTTGATCTGTTAGTAATAACAATATATAAAATGACTTTCAATAATAATAATAATAATAATAATAATAATATCCCAAAAAAGGATACAACAATTGAGCTGTATACTTTCAGCCACAAGTGTCTTTTTCTAGAGTTTTGAAAAGGCATACACATAAACAAAGCACTCACACACACAAACTCATAAACAAACAGAACACACATACACAACACACAAACACTCGCATACACACAAAAACACCAAAACACGCAAACATGCACAAACACAAAACGTAACAAATACACGCCTACACACAAACACATAAAAACATATTACACGCCTACACACAAACACATAAAAACATATTACACGCCTACACACAAACACATAAAAACATATTACACGCCTACACACAAACACATAAAAACATATTACATACAAATAAATAAATATAAGACGTATAACACAAAATCACGATACTTACATCACCCACAGACTTCTCCTTCAGAGCTTTAACATGTACAATCTTTTTGAACAAGAGTCCTAAGTAGCCATTTTTTATCCTGACAGCTGGTGTAGGCAAATAATATTGTTTGTCAGTTGTAAATAGCAAGAGATAGATAATCATAAGTAATATGTGGCGTTTGGGGTATTTCAAGTTACCAAAAATAGTAATGGGGCAGAGAGAGTGTGAGAGAGAGAGAGGGAGAGAGAGAGAGAGAGAGAGAGAGAGAGAGAGAGAGAGAGAGAGAGAGAGAGAGGGGGGGGGGGTAGGGGAGAGGGAGGGAATAAAAACCTATATTTTAAGTAATCAATAATTATTTTCAATGGACCTATATCTGGTATACATGTGAATAAATAACATTATAAAAATAAACCTCGGATTCAGCACAAAAAAAATTAATAAACTTTTTCAAAAGAGTTAATTACGGATTTGTTTATCATTTTTCAAGGAGGTAGGATAAGCACGTGTGCTTAGTGATCAAACTATAATTACCAGCCTCAATGTTGAGCGCCCAAAAGAACCCATCAGTGAATGCTTTGAGCAGAATGATGAGGGTGAGGAACGCTACGTAAATGATCCCAGACTTTACAGAGACGTCTCCGTCTGACAGATACTCTAGGAAATATCGGATGACCAACATCTGAAAATAATAAATGACAGATGACACTTGTTTAGCGCTTTTGTATTAAAAACCTCAATCAAAGCGCTTTTTCGAGATAGAAAAAAAAAGCCACACCGGAAATTACAAGGTACAGTTACGCACACTTTTATTTTTAACGAGCATGCTGTAAATGTATGAAAATAACGAAAGCGTGTCTGTGCCACATTCTTTTACTAAATCAACAAAACAAAGAACACGGAGCACAACTGATAAAAATACAACTGTTTTTCTTTATAACCGCACAGGATAACTTCTTCGGTCAGCAGAGAGATTGCAATATTTTTTTTAATGACGGCGTTATCACTAATTTTACACAGAGTTACATATTAAATGATACTTAATTAATATAAAATGATGATGATAAGATATGCGATGGAGAACTGATGATGGTGATATGAGATGATGGTTTGAGATGATGATGATGTGATGATGATGATGATGATGATATGAAAATAGGATGATGATAGAGTAGATGAAAATAAGACCATTAGTAGTAGTAGTATAGTAGTAGTAGTAGTAGTAGTAGTAGTAGTAGTAGTAGTAGAAGTAGTAGTAGTAGTAGTAGTAGTAGTAGTAGTAGTAGTAGTAGTAGTAGTAGTAGTAGTAGTAGTAGTAGTAAAAGGAGGTCTTGTGTGTTCATACTAATCTATTTTCCGGCTCATGTGAGAAAAAAAAGTGTTTGTTAGGGTACGGTCACATTGCTGTTGAGGAATTTGTCGAAAGAAGACTTCTACATAATATACAAAACAGCGAAGTAACGACCAAACTCGAATACTTACAGGGTTGGCAAGACTGAAGAAAGCAAAGAGAAGACTGGCAAAAGCTCCGATGATGATCCGAGTCTTGAAGGACTGGAACACCGCCTTGCCGAAAGACGCTTTCTCTTGGCCATTGATTTGGAGCTCTTCCTCCCAAAACTTTTCAATCCTGAGTGACAAAAATTGCGAAAAAAAACCAACAAATATATAGGATTGTTCATAAAAAGAAAGAACTTGTATAATAATAATAATAATAATAATAATAATAATAATAATAATAATAATAATAATAATAATAATAATAATAATAATAATAATAATAATAGAGCGCACGTATCCTCCACAAAGAGGCTCTTGGCACTTAAAATTACATCAACACAAAACAATATAGAAAGTACACGACGTCAAAAAAGAAATATTTTCAAACATTTCTTGAAAACAGACAATGATTTGGATTCTCGGATGCTCTGTGGAATGATGTCCCATACAGACGGACCAAAGTAAGAAAAGGACCTTGTTCCCGCCTTTGTACGAATGCGTGGGATAGCCAAATGGGTGGTGTCATTGGATGAACGCAAAGGTCGAGTTGTCGGATATTTCTTTAGGAGTTATGTGAGGGGCAATGTTTTTCAGACAACGATAAACTAGGACACGTGCTTTGAATTTGACCTTTTTCTCGAAGGAGAGGTAAGGCAGAGTCAAACTTCCGCCTTCTAAAGACTAATCTGGCAGCATTATTTTGGACCGTCTGCAGCCGCCTGAGCTTTTTTCCGATGACACCAACCAACATAGCTTACAGTAATCAAGCTTTGAAATAAAAAAACGACATATTTCTTGGACATCCTCAAAAGGAACTGTCGAAAGATTATCGAGCGTGTACTAAATGGGCAAAATATGGCACAAACTAAATAAAATCGACCATAACTTCCAACAAAAGTGGTTTTGTGGCGAGCGAACCGGCGGTCTCCAGAAGTGGGTGGAGAGAGAGCTCTAGAATTGACCTGAGTTTGATACGAATATTTTTGTATTCGTGGATAGCTCACACGGTAGAGCCACGCTCTCACCTGCCAGGCGGAGTTGTCGTAACAATAAGGTCGCAGGTTCAAACTCCACCAACGCCGCGAAAATTTTTATTCTCTATTGTCTTCTGGCACTTTACTTTTCTACTCACTTCATCTCTTGTTGTTACCAACATAAGTGCCTGCTCCACTCACTTTTCTGAATTAAAAATTCACCCCATATACCGGAGCATACTCAATGTCTCAATCGTTTCTATGTTATATGTTTGTGTTGAGAATATGGCTATTAAGCTTAACTGCTGGTCAAGTAACTTCGCGATGGTTTTGTGGGCGAAGCGAACGGCGGTCTCCAGAAGTGGTGTGAGAGAGCGTGACCTGAGTTGATACGAATATTTTGTATTCGTGGATAGCTCACACGGTAGAGCCACGCTCTCACCTGCCAGGCGGAGTTGTCGTACCAATAAGGTCGCAGGTTCAAACCCCACCACCGCCGCGGAAAGTTTTATTCTCTATTGTCTTCTGGCACTTTTCTACTCACTTCATCTCTTGTTGATACAAAAAAAAAGTATACACATGTATATACACTGATACACTCGAGCATTTCTGTCAAAGTGGGGCGCCAACAATACATTGGGGTACATTGTAGCCGTGTCGTTATTAAACGTAGTTTATCCGAAATAAAAAGGACTGTTTCTATAACTACTTTTCTATGCAGTGATCTCTTAAGATCAGTGCAATTATTTATTTATTTTAATGTTTTACAAATTCTGATTTAAGGAAATTACTGTTGAGATTTTGAAGAGGAATTTTCACTTTTTGAACGAATTCTTAGTGTTAGCTAGTCGAAGCCCTATATTATAGAGCGTGTACCTTAAATGGGCCAAAATGTGGCGCACAAAAATAAATAAATTTTAAAAAATCTACCATACATTCCAAACAAAAATAAGTAGTCCATACAAACGATAAAACCCGATGATGATGAAGAAGAAGAAGAAGAAGAAGAAGAAGAAGAAGAAGAAGAAGAAGAAGAAGAAGAAGAAGAAGAAGAAGAAGAAGAAGAAGAAGAAGAAAAAGAAGAAGAAGAAGAAGAAGAAGAAGAAGAAGAAGAAGAAGAAGAAGAAGAAGAAGAAGAAGAAGAAGAAGAAGAAGAGGGGGAGAGGAGGAGGAGGAGGAGGAGGAGGAGGAGGCAGAAGAAGAAGAAGAAGAAGAAGAAGAAGAAGAAGAAGAAGAAGAAGAAGAAGAAGAAGAAGAACTATGTGTAACCTTAAACGTTTATAGTCGAAGTCTGATTGATAGAATTAAGTGAGAACTAATAATTAAAATGGTTGTCTAAAAACAATAACAAAGAGTTGAGTGACGTCAATTTCATCCCTTCTATGTTGTATGGTTTATATTGCATTCTAAAAATATACGACTAGGCCACAAACCAGCACATACAGCAACGGACAGCACAAAGGAAGACCGTAACAAAGTTTTCTATAACATTACGAATTGTAATTGTACTACCGGCACGTTAGAGATTAATTTACTTTCGGATAGACAAAGATAATAGAAGGAAAACCAACAACGGAAACAACAGCAACAACAACAATACTATTAATAACAATAATAATAATAATAATAATAATAATAATAATAATAATAATAATAATAATAATAATAATAATAATAATAATAATAATATTGTATTGTAATAATAGTGTATTGTAACACGCCTGACCGGCGAGTCTTGTTTTTGTTGGCTCTTTCATTTACGTGTTTTGAGTGATTTTTATCTGACATTTCGCCTGGATTTTAATACCATCTGATTTGTGATAGTCTTGTGGTTTTATTGATATACATTTTAACGATTTCTAACAGAGGATTTTTCTAAAATTTTAAAATTTAAGTATGGATTTTCCAAAGTCGAACATAGTTTTAAACTGCTATTTGTTTACAGCCATATTGGAAACTTTATTCACTGTGC
>NC_088360.1:41444892-41489892 GCF_034508935.2 Berghia stephanieae
TATATTGAAATCCCAACATGAACTTCCGGGTTATGTAACCAAAAAAAGTGTTAAATGATTTCTTTATTTTTTAATTATAGAAATCAAATGAAGCAAACGATCCTCAAAAAAATGCGGACAATGAACAAAAATGAATTACTATGAATGCCAAGCAACACTGAATTTGCATTTTGACGTAATTTGTTGGTCAATTATGAGGATACGAACGCTGCTCTCTGATTCCTTGGCTAATCTCATCAAATCTGTTGTGAAATATAATGATTTCTAGTGATTGGTGATCTTCCTCTCCTGCGACTTTTCTTAAAATTAAACCTACCAAGTCAGTAGGCAGTTGTCCGTCCTCCAAAAGCGACGACATTTAGTTTATTGCAGCTGAGAGCGTTGTGATTGGTCTTTATTCACTGCATGGTTCTTCACATAATTGGTCACAATATGCCGAAATAGCATTTTAGCTGAAACAATACTGTTGTCTGGTCTTAATCTCTGCCCCAATAAACATCATCGACTTTATAACATCTGTAGGGCAGACCACACCTTAAATCACCCCCCCCCCCCCCCCCAAAATGTGAGGAATGGGAGAGATAAGTGGGGGAAGGGGATGGGGAAATCCTAAAACCACTTTTGAAAAGTAATTAAACTCAGTAAAAATATATCAGGGGATACAACGATTTTGCAATCAACCAACTCTAAGCATACAAGAATCCTGATAAAGCCAAGGCCAACGGACCAGAAAGATTGGTTGTTAAAGCAAGGTTGACTTTATCCATTATCAGTGGAACACGCTTAGATAAAGAGCAGAAAATTTGAGATCAACAAGAGTTGTTGACTCTAAGCATAGCAGAAGCTGACTTTAAAGAGTGTTGACATATGCGGATCCCACTGTAATTGTAAATTAAATGTTAACAGACTCTCATGCCACAATGATCACATTTCACTATAACCGTGAACTAAATCAATTACCGACTACCAGGGCGATAATAATAATCATAACCATAATATGACATGGAAATGTCCCAGTATCATCACGGACAGGCGGAATTCATTTCCGTCCAACATGATGGACGTTCGCGATCATTCAAATGCAATTATAAATATTTATAATTATATCAAAATCAGAGGTCGGACCTAATTCCTCATTATATAATAATAATCCATCCGGTAGTAATATTTTTAATTTGGTGAAAAGAAAAATATATGAACCGTCCACGAAGCTATCTACTGCCTGGCACTGACTAAACGCATTTTTAACATTTAGGCCAGAATATTTTGACAACTTAAATGTTCAATAAAAATAAAGTATTATAATACGAAATGGAATGGAAGCTTCAATTTAATCAACGAGAACGCCATTCTCACAGCTCTCATTCATCTTTAGTTTTTCATTCATCGTGCTTTGTTGATAAAGGGGAAACCCGAAACGTCTTCGTTGATTAAATTGAAGATTCCGTTTCATTTCCTATTGTTGTCAATTGTTATTTATTTTTTCGAGCTTCAAGCAGCAACACTGTCCGAAGTGAATAGATTAAAATTATCCAAAAACCTTACAGACTTTCCAAGCCACGAACAGCCTTTCATGTGACTTTGATTTTTCTCTCCATTTATTTCTTCAGAAAAGTATAATTTTTCATATATGTTTTGTTGTTGTTGTTGTTGTTGCTGTTGTTGTTGTTAGCTGAAGAAGTGTTTTAGCCAGTAACCGTGTTTAGTATTTTGTTCTTCTTTTTTAAAGCTGGATTCATTTTCAAGTATTACATTTTTACAAGAAACATTTCGAAACGGGGATGTTTAGTTATAACTAATGCAGTATTGAATCAGTTGTATGAATCCCTGTGGGGCTTATTTCGGCAGGCATGTCGTTCTGGAGGTTTTTCCTAGGTTTAATTGAGGAGGGAAATGTTGAATTTAAGTATGATTTTCTGTTCTTGTGTGCGGTGGACTTATTTCTTCTTCTTCGTCTTCGGTATAAAACATTCAGTGACGTCTTGTTGACGACTAATGCTGCTCTGTAGTTTACATTAGGTAGACCAAGAGGAATAAGCAGTTTTTGAAAACTTTTATGTTGGGCGTTAAGACAATTTCTTCTGGGAAGCTGTTCCATTTTTTGCTGTTTTAGAGAAGAAACTCGATTGTCTGTGAGATGTTTTTGAGGTTGGAATATTGTATGTCAGTGGATAAGTTAAACGCGCGATATGTCGGCAGGTCGAAAGTTTAGGCTGAAACTTGGATGTAATGTTAATTTGACCGTGGTGATTTTTGTAAAAGTTAACGAATCATGACTGTTGTCTACGGGCCTAAATTTAGATTTAATACAAATAAATTCATTCTGTGTAATCAATGATTACGACTGTGGCGTAAACTAATTACTTATTCTTTAGTGACCCCTTGACCCAACCTGAATTAGATAACATATATATGCAAAATAGGTGTAAATCATCATCATATTATAATTATAAAATCCCATTGCCGTTGAAGAAGCGGTTTTAAAATCGGTGGCCGATTGGGCAGAAAAAATAGAAACCCGCTAGCACTCTTACATGACATAGATCTTTTCGCATCCTATAGGTCCAAGAATGCAATGATCTATGCAAGAATGTGAATGAATATCAATGAATATCAAAGAGTAAACAAGTGTTTGTTAAATTAAATATAATCGTCTTTGTCATCTACAGATCCATACCTGAACAATATGGAGAGTTGATTCACCGTAGTTACTTCTTCATTCTTTGTGATAAAATTAAAATTATAAACACACACACACAATAAGAGGGCTTTGCGAATTTCTTATATGTAAAGAATCGTGGTTTACTTCAAATTAATTCATCCGAATGTTTTGTTTCTGTTTAATTTTTTGTCTGTTTTGTTTGTTTGTTTTTTGTTTGGTTTTTTTTTTTTTTTTTTTTTTTTTTTTTTTTTTTTTTTTTTTTTTTTTTTTTTTTTTTTTGTACTTTTTTGCATGACTGTAATGAAAATACTCTCAAACCGACGCAAAATATTGTCCATTACAACAATATTGAATCAAGCCCTTAATTGTGATCGGCATTCATACAAGTCTATACGTGCACATCGAATTCATCCGAGTAATTCATTCTAAATGTTGAATCAATTTAAAACAGCCTCATATTGCAAAGGGTTGAATTTTGCCCGGAATTTATGATTTGTTTTTGAGTAGGCCTAATAGCTAAAATCTAAAAGTAAAAAATATAATTGTGAGGAATTTGAAATTCACCTTGCTGAAATCAGCTTGAAAAATGTGGAACATTGGTCTTTATTTCAGAAAAATCGGTAGAAAACCAACTGTTTTACGAATAAATTTGAATTTTCAAATTGCATTTGTATATTATATCTAGTTTTTTTTAAGCAACTTTTTTTTATTTATCGATTTATTGATTTTTATATTATTTTTCACACCTCAATCAATGAGACGAACACGTTGATGTACTTGTTTGATTCAAAAGAGTTTAAAACACAAATTTCGTTTTTAGATTGCGAGTCCAGCCTTACTAATTAATTCATGAGCGTTGAGACAGTGACGCAACAATTACATATGTGCAAAACCACAAGGCTTTTGTTGTTACACAACCACTCGCCACTTTCGGTCAACTGTGTCCTTTGAAGGTGTACCGCCTTTACGAAGATATGCAGCATCGGTACTACCGAGATCTCGTTCATGGAGTCGAGATGTGATGTAAGAAGGCTGCATCCTGGTAACTTTTTTCTCGTATCTTGTCGATCGGTACGATTTCGTTAAGAGTCTATTATAACTAGAAAACAACATATTATAATAAAGTCAATCACAACAACCTTCATAATAGATCATCATCATAATAAAATCTCTGACTAATATAGTTTACACTTTGAATGGAATTCTTAAACAGTTACCACAGAACAGATTTTTGTAACCAAATTTAAAAAGCCTTGATTAGACAATCTGACAACCAAAGCTTCAAGTAGACAATCTGGCAACTCTAAGCGCCGACGACAAATACTACGATAAAAGCAACGATACCTAATTCATATGCGTAATGCAATACCTAAGCAACCATCGTTCTGAATATATTTGTATTAGCAAATAAAAATATATATATATATTTTTTTTTTAAAATAAAAAAATAAAAAATATATTTGTATTAGTATTAGGAAATAAGAAATATTTACTTTTTAAAAAATCGATTAACTTCGAATCGCAACGAGGGAAAATATATGACGTCTCGCTTCTTTTCCACCAAACAAATTGAGTTGCATCCAGGGAGCTCTTACATACCGGACATAGAATCCGCAGTGAAACCTCGTTTTGTCAAGGCTCAAGATTTCTACTTTCTCTTTCTCATCCAATGTTATCAGACATGGCGTGTTTTGATGAGAGTCTGTTAAATTTGATTTTTTTCCCTTTTTAGAATGATTTTTATGAAATGATTCTTATTTCCACAGCATTCTAACATTTCAGGATTAATTTGTTTGTGATTTCCAACAGGATTTAATATAAAATGGGGAGGAAGTGCTTAGTCGTAAATTGTCGAAGTGGATATCGTCCCACTCGCGATCATAATCCACCATCCGCATCAGATGAAAAGATTTCTGTTTATCGTTTTCCAACTGACGATGAAACAAAAAGGCTTTGGATTTCACGTCTGCCTAATGTATTGAAATTTGAGGATGTGACTGATAACATGGGCGTGTGTTCTTTACATTGGCCGAAAGACACTGAAATGATTCGAACCGTCGGAAGAGCCTTTCGACCTGCTAATCCACCTTCTATTTTCCCTAACGTTCCAAAATCTTGTATCCCTCTACAGGCTGGCAGACATACTTGTCGTACTACAGACAGAGCAACAGCAGAGTCAAGAGCTGTTGTTATTGATGAAATGGCTGAATTTCGTGCAAGAGATTCGCTTGATGGAAAGGATTTTCATGAACGCTTTATTGACATGCTTCTTGACCATCCTGTAGGAGGTGTTGTTGGATTTGAAAAGGCAAGAGGGCTCTACACTTTCTGTAGTATACGTAGAGATGGTCCAATCTGTGATTTTTCTATGTTTTTTAATATATTATCTTCCTCAGGTTCTCTGGCTTTATCATTTGAATGCTACAAGGGCGTCAGAAAAATAAAGAATTATCCAGACTTTATTTCTAGTGACAAGCAAGTGAAGTGTTGGAGTGGGCTTGATGCATTGATTAAGTATGTCATTTCCAATGATGAAGATGTTCCACAGGTGAAATTTCTACAACGTAATGTTCACATTTTTAATGCCTCTAAAAATAAACGCATTTACTCCACAGAGGACCTTTTTACTGCTTTTAGTTGGTATTCATCGTCTCGTTCTCTATATTCACAGCTTAGGAATTATTTACAATTACCATCCATTTCTACTTTACAGAAAATTACTGCTGTCAGCAAAAATATGAGTGATGCAGCTTTATTTACCTCTATTTTCAGGAGCATCAGTGAGCGCAACCGGGATGTATATTGATTGTGGATGAAATTTACATCAAAGCCTCTTTGTCGTATCGTGGTGGTGAAGTCTTTGGTTATGCTCATGATTATCCTGACAGAGCAGCTACAACAATGCTTGGTATTATGGTGAAATGTTTTTTTGGTTCAAAATCTTTCCTTGCCAGACTTGTTCCGTGTCATTCATTAACTTCTGAATTTCAATTTCAACAGGTTGCTGAAGTCATTACAACTGTGGAGGAATGTGGAGGAAATGTTGTCGCCATTGTATGTGATAATAATAGAGTAAATCAGTCTTTTTTTCAGAAATTTGACAGAGATGATGAGCAAAAGCCTTGGATTGCTAAATCCCCAATCTCAACTAATCACAAACCTCTTTTTTTGATTTATGATCCAGTTCACCTGTTAAAGAACATACGTAATAATTGGATTTCAGAAAGAACTGGTACCATTGCTTTTTCACCTTTAGATAGTCCTGACCCCACAGACAAGAAGATGGCTAAATGGTCTGATTTGATCGCACTATATGATCATGAAACATCTGAATTTTCATTGCGCATGTCTAAATTAAATAATGTTTGTCTTAGGCCTTCTAACATCGAAAAGCAGAAAGTTTCTCTTGTTCTTGATGTCTTTTCAGAAAAAACAAGTGCAGCCCTCAAGTCTTCATCAGCTTCGACACAGTCATGGAAAGATACGGCTATATTCATTGATAATGTGATATGTTTATGGAAAGTTTTCAATACAAAAGATCCTCTCCGACAGACTCGACTTCGAGATCCTGATATGGCAGTAATCAGGGATGAGGAGCATCACCAGCTGGATATTCTGAACTCATGGGCAGATATCGCATTACGTCTTACTCCACTTTCTAATCCTCGTATGCATTCTCTTACAGCAGATACAGCCAAGGCTCTCTTCTGGACCTGCAAGTGCTTTATTGATTTGGCAAATTTTCTCTTGTCCTCAGATAACAGTCTCCATCATGATTATGTCGCTCTTGGTTTTTTTCAACAGGATGATATTGAAAGCCATTTTGGTCACTTACGCAGATCAGCAGGGTGTAACTATTACATTTCAGTAGAGAATGCCTCACATACCAATACCATTGATCGTGCCAAGCTCATGCTGGAGAGCATGACAACAGATGTTGATTACAGTGGAGCACCGCATGCTTGTAATTTATGTGACCTTCCATTTTATGACAATGATATTTTGCTTTTAGATTCACTTCCAGACTTTCCTAGTAAACTGTCAACTGATGAGACAATGCCTCTTTTTTATATTGCAGGTTATATTGCATCGAAACACCCGGATCTCCAAGGTAACATGTCATCGTTTCCCACTGAGACTACTTCTTTTACAGCAACGCTTTCTCGTGGTGGTTTGAGCTGTCCTTCAGAAGGACTTTTTCAATTTCTCTTGTGTTTTGGATTTTTCAGACAGACAGTGGAGCTATCATGTAGGCGTAGATATCTTAATTTATTCAAAGAATTTCCTCGTTTTTTCAGATTGGACTGTTCCATACCAGACGCTGCAATTTCAAGACTCGTTAATATTTTGCTAAAGAATTATTGCAGGGAAAATGTGGAGGAAAGAAATGTTGAGCGGAGTGCAAGGAAGATAAGAAAGCTGACATCAACATAAGACATCATTATCAAGCATCCTTTCTCCCCCCCCCCCCCCCCCCCCCATGCCCCAATGTTAAATTTTTATGTCCATGAATGTGAATATTAATTCTCGAATTTCAGAGACACCCTCAAATAATTTTCTTCTTATATCCTCAGAATCGCCAATATTACTTACAGGGCCATGTATGTATTTCTATGTATTTATTTATTTAAAAAAAAAATAAATAAATAAAAAAATAAAAAATTTGAAAAAAAAAAAAAAACCTTAATGCGGCCACATTTTGATTGTGACGGTCACAAGCCCGTTAAACGCAGAGTGAGGTACAAATTGTATCATGAAATGGAATCATCTGGATTATTCTTCCAATGGATTAAGATTATGGTGTGTTTCTTATTTGGATAATATTTCTGAGGATTAATTTGTGGTTGTGATATTCATGGCATGTAAGTAGACACTCTTAGATTTGGATATTTTTCACTTTCTTTTTCTTACTAGACTACTTGTCAAGTTGTATTCCAACAATGTGAATAATAGCATTTCTATCCCTCACTACTATTACTCTTAAGTTAATAGACTTAGATTAAAAGTACATGTCAGTGCTAATGGAGAATATGAACTAACAACTAATAACAATGAAATATGAAATAGATATAGTCTTCTTAGAAATAAGTAGTAATCATGTCATGATAATCATCCTTATTATTATTATTATTATTATTATTATTATTATTATTATTATTATTATTATTATTATTATTATTATTATTATTATTAGGCTGCGGTTATTCAGAGTCGACTCTGAATAACTGTCTACGGTTATTCAGAGTCGACTCTGAATAACTGTCTACGGTTATTCAGAGTCGACTCTGAATAACTGTCTACGGTTATTCAGAGTCGGGGAGTCCACTCTGAATAACTGTAGACAGTTGACTCTGAATAACAGTCTACAGTTATTCAGAGTCGGGGAGTCGACTCTGAATAACTGTAGACAGTTATGAGTGATGAACTTCCAGTTACCAACCACACGGTTTTTCTGGGTTTTTTTCTTCTCTTCCACCTCTGTTTAACCCTACGGGAAAAAAATCGTTTTACTTTTTGGTATTTTCTTGTCTCTTCTGTCATGGCATTTTTTTTTTTTGCATCGGTGATTTGCATTGCGGCCGCAAAATTTGCAATTTTTTGCAAATTGTCGAGATTTTTGAAAAAAAAAAAAAGAAAAACAAAAAAAAGAAATATTTTTTAAAATATCGTGGGGACCAGTGATGATAATCTTCCGCGGATTTCTGGGATTTTAGGATTTGTTCATAAATGTTCCGTTGTTTTTTGTCATGTCAAACATTTTCTGCTCAGTGGTAGATCAGGGGGAAAAAACAATAATATCCCTTCTATCATTTTTTGACACCTCTGCTCAGTTGCATGAATTTTGGTGACACTCCTTTATTTATGACGTTAGTCTAGACACGCTGGCGCCAAATGTCAAAGGCAGCACAAGACACATGGTGGCCATGAATGAGAAGATGATCGAAAGGGAAGGGGATGGAGCAAAGGGGTGTAAATATTTGTGTACTTTTTAGCTGTAACATAATACATTCATTTGACGATTTTATAAGGTTTATAAGCGTGTCTTTTTTTTTTCTTCCTTTTTAAGTTTTGTTTTGTTTTTGTTTGATTGTTCTGAATTTGTTAATAGAATTCATTACAACTTGTGTCTAATTATAAAACAATTTTTTAAAAAATCAATTAATTAATTCTCTCTCTCTCTCTCTCTCTCTCTCTCTCTCTCTCTCTCTCTCTCTCTCTCTCTCTCTCTCTCTCTCTCTCAGCCACCTTTCTATCTTCATATTATGTTTATAGATATCATTTGGTAATAGAGAGATAATAAGTTAGGCTGATCGATTTAAGAAATGATTGTTTATAAGCTAATTTAAATTTGCTTTGTCGATGGAATATGTTTTGCAATTGATTAAAGATTCTTATTTATAAGCGACTGAAGTTGAAAAATCGCCAAGTTTTAAGAATTTGGCACTAAAATTGCCAAAGTCACAAAATAACCGTAGTAAACTGGTATCAAAACTCATCTCGCAAGAACTCAACTCGATAATTCGATAGGCTACTCAGCTCTAAATATCTGTAAACATGGTTATCCAGGGTCGACTCTGAATAACCATCTACAGTTATCCAGAGTCGACTCTGAATAACTGCCTACAGTTATCCAGAGTCGACTCTGAATAACTGCCTACAGTTATCCAGAGTCGACTCTGAATAACTGCCTACAGTTATCCAGAGTCGACTCTGAATAACCACTTCGTATTATTATTATAATAATAATAATAATAATAATAATAATAATAATAATAATAATAATAATAATAATAATAATAATAATAATAATAATAATAATAATAATAATAATAATAATAGTAGATCTTTATTGTCCATAAATATGGCAATGTGTCATAGAACTAGAAATATTCAGATTTTATGGGGTTTCTTCTTGATATTTCGTACTGTTTACAAAATAATAACTATCAATTTGAATTGCCCTTAATTAACCCATCTGTGATTTAAGCAATTATAATCAAGGTTAGCTATCATCAGAGTAATATGTATTTAAACTAGAATCATGAAAAATATAATTTCTCAATAAAAATAGTTGTAGAGAGGCACTTTTAAAAAGCGTTTTAAACGTTTCGTAATTCGTACAGATTCATTGAGGCCCAGTTTTTAGGCCTCCAAGAATCGATTCTCTTCCGGGCTATGTGACCTACTGTCTGTTCACCTCTAGGTTGCATCCTATCCACGACTCAGCCAAGCGATATGCTCACTAAAAAGAAAAAAACAAGGCGGCGGTTTAGGGTGGTTTAGATTCCGAATTTTAACATCAACAAAACAAAAAAGCAAGATTTTCCCATACATTCTCTAAAATAAAACACAAAATTAAGCCACTTTTGATATGTGTGGCTCTATCGGAATCACCACTGTTTTTGTTTGTTTTTTGGGGGGTTTTTTGTTTGTTTGTTTGTTTTTGTTTTTTTTTTGTTGTTTTTTTTTTTTTTGGGGGGGGTATTTGTTTTTCTTTTTTTTTTTCTTTTTTATTTATTTATTTTTTGTTTTTAAAGGTTCGAAAATAGGTAATCCATTCCTGTCAAAGAAAGCTTTATATAGGACTATTGGACTTTTAAAAATAAATGTCCTGCGGTTGATTCATCCCGACATAAAATATAAAGGCTGATCAAATTGAGTGTGTGTGTGTGTGTGTGTGTTTGAGTGTGTGTATATGGGTGAAAGAGTGTGTGTGTGTGTATTTGGGTGAAAGAGTGTGTGTGTGTGTGTGTGTGCGCGCGCGCGCGCGCGTCTGTTCTTGGTTGTATATTTTACATATTTGTACATTTGCCTCGTATATGTATACATTGTCACCATAGATTCTCAACTTTGTGTTTATACATTTTTATGCATGCCACGTCTGCAAACGAATTTCCATATTTTTTTTTTATGAATAAAGTATATATTATTATTATTAATATTATTATTATTATTATTATTATTATTATTATTATTATTATTATTATTATTATTATTATTATTATTATTATTATTATTATTATTATTATTATTATTATTATTATTATTATTATTATTATTATAATAAAGCTTCATTCACCAAATTATCCTAGTTCATCTAATCGGTTATTGACAAAATGAGGAATATGTTATGTTGTATATGCATGCGAAGAATTGAGAAAAGAGGATTGGGGAATAGAGTGCTACATGATATTCCCTCCTCGGTTCACCTGAGGACCCATTGTTCAACAGACGATGTCTGGGTATCTATGGGGTCTTAATCAGTTTTGATTACGTTCTGTATTGACAGACTGCCTAATTATAAGCATTGAATCTGGAATCGTCTATTCGTAGATGAGTTAAGTCATCGTTGCTTCATTCTGTAAGTAGGAAAGGGTTAAATGCTGCAATCTGGAAATCGATTTAAACTGTCCTCGTCTTGGCAAAACCTCTCAAACCTGGGACTTCGCGAAAATTCTACTAAAATGTGTGAATATAAACATGATCTTTCATACTGCGCATTTCTGCAGAAACGCAATGCTTAATACGCTCCTTACTTAATGAATAATCTAATTCCCCAGTGTGACGAGCGATTTTCTTTCACTGCGTGTTTCTTTATCATTCGTCAGCGTCTCGGTTCAAAACCACTTCAAACCTAGTGGACGAGACATATATATTTGCCAAGGCAGATTAACACCTCAAGTAAGATAATCAAAACATGGACAGCCTTTCTCCAATAAAGCTCCAAATCTCTCTAACGGAAATTCTGGTCGTTAGGTGGGAAACATTTCCATTGTATAACGGAACATTCACTTTCAGCTTAAGGCTTATTTACCTGTTCAAATTGTCTGCCCATTGTATTCATGCCACCTGCTAATTACCTTTTCCAAACAAGTCGCCATCGTGCATATGCCCTGAGGTCCTTGTCTCGTTCAAGAGTCGCTTAATTGCAATTACTGTTCTTGTCTCTCCGGCAATTCTCCGTTATTCTTTCTTACCAAAGCATCGGGATATCATTGGCTATCTAAAACAGGAAGATTCTTCGGATTGGCTATTCCCATAATTCAGACGCTCTTTTCCATTTCATAAAACCAAATTCATCTAGGAATCTTATCACACACACGCTAAGAAGCCCACGAGAAAAGAGCTATCTCTCCAATTTCAAACTTGTAAAAGTTTGTCTATCTCGGCTGGAGGTAAAATGAATTATTGGTTAACATTCAAAGTTGAACGAGATATTACTGTGAATTCAATTTAATCTATTATTAATATTATAGTTTGTGTATATATTTTAATTGTGCTATTCCATGGATGTTCGTAAGTTGGAATACCTGTACAAAACTATATCTATATGTATCTTATTCTATAGTTAACAGTTGTTTATGATCAATGTTATTATTTCATTTATATTCAATATGCATATTGCTTGAATGTCTGTACCCCACCGCCAATCGCCGGCCACACATCATAACCTCAATTATAATTAATAAAAATAAATAAAGAAATACCAGGGACACAACCCTGTTAAATTCTCATCATGTAAGATAGCTCGACTGTCAGTTGATGTTTAAACAATATACTAACTCCCATTATCATGAAGTTACTGCTTCTCCCTGCCTTTGTCGGCAAATAAAGGCTATTATGATGTGTCGCTCAAGGACGATTCGGTGGCGAAAGACAAACTCGATTGGCTCTAAGACCTTGTTGTTTTAACTCTTAAATTGAAGGTCCTTGTCCTGATCCTGATTCCTGGCCATTTTCCTGGTCCTTTCCTGTGTCATTGGAGCACCCAGTTGTGCCGAATCCCTGCATCCCAGTCCTTGAACAGCGGTATAACCCTGATGTCAGCCTAACTACAACACACTGTTGTGATGTCCAGAAAACTCTGCAAAGCAGGCGCCAACCCTGGAACTAGCTGATATATTTGCCTCAGTCAAGCAAGCCGACGGGATAAAGATAAGCCAAACGGGCTTATACCATTTTCAAATGTATTTTCCACAGACACATATGATTATATCAAAGCAAACAGATAAATATATAATAGATTAGATCCACTCAATTAGAGCTATTCTTCCTGATATTAAATAAATACTTATTCTTTCTATCTTTTCCTTTAACAATCTAATTAAACTTTATGTATAGAACTGTTATTATTGCATTTGGGCGTTACTATTGTCTTGACTCACTTGTTATTAATACAATTAAGTTATAAGGGATCCTAAGGCAATTCTTGATCTCCCCTAGATTAAACCTGAGCCGTTTGTGATAAAGGTTGAGTGGTGCAGCCGGTAACGAGAGCCATAGCGCGCATACTAGTTCGAATCCAGACCATTGAGCTATCGGTTGGACTCGATCCCACAAAATTAACACTCAACCCCCCACAAAATGGGGGCTCGTCCGGGATTTATGAATCTTTAATATAAAATAATATGTGAGTCATTAATTTAGATATAATATTTAAACACCCATTATTTACTTCTGCTACTATCTCAATTTAACAATAGCATTCTATTACATTGGGGCTCGTAAATATATCTACCTTAAATCAAACCAATCAATAAATCATTTGATTAATTAATTACAAATATCATAGGGAAGAAATCTTGTTTATTATTGAAAAGTCACTGTGGTTACATTTGAAATTGGAACATGCCCATTTTCTATATTTTCACTAATCTATAATTAGTTTACTAACACTGATTTATGATTATGACAACCATGTTAATTTAATTATGCATAGTTAGGCAACGTAATTTTAAAGCAGTTTACAAAACATAAATTGTTATTTCATTGCCACTTTTTTTATGCCATTGTTGCCATAAATTCTGGACCTTCAGCCGAGAATACCCCCCCCCCCCCTTCCGAGAATACCCCCCCCCCCCCCTTTCCGAGAATACCCCCCCCCCCCCCCCCCCCCCTTCAAAAATTAAGTTAAACAAATCTTAATTAAAAATTACAGCCACTCTAACTTCAAGTTAGGCCATCTTGCAAGTTGTTGTTTACACGTGTAACGGTAAATAGTATTATCTCTCTATTGACACGAGCACGCCAAATTAAGCCCCAGGCAATAACCACTCTTTCTAAGTATTGTGTCACTGTGTGTGTCATATTTTGAAATTTGGCTTAGCGAACCCTAGCACTTTTCAACAGTGTGTTGTCACTTACTTCACTATCATTCATTATCTGTGCTTCAGAATTCTTCATTCATATTTAACCCTTACTGGCAAGGTTCCATTTGTTTGCTTTCTGCCCTACTCTTTCTGGTTCAATTCCATCTATAGCATCATCCTAATTCACCTTCTGCAGTTGTTCAATCTGTAATTAATCAGCCATGGCTAATGGTGTTACAATCAGACGCGAGTTTATCCAGTTAGGAAAAGAATTGGGCCTTTCTGGTGAACAGTTATCTGCCTATGTCACTGAAAACGCAGAAAGGGAGATTACTAGATTAGAAGAGGAAGAGAAGCGTGCTAGATTAGAGGAAGAGGAAAAGCGGAAACATGAGCAATTATTGAAAAATAAAGATCTCGAACTGGAACTTCAACGCACCCGCCAGAAAGAAATTGAAATGTCGTTAACAAGAGACATGGCAGAAAACCGACTCTCTACCCATAGCCCCATTCCATCCAGTCAGGGCAATGGAAGCATTGATAAAGTCATGTCGTTCCCGGTAGAAACTTTCAACCCACACATTGAAGGGATTGATCAATGGTTAACGCGATTCCAGGAGTTAGCGATCTCGTATGATCTTCAGGAGGACAAATGGGCACTCAAAGCGTCTCAGCATCTCAAGGGCAAAGCCTATGATGTTTACTCTCGCCTGACACAGGACAACAAAAATAACTTTCAGGAGCTAAAGTCATCCCTACTGAGACATTTTGATGTCAGCGCAGAATCCTATCGTAGACGATTCCGAACATTAAAGAAGGACAGGCATGAAACATACCACCAGTTGGCAGATCATCTGCAACTCAGCCTCCAACAATGGTTGAAACTATCTGGCAACCCAGACACCTATGAGGGATTAACCAGCTTATCATGGTGGAACAGCTGAGAGATGCAATGCCCCTGGATGTCCGTCGTTTTGTCGATGAGCAAGGCGCTCATAAACTGGACGATATAGTAACATGTGCTGACCGGTTTGCAACAGCGCAAGAAAATCACCTCACAGAAAGGAGACAACACCGGATTCAAAACCCATCCACCTCACATGAAGATAGAGCTACATCTCCACCACCATATGAAAAGAAGAATAACAATAATCAATACGAAAGAAGTAACACAACACAACACAAACAACACGTATACTGCAAGAACTGTAATATGAAGGGACATTTGACAGAGGAATGCCGTCGCGACAACAAACGTAACGGCCATCAAAAGGGAAAACCTGTCAGTGTAAATGTAGGTCGCACAGTTGGGAACCACCCACTTCATAAAACAAAAGAATCTTCGAATCACCCTCCAGTCATTGACACAGTCAAGGTAAATGGACAGAATGTGACCGTTCTCTACGACACGGGATTAGACTATCACGCGGTCGTAGCACGAGACTTGGTTCGGCCGGACCAATTCACAGGCGAGATTATCGAGATTCAATGCGCCACTACAGACAGCCCATCTCTGCCACTTCCGATTGCTAATATCGAAATAACCTCTCCATACGTAGTAGGAACTATACCTGCAGGAGTACTAGATTCACCTACTTACCCTCTCATCCTTGGATGCAAATACGTATTTCTCGGAACGCCCAAACACCCATTTCACGCCTGTCACGCGAGGACAAGAGCACAGGATCAACGGAATATGCCGCCGTTATCACAAAATCCTGGACCAAAGGAAATGAGGAAGGCACAGACCGAGGACACGACTCTCTCACGCTACTTCGCCAAAGTGACGGAAGTTAGTGACAAGAATAAAAAGGGAGATTTCATAATACAACAAGAGTTGTTATACAGAGTCTCTGGCAAAAAACGCCATCAGCTCGTCGTCCCCTCTACGCATCGCCGACAGATTCTAGACATGGGACACAACATACCTTTCAAAGGACATGTGGGAATCGCTGCCACAACGGAGCGCATCTCAGCCCACTATTTCTGGCCTGGTATTTCGGATGACATCAAGAGCCATATAAAGTCATGTCAAAAATGCCAATGGAAACCAGATCAAACAAACACAGCTCCAGTAACCTTAGGTTCGATTAGGACTGTAAACTCTCCCGTTCAATACACGGGCGCAAACATCATGAGACATTATTCACGCACAAAGAGACGGAATAAAAATGATCTCAAACGATGGAATCAAGATGATACCAAGATAAGAAATCAAAATGATGCCAAGATAAGGAATCATAATGTTGCCAAGCAACGAAATCAGGGAGGAACAATAACTCCTGAATTTAAAAATGTTGGACAAACCAGGAACGCTTCACACTGTGAGAACGCTTTCTGCTCTATAAAAAGGACCCTGACGTCACTACCCGTGCTGCGCTTACCTGACACCAAACAACCTTTCATTCTGAGGACAGAAGCAGGAAAAATTGAAATAGACGCATCGTTACTTCAACCTGACCTCGATGACCCTACAGTCCTACACCCTGTTGCTTACGCAAGTAGAAAATTATCGCCTGCGGAACAAA
This sequence comes from Berghia stephanieae, assembly GCF_034508935.2. Lineage (NCBI taxonomy): Eukaryota > Metazoa > Mollusca > Gastropoda > Nudibranchia > Aeolidiidae > Berghia > Berghia stephanieae. The sequence goes on from NC_088360.1 coordinate 41,461,173, forward strand.
GATACTCAACAGTGGAGCAGGAATGTCTTGCCCTGGTATGGGCCATACAAAAATACCAAATATACCTTTATGGACGTCACTTCACTGTTCAATGCGACAATCAGCCACTTCTATTTCTGGCCACAGCTCAACAATTAAACGCTAAACTCATGCGTTGGTCGCTAATACTACAGCAATTTTCGTTCCATGTGGAATTCATCAAAGGCACTGATAACCATGGAGCCGACTTCTTAAGTCGCCATCCGGTATCCGATGACGCCACAACAGCATAACCGTACTTCCAGTACTATCTTATTGTCCACGTTTCTCAGATGATTTTAAACTAGACTTAATTTTAATCTCACAAGGAGATTTTTCAAGAGGGGGAGAATGTGACGAGCGATTTTCTTTCACTGCGTGTTTCTTTATCATTCGTCAGCGTCTCGGTTCAAAACCACTTCAAACCTAGTGGACGAGACATATATATTTGCCAAGGCAGATTAACACCTCAAGTAAGATAATCAAAACATGGACAGCCTTTCTCCAATAAAGCTCCAAATCTCTCTAACGGAAATTCTGGTCGTTAGGTGGGAAACATTTCCATTGTATAACGGAACATTCACTTTCAGCTTAAGGCTTATTTACCTGTTCAAATTGTCTGCCCATTGTATTCATGCCACCTGCTAATTACCTTTTCCAAACAAGTCGCCATCGTGCATATGCCCTGAGGTCCTTGTCTCGTTCAAGAGTCGCTTAATTGCAATTACTGTTCTTGTCTCTCCGGCAATTCTCCGTTATTCTTTCTTACCAAAGCATCGGATATCATTGGCTATCTAAAACAGGAAGATTCTTCGGATTGGCTATTCCCATAATTCAGACGCTCTTTTCCATTTCATAAAACCAAATTCATCTAGGAATCTTATCACACACACGCTAAGAAGCCCACGAGAAAAGAGCTATCTCTCCAATTTCAAACTTGTAAAAGTTTGTCTATCTCGGCTGGAGGTAAAATGAATTATTGGTTAACATTCAAAGTTGAACGAGATATTACTGTGAATTCAATTTAATCTATTATTAATATTATAGTTTGTGTATATATTTTAATTGTGCTATTCCATGGATGTTCGTAAGTTGGAATACCTGTACAAAACTATATCTATATGTATCTTATTCTATAGTTAACAGTTGTTTATGATCAATGTTATTATTTCATTTATATTCAATATGCATATTGCTTGAATGTCTGTACCCCACCGCCAATCGCCGGCCACACATCATAACCTCAATTATAATTAATAAAAATAAATAAAGAAATACCAGGGACACAACCCTGTTAAATTCTCATCATGTAAGATAGCTCGACTGTCAGTTGATGTTTAAACAATATACTAACTCCCATTATCATGAAGTTACTGCTTCTCCCTGCCTTTGTCGGCAAATAAAGGCTATTATGATGTGTCGCTCAAGGACGATTCGGTGGCGAAAGACAAACTCGATTGGCTCTAAGACCTTGTTGTTTTAACTCTTAAATTGAAGGTCCTTGTCCTGATCCTGATTCCTGGCCATTTTCCTGGTCCTTTCCTGTGTCATTGGAGCACCCAGTTGTGCCGAATCCCTGCATCCCAGTCCTTGAACAGCGGTATAACCCTGATGTCAGCCTAACTACAACACACTGTTGTGATGTCCAGAAAACTCTGCAAAGCAGGCGCCAACCCTGGAACTAGCTGATATATTTGCCTCAGTCAAGCAAGCCGACGGGATAAAGATAAGCCAAACGGGCTTATACCATTTTCAAATGTATTTTCCACAGACACATATGATTATATCAAAGCAAACAGATAAATATATAATAGATTAGATCCACTCAATTAGAGCTATTCTTCCTGATATTAAATAAATACTTATTCTTTCTATCTTTTCCTTTAACAATCTAATTAAACTTTATGTATAGAACTGTTATTATTGCATTTGGGCGTTACTATTGTCTTGACTCACTTGTTATTAATACAATTAAGTTATAAGGGATCCTAAGGCAATTCTTGATCTCCCCTAGATTAAACCTGAGCCGTTTGTGATAAAGGTTGAGTGGTGCAGCCGGTAACGAGAGCCATAGCGCGCATACTAGTTCGAATCCAGACCATTGAGCTATCGGTTGGACTCGATCCCACAAAATTAACACTCAACCCCCCACACCCAGCAGGCGACAGATGTGTAACCCAATTTCCATTCCTTACTTCTACTATACAATTCGCTGCTAGTCGTGCTTGATTTTTAGTACCATCACTCTAACAAGATCAGTCACAGCATGTAGTCATATACTCGTTTACATCAGAGTCGAGTGAGGTTATGATATGACGCTATGGGCCTTAGTTTTCTGATCATTGTAAGCTCTCCGCGTGAAATCGTTTGACTGTGTTACAAAACGAGACATCTGACCACCTGGTCACATACGGCTATAGAATAACGTTATTCTGTGCCGACGGTCGCATTTCTAGTTATTTAATATTGATTATTACTCTCACGCTCCGCTCATCTTTTCCACCTACATAGGCGACCCAGGGCTAAAATTGCAATCAGTATGTGTGTCAAACCAACTAACTGGATTTCAATTACCTGTGGATCAAGGTCATAATATGTGATTGATACCGTCTGCCGCCCACATAATAGTATAGGAGAAGTGCGTAAAGCTATGGGCACTATGGGAGTGTAATTGGATTCAATAGTCTGGTGTCACGTTGCCCAGCAACGGCGGCCATCGTGGTCCTAAACAAAGAAAATCGGTACTTTTTATTCCTCATGTCTTGTGATCAGAATGTATAAAAGTCAAAACATGATCAGATTTATAATGTGTTATTTCCTATGGATACGCTTTTATGCTCGTCGGAGAAATATTTCATAAGGGCGTCCGCTATTGTTCCGATAGTTTAGAGCCAGTTACTAAGTTACCATGCGTCATTACGAGGGAAGTGATGCTACGACTGTTGAAGAGTATTATGAGGCAGACTTAGTCGGCAGAAAAAGGAATCGATTCAGACCCGGTACCGGTAGATGCCCGAGTCACTTCTGCTCCGACCCGACCCGACGCGAAGTCGTCTGAGCCACTCGTCGCTTTGGTTTATTCGGTGTCGACTCTTACACTTCAGGACCTCACAATTTCATTTTTTAAATATTTTTTAAATTTTTTTTTTTCAATTAATTCCACCTTATTCAGAAACGACTTCGAAATGGGTTTCAATAGTCTGATGTCACGTCCGCCCAGCAACGAGCAGCTTGGTTCTAAACAAAGAGAATCGGTACTTTTTATTCTTCATGCGGGCTAGAACTTTTTCACATGTCGTGTAATTAGAATGTTTAAAAGTAAAAACATGATCAGATTTATAATGTCTTTCTCCTCTGCATACACATTTAAGCTCGTCGGAGAAGTATTTCATAAGGGCGTCCGCCATTGTATTTCATAAGGGAGTCCACCATTGTTCCCATAGTTTAGAACCAGTTACTAAGTTACTAAATGCCATTACGAAGGAAGTAACGTCACGAGTGTTGACACCTATTGGCCGGGTCCGAAGTTTTTTATTCTAAAACCAGTAGTCTACTCCGACTTCAAAGAAAAAAAAAGTATGATCAGAATAATGGAGTCGACTCCGGATTCAACAAGTCACATAGTCCTAGTATAACTAGAGAGAGACTCAGTGTGATTCGTACTTTAATTCTATAAGTTGAACCACTTTGAGACAATTCTCACGCACTATGTTATAATATGTTTATTATAACATATTATTATTGAATGCATTATGAAAAGCAATCCTCGTGCAGCAGACCGGTACCGGTCTATGAAATACATGATCCCATGCATCATGATAAAAATTCATCTTTTCCCATTATGTGAGAATTTTTGTTTTTCTTTCATTTTTCAACAAGTCACGTGAGCGCACTTAACGATTTAGACGTGTTAATACGATTAAATTAAAATTTTCATCAATTTGAAATAATCATAAATAAACGATCTTAATCATAAAAAGCATCATCATGTTGTTAGTTTATTAGCAAGCGCAAACAACCAATAGTGATAAACCATCAGGCATTGTAGCTTTGTTGGAAAGAATTAAACAAAACTGGAACCAAAGGAAAGAGAAATGAATAAACATAAACGTAGACCTCTTTATAGATAGAAGGACGTTGACGTCACCCAGGTCCTTTTTGTTGTCTTTTTCCCCCTCCCATCTACGTGTACGAGTAATTCTCATTTAAAGGTATTATCCAGACTATAAAATTCATGGTTACACAGAGTTTTGTGTTTTGGTCCGCTTTCATTCGGGTATTTATCATCATAATGTTTTAGGCTGTATTATAAGTAGTGCGGGGTGGTCCTTGGCAAGCTTAAGGACCACGGTCCTACGGTCCTTGGGAAATGAAGACCGCAAGGACCGGTCCTAGGACCGGTCCTTTTCGACATTGAACATTCCTGAGAGACTGTTGGAAATTCGAACCGTTTGACCTTTGAGACCGTGGGATCGTTCATTCTTGAACCGTTAAAGACCGCTACACGATGAAAACCGTGGTCTACAGGAGTAAAACACACGGAGTAGTCACACTCATTTCAAATTGTAACCTAATTAGAGAAGAGGGGTGAGGCCTTCTTTATTTGCTCACCGTACTTCATTGTTACTTCGATAATTTAATAAAATTTGAAATTTATCCCCATTAACGGAGATAATGGCATCGCCCAAGGCGTTGATCGAGTTGTTCGTGGCGTTGATACACACACGCAACTCCTACCCCCCCCCCCCTCCCCCCCCCCCCCCCCCACACACACACACATTAGAGGGCAGCGAGCATTGAAGAGTAAGAGAGAGACGTGAAGTTATAATAAGAGGGGGTGGATGAGGTAATAAGAGGGGTCGATGGTGACTTTTCGCCAGATCTAACAAACTCAGCTACCCATTCATTGCTGAGTAGACAGGGATTTAGAAAAAACTCGACTGCACCCGGATCGATCTCTGGCCCTTTGCGTATAAAGAGAGTGCTCTATCAACTGAGCTATCGGGTCCCCAAATATTCTATTGGACTTTTTTAAAATTCAGACGTTATAACTGGTTTTTTTGGAAGGAAGAAACTAATGAAACTCATATTATTTGATTAGTAAAAACACCAAACGAAATTTTAATATAATTGTATTATTTTAAATGACAACACTGCGATAGAAAGGAGTGGTGACAAGAGATGGACAAAAGAAAACAAAGAATCGGATTTGCTACTTGCTAGGTTCGACACACACACACACACACACACACACACACATACACACACACACACAAACACACATCTTTAGTAGTCACATACATTTCAAACAATAACCCATTAGAGAAGAGGGGTCATGCCTTCACCATAGATCATTGTCATTGCGATCATTATGGTGTAGTAAATTTTGAAATTTACCCCGTATAATGGAATCGTCCAAGGCGTGCGCCTCCTGTTCCCCCCATCTCACACACGAAAGGGCGGTTTGCGGAGTGAAGGTTGGTGGTCGTCTGCCTGTATGATCGTCTGTGTCGTTTAGTGTATGGCAAAGGGGGGTGGGTGCGATTAATTAAGTGGGATGGGTGGTGATTGGTGGAAGATAGGCAACCGAAGGCAACGAATCGCTGGGGAAGTAGTAGGCTATGGCGCGAGACCGAAGGTGATCAGACCGGTCTTCAGCGCGGCACTAGTTGAAAGGTGATAAGAAGTGAGGACCGCCGCCGGTCTTCACTATGGGACCGATCCCCGGTTCACAGCTAAAAGACCGTGGGACCGGTCCAAATGGACCGGTCCTCAGCGCGGCACTAATTATAAGTATCTGTGTGTAACACGAACAACTAAGTGTGGAATGTTTATGTCACAAAATTCATTGATCTGTGACACGTTAGTTGACATGATGATAATAATATTCTGCCTCGGCATTTTAAAATAGTATCATTATCATTGAAGGGTGACTTACTCCACACATTTTTAATACAACATATAAATATCTATTTTATTTTTTGGAATGACACGTATTAAAATTCGCTCTTCAAATATCGAGACCGATTTAAATGACCCATAAAAAAATTCCAAAAACACGGGACCTCAAGAGGTCCCCCCATCCCCCCCCCCTTTCCCCCCATCCCCCCCCCTTTCCCCCCATCCCCGCTCCCATTCCAACAGGGACTCTGATATCAGATCGTGACCAGTTCATGGCGGTAAAGGGGGAAAAAAAAGTAAAAGAAAAAAAAAAGGTTAGAGACCAATGATGTGAAGCTAAAAGCTTGAGGTTTCATATCGGGTGTGTGCTTTTACGGCCCATGGAACATTAAAAAAAACATAGGTAAAAGACTGTGTAACCAGTAACATCATGAGTTATTATGTATAACACATATAATGTGTACTTCTAATAATCAAATATTGATTTTGTTTTACTATTTTTACCCGGCATATTATGAGCGTTGCATCATCAGTACATATTTAATTTGAACTGATAGCAGGAAAGCATGAATAATCAATACCAACTTGTCATTACAACCTATCATTCTTTCAGTTAAGAAAAAATATCACGGTTTCATCATCTTCACCCTCGTTCATAATCAATCACCATCATCATCATCATCATCATCATCATCATCATCATCATCATCATCATCATCATCATGTTGTGAGCTTCTTAGCCAAGTGCATACTATCTATAAAAGTTCAATGTTGCACATAGTTTTGTGTGTTGGTAAGTTATCAATTCCGGGTGGCAGTGTTGTTAGTTTATTAGCAAGCGCACACAATCAATAGTGATAAACCATCAGGCATTGTTGCTTTGTTGGAAAGAATTTAACAAAACTGGAACCAAAGGAAAGAGAAATGAATAAACATAAACGTAGACCTCTTTATAGATAGAAGGACGTTGACGTCACCCAGGTCCTTTTTGTTGTCTTTTTCCCCCTCCCATCTACGTGTACGAGTAATTCTCATTTAAATGTATTATCCAGACTATAAAATTCATGGTTACACAGAGTTTTGTGTTTTGGTCCGTTTTCATTCGGGTATTTATCATCATTATGTTTTAGGCTTTATTATGTGTAACACGAAGTGTTAAAGTGTGGAATGTTTATGTCACAAAATTCATTGATCTGTGACACGTTAGTTGACATGATGATAATAATATTCTGCCTCGGCATTTTAAAATAGTATCATTATCATTGAAGCGTGACTTACTCCACACATTTTTAATACAACATATAAATATCTATTTTATTTTTTGGAAAGACACGTATTAAAATTCGCTCTTCAAATATCGAGACCGATTTAAATGACCCATAAAAAAATTCCAAAAACATGGGACCTCGCGAGGTCCAGGGGTTTAACGGATGCTCCTTTCCGATATGACATTTGTAACCAATCGCCTGAAAACGGTATTATGTCGGATTAAATCTGAAGGTTAAATTTGACTTTATTTATATATAAGACTCTATTCTTTACAAAAAAAATAGGGTTAAGGGTCACAATTGTTCCGTCCTCTCTATGTTAAATATTATTCAACGAATACAGAAATGCAGGCAAATCTAAAAATTGTGAAACTATTTTTTACAGATTAGTATACGAGTAACTTACAAACGTCTTTAAATTAATTTTTAAAAACTTCTGAAAACATTCCTATTCGCCATGGCTTTTGAGCAGTAATAATATTTTTGTTTTGTGTCTTTGTGTGTGTAGCGCCTTAGAGCACTTTGTAGATTCTGCTGTCTGAATAAATCAATTAAAACATTAAATTAAATTTTAAACTAATGGTAATTCTATCGCACGTTGACCCAAACGATTGTTTAGAACATCTGCTATGGCATAATGATCGATCTATTGACATTGGGAATAGCCATCTGACCAACCTGTTGCCAGATTCATTTGCGCGCACCTACAGACTTTATTACCTGACAGATTTTATTCTTTGGTGGCTCAAAAGATTCATCTCAATTTATGCTAATTTCCAAAATACAGTAATAAAATAATTGAGATATGAGTGTCTTTCGTAATAGCCTTTATGACTAGCAAATAATGAAGGTACTCCACTAGAATATATAAATAAATAAACGGCTCTATATAGAGGACAATATTTTGTTTTTCAAACTCCACATAGTTAATTTTCTCCATTAGTTCAGTTCAGTCATCTATTTATATTTAAACCTACCCTCTTCATCGAGGAAGGGGGTAGGGGCGATACTCAATTGGTAGAACACTAGCTTTGTACTCAAATAAATCGAGATCGATCCCGGGTGAATTCGAGATATATTTTTTTTTTCTGACCCCTCCTCCGTCTACCCAGCTGGGTCTGTTAGTTCTGGCTGAAAGAACTATGGGATAGACTAGCGTCCTATCAAAAAAAAAGTAGCAAGCAGTTTCTATTGTCCGTTTCACGCCATAGAAACCAGGATAATTCCGGCTCGATAGGCCGAATGGCTCTGAATGACTATTACTTTACTCTTCATCTAGCCATTCCAACATGAAAAGAGATTGACGAGATTGGTTACGATAGATTTTGTTCAATACAAAATAATTAGTGTTTTCGTTATTACTTTATGTTTAAAAAAAAAACAACAAAAAAACAAGAGATTTTACACTAAACAAGCTCAAAGCCCTATACAAAGTATCCCTGGCCATCAGCAACACCTACATTTTTTGTTGTAACCTAGACAACGCTGTTAACAGCTAGCTACTCATTTTATACCCGGGCACGGTGCGAGAATGTCAGTAAAGAGCCTTTTTCCAACGACTCAACTCTACGCCGCTCATAGCCGGACTCGAATCCAGGACCTTCCGATCCGAAGGCGAGTGTCAAACTACTAGACTACGTAGCCGCACAAATATAAATACATATTTAATCGAAACTATCTACATTGAACCCTCGTCCAACCGATTCATCAGTAGCATGGGTTGTTCCTGTTCAACTAACTACTAGACTAGATAATTTTATCTGAACCAGACGTGCTACCATTACACCACAGAGGTTATCCAATAATTAGGGCAACTTACTAATGTTCTAACTGTAGGGTATTTCGCGATTGTTGACAGTTTGAGTTAGTCCAGTTAGTCGGGGACAGGCTTTTTTCGTTACGAGGGATCTTAAATCGTCGTATATTTGGGTGGAAGTTTTCTAGCCAAAATGGAAACGGCTACTTGTGAATGTACGACGGTTACAGTTAGTAGTATTTTGGCGGAGTTAAGGACAAATTATGGGCTACTGCATGATCGAAACAATTTGGGAAAGTTTAATGGGCGTCATGTTATTAATATATGACCCCCTTTTATTTAAAAATCGCTTTTTATCAGATTAAAAGAGTGAATCAACCATTTATTCTGGTAATGTTTACTTACGATACATCAATATTAACATCCTGTTGGTCTTACTTCCTTATGCATACAATAAATACCAATATGAAATTGAAGGTAGCTTCAATTTAATATACGAAAACTGATCAAATGGACGTTTCGGGTTTCCCCTTTATCAACAAAACATGATATGTTTTGGTTCATTCATCTTAGCAACACCACTACCACATGATCTCATTCGTCTGTAGTGTTTCATTCATTTTGTTTGGTTGTTAAAGGGGAAAACCCGAAACGTCCATTTTATCTATCTTCTTACATTAAAATTCATTCAATTTTACACTGTATATATTTCTTCGAGCAGCAACACTTAATGCATACAATCAGGGGTGAGAATGACCGGTCACAAAAAAGGAGGACATTTTTCATCGTGAAGATCATGACCCATCCATGCGACCATAACCTATAAATTTGAATTTCACTCAAATTAACTGAGATGCGATCCAAAATTTGTCTCGCAGCAATTTCTGACACGGCTCTGTGGAATTTCAAAAGTTGAAAGTGTAATTACAACATTTGGTGATGTGGTGGTGGTTGTAGTAGTAGCTGTGGTAGGGATGATGTGGTAGTGATTGTAGTAGTATTAGTCGTATGGATGATTGTGTGGTGGTGATTGTAGTAGCTGTGGTAGAAATGATGATGTGGTGGTAATAGTATTAGTAGTGGTGGCAGGGATGATGTTGTGGTGGTTGTAGTAGTAGTGGTGGTAGGGATGATGATGGTGGTGGTTGTAGTAGTGGTAGTAGGGTTGATGATGTGGTGATGGTTGTAGTGGTAGTTGTGGTAGGAACGGTGATGTGGTGGTAGTTGTAGTAGTAGTGGTGGTAGGGATGATGTGATATTATTTGTAGTAGTAGTAGTAGTAGTAGTAGTAGTAGTAGTAGTAGTAGTAGTAGTAGTAGTAGTAGTAGTAGTAGTGATGGTGCTAGGGATGATGGTGTGGTTGTGGTTGTAGTGAGTGGTGGTAGGGATGATGTGGTAGTGGTGGTAGGGATGTTGATGTGGTGGTGGTTTTAGTAGTAGTGGTCTTAGAGATGATTGTGTGGTGGTGGTTGTAGTAGTTGTGGTAGGAATGATGATGTGGTGTTACTTGTAGTAGAAGTGGTGGTAGGGAATTTCAAAAGTTGAAAGTGTAATTACAACATTTGGTGATGTGGTGGTGGTTGTAGTAGTAGCTGTGGTAGGGATGATGTGGTAGTGATTGTAGTAGTATTAGTCGTATGGATGATTGTGTGGTGGTGATTGTAGTAGCTGTGGTAGGAATGATGATGTGGTGGTAATAGTATTAGTAGTGGTGGCAGGGATGATGTTGTGGTGGTTGTAGTAGTAGTGGTGGTAGGGATGATGATGTGGCGGTGGTTGTAGTAGTGGTAGTAGGGTTGATGATGTGGTGATGGTTGTAGTGGTAGTTGTGGTAGGAATGGTGATGTGGTGGTAGTTGTAGTAGTAGTGGTGGTAGGGATGATGTGATGTTATTTGTAGTAGTAGTAGTAGTAGTAGTAGTAGTAGTAGTAGTAGTAGTAGTAGTAGTAGTGGTGGTGCTAGGGATGATGGTGTGGTTGTGGTTGTAGTGAGTGGTGGTAGGGATGATGTGGTAGTGGTGGTAGGGATGTTGATGTGGTGGTGGTTAGGTAGTAGTGGTCTTAGAGATGATTGTGTGGTGGTGGTTGTAGTAGTTGTGGTAGGAATGATGATGTGGTGTTACTTGTAGTAGAAGTGGTGGTAGGGATGATGATATGGTGGTGGTTGTTGTAATAGTAGTGGTGGTAAAGATGTTAATGTGGTGGTTTTGGTGAGTGTGTGTGTGTGGGGGGGGGGGGGGGTGGAAGACTTCTCTACCAGAATAATTTATGTATTGATCTTATGAATTCTATATTTTTTTTAAAAAGAAGAAAAGAGAAATAGAAAGAAAGGCAAAGGGAAAGAGGGGAGAAAAAAAAGAGAGAGAGAGAGAGAGAGAGAGAGAGAGAGAGAGAGAGAGAGAGAGAGAGAGAGAGAGAGAGAGAGAGAAAGAGAGAGAGAGAGAGAGATTAAAAAGGCAATAGGTACCTACAACAGAAAAAAATCCAGACTCAGACCCTTCCCCTTCAACCATCAATTAGCTAATCAAAGAATACCACTGGTCTTCTGTGTCAATTGTGATATCTGGTGCCATTCTGTCTGGCCCGACGTCATAAAAACGGGACCGTCACCAAATTTCACGAGACTGAGCACAGATGTCAAAATATGACATAAGACATAATGGTGATTTTGTGGTTTTGAGGAAAATGTTTGACACGGCAAATTCAGCGGAAAATTTCTGAGAGATTCTCAAAATCACTGTTATTTATCCCCAAAAAATTTGAAAAAGGAGGAATTGTGATGGGGATGGGCGGAGATAAACTACCATTTAGGCGGACATTTCTCAGCCCTGACACAATAGAAATTGGGTAATTGGGTCAACAGGTCTGGTGGAAGTACTTTAAACAACCGCTTTCTCAAAGACAATTTGTAGTGGAAGTAAGAGATCTCGAAACATAATCAATCACGCCCCTTTATCTGAGTCTAGTGAGAACAAATCACTCAATGACGGTCGAAAAGCAATAGCAAAGAGCCGAGTACAGAAGGCAATTCCATTCATGTTATGTTTTTTGTTTTTTCTGAACAACCAACTATGTTTGCCCGACCGGCTTGAGGGTGTGTCACAAATCCGCGTTTTGATTGGTCAAAAAATCTACGAGTTAAATATAAATGTTAATGTCTGTGTGAAGCAACAGTCACGGGGATAAACTCCAGATGATCAGCTTGAAAGTAGTGACGTCACGCCCTCTACTTTTCTGGTTTCAAAATCATTGAAAGTGTGTAAGTAGCCAGTCCTTCGGGGACTAATAATGGATCGGTTACATGTTGAATCAAAGGGTGCCATTTTTAACTAGTTTAATAGCAAGATGTATAGACAGATTCTAAGGATTACGTGGCGTAAAAGAGAGAGGTTGGATGATATTTATTGACGACCAGCATATATTTAGACTAGAAAATAAGATGCCATCACTCTGGAACCAGAAGATCATAATTTACACAAGTTAAGTATTCAGTCCTCCGGAAGAGTGGTTATACACTTTCAATGAGATGGGAACCAGTGTTTTTTGACAATACACTTTTCTTCCCTATGGATAGTATGCGCTTGGCTAAGAAGCTCATAACATTGCCATCCGGAAGTTTAACGGACCAACACACAAAACTATGTGTATCCATGAACGTTTATAGTCAGGTTAATACAGTTCAGTGAGTATTACTCATAACCGCGGATGGCAAAATACCACTGGCGGTCGGTCTATTGAGCGAAGTTGTTTTGTGCCGCCCTATATTTTTCAAATTTAGCAGATACTGCTTTTCGTCTCAATTTTTGCATATGCTGCTTTCTGCTTAACACTCGCACATCTCTCCTGTCTTACTAGCCATGATAGGTACGAAGGTTGTGCGTCATCACAGACGGCTCTCTTTTTCTTGTTGCCCCACGCGAGGCGAGATAACGTGTGACAATGAGCTGAGGGTGGGGCATGGGGGCTAGAAGGAGCCAAACAGTCAACAGGCCGCCCAAGTATTTTATATAAAAGACTGTTTTCTTCTGTTTTCAAACCACGGTTATCCACTTCCCACCACAAACAACTGATACTCTTTACTGCTAAAATAACTAGGTCAGGCCGGCAAATTTAGTTTTGCACACCTTGGGGTCTGACTTGGGAGAAATCAAAACCATATTAGTTTTTTCATTGGAAGAACAGGTTTCTTGTAATTAGACGATACGGATGAAGAAAATGTCAATAAATATAGATGTTATGCTATTCGTTTGGCTGAAATGGATTTTAATCATCAATACGAATATTACACAAATCATTCACCGAGTAGAGCCCCATGATGCTATAAATAAGAATCCCAGTCCATTAACCCACAGCTGACACACACAGCAGTTCAACTTGTAGTTATGTTATTGTTATTGTCTTTGGAGTAGATAAGTAGTGCATTGAGCTTTGCATTGAGGTTGGATTTTCTATTCCTTCTATTAATGACTGTTATCACAGTTGATATTTGAAGGAAGAAATTTTATATGACGGTCTAACTGCTGTTATGTTGTTCTTTTTTTAAAAATGATATTCACAAATCTCAATGCACAATACGTGTATCGCAATCCATACCGAAACAACTATGAAAGGATCAATAGATTCAATGATCGGGTTATATACAATTTTTTTCTCTAGAGGTAAATCGACAAATGGACCTCTTTTACATAATATATGCCCATCGTAAATACCAGTTACCTGAGTATATCTCTTTAAAATTCAAACCACACTTCCCCCCCCCCCCCCCCCCCCCCCCCGTTTTTTTTCACACAAAATAAACACGCATTCTAAAAAAATAAACCCACTAGAACATTGATTTTGCGCAATATCCACTGAGTGAGCTCAAGACACTTAAAAAGGGCTCCTAAGCCAATAGAAAAATGAAGACGAGACATGATGCCTGTTGGGCGAGATAACATTTTCCTCCACCACAGACAACACTGCTTCCGGTCTGGTACTCATTTTACACCTGAGTACGGTGAGAGAATGTTTTCGATCCATGCCGCCTTAAATAGACCTGTCATCGTGGTTTTTCGCGGCCGCAATGGCAAATTTGCGGCCGCAAAATTCGCACTTTTCCGCAATTTACCGCAAATTTTACAAATTTCATGAAAAATCTAAATTTTTCACCATTATTTAACCCGAGTGGTTTTTTTAAAGTGGCGAATTTCCGAAAGTCAGCATCGTCCCTTTCTTTCATTTTCTCATAGCTCCTGGTCTGTTTAAACTGCTACTGGAAGCTGCCCAGTCTGGTTTTTAAACTGCCATACTACTAACAGACGTTACATTGCAATTAAAAGGAGTTTTTCTACTTTCACTTTCACCTTAGTGACGAGTGACGCTATTATTGTTATCTTCAATTGGTTTCGCTACCGGCGTTCTTTTCTCTTACATCTACTTGTTGATTACAAACTCGCTATGGACAAGTTCCTTGGTTTAGACATTGTAGGGAACAGTATGCCTTTTTATGTTGTGTGTTTGTGTGTTGGTGTGTAGTATCTCGATCGAGGCTGTTGTGAGTTGTTGTCATGATGTTCCGTTTGTGATTGTGACGTCATATCTTGTTGGCCACCGTATATAAGCGGCAGTCACCGCTTACTCTCTCTCTTTGACCATTTGAATCTACAACGTTCCTAACGGATAATCAAAATCTAGGTATGTGTACTTAGTAAATCGGGAACTGCCCACTTCGGTGGAGATTCATGCCTCGGGCATATTATTTATTTATTTTATTTTCTCATCGTGAATGAGATGTAAAAATCTATTCACGACAATTGGCGCTGCGACTAATAAAGTTTTACAATTTTCACTGTGGTTTTAGTGTAACTGTAAAATTTCGAACCCTGCCATGAAAATCGTGCATGGAGACACCACGTGCATGAGCACGGGAATTAGTTTCATAAAAAAGAGTTCTGTAAACAAGTCCGTCGTTAGTTAGCATTGTTCTAAAATTTCAACGGATTATGTTTAGATGCGCCGCGATATTTTTCCTCTGGATTACATGGGAGTTGGTGGATGCTACCCAACCAGAGAGGTCTTAACTGCTATTTCTGCAGCTATTCGCCGTTTTAGGGGTCGGCAATTCTCAACTAATTATCAGTATTTCAGTGATTTAACTACGATAATATTTAGAGAGATTTTCACTCTACAAAAAAGGAACAAAATATTGGTGAGTACCTTTCCCATTTTCATTGAATTGTTATTTGGAAATGCTTTAAATGACTAGGAGATGAGACCTACTATGCATTATTCCTTATAACTATCTGCTGATCTGGTGAACCACTCATAAAATAGGTGTCATGGTGTTTTTACTTACACAAGAAGTCGTAGTCGATGTCTAAACTCCTGAGTTTAATAAATCATGACCTACCATGCATACAGAGTAGGGTGCTTATCTTTTATGCATGAGACTAGAGTCTCAATGACTGCTATCTGGAGTACTATTCCTATGCATTGCATGGCTCCCAGATTGCTGGTCAATTACCTCTATCTCTAGTTCTTAAGTCAACAGTAACTGGACTCAACTCAGGTAGACTAGCTAACTAGTCTCTAAGCTGTAAGTGATAACACCAGAAGATTACAACAGAGGTCGAAGTCTATGTCTAAACTGAGTTAATCAAGACCCACCATGCATACAGGGTAGGGTGCTTATCTTTTATGCATGAGACTAGAGTCTCAAGGACTGACATCTGGAGTACTATTCCTATGCATTGCATGGCTCCCAGATTGCTGGTCAATCAGCTCTATCTCTAGTTCTTAAGTCAACAGTAACTGGACTCAACTCAGGTAGACTAACTAGACTAAGTTGTAAGTGATAAATCACTTAACTAGCTGAACAACCTACACAGGCTGCTAGTTTTGTCTCACCAGACAGTAGCGTTCATCTTCATTTACATGTTCCTAACAACCCCTATTAAGTATAGGATGTTTATCTGAACTCTTTACATCCATACTCTGGAAAACATATCCATCAGAAGGCGAAGTCGATGTCTAAACTCCTGAGTTTAAATCATGACCTACCATGCATACAGGGTAGGGTGCTTATCTTTTATGCATAAGACTAGAGTCTCAATGACTGCTTTCTGGAGTACTATTCCTATGCATTGCATGGCTCCCAGATTGCTGGTCAATTACCTCTATCTCTAGTTTTAAAGTCAACAGTAACTGGACTCAACTCAGGTAGACTAGCTGACTAGTCTCTAAGCTCTAAGTGTTAATACCAGAAGATTACAACAGAAGTCGAAATCTGTCTAAACTGAGTTTAATCAAGACCCACCATGCATACAGGGTAGGGTGCTTATCTTTTATGCATGAGACTAGAGTCTCAAGGACTGACATCTGGAGTACTATTCCTATGCATTGCATGGCTCCCAGATTGCTGGTCAATTACCTCTATCTCTAGTTTTAAAGTCAACAGTAACTGGACTCAACTCAGGTAGACTAACTAGACTAAGTTGTAAGTGATAAATCTAACTAGCTGACCAAGCTACACAGGCGGCTAGTTGGGTCTCACCAGACAGAAGCGTTCATCTTCACTTACATGCTCCTAACTACCCCTATTAATTATTGGACGTTTCCCTGAAACTCTTTCCGTCCAATATGTGGGACATTTAGCTCACAAATTACCTGTCCCAGTCACCAAATTGTCTACATACCCCAATCTAATATGACAAGAATAGAAAACCCTAAATTGTCATAAAGTTGGCTATGGCCTAGTTTCAATCCATGTGAGCAGTTTCACTGAGACAAAATCTATTCATATTGTTCAGTTCATTTAAAATGGATTCAAAAATCATGATCAACTCAATCTCATCCAAAGATCTTGCCAGATCTTCATTGATCAGCAAGTCACTGGCTCGCAAAGTGTTAGACCTGCGTGCTCAGAAGGGTTTTCTAACTAGAGACGATTTGGAAGATAAGGTTGCTAACATCAAAATGTTAGATCTTTTTGATTTTGCGGTTCCGTCTACCGGTGCTTGGGTAAATCCTGAGGAACCAGCTGCCACAGCTTCCCAGGCTAGTACCCCGGATAAATCATGCCCATTGGATAACTTGAGTAGCAGTAATGTAGACCTGCGGGGCGAACCGTTCGAACCAAAAAAACCTCGCTCGACGAGCCGTTTCGCAACCCGAAATGGTTGCTACTGATAAGTCGCGAGGAAAGGCGAATGATGCTTCAGGTGTAAATCAAAATGGCGATATGAGACTTTTCCCACGTGAAGAGTTTCACGACTCACCAAGCATGTCACGCCGAGCAACCTTTCCGCTGTCCGATCAAGAAGGGGTGCCTTTTTCACAGGGGGGTAAACTTGGTCGGGATCCCTTTAAGGGGGATCTCCAAGGTAAAGGTTATGACCCGGTGAATATTCGCAAGAGGGATCCCTACCTCCACTTCTCAGAGGAAGATATAGCACCAATGCACATGAGAGAGGAGCAAAGGAGTAGAAGAGATCCAGTAAGGCAAAGTAGGACAGCGCATATGATGCCATCAGGAAGGATGCCCCCGATGTACGGTGATGTCCAAAATGTGATTGATATGTACAACGAACGTCAGAAGTGGAGAGACGAAGCAAGACAGTTGCCATATCGTGACGTCCCGTTTGCATCCCGCAACCCTGATAACAAGCCCAACTATGAGATGCCAAATGAATACTCATACATGCTTCCCCCATCCAGAGTGCAGCTACCAAGATCAATATCGTTTGATGGAACTGGAAGATGGGACACATTCGTATATAGTTTCCAAAATTTTTTGAAGTATCATGATATCCAGCACCTTCGTGATCAACTGTATTTCTTAAACTTAACATTGGAGGGAAAAGCCGCGGATTACCTATCGCGTATCCACCAATCAACAGTCTTCATAAATATTGAGGAAGCATATGGGGCTTTAAGGAATAGATTTGGCGGCCAACAACTGCAACATGCAGCATTGATACAATTCAACAGTACCATCCAGGCCGAGAAGGAGGATGTTCTGGACTACACAGACAGACTGTGGGAACTGGCACTCCAAGCTTTCCCAGGACAGAGTTGAAAAGATGAAATTCGACTATGGAATTAGAAGAGGCAAAAAGTGCACCTTGAAGACAGAAATTAAAAATTAAAAACGTTTTATAACTGAATGCCATCCTGATCAGTCCTGCCAGCATCATTGCAGATTTAATCCTCGGTGCAGTGTTATGTGTAAAAAACAGAAACAAGCTTTAAGAAGAATGGTCAATCAAGAAGCCTCCAACTCTGTCATGACTCATTTCTGTTGCTATGTACAAAAAGAAAAACCCCAGACCCTGGAAAGAAACAACAAAGTATGTTTGACTGTCTGGAGCAACATCACGGTCTGTATCAACTGAGCAGAATAGCGAGTCGATGCCACCACTGTCAACATGGCAGTGACAGTGATGAAGGGGTTCAATTCCAAAGAAAATACCAGGGAAGCTCAGCCTGATGATACTGGACTCGAACCAAAGGCTGAAGGAGAAGGGTAGAGGTGACGCCTCACCTCCCCATCAAAGGGTAGAGGTTTCACCTCCCCACTAAGAAACTTCTCACATCATGATGACTCAAGGGCACAAGGGACTACTAGAGACACCTGGAGCAGACACCATGCACAGGGAGCCTGATGACACCCCAAGCAATCACAGGTTTGATGACAGCTGAAAAAAGTGCCCTGAACCCAAGACCTGATGATACCAGGGTTGGAACCCCTCAGAATCACAGGCTTGATGATACCTGGTGTAAGCCCCCCTGAACCCAGAGACCTGATGATACCAGGGATGGTACCCCTCGGAATCACAGGCGAGGAAGGGAGAGAGCTACCCAGAGGCCCATCTGATCATGGCTTAAGAACCCGACCCAACATGATGGAATCAGAATAAGCCAAGATGGTAGAAAGAACCCATGAGGGTACCATGATGACCATGTGGGCCAGGAAACCAGGGTAGTGGTACCCCTAATGAACTGATAACATGAACACCTGAGAATTCACCTCAGTCAGGCGAGGGAGGGAATTATGGCTATACATCAGAAGGTATTTTATTACCTCGATCAGGTGAGTCAGAAGCATAAGCTTCAAAATGATGATGGATACCACCTTGTGGCAGGACCTGTATTATAGACATTAACATGAATTGGTAACGGACATGGTTCCGACTATGCTTTTAAAAAAAAAAAAAAAAAAAAAAAAAAATTTCTGACATTATCCCTGGTCATCATCATCTTGTCAATCAATTAATAAAGAGCTCCCCTATCCTGTTAGCAATAATGTAAATACTAAATAAGCTCAATTTTCAGCTGCATTGTTTTAAAGAAAAAATGAGACATATCCACCCATTTACAAGTGCAGGAAGCAACCACACTGATATTGTCTTACAATTTTGATTGCTTATGTTCCCAATTAAATTTAAAATATTACATCCCTCCTAACATGTTATCTTTTATTAATTGTGGTCCAACTTTCATAAGTACTATGTTCTGATATGGATATTTTCAGTAATGTTTTGTGGATTTTTATTTCAAGTTTTCAAGCCCCCGGGAAGGGAGATTTATTGTTTGTTGTTATTTCCCCTGTTTTATGGCTCAATTGGAGCAACGCCTCATAAGGTAAGAAGTCTTTTTTTTTCGTTATAGGATGTCAAACTGGAGAATGAGGTTTGTTTTAGAAGGGGGAGGAATGTAGGGAACAGTATGCCTTTTTATGTTGTGTGTTTGTGTGTTGGTGTGTAGTATCTCGATCGAGGCTGTTGTGAGTTGTTGTCATGATGTTCCGTTTGTGATTGTGACGTCATATCTTGTTGGCCACCGTATATAAGCGGCAGTCACCGCTTACTCTCTCTCTTTGACCATTTGAATCTACAACGTTCCTAACGGATAATCAAAATCTAGGGATGTGTACTTAGTAAATCGGGAACTGCCCACTTCGGTGGAGATTCATGCCTCGGGCATATTATTTATTTATTTTATTTTCTCATCGTGAATGAGATGTAAAAATCTATTCACGACAACATGAAGAAGGCAAAATGTGCTCGCCATGTCACTGCACACCAGCGACACTCAGAATACAGCCAGTGGACCCACGTCAGTGGTTCAAAGCTATTCTGCACACCATGCAACAAGGTTATTGACCACTTACGAAAGTCTTCTGTGGATAGCCACCGCAATTCCGCAGACCATAAAACAAAAGAAGAAAGAATGAAGAGGTCACATGCCACTGACGTGGATGAGAGTGAAGCGGTGAAGAAGCAGAGGACATTGGATTCTGTTTTGAAGAAACCGTCTACAGTTTCAACGCAAGGTGAGTGGTGCACCCTTTCCCTCTAAATGAGTACTTAGTTTTGGGTGGATATTGCTCTATAAATCTATACAATTACAACTATATAAAAGATGAGGGTATTATTATTACTATTATTATTATTATGATGATGATGATGATGATGATTATTATTATTATTATTATTATTATTATTATTATTATTATTATTATTATTATTATTATTATTATTATTATTATTATTATTATTATCATTGTTGTTCTTTTTATTATTACTTTGTGGTATAGTGAAAAGACACTTGCTTTAGGATCGGAAGGACCTGGGTTCGAGCCTCGCTCAGTGCATAGTTGAGTCCTTGGAGAAGGCTCTTTACTCACATTCTCTCATGAAATGGAGGTGTAAAATGAGTACCTGGCCGTTAACAGCGTTGTCTCTGTCCGAAAAAAATTGTAATATCCCCTAACAGGCTTCATGTCCCATCCTACCTGTTAAATGTTGCTGTTGGCCACGGACCCCTTGTAAAGTGCTTTGAGCACGTTTAGTGGATGTTGCGCCATATAAAGCTTATTTTTTTTAAGCTATTCATATTAACAAACTATTTTTTAAATTTCTTTCTTTCAGCAAGAAATGATATCTGCAATGAAGTTGTTTCAATGTTTGCTGCAGCAAACATTCCCTTATCGAAGGTTGACCACCCAGCAGTCAGAAACTTCTTGCAGACAAGAGTTGAAAACGGTGGTGCCATTCCACAAGCTCATCAGCTGCAGGAATGCTACTTAAAGAGGGAGTTCACCAACAAAAAAGAAGTGGTGTATAAGAAAGTTATAAACAAGCCTGTGGCCATCATCTGTGATGAAATGTCTGATGATGTTGGAAGGTGGGTTTTGTTTTTTGTTTTTGACTGACAATGTTTGTAGAAACTAAAGCGAAAGAGTAATTTATATATAGGAGTAGGAGGCAGGTGAATACACACACACACACACACACACACACACTCACGCACAATCATATATATATATATATATATATATATATATATATATATATATATATATATATATATATATATATATACCACACACACACACACACACATATATATATATATATATATATATATATATATATATATATATATATATATATATATATATATAAATATATATATATGGGCGTACTACACAACACAACATACACAGTGATCAGTTCGAATCCTTAGTTTGAATTCTATAATTAAATGCTGAGAGCAATTATGATATCACTTTTGCATCCTTCCCTATATGTTATTTTGTGTTTCTCTTATTTGTATCGCCTATCTTTTCAGGTTTGTCCTCAATGTCTTAGCTGCACCACTGGAACCCTTGAGCGCTGATGTGGACAAAGTCCAAAGTTACCTCTTGGACACAAGATTTTTGTCTGTCACAAACCACACAACCGTTGCGACGGCCATAATTGAATGCTTAGTCTCCACTGGCATCAAGTTTACTGACGTCGTCACCGTAAACACAGACAATGCAGCATACATGAGGAAGGCTTTCAATGATGTATTGAAAGGGCTCATGCCAAATGCTACGCATATCACATGCATGGCTCATATCATGAGCCTAGTGGGTGATGCCTTCAGAAAGCCCTTCAATCGCACCAACAAATTCGTCAAAGCTGCAAATGCGATATTTTGGAACGCCAATGCCAGAAAGGCAAGATATCTGCGATTCCTGACACCACTCGTCAAATCTCCAAAGATGCCTCCAAACCCAATCGCTACACGGTGAGATTTTGAGAATTTTCCTTTCTTGGTCATGATTCATCTGGGTCTTTAAAAAAACTTTTTTCACCTAAAGGTGGCACATTGTTAATATTGGATATTGACAAATAGGAGGGTCAGTCATTCTTATTACCTAATTTGATATTTTAGTAAACATATTTAGTAGTATCATGTTACAGTTATAGTAATCTGCTCCCTTTTTTTTGTTGAAAAGATGAGCTTTAATTAAGTATCTGACTGGGAAAGTGCTTGCTATGGCTTAATAGAATTGATTATTCCATTATGTTATCTTTTTAGATTGTCATCATTTTTTTATTTCAAAGTTAGTTTGCTTTAACCATTGATATAAGAAAATGCACTAGAATTTTTAAAAATAAATATTGGAAGCTATCTTGCACAATTATTTCGGGGTAAAGTAAGAGGGTCATAGTCAACCATTAAAGTCAATGCCTAACATTAGTCCTCACTAGGTCAAGTCATATGATGATGGTAAATTCAACAGACTATACTATAAGGCCAAAAACTGATAGATTAAGTAGGTATAATGTTATCTTCTTTTCAAATAAAAATTCAATTTAACAAATGAATTAAAAATGCATCATTTCTTTTACTTCCTTTTCAAAATCCAGATGGAATTGTTGGTTTGAAGCGGTCTCATACCATGAGAAAAATTTGCAGCACTTTGCCACATTCATTGCGAAGGAAATGGAGCACTGTGGGCGCACGGCTCCAGAGTCGTTAGTCTACTTGAATGATATCCTCTGCTCGGTGTCGGAGCGCCAGTTAATTCAAGCAGAGATGAGCTTTATAATCCAGCAGTCTCAGTCCATCGTTGTAGCTACTGATGTATTCCAAAGCCAACGTCCAATCGCCATGACAGTAAATATTCATTTTCTCCTCCTACCTTTAAATCTTATTTTATAAGATTAAGAGCAGGTATCATTATTAATGAAACGATTCCATCTTTGTTGAAACTCTGCCTTTGGACACAACATTATAGTTGAATGTCTTTGACTAGAGCAAGAAAAGAATTACAAAACAAAAATACTTTCTTGTTTTTTAATCCTTGCCTTATTCTTATTTCTATTTTCACCAGGCGTGGTCAAAGCTCATGGAAATTAAGGACCAGTTTTCATCTTGCCATGTGACCCTACAAGATGTAGAAAGACACTGTCCGCATGACCTGGACCAACATCTCAAGCTTCAGCTCCAGGATAGTTTTTGTCAAGCTTTCTCTTTGGCCAATGAAAAGCTTGAGAAATATTCATCGACGGAAGGCCAACCAGGGATGGAATTATTGAAGGAGATACCTTTCTTCAATCCTTGCAATTTAGTGTTCATTGCTGACTCTGATATTGATTCTTTGACCATTCCTGGTATTCATGAAGTACCTCGTGTAGAAGTACTTCGATATAAAGAGTCTCTTGGTCCAAGAGCAGTGTCGGCATCTGGAGGCATTCCACTTGATCTGACTGTTTTTTGGAACAGTGTTAGCTCAGATGTTCCCCATCTTGCTACGCTGGCAAAGAGATACATATACACCTGCCTTAATTCTGCTGATGCTGAGAGGTCCTTCTCCATTTATAATCTTGTATTTTCAGACAGGAGAAGGCGGCTCAACGAAGCAAACTTAAAGGCTTTGGTGTTCCTTTATTATAACAGTTTTATTTCCTATGAATATCTTGTTTAATTAAATTTTGATACCTCTCTTTGCAGGTTTTTCGTACTTTTGTTTTGATATAAGATTAAGATTGATGTTTTAAATCATTTTTCATTCTGATCTGCACCTGAGTGACTTTTGTGTGCATCTTCAGATCATTGTAGTATTTGGGGTCCCCGGGAACGAAAAAAAGTTATCCGATTAGTTAACAAAATTTGCAAAATTTGGCAATTTTTACGGCAAAATGTGGCAAATTTTTCTATTTTTTGTGGCAAAATTGTCATTTTTTTGTGGCAAAATTTGGCAAAATTTGGGATTTCAAATGGCAATTTTCCGCGATGCCAGATAGACAGCCAGCAACCACCCCTGCAAAATACAATAACAAAGACCTGTGTGACGTCATCTTCGAACTATCTATTGCATTGCGACACCTGCTGACGTCATCATTATTATCTTTTTTTTTTCTGAAATCGCCTGTGTTAAAATTGCGAGCGGTCCTCATGATCTGTATGACTGATATTGATTCCAGTGACAGGTAAGTTGGCTTTTTTTCGGGATTTCTCATCCCTTGTATCTGCCTTTATTGTATTTGCCTAACAACCGGGTTGGTTGGCTTTCTAGTTTTTGAGCATTCAATTGATGCTGTGCGCGTAGGTAATTTACTCACAACATTCCCACAGCCGGATATAACGTACCAACACGTAAAACTGGGTGTAACCTTGACCATAATTTAAGTCTGATTAATACAATTTAGTGAGACTACTCATAAAACTGCCTGGCTAATAACAAAGAGCTGTGTGACGTCAATTTCGTTCCATCTATAAACATACTAATGTACTGTGTAGTAATAAAGGTCGTACACATATAGATAGAATGCGCTTGGCCAAGGAGTTCACAACATTGCCATCCGGAAGTATAACGGACCAACACACAAACTCTGTGTAACCATGAACTTTTATAGTCTGGTTAATACAGTTTAGTGAGAACAACTCACAAACGCGGATGGCAAAAACAATAACAAAGGCCTGAGTGACGTCATCTGCATACTATCTATTGCGCATTAAAATGGAACTACGTAGTACAGGTTGCCAATTTGGTTGATCTCACATTTTATTTGGGTCAGGGTAAAAGACTGTCGGGCACATTGATGGAGCGGATAGAAACAGAAGGTACTCAATTGTTTGTATGTAGGGTCTAGATCAGGCTATACTGGAAATCACAATGCAGAAAGATTGTCCTCACAGTCTAATTATTCTGTTGTGCGGCTATGTGGTCTTGTGTTATGACACTCGCTTTCGGATCGGAAGGTCCTGGGTTCGAGCCTCGCTCGGCGCATAGTTGAGTCCTTGGAAAAGACTGTTTACTCACATTCTCTCACCGTACTCAGATTTAGGTTGGTACTACCGCAAACTCGGGGACCCAAATAATGTTGGGGTTTTGGGAGGGGGGGGGGGGAACTTTAAAAAAAAATAATTTTGGGGGTTTGGGAGGGGGGGGGACTTTTTTTTTTTTTTAAGTCTCTCCCCTCCCAAACCCCCTACTAGATCTAGACTTTTAAAAAAAAAAGTTTCCCCCCTCCAAACCCCCAAAATTATTTGGGTCCCCGAGTTTGCGGTAGTACCCAGGTTTAAATTGAGTACCTGGCCGTTAACAGTGTTGTGTCTGTCCGAAACAAAATTGTAATATCGCCTAACAGACGCCAAGTCTCGTTCTACATGTTACTCGTTGCTGTTGGTCAGGGACCCCTTGGAAAGCGCTTTGAGCACGTTTAGTGGATATTACTCTAAATAAAAGCTCAAGATTTTTTTTCATTAGGCAAAACACTTAAAGTAAAATGGTAAAAACTGACGTTGAGTCAACCCAAGTACACGTGTCTATGTCGTAAAATTGAGAGAGAAAAATATTCTTGGTAAATATGACTGTCTATTGACCCGTTGCATGCACACACAAAATGGTAGTCAAGCAGCATTGTGTGACACAGACGGAGAAGTTTTTCAATGAGCAACACCTAGATAACCACGCCTCTCGGACAGTCGTCATAATGTAAACAATGGCAGTGCTCGGTAAAAATAGCAAACTACACAGGTTTTACTATCGGTGGTATGTGTCTAAGTAAAATATTCACTATTCTAGCGCTTGATCATTAGACCCTACACAGAAGAAAACTATGAGTAAACTTAAACGTTTATAATAATATGATCGAGAAAACCGTGTGATAACTAGTTACCCATTTGGCGGTACAAAAACAATGACAATGATCAGAAAGGTGTCGATTTCATTCACGTTATTGTTTTTAAACAACCAACTCTGTTTGTCCGAATACGTTCGAAGGTGTGTCACAAATTTCATGTTTTGATTGGTCAAAAATCCAAAGAAATTTATGAATGGATTGGAATTCTAAATAGGTGGAAACAATTAGGAATGTCGTTAACTGATACTTTGACTAACTACTAAAATTATCAATACCATTCACACATTGAGAGAAGCGATAAAGATTAGGTGACTTCATGCATAACAGTGACGTTGTTTATTCATACATAGCAGCAGCACAACGATGATAACATACATATACAACACGCACATATATGTAACATAACATAACATATGGTATAGGGCAAAATAGGATAAAATCCCTTGAATGCCCTTAATATTAATAGTAATGCCACAAACCTATTGATTAAAGATTACAATAATGATACACGCGGTAAAGTTAGTATTTCAACTTAAATGTACTCATGTATAGATAGTATGCAGATGACGTCACTCAGGCCTTTGTTATTGTTTTTGCCATCCGCGTTTGTGAGTTGTTCTCACTAAACTGTATTAACCAGACTATAAACGTTCATGGTTACACAGAGTTTGTGTGTTATACTTCCGGATGGCAATGTTGTGAACTCCTTGGCCAAGCGCATTCTATCTATATATGGTGTACAAACAAATATCTTTAACCGTGACATGCAAAGCACACACAAACACACACACACACACACACACACACACACACACACACACGCGCGCGCGCGCGCATATAGAAGATAACCATAATAATATAACAATGCATAATATATACATACAAGATTGAAAGCCATGTAAACAGCAGTTATTACATTCATACTCTCTCTCTCTCTCTCTCTCTCTCTCTCTCTCTCTCTCTCTCTCTCTCTCTCTCTCTCTCTCTCTCTCTCTCTCTCTCGGTGTGTGTATGTGTGTGTTTATATATATATATATATATATATATATATATATATATATATATATATATATATATATATATATATATAGATAGATAGATAGATAGATAGATAGTTCGAAGATGACGTCACTCAGGCCTTTGTTATTGTTTTTGCCATCCGCGTTTGTGAGTTGTTCTCACTAAACTGTTTTAACCAGTCTCTAAAAGTTCATGGTTACACAGTGTGTGTGTGTTGGTCCGTTATATTTCCGGATGGCAATGTTGTGAACTCCTTGGCCAAGCGCATTCTATCTATTTATCTATATATATATATATATATATATATATATATATATATATATATATATATATATATATATATATAGATAGATAGATAGATAGATAGATAGATAGATAGATAGATAGATAGATAGATAGATAGATAGATAGATAGATAGATAGATAGATATCCGACACACAAACACACACGCACACATACACACACACACGCACACACACAACGCGCTCTACACATCAACATTCAGACAAACAATGTGTCTAACACGGCCCAACCCTGCCCTCATTCCAGCGGTCAAGTCAAGCGTTGTAAGCGACAACATTCACAAGTCTTTACAACCGAATAGTAGTGGATTCGAAGCGGTCAGTAAAGAGGCCACCACTACCACCACCATCAGCGCCCCCACTTCCAACAACAATATTCCTTTTTGCCACCGAGTACTTGACCGCTGACCTTACGCCGAGAGGCATGCACTACGACGCCATACGCCATGCAATGCAGCCGTCGTCAATAAATAAATACCCATGACCGCAGGTCTATTTATATATAAACATGCATTGTTATGAATGACACGACTTTTCGGGACGAGTGGTTTTACGGTTCCAATGAGATAGGAACCAGTTTTTTCTGACATCACACTTTTGTTCCCTATTGCCCTTATCATTAGCATCAGTATCACTAGTCGAATGACATTTAATTTACTTCTTTGTTTATTTCTTTCTATCTTTATTTTTTTTAATTTTCAATCCTCTTTGTAACATTACCCAAGTAATCCCAGGTCTATTTACTAGCCACCCTGCTCAATCAGCCTATGGGGTACAAAAGTATCTAGAGCCACTAGGCCCATGGGTCGGAGTTTATCCCTGTTTCTATAGCGTGAAACGAGCAATAGCAATTGCTTGTATCCATGTATAGGACGGTACTCTATCGCAAAGTACTTTCCGCCAGATTATCTAACAGACCCAGCTATCCATTCACTGCTGGGTAGACAACGGTTCAGAAAAAAAATCTCGAATGCACTCGGGATCGATCTTGGTCCCTTTGCGTATGACGCGAGTGCTCTACCAACTGAGCTATCGGGTCCCCGCCCCCCCCCTCCCCCGCCCCCTTTCAGGGATACAATATCACTCAAAATAATCGCTCCCCAACCAGTTAGTTGTCGTACTCTGGAAAAACTCGTATTTAATCATTTGACCAGAAAACTCGTCCTTCAAATATCCGCCGATTTAAATGACCCTCATCAGATCAAAAACTCTTCCAGTTTGAAAAGGGGGGGGGGGGGGGGTTGCCAAGCTGAGGACAATTTAAATCGATCGATATTTGAAGGATGAGCTTTTTGGGCCAAATTTTTATATACGAGTTCTCTAGCCAAATTTTTAGATACGAGTTTTTCCAGAGCACGGTTAAAATCGAGAGAACATGAGCAATATTATGAGTTTGAAAAACTATAGGGAAGACCAGTACTACGTACTCTGGAAGTACACACATTTAAACATTTGGCCAGAAAACCTGTCCTCCGAAATATCGATCGATTTAAATGACCCTCGTCTTGGCAAAAGCTCTCAAGCCTGTGACTTTGCGATGTCCCAGGTTTG
>NC_088360.1:41494892-41522001 GCF_034508935.2 Berghia stephanieae
TAAATCAATTAATTATCAATACTTTACCAAACCGCTACCACATTAGACAATCTCACAGATAGGTTGCAACCATCACAGTCATACAGGCAACTAATAATTAACTAGCTAACTAAACACAATCCAGACGTGTGGAAGAAAGTCAAAAGAGTGTTCTTGATATTCAACAAAAACTGTAAGGTTGTTCTAATATTGTTAATTAGGCTCTTCTTGAAATTGTTCTGGTTTCACAGTATTCATAAACAGATCAATTGTTTCTCAATGTTCTGATATTAAAATAAGCAAATGGTTCTTCACAGGTAACTTATAAAACAGGCAAATGTTCAGTTTCTATTAGGGTCAAGCTATGAGTGTATAGCCTATAGTTGGCTTGTTAAAGCCCAGCCTCCAACGGTTCATTCACTTTAAAGAAAGAAAATGATTTTGTTATAATATGATAATCATACGAATATAACTCTATCTATATTCGAACTCACTCAATATGTTTACTTTAAATGAGTAAATATTATTTTACTTTAACAAATCAATTTATTAATGTTGATTAATATTGCTTTACTTTGTAGATATGAAATAATAATGCTTTATAGCAAGAAAAGCTTATTTTCTTTACAACAAGAATATATTACACAATTAATTTCATTATCTGATTAATTAATTGAGAATCAAAATTTAAAGTGATATTATGATATTGATATCAAAACACAATCATAATTGTAATCACAACATATTATTCAAAATCTCACCAGAGCCGAACAGATTATTGAAATCACAAATTAAGTCTACACAAGACTTTAATCAAACTCTACACAAGAGTTATAACACAACTTGATTCAGCTCAAACTTTGAGCACCAAAAAGTCTACACAAGACTTAAATCACACTCTACACAAGAGTTAACACAAAACGTGTTTCAGCTCAAACTTTGAGCACTACAAAGTCTACACAAGACTTTAATCCAACTCTACACAAGAGTTAAACAAATGAGCCTAAAAGACTCCGCTGTGGTTATCGCTTAGAGACTATGAGCCTAAAAGACTCCGCTGTCTGGTCTCTTTTGAGACAATGAGCCTAAAAGACTCCGCTGAGTGGTCTGAAGAAACTGCTCAAAACTCTGGCATTTATAGGCAAAAAATCAAGCAAACGAAGCAAAATTCTACCCACACAAACGGATGTTAGTCATATCCGTAAACATCTGAAATTCCTTAAAACTCCCCCAGATTCCATAATCATGGACAACAACAACCCATCCTGATACCGGACATCCTCATATCAAGGATAAATAAATTCGTCAGCCCCATAGTTACGAGATATCAATCAAGCCATACCATAACAAAGTCACTCCCGTAGAATACAGGGATCCTACTTTGCTTATAAGTTTACGGAGAAAACAAGATTGATGCCTTTCTCACAATAACACCCACACTACGTAGTTTAATTCAAACTTCCGGGCCATAGGTGCATGATCTGATACGACCTGTATCAACAAAAGAAGGGTTGTTCCGGAGGGATTACAATAACAACAACAACTAATACTACGACGACGTACATCCTGTCGTAAACTGACGCCTACACGGAAGCATTTCGTTACATATCTCCCCCCTAAGACTAAATTTGGTACAACATTTAGTTAGATCAACGAAATGCCTCAAGATCACATCGATCTCGACAATTATTCGGGCTCATTGTTGTCCCTTCCTTCGACAGACAACATCGGCATCACACAACCACACTTCAACTCCACCTTGCCGTGTGTCATGCATTTCGGTGGTTCATGATCCTTAGTGATAGCTGAGACTTGTAGAGCTTTTCCAGTAGATGCTCCCTTGTCCCCATGCCGCTTCTTCTGCCAGCAATCTTTGATTTGGTGCCCCCTTTGACCGCAGTATTGACACACTTTACCTTCCACAATGAAATCAGGTTGTTTCCTTTGCCGACAATCTCTAGCAAGATGCCCTGGCCGTCTACAGTTGTGGCAAACAATTTGGTTGGAGATACGGGTAGTGTCCTTTATGATATTTTGCGGACTGTTTTCTTGGACGTTCTTTGATTTTTCTTGAGCCACTCCACTTTTGGAAAATGTTCCTGCGACACCGTGCGCTTCAATGTACTTTTCTCCTAAATCTATTACTTCCCTTGCTGTCTTCGGTTGTCTTTCTTTTATGAAAATCGTCAAATCCCGACCGCAGACACTGACAAGCTGTACCTTCAATATCATATCCAGAATGTCAGCAACTGAGTCCTTCCTTTTCCCCGACAACTCAATCCATTTTTCCATATAACTCTCCAATCTAGTCGCAAACTGGCTAAAACGCTCCCCTTGTTCCGGTCTACTCTTCCTAAATTTTTCATTGAATCCATCATCCGTTAGATTATAACGTCTCAATAAAGCCGCTTTTACTACCCCATAATCGATGGCATCTTCATCACTCAGTCGAGTGTAAACTTCCAGTGCTTTCCCTTTGAGAAGTGCAGACAACTGGATTGCCCAATCCCTGCATTCCCAGCCGTTGACTTTAGCGTATCTCTCGAAACGGAGCAGATAGCTGTCCATATGATCCTTGTTTTCGTCAAAACATGGAAGTCGAGGACTCTTAAGAGTAGGAGCATGAGAAAATGATCGAATGTCACTTGTCATACTGTCGTTGTTGGAGGAAGCCTGACACTCCGACTTTAACCTAAGCAGTTCAAGCTCTTTCTCCATCAGAGCTTCTTGTCTTTGAGCTCGTGCTCTGCTTATCTCCTCCTCTTCTTTGGCACGTTCTCTCTCCTTCTCTTTTCTCTCTTCATCTTCTTGTAACTGGGCTGTCACCCAAGCACGGAGATCTTCACCCCTTAACTCCAATTTTTCTCCAAGTTTAATTAATCTTTCCACATCCATCTCTAGGACAATTATTCAAACCAATTCAAATTCAAATAAACAAACTTCAATATGTTTATTAACACTGTTGCCGTAAATGTTACTTTCACGTAGAATAAAGTGGTATTACAAGTAACCTTATTAACGAAAGGCGGTCAATATAGATCCCAAAACAGATTCAAAACAGGCAATTAATACCGATTCCTACACGGAATTCAACATTGATCTATATATATAGACTCAATATATAGAATCAAAACAAATTTACTACAGGTCCTAACACAGAACCAACGCTTCACCCAGATTCCTACACAGAATCAAAACATTGACTTAATATAGACGCATATTAGAGTCAAAACAACTGATTTAATACAGGTCCTCACACGGAACCAACGCTTCACCCAGATTCCCCACACGGAATCAACAAAATAGCTTCACCCAGATTCCCCACACGGAATCAACAAAATAGCTTCACCCAGATTCCCCACACGGAATCATAAAAACTATCTTCACCCAGATTCTTTCTCAGAATCAACAAAATAACTTCACCCAGATTCTTTCTCAGAATCAACAAAATATCTTCACCCAGATTCTTACTTAGAATCAACAAAATATCTTCACCCAGATTCTCTCTTAGAATCAACAAAATATCTTCACCCAGATTCTTACACAGAATCAACAAAATATCTTCACCCAGATTCTTACACAGAATCAACAAAATGTCTTCACCCAGATTCTTACACAGAATCAACAAAATATCTTCACCCAGATTCTTACACAGAATCAATACCTTGACTTACTATAGTATGTGCATAGAAAGTCAGAACAAATGATTTAATACAGATCCTCACACGGGACCAACACAATCTTCACCCAGAATCAAATTACCCCAACAACCACCTTCGTTCCATACAACAGGGAGAGGGGGGACAATGGAGGCTTTACAGCGCGAGTACCGCGTGCTAAGTCAGTGATCCGTATCACGATGACAGATGACTGACAACTTAGAACTGAACAAGTGAAATTTACCAGAATAACTTGTATTACACCTTGCATATAATGACAGTCTTATAACCATTAAATGGATACCAATTTGCTTTAAGCTCAAAGATAGTATCTATCTCAAGTTTCAAACAACTCCCTAAACTGTCTCAACAATTGTTTGGTCGCGATGTCTCTTGAATGCACAACAATAAGAATCCCACTTCTGACACCAAATTATGTCACAAAGTGCGCACGTAAACCGTATGCTTATGTAGCGCAGTTTGCAACCTTGTTTATGTGTGCTATATTCAAGCTACGACACCGATCAATAACCAAACACAATACGTTGATAAAGGTTTTGAAGCTAAATGAAGATATATTTTATTACAATATAACAAAGATATTATGAGATATGAAGATGAAATGATAGATGTAATAAGTATGAAATCAAATAGATGGATGACAAATTGATGGAGATGTGTAATGATGAATATGATATGAAAGCGATATGAAAATATATAATTAAATCAATTAATTATCAATACTTTACCAAACCGCTACCACATTAGACAATCTCACAGATAGGTTGCAACCATCACAGTCATACAGGCAACTAATAATTAACTAGCTAACTAAACACAATCCAGACGTGTGGAAGAAAGTCAAAAGAGTGTTCTTGATATTCAACAAAAACTGTAAGGTTGTTCTAATATTGTTAATTAGGCTCTTCTTGAAATTGTTCTGGTTTCACAGTATTCATAAACAGATCAATTGTTTCTCAATGTTCTGATATTAAAATAAGCAAATGGTTCTTCACAGGTAACTTATAAAACAGGCAAATGTTCAGTTTCTATTAGGGTCAAGCTATGAGTGTATAGCCTATAGTTGGCTTGTTAAAGCCCAGCCTCCAACGGCTCATTCACTTTAAAGAAAGAAAATGATTTTGTTATAATATGATAATCATACGAATATAACTCTATCTATATTCGAACTCACTCAATATGTTTACTTTAAATGAGTAAATATTATTTTACTTTAACAAATCAATTTATTAATGTTGATTAATATTGCTTTACTTTGTAGATATGAAATAATAATGCTTTATAGCAAGAAAAGCTTATTTTCTTTACAACAAGAATATATTACACAATTAATTTCATTATCTGATTAATTAATTGAGAATCAAAATTTAAAGTGATATTATGATATTGATATCAAAACACAATCATAATTGTAATCACAACATATTATTCAAAATCTCAACCAGAGCCGAACAGATTATTGAAATCACAAATTAAGTCTACACAAGACTTTAATCAAACTCTACACAAGAGTTATAACACAACTTGATTCAGCTCAAACTTTGAGCACCACAAAGTCTACACAAGACTTAAATCACACTCTACACAAGAGTTAACACAAAACGTGTTTCAGCTCAAACTTTGAGCACTACAAAGTCTACACAAGACTTAAATCACACTCTACACAAGAGTTAACACAAAACGTGTTTCAGCTCAAACTTTGAGCACTACAAAGTCTACACAAGACTTTAATCCAACTCTACACAAGAGTTAAACAAATGAGCCTAAAAGACTCCGCTGTGGTTATCGCTTAGAGACTATGAGCCTAAAAGACTCCGCTGTCTGGTCTCTTTTGAGACAATGAGCCTAAAAGACTCCGCTGAGTGGTCTGAAGAAACTGCTCAAAACTCTGGCATTTATAGGCAAAAAATCAAGCAAACGAAGCAAAATTCTACCCACACAAACGGATGTTAGTCATATCCGTAAACATCTGAAATTCCTTAAAACTCCCCCAGATTCCATAATCATGGACAACAACAACCCATCCTGATACCGGACATCCTCATATCAAGGATAAATAAATTCGTCAGCCCCATAGTTACGAGATATCAATCAAGCCATACCATAACAAAGTCACTCCCGTAGAATACAGGGATCCTACTTTGCTTATAAGTTTACGGAGAAAACAAGATTGATGCCTTTCTCACAATAACACCCACACTACGTAGTTTAATTCAAACTTCCGGGCCATAGGTGCATGATCTGATACGACCTGTATCAACAAAAGAAGGGTTGTTCCGGAGGGATTACAATAGGCTTCCTAAGTCGTGACGTAATCCTGCGCAGCAACGCATGGCAACAAACCGGCTGGCTCTAAACAGTTGAGAAAAATGGCTGACACGAACTCTATTTCCATCACCGCCCTTATAAAATACTTCTCCAATGAGCATAAAAGTGTCTCGCGAGGTGAAAATCATCATCAGTCAGGTCATGTTTTGACTTTCACTTACTCAGATGGCTTGATGTTCGGCAAAGTTCAAGCCAGCATGAAGAATAAAGAGTATTCTGTGAAGGTAAGTCATTTCGTCTTCTCATTCTCACTCTCAAAATCTCACATCTCCGTAAAACTACTGTTGGACAATAATCAGTTTACTTTGAGTTTAGGCAGATTTAGTATATCCAATGGAAAGATTTAACTGTTTACGTTCGATTTTAGTTAGGGAGAGAGAGGGGGAGTCATTGAATTATTGTGTTTTTATCTTATGGACCACGGACTTTGAGTCTTTGCGGTCTTAGTCTTGCTTCGCTAATTTTCGTTGCCATTGACTATAGTCTACTGCATACTATTTAGTATCGTGTTGTAACCTTTATTATAATACTCATATGAGCATCACAATCACCAATCACGCTAGACATTTTATCATACTTCATGTGGGGCAGCGTGGATCAGCGGTACGGTTTTTGCTTCGTACCCGAAAGGTACCGAGTTCGTTCACCCGCCGCTGCGCTGTGTGGCCTTGAGCAAGTCACCTCGCCCTAGCTCAATTTGCGGCGCTGCACCGCGGTTATTCCAGTCTTCCCTGGGAATAGACCCTAGAGATAAATTTCCTCTATGGGATGAATAAAGGATTTATTTAGACCAGTGTTAGTCACGGTAAACTAAACTTCCTATTGGGTTAAGGTGTAATGTAAATGTTGCTGCTTGAAACTCGAAGAAATCAATAACATTGTGAAATTGAATGTGAACTTCAATTTAATATACGAAAACAGATAAAATGGACGTTTCGGGTTTCCCCCTTATCAACAAAGCAAGATGAATGAAAGAATCACTTAATTTGTTTTTTTAATTGAGTTTTTATACAGCGTAATATCCACTAAATGTGCTCAAAGTGCTTTACAAGGGGTCCCTGGCCAACAGCAACATTTAACATGTAAGACGGGACATGATGCCTGTTGGGCGATATTACAATTTTTTCGGACAGAGACAACGCTGTTAACGGCCAGGTACTCATTTGACACCTGAGTACGGTGAGAGATTGTGAGTAAAGAGCCTTCTCCAAGGACTCAACTATGTGCCGAGCGAGGCCCAAACCCAGGACCTTCTGATCTGAAAGCGAGTGTCATACCACAAGACCACAACAGACGTTTTATTAGTTTGTTTGTTTTTTGCCTATTGAGCATGGTCGCAGCTCTAAATTTGAATCTTTTATTCTTTTACTTCCACAGATCTATCTTGATGATGCCTTGGGTTGATTCAGTCCAAAACTAATTTGTGTGGTTTTATTTAACAATGTTAATGACATTGAACATACATTGATACAACAATGCCATAATTTGTCATGTTTATCATGTAAAATCATGTATGGACCTACAAAACCATTATTTTGAATGGTGATTTGATGATGATGAACAAAATATGTGTTGTACAAAATAAATGGCAAAGCTAACAAAATGCAGTCTCCTTAATAAGAGGAGACTGGGGATTGACAAGTGCTGCAACAAATTGAAAAATAATATCAGATGTTTCTCTTAACATGGTTGGAATATATGAGAGGATGTTAACATTTTTCAGTCTTTCATTAGCGCTCTCAACATGAATACTACATGAAGCAATTTCTTTTGTTAATAAAATCTCATTTTCAGTAAATTTATTATGTAAAAAGGGAGGGATATTTACAGTTACTCCTTGAGGTAAAATATCTTGAATCAGGATGGGGTTTTACCTTTATTACCTTTATCTGCTAAAATTAAATCTCCAGGGCTTAAAATTAAAAGTTTTAGTAATCCACAATTTTGTACAATGACCTTATCCGAGACAGACCCTGGATACAGTTTAGAAATAAAATTTATCACACCATTTGGACTCAGACCAACAAGAGCTTTAACAGAATTCATGGACCTATAAGAAGAATAAGTTAACCGTTGTTTATCCATTTCTTTAGGAATAGCAATTTGGTCATCTGTACAATCAATGATCATTCTGCAATTTGGAAATCTTAAAAATGATGATGGAGCTGATAGTTTATTTTTATGTCTAGAAGGGCATGTAACCTTCATAACATTTTCAAA
The DNA here is from genome assembly GCF_034508935.2 of Berghia stephanieae. NCBI lineage: Eukaryota > Metazoa > Mollusca > Gastropoda > Nudibranchia > Aeolidiidae > Berghia > Berghia stephanieae. The sequence goes on from NC_088360.1 coordinate 41,503,100, forward strand.
GAGAAGCTTATGGCTTATGTAAAACATGAATAAAAGTTTGTATAATATTTGTTATAGTACTTTCATTAACGCTAAACAATTGTGAAATATGAAGGTTAGCGTAGTTCTGTCTAAGTTTCATAAGTGTAATAATGAAAATTTGGTCTTTTAATGCAACTGTCTCTTCCTGAACTTCCCATCCACTATAATAAATAATGTTACCTCTAAAGCACTCAACATATTGAACAATAATATTAAATATTTTAAAACAATGTACACCTGTCTCCATTCGAAGAACTTTTTCTGTAAGGCTTGAAACAGTGTAAGTGTGTTGAATCTAACTTAGTTGGGTTTTTTAAAGCTAGCTATTTCCTTATTTTTGTCTGTAATTTCTTGTTCTTGAATTAAATTTGTTATTCTATTTAAAATATCCTCACTTGTTCTACAATCTGTTTTTTTTTAAAAGATGGAATCCTGTGATGATGGTGACGAGAGTTGAGATGATGATGAGGGAGAAGATAATGAGGATGATGATGAGGAGGAAAATAATGATGATGAGGAATCTGGTTTTTTTAAAGGTGGGACTTTGTGATGATGATGAAGAGAGTTGAGCTGATGATGATGATGATGATGATGATGATGATGATGATGATGATGATGATGATGATGATGATGATGGTGATGATGATGATGATGATGATGGTGGTGGTGGTGGTGGTGGTGGACTTCTTGATGTTGGTGCCAATTGAGATGGGGTGGGAATTCCTTGTGTCACTTTTCTTTTCTTTCTTTCTGGCTCTGATGGAAACAATTTATTTTTATTTCTGTCAAACCATTCAGGGAGGTTGGCTTTGTCACCATCTCTGATGTGACAAGAACACACTCTTGATGATGATGTTGGATCTTTTGTCCTTTCACCTGAAATGAAAAGATAAAAAAAAAAACAATAATTCTGTTGGGCACATTGGGTATATTATTTAATTTGATAAGTACTTTGTTTTAGACTATCTTGTTTGACACCAGCTCAATGCATGATAAATCAAAGGTGTGCAAGAGACTAGGTTACTGGTGGGTCTCTCGCCTGTCTTTTATGAAATCGCACATTCAGCAAAATGTCGCACTTCCTCATTACTTCTTTTGATGATTTTGACTAGGTATATATAAAAATATGAATTCTTAAATTTACAGTTAAAGTTGATCTTGGGGTTGAGTGTGGCAAGACTAGCGTTTTCTCTTTATTACAGTCAGTACTGTACTGGACAGTGCGGTGATGGAAACTTTGGAGTGTCAACAGTCGGGCACAGGTAAAGGAGAGAGGTCCCTGCCGCCATCTTGCTTTGTTCACACAGAGTTGCCACCTCGGCTGTCGGGAGGGGAGGCATGGCAGAGAATCAGAGAAACTTTCCAAAAAAAAAGAGGAAAGTATGTGTGTTTGTGTGTGTGTGTGTGTGTGTGTGAGAGAGAGAGAGAGAGAGAGAGAGAGAGAGAGAGAGAGAGAGAGAGAGAGATCTGCGTGAGGGGAGGGGGAAGAGGTTGCGTTATTTTATTTATTTATTTTCATTTTGCCATAAAGGTATCGAGTTTAAAGTAAGATTTTAACAAATATTTTCTTCTCTTTCTTCTTGTTCTCCTTTTAAAAAAAATTATCACTTATCAGTAGAACTTAAGTCTCATTCAGTTTATCAGCCTTAACATCAAAACGATTGAGATATCATTTTTGCTTCAACTTCAATAAAAACCTAGTTTGGAATGTATTTTTATTTATAATTTCGTGCAATTGTACACTTTAATCATAAAATATAGGTCTACGTAAGCTAGAACTTGACCTAGATCTGGACTACGAACTCTAGCAAATGTTCGACGAGGCGTGCGTGCTTACCTGACTAAAGTGATCCACTTTTTCTTCAATTTTTTGTCTGCCTGTCCATTTGGAAATCTGTAAAACTTGCAGGAGTGAATATCTGACTGGTGTAGACAATCTGGTACAAAACACTGGACCATATTTAAGATAAAAATTGTTTTTTGAGCGATTTTCCAATTATTCCTTGCCCGGACCAAGCACGGATTTTTTTTGTTTAGAGCCAGCCGATTCGTTGCTAGGCGGACGTGACGTCAGACTGTGGAATCCTATAAGGCTAGCACTATTCAGTATCTGATACTGAATAGTGGTTTTGCACTATTCAGTATCTGATACTGAATAGTGGTTTTGCACTATTCAGTATCAGATACTGAATAGCGGTTTTGCACTATTCAGTATCTGACACTGAATAGTGGTTTTGCACTATAATACGGTGTTTTTTTTCCGAAACCTGACAAAGTGGGAGTGAATATTGGACTCAGAGAAGTGTTCACCAGTGGGGAGTGAACCTGGGACTGGGTTTAGGCGGGTTTCGTAATAAAAAGCAATTACTTTTTTACGAAACCCGACGACACCTGGCAATATCCGACAAAGTTATGGGAGGTAGGCAGCAGCGTGTGTGTGTGTGTGCGTGTGTGTGTAGGGGGGGGGGGGAGGAGGGGATGAACCTGAGATTCAGGGAAGTGTACACCAGTGGGGAGTGAACCTGGGACTCTGGGTTTTGTAATAAAGCAATAACAAAATGGGGGAGATTACTTTTTTACGAAACCCGACAATATGCGGCAAAATTGTGGAAAGTAGGCAAAGCGTGGGGAGTGAACCTGAGACTCAGTGAAGTGTACACCAGTGGGGAGTGAACCTGAGACTATGGTTTTCGGCGGGATTCAGCTAGTTTCATAAAGAAGCAATTACTTTTTTACGAAACCCGACAAAACCTGGCAATATCCGAGAAAGTTATGGGTAGTAGGCAACAGTGGGGAGTGAACCTGAGATTCGGGGAAGTGTACACCAGTGGGGAGTGAACCTGAGACTGGGTTTCGGCGGGTTTTGAAAAAAAAAAGCAATTACTTTTTGTTTACGAAATGCGCCATCTCCCAACAAAATCGGGCAAAGTTATGGAAAGTAGGCAAATAATGGGGAATGAACCTGAGACTAAGGGAAGTGTACACCAGTGGGGAGTGAACCTGAGACTATGGTTTTTGGCAGGTTTCAGCGAGTTTCACATAAAAGCAATTACTTTTTTACGAAACCCGGCAATATTCGACAGTTATTGAAAGTAGGCAACAATGGGGAGTGAACCTGAGATTCATGGAAGTGTACACCAGTGGGGAGTGAACCTGAGACTCTGGTTTTCGGCGGATTTCATCGAGTTTCATATAAAAGCAATTGCTTTTTTACGAAACACGACGAAAACCTGGCAATATCCGAGAAAGTTATGGGTAGTAGGCAACAGTGCTGGGGAGTGAACCTGAGATTCGGGGAAGTTTACACCAGTGGGGAGTGAACCTGAGACTGGGTTTCTGTGGGTTTTGGAGAAAAAAAAGCAATTACTTTTTGTTTACGAAATGCGCCAAATCCCAACAAAATCGGGCAAAGTTATGGAAAGTAGGCAAATAATGGGGAGTGAACCTGAGACTAGGGGAAGTGTACACCAGTGGGGAGTGAACCTGAGACTATGATTTTTGGCGGGTTTCAGCGAGTTTCACATAAAAGCAATTACTTTTTTACAAAACCCGACTAAACCTGGCAATATCCGACAAAGTTATTGAAGTAGGCAACAGTGGGAGTGATCCTGAGAATCAGGGAAGTGTACACTTGTGGGAATTGAACCTGGGACTCTGGATTTTGTAAAAAAGCAAAACCAAGGGGGAGGGGGAATTACTTTTTTACGAAACCCGCCAAAAGCCGACAAAGTTATGGGAAGCAGGCAGCAGTGGGGAGTGAATCTGGGATTTGGACACCGATGAGGATTGAACCCGGGACTGCGAGAGGCTGTTACCAGTGGACAGTGAGCTCAGAATGTACTTTTATTTCGAAACCTACCGAAATTGTCAAAAGTTATGGGAAGTGGGCACCATTGGGCAATGAACCGGGACTCAGGGAAGTGCACACCGGTTGGGAGTGAACCTGGGACTGTGAAAAGAGGAAATCAGTGGAAATGAACCTGGGACTAAGGAAGATGGATACCAGTGGGAAATGAAGCCGGACTATGGGATTGGGTACCAGACGAGAATGAAGCAATTACTTTTTTACGAAACCCGCCAAAACCCGCCGAAAAACCATAGTCTCGGGTTCACTCCCCCACTGTTACTTTCTTTCCATAACTTTGTCGGATATTGGCGGGTTTCGTAAAAAAGTAATTGCTTTTTTTTAAACGAAACCCAGTCCCAGGTTCACTCCCCAATGGTGTACACTTCCCTGAGTCCCAGGTTCACTCCCCACTGCTACCTATTTCCCATAACTTTGTCGGGTTTCGGCGTGTTTTGGCAGGTTTCGTAAAAAAAAAGAAACATCCATAAAAATACCACGTGTGTTCAGTAAATAGATGTCAATTGTAGTCTAATATTATTCAGTATCTATTTAAATTATTAATATTATTATCATTATTATTATCATCATCATCATCATCATCATCATTATTATTATTATTATTATTATTATTATTATTATTATTATTATTATTATTATTATTATTATTGTCATGTAAATTTCAATATAATACGGCAATTAATTCTCGGAAGTACATCGCTCAATTAAAAATGAATTTATAATGAATCGGGTTTGTCTTAGATGACAAAACAAACAAACAAACAACAACAACAAGGAGAACAACAACAACAGAAAAAAGCAAGATTTTAAAAAGTAATAAACAATAGAAGAGCACAATAATGAAAAACAACAACGCGATGATAACACATAAAAGATATTCGTAATAAATCGATAACTGATTAAATTACTCCAACTACTTGATTAAAAAAAAAATCATAACCATAATCATAATAATGACGATGATGACGATTACAACAACAACGATAATAATAATAGTAAGTAGAAATAATAATAATAATAATAATAATAATAATAATAATAATAATAATAATAATAATAATAATAATAATAATAATAATAATAAAAAGAACAATAGTATATCAACATTAACATTTCAAGCAAATAAAATTATTAAAACAAAAGTTTAAAAAATATAAATAGACAGAAGGAATTTTAAAAAAATATTGGGAAAAAAAAAAAAGTTACCCTTACCGGGATTTGAACTCTCGAACCTTAAGCTCAGAGTCAAACAGCTTATATCCACCATGCCATGGTGTCACTGAACTCTTAGAGACATTTAATCATGTCTATTCAGACATTAAAAAGGGTATTTGAATGCCTCTCTTATTTTTGATATTTTGAACTCTGTTAATTGCACGATAGCAGAAGTTAAAAAATTTCGATCAAAATATTTTTACAACTTTGAATCGGACTGTCAGTTACTGCACGTGTTCAATCTGGAAGTATAGGTCAGCAGTTTATTTCCATTCAACCGAGATTGTCGCACTTTTCACTCTCTCTTTAAAAAAGAGTTCCTTATGGATACTGAATAGTAGTGCCGCGCTGAGGACCGGACCGAGGACCGGTCCCACGGTCTTTTAGCTGTGAACCGTGGTCCAGTCCCAAAGAGGAAGACCGCCGGCGGTCCTCACTTCTTATCACCTTTCAACGGTCTCGCGCCATACTACTTCCCCAGCGATTCGTTGCCTCGGTCCTTTGCCTATCTTCCACCAATCACCACCCATCCCACTTAATTAATCGCACCCACCCCCCTTTGCCATACACTAAACGACACAGACGACCATAGAGGCAGACGACCACCTCCCTCCACTCCGCAAACCGCCCTTTCGTGTGTGAGATGGGGGGAACAGGAGGCGCACGCCTTGGACGATTCCATTATACGGGGTAAATTTCAAAATTTACTACACCATAATGATCGCAATGACAATGATCTATGATGAAGGCATGACCCCTCTTCTCTAATGGGTTATTGTTTGAAATGTATGTGACTACTAAAGATGTGTGTGTGTGTGTGTGTGTGTGTGTGTGTGTGTGTGTGTGTGTGTGTGTGTCGAACCTAGCAAGTTGCAAGTCTGATTTTTTGTTTTCTTTTGTCCATCTCTTGTCGCCACTCCTTTCTATCGCATTGTTGTCATTTAAAATAATACAATAATATTAAAATTTCGTTTGGTGTTTTAACTAATCAAGTAATATGAGTTTCATTAGTTTCTTCCGTCCAAAAAAACCAGTTATAACGTCTGTATTTTTAAAAGGTCCAATAGAATATTTGGGGACCCCGATAGCTCAGTTGATAGAGCACTCTCTTTATACGCAAAGGGCCAGAGATCGATCCCGGGTGCAGTCGATTTTTTTCTGAATCCCTGTCTACTCAGCAATGAATGGGTAGCTGAGTTTGTTAGATCTGGCGAAAAGTCACCATCGACCCCTCTTATCACCTCATCCACCCCCTCTTATTATAACTTCACGTTTCTCTCTTACTCTTCAATGCTCGCTGCCCTCTAATGTGTGGTGTGGGGGGGGGGGGGGGGTAGGAGTTGCGTGTGTGTATCAACGCCACGAACAACTCGATCAACGCCTTGGGCGATGCCATTATCTCCGTTAATGGGGATAAATTTCAAATTTTATTAAATTATCGAAGTAACAATGAAGTACGGTGAGCAAATAAAGAAGGCATCACCCCTCTTCTCTAATTAGGTTACAATTTGAAATGAGTGTGACTACTCCGTGTGTTTTACTCCTGTAGGCCACGGTTTTCATCGTGTAGCGGTCTTTAACGGTTCAAGAATGAACGGACCGGTCTAGAGACCGGTCCTTGCGGTCTTCATTTCCCAAGGACCGTAGGACCGTGGTCCTTAAGCTTGCCAAGGACCGCCCCGCACTACTGAATAGTGGCAAAGCACTATTCAGTATCTGATACTGAATAACCACTTCCTTACAATAACAACAACTAATACTACGACGACGTACATCCTGTCGTAAACTGACGCCTACACGGAAGCATTTCGTTACACACACTTTTGTTCCCTATTCAACTGTGTATCTTCAGAGGAAAATATTACTATTTGTTCACATCGAAGCGTGTCAGTGTACCTAGGTTAACAACCATCATATGGGTATCACGCACAGAGGTCTGTGGTATCACGAGATAAGATATGGATATTACACTCTTTTAATTCTATTGACGAAACGTAATCGGGACACTGCATTTCATTCATACGCTCTCATTCATATCAAACCAAAAACTTCACATAAGAATAGATACTGTCAAGCCAAGATTGAAGTATCTAGTTCTAAAACAAACTTACGATGGATGTTTGTTTCATTGGCTTACGTATTTTGTATGAAGGAACATTACACACGATAACGAAATGATCATGCTTCAGTGAATTTGCCAGTTCGGGTATGATACTTAATAGTGCAAAAGCACTATTCAGTATCTGATACTGAATAACCTCTTCGATTATAATAATAAAGTATCAACGACAAACAATCACACCAGGGAGTGAAAATCGGTTGAAAGAAATTGGTGGCAAAATATCTCAAGCAGAGAATCGGGGGAATAATGGTTAATCAATAAAGAAATAAAGGAGAGACCCCCCCCCCCCCCCTTTAAAAAATACCCTTTTCTGTTCTCTGTTACCGATATTTTAAACAGAATAGATAACAAGGTTATGCATAATTATTGAAAGCCGATTTTATGCTATATTCTTCAGTGTTTTTTTTTTTTTAAAATTAAATACCGTGTCCCATATTTCGCAACTTAATCGATTATAACTCGACGAATATAGGGGGTGATCTGTGTGTGTGTGTGTGGGGGGGGGGGGGATAGTGGTAGAGCAATACTCTTCAACAGTCGTAACGTCACTACCTTGTTGTTTGTTGTTTTTAAGGGTTTTACGGCGCTTGCAACACATTTAGGTTATATCAGCGCCAGTAAAAAGGAAGAAAATGGGATAGTAAAAAGTTCTAGAATTACAATTAAAACACCCAAGAAAAAGTAAGACAAAGGGGAATTGAGAACAAATAGGGATCAGATGTAGATTCCAAGAGCATACCACCAATGTACTTAGTTTGAAATCACCTACAAGTCTCATCCAGACACAAGCACAAAATCCAACAAAGAGGAACCCACTCAAATGCTTACATTATACATTTGAAAGAACACATACAATAATACATACATAACAGAGAGGTGATTTACAAGGAAAAAAATATAATCTCCCAAAACAATAACTATGCATTTGACTGTTTCCCTCCCAGCTAGGATTCCGGCCAGTGCCAGGACAAAACCAAGTAATCTCATTCCGAGACAAAGACAGAAAGCATGTTGGATAACAGATATAAGGGGATAGAAGACACAGTATGTACCTCCCTGCCCGCTATGGCAGGTCAGGATCCCCACCCAGACGTCACTTCCTTCCTAATGACGCATGGTAACTTAGTAACACTGGCTCTAAACTATCGGGACAATGGCGGACGCCCGTATGAAATATTTCTCCGGCGAACATAAAAGCGTATCCAGAAGAAAATAAAACATAAATTTGATCATGTTTTGACTTTTACACATTCTGATCACAAGGCATCTGAAAAGTTCTAGCCAGCTAGAAGAATAAAAAGTAATGATTTTCTTTGTTTAGAACCAAAATGGCCGCCGTTGCCGAACGGCGTGACATCAGACTACTGAATCCAATTGCTTTCGAAGCAAAATTTCCAGAGTTCAAATTCCAGTCGAGACGCTGGAAATTTTTGTTTGCTTCTTAAGATTCAATTGTAAAGGATAACATCTGAATCGACCCAATTTGTATGACATGTGTAAGTAGGTCAACACTGTCAAACATTCTTTTAAACTGTTAAAAAAATATATAACCAAATTCATATTACGCATTTTAACGGAACACTACACTCTGGTTGCTTTATATTGCAAGCAGCATAATCCCTAAATTAATCCAACAAATCGCGTTTCATGTTTTATCGCACAACAGAGGGTTTTTTAAAAGAAAAGGAAAGAAAAAAAACGCAATATAATAATTTTAATAATAAAAATTAATGTGATTTCAGTAAGTAATGATGCAATTATGTATTTACCATTAAATGTTATAAATCAGGGCATGGACATGTTAGCTAAAGGCAAGAGAGCATGAATGTTATTTAACAGCAAGAGACATCTGCAATTCCAAATATACCATTCCTTATCCCTTGAGTGCATCAGAAAAAATAGAGAAACGAATAATTCTAATATCCTATACAATTTCTGCTCAATTTCATTTTTATAAATCCTTCTTAAATTTCTAATTTGGTGTATTTTTAAGAGAAAATTGCTCCTTAATATGTGCAATTTACACTGGTTGACAAGCCGGATTACGCGTCTTTTTTAACACAAACATTTTTACAATATTGATTACTGGCCATTTTTTTTTCATGGTAAGTTATGCAGTTGTCCTTCAGCATAGAGGGATAGAATTCACCCTAGTTTCCCCTAGAATTAAGAGACAGCAACTGTTGCTCACCATCCCTTGGATTAGACCCTTTTTTAAAAAAACAACGGAAAGTGTGTGGTATATTTGTTACGTACCAGACAGCGGAACCATGCCTCCAAATGTGGGACACTTGGCAGCCCTGCACTATTCAATTGTAATATCTTTCCACTGAGTCTAGCACAGTTACCCTATCGCTATTGGGTGGATAGAGAGGTCATTTGCAACTAATCTATTTGCTTATGAGTCTAGCGCTCTTAAAATTGAGCAATCAGGACCTCCCTATTTTTTACACAAACTATAGATGAAAGATTTTAAAACACAGTACCTGCCCAATCTTGATTTTATAATCACCTCGGGCAATTTGATTTGGAAATTGTATTCATTGGTTTCTTTCCATTCAATAAAATAACCGTGGTAATAATCAAAAGGAATATCTTTTTTTATAGAAGAAAAAGCTGAATAAATATCTAGTTGGATTATTAGGCCTACAGGGTTTGGATGAATTTTGATTGTTAATAGATAGGTTAGACTGAGGTTTCTAGAAAAGAAATATTCAAATACACTAGCAATGAAAACTTTATTATTTTCCCTCAAAAGCTCATGATTGGCTCCATCTAAAAAAGTGATTGTAAAGTTGACAATTATTGGAATTTTTACCCCATGAAGCATGAGACGACTTCAAAAACTTTAGCACATTTTTCTACAGTTTTTTCTCTTTAAAGGAGCAGTGTGGCACTGCAGTACAGTCTTTCCTCATACCCAAAAAATACAGTGTTTGAATCCTGTTGCACTTTGCGGCCTTGAGCAAGTCACCTCACCTTAGCTCACTTTCTGAAAGATCCCAAAGAAAAATATCCATTTGAGGATGAATATGTAGTACTTCAGAGCCAATAGAGCCAGAGTTTATCCCAGTTTCTATAGTGTGAAACGGACAAATAGCAATTGCTTGCTACTCTTTGGATAGGGTGTGAGTCTATCGCAAAGTACTTTCCGCCAGTGGACTGGAGGGGGTCACAAAAAATATTAACTACAACCAGGATAAATCACGGTATATTTGCATGTTAAGTGAGTGCTCTTCCAACTGAGCAATCAGGATGCCCCCCTTTTCAGGATGAATAAAGGGAAATTTCTTTATTTTATTAATTAATGATTTTTAATTTGACAGAAACAAATCATTGAGAAATTATAACATAAATGATCCTACCTTAGAACGTTCACTTCAGCACTTTCTGACTCTGTAATCTGCATATTTTTAACAGCTTTAATCCCTTTTTTATGAATACTCCACATAATAGAAGACAGCCATCCAAAAGTCATAAAATTGCACAATCCATTTGTATCCAATGGAAGTATATCCTTTGACCTAAAAATGAAAAGAGTGTAATTAAACATATTTTAAGATCCCAATATTTTTCAATAAAAAGAGGGATGTCTACTGCGAGATTTTACTCGACATTGTTTCAAAACATTCTTCAATTATTATAAAAAATTAATTTAAAAATTAATCTGCTGCTATGTGGTATTGTGGTATGACACTCGCTTTTGGATCAGAAGGTCTTGGGTCCATGACTCGCTCAGCGCATAGTTGAGTCCTTGGAAAAGACTCTTAAATCACATTCTCCTGCCGTTCTCAGGTGTAAAATGATTACCTGGCATTGTCTTTGTCAGAAAAAAAATTGTATTATCGCCTAACAGGCATCATTTCTCGTTCTTTATTTGTTACAATTGCATTGGTCAGGGACTCTTTGTAAAGCGCTTTGAGAATGTTTAGTGGGTATTACGCTATATAAAAGCTCGTTTTAAATGAGCAGTTAATCAAATGATTGTCGAGGGGAGTTTTTTCTATGTCAAATGGATCCAGTCGAAAATGAAAAGCAAAACAACAAATAACAGTAAATACAGACATACCTAGATACTTGAAAGTCTAAAAATTCACAAGTCTTGGGAGATAAAAATTGTCATCGCTATAGTTGACTTTTAGCTTTTAAAAAAAACTTATAAACAAATTCGGAGTGGCTATTCGTCAGTACTGACCCCCAGGCGCTGGCACCTGCGGGTCAGTACTGACGAACAGGCACCGGCGTCTGGGGGTCAGTACTGACTAATACTATTACTATTACTAGTACTGATGCCAATTGGTCAGTTCTGACCTGGCCACGGGCGTTGACGGTACCAAAATTATGGAAAAATGCCATTTTTAAAAATAACTTGCTCTACGACAAATAAATCAGCATTTCCTGTCCCATACTAGTCGCAGGGAAGCCCTTGTTTTCACTAAATCTTTTTGTCGGTTTACGTGAGATTTGTTTAATAAATATATCAATTAATTAAACAAGTGAAATTGTCCAATCCTGAGAAAAAGACCAAATTTGGTGTTGAAACGCCAAATTGGAAGCCCTATATTTCGGTTCATCCAACGCGCATGCTCACTGCACTGATGCGTGGCGCTAGAACTGAAAGTGAAAGCTCTTTCATTGTCTCGTCTTTCTTCATTCCTGTCATTTGAAATTCGGCTTGCTCGCATCTTACTGAGACAGGAAAAGTAGAAAACGGTAAGGGCTGCCTGAAGCCGGTGATCGTAAAATACTAACGAAAGAGTGAAAATGAAAGGCTTCGTATGGGAACAAAACAGACAATGGACGTTTCGGATACAAACCCTTCATTAACACAACAATACACAAATAAACGTGGAAAACAAATAAAATATAATGAAAAATAACTTTGTCGTCTGTACTCAATGGTGGTTGAGGTTGCAGTATGAATGAAATGTCAGCGTGGGTAGAGGATAGGGTGCCCCAGGGGGGTGATCTGATTGATAAGAAAAGGTCAGCGTCAGGGAGCAGAATCTTCCAGAAAATAATGGAAGATAAAAGACATATAAGTAGTAGCAGTAGTAGTAGTAGCAGTAGTGGTAGTAGCAGTAGTGGTAGTAGTAGTGAGTGGTAGTAGTATAATAGAATGGACAAAGTATTATAAAAGAATCGTAACAGGAAATATTAGAACACATTTTCCTCTATTTTTCTTTAAATAAAGCTATAACGAAAATATACGGGGAAAAAAACAATAAAAACAAAATAACCCAAAGAAATAGAATGGACAACATAAAATAAAATAGAATCTTACGGTGGCTTGAAATAACGAGTCATATCGTTGCCCCAACGGCATCTAACGCGTTAGAAATCAAACTTATCTAGGTGACCAAGTGTTACTGTGTGCCATCGGATAAGTTGGCCTGAGAGCCTGGAATTTTAATTGTTTTTTTTTTTTAAATGGTATACTTTTGGAAGTGAAAGTATAAGTGCGAAGAGGTCTTTGCACTGACGAACAGGTCCGATGTTCGTCAGTGCTGATCAATGGTGGGCGGTGGCACAGACCGAAGAGAGGTTGTCTGTGGGCGGTGGCACCTGTTGTTCAATACTGACCAATAGACACCAGGTTATTGGTCAGTACTGACCTCCAGGCACTGGCGTCTGTTCGTCAGTACTGACCCGCATGTGCTAGCGCCTGGGAGCCAGTACTGACCAATAGCCCTAGCCAAACAAATTACAGTCACAAGGATTAAATAACACTTTAAAATCCTTAAAATCATGTGATCTAGCATCAACTTTCATTTTTAATGTTTAAAAGACTAAGAGGCGCTCATGACGTTCTGAAAATGGAGTTAAAATTTTGTAATTATACTAATTTTTAATAAAAGCAGTGAGGTCTGTAATTCACATGTAATGAATGACATTTTTTTAAAATAGCTATTGCAAGCTGAGTATAACTGATCTCAGATTTAAAAAATAACTAAATAAATAAATAAATAAAACTAATCAAAATATGGCAAAAAAAAACAAAAACCAGACTCTGAATATTCAACTTTCGCTCTGTCTCACAGCCAGCACAAAACTTGAGCATTTATATACCGCAATATCCACTAAACATGCTCAAAGCGCTTTACAAGCGGTCCCTGACTAGCAGCAATACGTAACATGTAGAACGAGACATGACACCTGTTAGGCGATGTTACTATTTTTTTCAGACAAAGTGCTCTACCAACTGAGCTATCAACCCCCCGACTAAGTGGTTAAGGCATTGTACTATGACCCGGTAAGGCAAGTCCTGGTTTTGAGCCCCACTTCAGACACTTTCGTTTATCTTTTCCATTGGGCAAGATTATTAACTCCAATTTGCTCACTTTGGACAACATGGATGATTCCTGTTGACATCTGACGTTTGAGTGATATATTATCTATTTCCTTTATGGAATGCCTCGGCAACAGCATCAAATGATCAGGCATAAGGGTGTCATTCTTCTTTATGTATATATATATATATATATATATATATATATATATATATATATATGTATATATATATATATATATATATATATATATATATACCAATATCCACCAAATGAGCTCAAAGAGCTTTACAAAGGGTCCAAGCTAACAGCAACAATTGACAACCAGAATGAGAAAAAAACACCCGTGAGTCACTCTTGCAATATATTTTCTTTTTGACAGAAGAAACACCATTACCTGCCAGGTACCCATACTCATTTTAAACCTGAGTATTATAAAATTGTGATTAAAGAGCCTTTTCCAAGGACACAACTTTACACTACCCCCAATGGGACTCGAACCATAGGCCTTGAGTTTATAAGCCATGCCACTGGACCACAAAACCGTTTAATGATTAATTGTAAACTTACTTTTTGATACATCTGACAGGAAGCCCTTTACTCATGCCTTTCCTGTAGCGAGCAATGCTTTTCTTTTTGGGAGATGGTTTGATGGCAACAGTCTCCAGTTTGATCTCAGTCAAACAGCTGTAATGAAATAAAATGAGAATAACAAATCTGAAGTCTTAAAATATAAGATTGGAATTTACAATACAACTATAACAAAAATTCAAGGTGAAATATTGATATTCAATTAATGCATTTTTATATAGGGCCAACTTTTGAAAGAGCTAAAATGGGACACACTAATGCACAATACTGTCATCTCCCAAAATAACAGTGTTTGGACTATTATATAATATAATCAAGAAATTGGAGCTTTTTCTGTTCCGTGTTTTAATTCGCTAGTCAAAAAAAAAAAAAAGCATAATTCTGGGACATGCAAGGCCATTTTCATGCACATAAACAGTCCATTTTTTTCTTTACACTTTATTTTTAGAATGCCAAATCGGGACAGTCCTGATTTTATCAGGACAGTTGGCCAGTCTGATCCATTAAAATATATTACTTGTTAAATGTTTGCATCAAAAGAGAAAAAAAATATTAAAAATCGCAGGCAAGGGATTTCATTTACTTTTTCACATCGTCTTACCTTTGATACCTATAGCTCCAAATATTTCTGGGAGGGGTTCCCGACCTCACATAGTGGGCAGGGAGGTACTTCTTGTGTGTTCTGTTATATCCCCCTATATCTATTTTCAAATTGCTTTCTGTCTTTGTCTTTGAATGAGATTACTTAGTTTTTTTCCTCACCCTGGCCGGAGTCCTAGGCTGGGAGGGAAACAGTCGAATGTATAGTTATAGTTTTGGGAGATGATGTATTATTTCCCTGTAAATCATCTCTCTACTGTTGTGAACTGTTTTCTTATTTTTTTCAACATATGATTTGTAAACATTTGAGTGTATTCCCTTAAGTGGGATCTTATGCTGGTGTCTGGGTGAGACTTTTAGGTAATCTCAAACTAAGTACATTGATAGTGTGCACTTGGAATCTACATCTGATCTCTATTTGTACCATTCCCCTTTGTCTTACTTTTCCTCAAGTCCTTTTTAATTGTACACCAAGAATGACTTTACTATCCAAATTTTCTTCCTTTTTAGCTGATATGACCTAAATGTGTTGCAAGCACCGTAAACCCCTTAAAAACAAACAAACAAACAAACAAGCTCCAAATAATTCAGTTTTAGATTGACACCTTATTTAAAATATGTGACCCATTATCTTAAAAAGTATCATGGTGGGGTTGAATCAGAGAGGGAAAATGAATTTAGAATTAAAATAACATGAAATACGAACTTTTGAGGGGTGTTTCTTTTTAACCATGTAAGAAATGGTATTTATTCTTACCTCCCCGTGACAAATAGGAATTAATCCCAAGTGTGTCATGTGTGACTATAAATATAATTTTCAGCTCCTAGTTCATCTCGACATAATGTCGCTCTTTGAGACAGTAGGTTGGTAGTTTATATTATATGTACCATTCTGTATATGTGTGTGTGTGTGTGTGTTTGTGTGTGTCGTGTTTAAAGGTTTTTAATAGACATATCATAATACAGAAACATACAGACACATCTCCATAACCTAAACACCCCCGTTCATAGCATTTTGTCCGGATTATCTCTAGATGTAAAACAAACATACGACCAAACTGGTTCGGTATTCGTATTGTCCAGAAATGGAACAGTTTGAAATTTGAAACAAAGAATGCAAAATCTATGTATTATTTCAAGGTGTTAGTAGACAGGGAATTATATGATGGGAGATTTAATTATGACGAATAATACTTGTTTGCACTGCTGCTGATATGGCTTTCAATCTTGTATGTATATATTGTTCATTGTTATATTATCATGGTTATCTTCTATATGCGTGTGTGTGTATGTGTGTGTGTGTGTGTGTGCTTTGCATGTCAAGGTTAAAGATATATGTTTGTACACCACATATACATGAGTACATTTAAGTTGAAATACTATCTTTACCACGTGTATCATTATTGTAATCTTTAATCAATAGATTATTTTATCCTATTTTGCCCCATACCATGTTATGTTATGTTACAATTACAGAGACATCTGGAGTGTGGAATCAGTGTACTTAAATTGGTATAAAATGCAGTTTTGACCTCAGACTGTGGTGATCTAAGCCTTTCATCATTGACCAATGTATTGTTTATAAGAGTTGATTTTCATTTATTTAGTTAATTTATTTTAAATATTTTTTTTTCAGTATTGTTTTGGTTCATTCTATTATTTTCACATGTGTTCACTGTTGTTTTCTTTTTAAAAGAGGTGATGTTAACTTAGATTACTGTGGTTTATTTCTAAATTGCAAGAAACAGTTTTACGCAGAACTTGTTCAGATTATATAGTCATAAAACCTCTATATCTTAATGGTTTGCTTACAAAATAAGTGTTGGGATCTGGAAACAAGAATTAGGTTAAGGTTATGATGAAAACAAAAATAAAATAAATAAATAAAAAGGAAACATGCCTCAGACTCGAGACTATGTGAAAAGATATTTTTGCCACTGTTTGGTCATAAAGAAAGCATACCTGTTGTCTTCTTTTGGATGATCCGTTTCTCTTGCCTCCGCCATGCCATGTTCTTGTTGAATCTCAACAACAGCTCCTTGTTCTCGGCAATCGTTCTTATCATTGGCTCTTTTGGTTTCAGTTGACATTTCCTCTTCTTCCTCCTGATTAACATTCAGAGGAATCGTTTGATCATTTGACGCCATCATGAAGCATTTCCTCCTCTTTGACAATCACAATTTACAATACGTCTGACAACCTTTTAATAAATAAGTTTTGATTGACTTCTTACACTTTACTAAGTCATTAGTTAACCACTGCCAAATTCAAGCACATGTTCAATAAAAAAAATACCTCATGAAACTGCCAATTTATCCATGGTGAAGTGATTATATCTGAAAAATAAAAATAAAATGACAAAATGGTGAATTATTTTTTGCTTGCCACAGCTTTGAAACTGAAAATTAAACAAGTGACCAATGAAAAAGATTGGTCCTCGTAATGTGGAGCACTTCATTATTTACAATAACAAATGACAATACTTTTAATATTTACTTATTTGCATATATTATTCCAAAATATAGTTATGAGTTGGAATGGGAGTTTTCCCTATGTAATATAAATACTTGAAGCATTGTTAGTTTTCCACCTGCTTCAAAACGTTCTTCTGATCATGGCATCTAAAAGCTTTCAATCAACCAATTGCGCTGCTTAATAATTTTTTTTTTTAATTTCTAATTTAATGTTATTTCCTTAAATGTCTTTTTTTTTTAAAGTATGTATGTACTGCATGCAAAGCTATTATTCATCCAGCATGAAAATTGGTATCCTCTAACTCTAAGTTTAATTTGGAAGGTATTGACTAAAATATCAAACAAACGTACTAAATGGGAAAATATTCCATGATTGTATCCATATGATTTTATAAGTGCTACTTTCCATCTAACGTTATAGAAACCAGGATTAACTTTGGCTCTATGGCTCTTGTGGCTCCAAAGGACCACTTATTTTTTCTTTTTAATGAAAATGAAAATTTTGTTTAAAACTAATCAAAACACAAATTACAGATATCAAATATTTTCAACCACAACTAACTGGAACTATTTGTTTTCATAAATACCATTCCCAAGGGTGTCATCAGCCAGGCATCCCTAGAAGGAATACTGGGTCAATATTTGCAATCTAAGCAAGTAATCAGTTCATAATCTTATCCAAGGTCAGAAAAAAAATATGAAAGAAGTGCCTGAAGTGAGAGACATTCCGTTGCCTTATCTCTAAATTATAGCAATAATAACATGAAATATAAATACTAATAATAACAATAATAATAATAATAATAATAATAATAATAATAATAATAATAATAATAATAATAATAATAATAATGATATATAATAATAATCATAATAATAATAATAATAATAATAATAATAATAATATTAATGTAAACATTATTATGGTATAATTGTTTTAATTATAACTTTTATCTTTAGCATTATAACTAATAATAATAATAATAATAATAATAATAATAATAATAATAATAATAATAATAATAATAATAATAATTCAACAATTCAAATATTTATCGTTATTATTATTATTAAAAAACATAATAATAACAAAAACAGCAACACCAACAACAACAATTATATTATTATAATAATAATAATAATAATAATAATAATAATAATAATAATAATAATAATAATAATAATAATAATAATAAATATAATAATAATTCAAAAAAAAATAAGAATAAGAAGAACAACGACAACAACTATTGCAACAATATCAATAAGTCAATAAGAGTTTTGTATACAACCTACAACCTGGCAAAAGTTAAAGTAAAGTGAAAAGAAAACAAAAAATAAAAATAAAAAAACGTACTGAATAAGATTTTTTTTTTTTTTACCATCTAAAGGAATTATATTAGCCTAAGTTAAAATCAGAAACAGCAATATAAAAGTGTCAAATGAAATGCGATGCGACAAAATCACACATACTACACAATGTATGAATGAATGAATGAATGAATGACGACACGCCATACAAAACGTAATTCAGTCCACGGCACGACCAAGGGACCAACTGCCAGCGCACGATTTCAACATTGGCTTTAAAATAAATGTATAAAATCAAACACAGATAATGTTAAAACTTTAACAATTGAATGTTTTGATACTTAAAATTACCTCTATAAAATTCACCTCAACAACTGGGATCCCGATGACAGCAGGGAGAAGAGCATTCCCTT
>NC_088360.1:41522098-41558405 GCF_034508935.2 Berghia stephanieae
GCAAGCAAAAAATAATTCACCATTTTGTCATTTTATTTTTATTTTTCAGATATAATCACTTCACCATGGATAAATTGGCAGTTTCATGAGGTATTTTTTTTATTGAACATGTGCTTGAATTTGGCAGTGGTTAACTAATGACTTAGTAAAGTGTAAGAAGTCAATCAAAACTTATTTATTAAAAGGTTGTCAGACGTATTGTAAATTGTGATTGTCAAAGAGGAGGAAATGCTTCATGATGGCGTCAAATGATCAAACGATTCCTCTGAATGTTAATCAGGAGGAAGAAGAGGAAATGTCAACTGAAACCAAAAGAGCCAATGATAAGAACGATTGCCGAGAACAAGGAGCTGTTGTTGAGATTCAACAAGAACATGGCATGGCGGAGGCAAGAGAAACAGATCATCCAAAAGAAGACGACAGGTATGCTTTCTTTATGACCAAACAGTGGCAAAAATATCTTTTCACATAGTCTCGAGTCTGAGTCATGTTTCCTTTTTATTTATTTATTTTATTTTTGTTTTCATCATAACCTTAACCTAATTCTTGTTTCCAGATCCCAACATTTATTTTGTGAGCAAACCATTAAGATATAGAGGTTTTATGACTATATAATCTGAACAAGTTCTGCGTAAAACTGTTTCTTGCAATTTAAAAATAAACCACAGTAATCTAAGTTAACATCACCTCTTTTAAAAGAAAACAACAGTGAACACATGTGAAAATAATAGAATGAACCAAAACAATACTGAAAAAAAAATATTTAAAATAAATTAACTAAATAAATGAAAATCAACTCTTATAAACAATACATTGGTCAATGATGAAAGGCTTAGATCACCACAGTCTGAGGTCAAAACTGCATTTTATACCAATTTAAGTACACTGATTCCACACTCCAGATGTCTCTGTAATTGTAACATAACATAACATGGTATGGGGCAAAATAGGATAAAATAATCTATTGATTAAAGATTACAATAATGATACACGTGGTAAAGATAGTATTTCAACTTAAATGTACTCATGTATATGTGGTGTACAAACATATATCTTTAACCTTGACATGCAAAGCACACACACACACACATACACACACACGCATATAGAAGATAACCATGATAATATAACAATGAACAATATATACATACAAGATTGAAAGCCATATCAGCAGCAGTGCAAACAAGTATTATTCGTCATATATAAATCTCCCATCATATAATTCCCTGTCTACTAACACCTTGAAATAATACATAGATTTTGCATTCTTTGTTTCAAATTTCAAACTGTTCCATTTCTGGACAATACGAATACCGAACCAGTTTGGTCGTATGTTTGTTTTACATCTAGAGATAATCCGGACAAAATGCTATGAACGGGGGTGTTTAGGTTATGGAGATGTGTCTGTATGTTTCTGTATTATGATATGTCTATTAAAAACCTTTAAACACGACACACACACACACACACACACATATACAGAATGGTACATATAATATAAACTACCAACCTACTGTCTCAAAGAGCGACATTATGTCGAGATGAACTAGGAGCTGAAAATTATATTTATAGTCACACATGACACACTTGGGATTAATTCCTATTTGTCACGGGGAGGTAAGAATAAATACCATTTCTTACATGGTTAAAAAGAAACCACCCTCAAAAGTTCGTATTTCATGTTATTTTAATTCTAAATTCATTTTCCCTCTCTGATTCAACCCCACCATGATACTTTTTAAGATAATGGGTCACATATTTTAAATAAGGTGTCAATCTAAAACTGAATTATTTGGAGCTTGTTTGTTTGTTTGTTTGTTTTTAAGGGGTTTACGGTGCTTGCAACACATATCAGCTAAAAAGGAAGAAAATTTGGATAGTAAAGTCATTCTAGATGTACAATTAAAAAGGACTTGAGGAAAAGTAAGACAAAGGGGAATGGTACAAATAGAGATCAGATGTAGATTCCAAGTGCACACTATCAGTGTACTTAGTTTGAGATTACCTAAAAGTCTCACCCAGACACCAGCATAAGATCCCACTTAAGGGAATACACTCAAATGTTTACAAATCATATGTTGAAAAAAATAAGAAAACAGTTCACAACAGTAGAGAGATGATTTACAGGGAAATAATACATCATCTCCCGAAACTATAACTATACATTCGACTGTTTCCCTCCCAGCCAAGGACTCCGGCCAGGGTGAGGAAAAAACTAAGTAATCTCATTCAAAGACAAAGACAGAAAGCAATTTGAAAATAGATATAGGGGGATATAACAGAACACACAAGAAGTACCTCCCTGCCCACTATGTGAGGTCGGGAACCCCTCCCAGAAATATTTGGAGCTATAGGTATCAAAGGTAAGACGATGTGAAAAAGTAAATGAAATCCCTTGCCTGCGATTTTTAATATTTTTTTCTCTTTTGATGCAAACATTTAACAAGTAATATATTTTAATGGATCAGACTGGCCAACTGTCCTGATAAAATCAGGACTGTCCCGATTTGGCATTCTAAAAATAAAGTGTAAAGAAAAAAATGGACTGTTTATGTGTATGAAAATGGCCTTGCATGTCCCAGAATTATACTTTTTTTTTTTGACTAGCGAATTAAAACACGGAACAGAAAAAGCTCCAATTTCTTGATTATATTATATAATAGTCCAAACACTGTTATTTTGGGAGATGACAGTATTGTGCATTAGTGTGTCCCATTTTAGCTCTTTCAAAAGTTGGCCCTATATAAAAAATGCATTAATTGAATATCATTATTTCACCTTGAATTTTTGTTATAGTTGTATTGTAAATTCCAATCTTATATTTTAAGACTTCAGATTTGTTATTCTCATTTTATTTCATTACAGCTGTTTGACTGAGATCAAACTGGAGACTGTTGCCATCAAACCATCTCCCAAAAAGAAAAGCATTGCTCGCTACAGGAAAGGCATGAGTAAAGGGCTTCCTGTCAGATGTATCAAAAAGTAAGTTTACAATTAATCATTAAACGGTTTTGTGGTCCAGTGGCATGGCTTATAAACTCAAGGCCTATGGTTCGAGTCCCATTGGGGGTAGTGTAAAATTGTGTCCTTGGAAAAGGCTCTTTAATCACAATTTTATAATACTCAGGTTTAAAATGAGTATGGGTACCTGGCAGGTAATGGTGTTTCTTCTGTCAAAAAGAAAATATATTGCAAGAGTGACTCACGGGTGTTTTTTCTCATTCTGGTTGTCAATTGTTGCTGTTAGCTTGGACCCTTTGTAAAGCTCTTTGAGCTCATTTGGTGGATATTGGTATATATATATATATTATATATATATATATATATATATATATATATATATATATATATATATATATATATATATATATATATACATAAAGAAGAATGACACCCTTATGCCTGATCATTTGATGCTGTTGCCGAGGCATTCCATAAAGGAATATAGATAATATATCACTCAAACGTCAGATGTCAACAGGAATCATCCATGTTGTCCAAAGTGATCAAATTGGAGTTAATAATCTTGCCCAATGGAAAAGAGAAACGAAAGTGTCTGAAGTGGGGCTCAAAACCAGGACTTGCCTTACCGGGTCATAGTACAATGCCTTAACCACTTAGTCGGGGGGGGGGGGGGTTGATAGCTCAGTTGGTAGAGCACTTTGTCGGAAAAAAAAGTAACATCGCCTAACAGGTGTCATGTCTCGTTCTACATGTTACGTATTGCTGCTGGTCAGGGACTGCTTGTAAAGCGCTTTGAGCATGTTTAGTGGATATTGCGGTATATAAATGCTCAAGTTTTGTGCTGGCTGTGAGACAGAGCGAAAGTTGAATATTCAGAGTCTGTTTTTTTTTTTTTTGCCATATTTTGATTAGTTTTATTTATTTATTTATTTAGTTATTTTTTAAATCTGAGATCAGTTATACTCAGCTTGCAATAGCTATTTTTAAAAAATGTCATTCATTACATGTGAATTACAGACCTCCCTGCTTTTATGAAAAATTAGTATAATTACAAAATTTTAACTCCATTTTCAGAACGTCATGAGCGCCTCTTAGTCTTTTAAACATTAAAAATGAAAGTTGATGCTAGATCACATGATTTTAAGGATTTTAAAGTGTTATTTAATCCTTGTGACTGTAATTTGTTTATAAGTTTTTTTTTAAAGCTAAAAGTCAACTATAGCGATGACAATTTTTATCTCCCAAGACTTGTGAATTTTTAGATTTTCAAGTATCTAGGTATGTCTGTATTTACTGTTATTTGTTGTTTTGCTTTTCATTTTCGACTGGATCCATTTGACATAGAAAAAACTCCCCTCGACAATCATTTGATTAACTGCTCATTTAAAACGAGCTTTTATATAGCGTAATATCCACTAAACATTCTCAAAGCGCTTTACAAAGAGTCCCTGACCAATGCAATTGTAACAAATAAAGAATGAGAAATGATGCCTGTTAGGCGATAATACAA
Source organism: Berghia stephanieae (assembly GCF_034508935.2). Taxonomy (NCBI): domain Eukaryota; kingdom Metazoa; phylum Mollusca; class Gastropoda; order Nudibranchia; family Aeolidiidae; genus Berghia; species Berghia stephanieae. Next base: position 41,526,573 of record NC_088360.1, read on the forward strand.
TTTTTTTTCTGACAAAGACAATGCCAGGTAATCATTTTACACCTGAGAACGGCAGGAGAATGTGATTTAAGAGTCTTTTCCAAGGACTCAACTATGCGCTGAGCGAGTCATGGACCCAAGACCTTCTGATCCAAAAAGTGAGTGTCATACCACAATACCACATAGCAGCAGATTAATTTTTAAATTAATCTTTTATAATAATTGAAGAATGTTTTGAAACAATGTCGAGTAAAATCTCGCAGTAGACATCCCTCTTTTTATTGAAAAATATTGGGATCTTAAAATATGTTTAATTACACTCTTTTCATTTTTAGGTCAAAGGATATACTTCCATTGGATACAAATGGATTGTGCAATTTTATGACTTTTGGATGGCTGTCTTCTATTATGTGGAGTATTCATAAAAAAGGGATTAAAGCTGTTAAAAATATGCAGATTACAGAGTCAGAAAGTGCTGAAGTGAACGTTCTAAGGTAGGATCATTTATGTTATAATTTCTCAATGATTTGTTTCTTTCAAATTAAAAATCATTAATTAATAAAATAAAGAAATTTCCCTTTATTCATCCTGAAAAGGGGGGCATCCTGATTGCGCAGTTGGAAGAGCACACACTTAACATGCAAATATACCGTGATTTATCCTGGTTGTAGTTAATATTTTTTGTGACCCCCTCCAGTCCACTGGTGAAAAGTACTTTGCGATAGACTCACACCCTATCCAAAGAGTAGCAAGCAATTGCTATTTGTCCGTTTCACACTATAGAAACTGGGATAAACTCTGGCTCTATTGCAAACACTGTATTTTTTGGGTGTGAGGCAAAGACTGTACTGCAGTGCCACACTGCTCCTTTAAAGAGAAAAAACTGTAGAAAAATGTGCTAAAGTTTTTGAAGTCGTCTCATGCTTCATGGGGTAAAAATCCCAATAATTGTCAACTTTACAATCACTTTTTTAGATGGAGCCAATCATGAGCTTTTGAGGGAAAATAATAAAGTTTTCATTGCTAGTGTATTTGAATATTTCTTTTCTAGAAACCTCAGTCTAACCTATCTATTAACAATCAAAATTCATCCAAACCCTGTAGGCCTAATAATCCAACTAGATATTTATTCAGCTTTTTCTTCTATAAAAAAAGATATTCCTTTTGATTATTACCACGGTTATTTTATTGAATGGAAAGAAACCAATGAATACAATTTCCAAATCAAATTGCCCGAGGTGATTATAAAATCAAGATTGGGCAGGTACTGTGTTTTAAAATCTTTCATCTATAGTTTGTGTAAAAAATAGGGAGGTCCTGATTGCTCAATTTTAAGAGCGCTAGACTCATAAGCAAATAGATTAGTTGCAAATGACCTCTCTATCCACCCAATAGCGATAGGGTAGCTGTGCTAGTCTCAGTGGAAAGATATTACAATTGAATAGTGCAGGGCTGCCAAGTGTCCCACATTTGGAGGCATGGTTCCGCTGTCTGGTACGTAACAAATATACCACACACTTTCCGTTGTTTTTTTAAAAAAGGGTCTAATCCAAGGTATGGTGAGCAACAGTTGCTGTCTCTTAATTCTAGTGGAAACTAGGGTGAATTCTAGCCCTCTATGCTGAAGGACAACTGCATAACTTACCATGAAAAAAAATGGCCAGTAATCAATATTGTAAAAATGTTTGTGTTAAAAAAGACGCGTAATCCGGCTTGTCAACCAGTGTAAATTGCACATATTAAGGAGCAATTTTCTCTTAAAAATACACCAAATTAGAAATTTAAGAAGGATTTATAAAAATGAAATTGAGCAGAAAGTTGTATAGGATATTAGAATTATTCGTTTCTCTATTTTTTCTGATGCACTCAAGGGATAAGGAATGGTATATTTGGAATTGCAGATGTCTCTTGCTGTTAAATAACATTCATGCTCTCTTGCCTTTAGCTAACATGTCCATGCCCTGATTTATAACATTTAATGGTAAATACATAATTGCATCATTACTTACTGAAATCACATTAATTTTTATTATTAAAATTATTATATTGCGTTTTTTTTCTTTCCTTTTCTTTTTTAAAAATCCTCTGTTGTGCGATAAAACATGAAACGCGATTTGTTGGATTAATTTAGGGATTATGCTGCTTGCAATATAAAGCAACCAGAGTGTAGTGTTCCGTTAAAATGCGTAATATGAATTTGGTTATATATTTTTTTAACAGTTTAAAAGAATGTTTGACAGTGTTGACCTACTTACACATGTCATACAAATTGGGTCGATTCAGATGTTATCCTTTACAATTGAATCTTAAGAAGCAAACAAAAATTTCCAGCGTCTCGACTGGAATTTGAACTCTGGAAATGTTGCTTCGAAAGCAATTGGATTCAGTAGTCTGATGTCACGCCGCCCGGCAACGGCGGCCATCTTGGTTCTAAACAAAGAAAATCATTACTTTTTATTCTTCTAGCTGGCTAGAACTTTTCAGATGCCTTGTGATCAGAATGTGTAAAAGTCAAAACATGATCAAATTTATGTTTTATTTTGTTCTGGATACGCTTTTATGTTCGCCGGAGAAATATTTCATACGGGCGTCCGCCATTGTCCCGATAGTTTAGAGCCAGTGTTACTAAGTTACCATGCGTCATTAGGAAGGAAGTGACGTCTGGGTGGGGATCCTGACCTGCCATAGCGGGCAGGGAGGTACATACTGTGTCTTCTATCCCCTTATATCTGTTATCCAACATGCTTTCTGTCTTTGTCTCGGAATGAGATTACTTGGTTTTGTCCTGGCACTGGCCGGAATCCTAGCTGGGAGGGAAACAGTCAAATGCATAGTTATTGTTTTGGGAGATTATATTTTTTTCCTTGTAAATCATCTCTCTGTTATGTATGTATTATTGTATGTGTTCTTTCAAATGTATAATGTAAGCATTTGAGTGGGTTCCTCTTTGTTGGATTTTGTGCTTGTGTCTGGATGAGACTTGTAGGTGATTTCAAACTAAGTACATTGGTGGTATGCTCTTGGAATCTACATCTGATCCCTATTTGTTCTCAATTCCCCTTTGTCTTACTTTTTCTTGGGTGTTTTAATTGTAATTCTAGAACTTTTTACTATCCCATTTTCTTCCTTTTTACTGGCGCTGATATAACCTAAATGTGTTGCAAGCGCCGTAAAACCCTTAAAAACAACAAACAACAAGGTAGTGACGTTACGACTGTTGAAGAGTATTGCTCTACCACTATCCCCCCCCCCCCCCCCCCCCACACACACACAGATCACCCCCTATATTCGTCGAGTTATAATCGATTAAGTTGCGAAATATGGGACACGGTATTTAATTAAAAAAAAAAAACACTGAAGAATATATCATAAAATCGGCTTTCAATAATTATGCATAACCTTGTTATCTATTCTGTTTAAAATATCGGTAACAGAGAACAGAAAAGGGTATTTTATAAAGGGGGGGGGGGGGGGTTCTCTCCTTTATTTCTTTATTGATTAACCATTATTCCCCCGATTCTCTGCTTGAGATATTTTGCCACCAATTTCTTGTCAACCGATTTTCACTCCCTGGTGTGATTGTTTGTCGTTGATACTTTATTATTATAATCGAAGAGGTTATTCAGTATCAGATACTGAATAGTGCTTTTGCACTATTAAGTATCATACCCGAACTGGCAAATTCACTGAAGCATGATCATTTCGTTATCGTGTGTAATGTTCCTTCATACAAAATACGTAAGCCAATGAAACAAACATCCATCGTAAGTTTGTTTTAGAACTAGATACTTCAATCTTGGCTTGACAGTATCTATTCTTATGTGAAGTTTTTGGTTTGATATGAATGAGAGCGTATGAATGAAATGCAGTGTCCCGATTACGTTTCGTCAATAGAATTAAAAGAGTGTAATATCCATATCTGATCTCGTGATACCACAGAACTCTGTGCGTGATACCCATATGATGGGTGTTAACCTAGGTGCACTGACACGCTTCGATGTGAACAAATAGTAATATTTTCCTCTGAAGATACACAGTTGAATAGGGAACAAAAGTGTGGTGTCTCAAAACTGGTTCCTATCTCTTGACTATATTTATTTTAATATAGAATATATTCATTTCAATGTATATATATATATATATATATATATATATATATATATATATATATATATATATATATATATATATATATATATAAATATTTATATATATATATATATATATATATATATATATATATATTTAAGATTTATGGCATTACTATTAATATTAAGGGCATTCAAGGGATTTTATCCTATTTTGCCATATACCATAATATGTAATGTTATGTTATGTTATTTAACTATTAATTTATAATTCAATCTATTCAATAATTAATCTATTAATTAAATTTTAAAATATTTCTATTATTATTATTATTATTATTATTATTATTATTATTATTATTATTATTATTATTATTATTATTATTATTATTATTATTATTATTATTATTATTATTATTATTATTATTATTGTTGTAATAATGATAATGATAATAATAATAATAATAAAAATAATAATAATAATAATAATAATAATAATAATAATAATAATAATAATCATCATAATTATAATAATAATAATGTTGTTGTTATTAATGTTATTGTTGTTGTTGTTGTTGTTGTTGTTGTTGTTATACTTACTTAGGCCGCCCCTTGGGGCGTCCAACATGAGCCACACGTCTTCGCCATTCTGTCCTGTCCTCCATAAGTGTACGCAGCTCCCGGGTGTTGTCCATTCCTGTGTCATCTAGCAGGCAGTCAATGTAAGTTTTATTCTGCCTGCCCCTGCTTTTGGTTCTCTCAGGTGGTTCCCGTAGCACAAGACTGCTGTTGTTGTTGTTGTTGTAATAATAATAATAATAATAATAATAATAATAATAATAATAATAATAATAATAATAATAATAATAATAATATTACTTAATTAAATTAATTAATCAATGAGAGAGAGAGAGAGAGAGAGAGAGAGAGAGAGAGAGACAGACAGAGAGAGAGAGACAGAGAGAGAGAGAGACAGAGAGAGAGAGAGAGAGAGAGAGAGAGAGAGAGAGAGAGAGAGAGAGAGAGAGAGAGAGAGAGAGAGAAGGTAGATAGGTAGTTTAATAGGGACTAAAACTAATCATTTTCCGGATATCGGTACTTTTAAGAAAATATTATTATTATTATTATTATTATTATTATTATTATTATTATTATTATTATTATTATTATTATTATTATGATGATGATGATGATTATATTATTATTATTATTATCATCATCATCATCATCATCATCATCATCATCATCATCATCATCATCATCATCATTATTTATTATTATTATTATTATTATTATTATTATTATTATTATTATTATTATTATTATTATTATTATTATTATTATTATTATTGTTAATAATTTTTTTTATTGTCATCATCATCATCATCATCATCATCATCATCATCATCATCATCATCTTCATCCTTTCCGAGAGGCAGAATTAATCCTGAGAGCAAATAAAGAATAGTTTTTAAATTCATTAATGGAACGAACAAATTGAGGGTAATATAATGTGGTAAGGGAAGAGGAGGTGTGTTTGTGTCCACGATGTGCCTATTGCTCGCTCTCACTTCACTCAATTCCTCCGGGCGAACCCAAGATGCTTATGGACAAAAGCAGATTCATCGATGGATGGGAATGTTTGTTCCAAGCTGGGGTGACCTAGATTCACAACGTCGACGATAGGTTAGGAATACGGTCAAAAAATCGGGTTAAGGTACGGGCAAGACAATCATACCCCCCTCACTCGCTTCTTCTTCTTCTTCTTCTTCTTCTTCTTCTTGGCATTGGTATAAATATAGCAGATCTTGCAACACAATATTCTTACGCGTAGCCAGCTATATAAATGTACTGTGCTAGGCTTTTTAATTCTAATGTTTTGTATTTTGATCCCGTTACGCCTTATTTATTGTGAATTTTGTATGTAAATTTTTCCCTTTAAGTTTAAGTTAAAAAAAAAATGGGAATCTAATAAAACAAAACAAAACAAATCAGAAACGGTCAAAAATTAAAACAGAAAATATACGTCTTAGGAGAAAGCGGCTATGTGTCCTTCACCGGAAAGTGGGTTCGAATCGCGCTCTGAGAGGCACATAGTTTATTTTTGGAAACAGGCGTCATGTCTGGTCCTACATCTGAAGCGTTGCTGTTGGCTAGGGAACCCCCTGCAAAGCGCCCCGAGAACGTTTAGTGAATATTGCGCTACATAAATGCTCAAATGTAAGTTTACATTTGAATTTTTTTCTCTATTATTCTATCCGTTTGGCTAGATGTATCCGTCCAAAGGAGAAGAGACATAATATATGAGTATATAATGTATAACATCTTCCTTTGATAGATGAACCGTTTTCAGGGCAAGCTGAAAAGAAAGTAGTCTCCTGATCCATAATGCCTCTGCAGTTTATCCCGGTTTTTTACAATACCGTTAAATATACATTATATATTGCTTCTTACCTTTCAGACAGGACATTGGTCAATCGTAAAGTACTTTTCATGAGATTAAAATGAACCAGCTGCCCAATCACTGTTGGGTGGTTTGGGGTTTAGACATTTTTTTTTTGGACATCTCACACAGAATCGAACCCGGCCCCTCTGCGTGTGAAGGTAGTGCTATACCAACTGAGCTATCGGGACCCCATGACAATAGTCCACTTCATACTTTTTCAAACCTCCTATGTATACTTTATCACTTTAAAAAAAAAAAAAGTCCTTCGTTCTGCACACAATGCTAGTGTTTAATTAAAAGTCATATTTAAATAAGAAGAATATAACGAAGTATTTTTTTAAATTAAAGCGTTCCAAAACTTTAACCAACAACAACAAAAAAGAAAAACAAAACTAAAGACAAAAATAAAAAAGCAAAATAATAATACTAATACTAATACTAATAATAATAATAAATAATAATAATAATAATAATAATAATAATAATAATAATAATAATAATAATAATAATAATAATAATAATAATAATAATAAAGTATTCTTCTACAGCGCTAAATGCCGAAGCCTCAAAGCGCTTGATATGTATCGCGGTGTGAATAATTTTAAACGGTGTGAGAATGTAGAGCAGGAGATCAGTAGATAGTAGTAATAATACGCATTATGCATAATTCATGGAGCGCAATATCCTCATAAAAGGTGTCACACACACATATATTAATACACCCTCACCCCCCGCGCGCGCGCGTGTATATATATATATATATGTATATATATATATATATATATATATATATATATATATATATATATATTGTGTGTGTGTGTGTGTGTGTGTGTGTGTGTGTGTGTGTCTGTGTGTAATGATAAATCGCCACAACTTAATCGGAATCTATCTTGCCTAAAATACAAATGTAGAATGGGATATTTTTCATTTAGTTTATATAATCGTTTATCAAGTGCGTTTGCTATCGATTGTTGAACATTCATTTTAACCCGATCAAGTAGTGTGTCAGTGTCACAGACGGACTTCGAAACAGAGGCGTCTTATTTTTTTTTCTTCTTTCATTTTCGGTCAATTTATCGGATGCGAAAAATGCTGATGTATTGGCAAACCTTTTTTTCTCTTAATTTGTCGACGTGTACTTATTTGCAGGTCTGATAACCCAACTGATTGTTATGGGCTCATTGCCGTAATAATGGAAATACTCTCAAACCAACGAAAAATATTATCCATTACAACACAATGTTAAAGTAAGCCCATCATTGGGTTCAGTTATCAGACCTGCTAATATATGCACGTCGACCTGTGTACATTAATTCCTTCTTCCTGACATTGAATGTCCTCTCGTTCGCGTGGACGACAAAGAATTCAATACCCAGTTTCGAAATTGAGGTGAACGGCCCCGAGTGACCTCATTTCCACCCGCGTTATCAGTACTAGATTATAATTTTGATACCGTGCAAGAGTATCGATATTCTCATCAGTACACAAAACGGACAAAAGTGACGATCCACCACGTTTTCCAAAATCCGAACGACTTCCTTCGAATTCAAGTTGTTTGGATTTCGAAACATCGATTTTCGTGTAGGAGAAGATAATGAGGCCTACATCGAGACGCACACTCCATTTAACTCTTGACAATAAATGAGCTGTTTTTGAATTTTAAATGGCCTGTGCGGTACGGTCTCACGTCTTGTCACAAAAGTCGAGTAATGTTAATCGTGATCAGTGGCCGAATGGGTGACAGTGATGATGAATAGTCTGGTCTGGACGTTGTGTCCTTGGATAGGACACTTTGCACACAATTATCCCACTCTACTCATGTGTAAATGAGTACCTGGCTATGGGCAGTGATGGACATCATAAATGTTAGTACATACAATGGAGACGCCCTGACAGACGACTGGTCCTGTATGAAATGGAAAAAATGGTTCCAAATGGCCTTCGCGGGGAATAAATGAAACACTGTGAAGCGCATTGAGCATGGTTAATCCTTTAAAATGCTCTATATAAATGATCATAAATTTAAGGACAATAAGGTTATCTGTCGTGTACTACTCTGCCGTGTTCCAGAAAAAAACAACAACATATTTTATAATTTGGCCAGATAACTCTTCCTTCAGATATCGATCGATTTAAATGACCATCGTCTTGGCTAAAACTAAAACATTTCAAACCTGGGACATCGCAAAGTCACAGGCTTGAGAGCTTTTGCCAAGACGAGGGTCATTTAAATCGATCGATATTTCGGAGGACAGGTTTTCTGGCCAAATGTTTTATTGTGTGTACTTCCAGAGTACGTAGTACTGGTCTTCCCTATACTTTTTCAAACTCATAATATTGCTCATGTTCTCTCGATTTTAACCGTGCTCTGGAAAAACTCGTATCTAAAAATTTGGCTAGAGAACTCGTATATAAAAATTTGGCCCAAAAAGCTCATCCTTCAAATATCGATCGATTTAAATTGTCCTCAGCTTGGCAACCCCCCCCCCCCCCCCCTTTTCAAACTGGAAGAGTTTTTGATCTGATGAGGGTCATTTAAATCGGCGGATATTTGAAGGACGAGTTTTCTGGTCAAATGATTAAATACGAGTTTTTCCAGAGTACGACAACTAACTGGTTGGGGAGCGATTATTTTGAGTGATATTGTATCCCTGAAAGGGGGCGGGGGGGGGGGGGGGCGGGGACCCGATAGCTCAGTTGGTAGAGCACTCGCGTCATACGCAAAGGGACCAAGATCGATCCCGAGTGCATTCGAGATTTTTTTTCTGAACCCCTTGTCTACCCAGCAGTGAATGGATAGCTGGGTCTGTTAGATAATCTGGCGGAAAGTACTTTGCGATAGAGTACCGTCCTATACATGGATACAAGCAATTGCTATTGCTCGTTTCACGCTATAGAAACAGGGATAAACTCCGACCCATGGGCCTAGTGGCTCTAGATACTTTTGTATCCCATAGGCTGATTGAGCAGGGTGGCTAGTAAATAGACCTGGGATTACTTGGGTAATGTTACAAAGAGGATTGAAAATTAAAAAAAATAAAGATAGAAAGAAATAAACAAAGAAGTAAATTAAATGTCATTCGACTAGTGATACTGATGCTAATGATAAGGGCAATAGGGAACAAAAGTGTGATGTCAGAAAAAACTGGTTCCTATCTCATTGGAACCGTAAAACCACTCGTCCCGAAAAGTCGTGTCATTCATAACAATGCATGTTTATATATAAATAGACCTGCGGTCATGGGTATTTATTTATTGACGACGGCTGCATTGCATGGCGTATGGCGTCGTAGTGCATGCCTCTCGGCGTAAGGTCAGCGGTCAAGTACTCGGTGGCAAAAAGGAATATTGTTGTTGGAAGTGGGGGCGCTGATGGTGGTGGTAGTGGTGGCCTCTTTACTGACCGCTTCGAATCCACTACTATTCGGTTGTAAAGACTTGTGAATGTTGTCGCTTACAACGCTTGACTTGACCGCTGGAATGAGGGCAGGGTTGGGCCGTGTTAGACACATTGTTTGTCTGAATGTTGATGTGTAGAGCGCGTTGTGTGTGTGCGTGTGTGTGTGTATGTGTGCGTGTGTGTTTTGTGTGTCGGATATCTATCTATCTATCTATCTATCTATCTATCTATCTATCTATCTATCTATATATATATATATATATATATATATATATATATATATATATATATATATATATATATAAACACACACATACACACACACCGAGAGAGAGAGAGAGAGAGAGAGAGAGAGAGAGAGAGAGAGAGAGAGAGAGAGAGAGAGAGAGAGAGAGAGAGTATGAATGTAATAACTGCTGTTTACATGGCTTTCAATCTTGTATGTATATATTATGCATTGTTATATTATTATGGTTATCTTCTATATGCGCGCGCGCGCGCGCGCGTGTGTGTGTGTGTGTGTGTTTGTGTGTGCTTTGCATGTCACGGTTAAAGATATTTGTTTGTACACCATATATAGATAGAATGCGCTTGGCCAAGGAGTTCACAACATTGCCATCCGGAAGTATAACACACAAACTCTGTGTAACCATGAACGTTTATAGTCTGGTTAATACAGTTTAGTGAGAACAACTCACAAACGCGGATGGCAAAAACAATAACAAAGGCCTGAGTGACGTCATCTGCATACTATCTATAGATAGAATGCGCTTGGCCAAGGAGTTCACAACATTGCCATCCGGAAGTATAACGGACCAACACACAAACTCTGTGTAACCATGAACTTTTATAGTCTGGTTAATACAGTTTAGTGAGAACAACTCACAAACGCGGATGGCAAAAACAATAACAAAGGCCTGAGTGACGTCATCTGCATACTATCTATACATGAGTACATTTTAGTTGAAATACTAACTTTACCGCGTGTATCATTATTGTAATCTTTAATCAATAGATTTGTGGCATTACTATTAATATTAAGGGCATTCAAGGGATTTTATCCTATTTTGCCCTATACCATATGTTATGTTATGTTACATATATGTGCGTGTTGTATATGTATGTTATCATCGTTGTGCTGCTGCTATGTATGAATAAACAACGTCACTGTTATGCATGAAGTCACCTAATCTTTATCGCTTCTCTCAATGTGTGAATGGTATTGATAATTTTATTAGTTAGTCAAAGTATCGGTTAACGACATTCCTAATTGTTTCCACCTATTTAGAATTCCAATCCATTCATAAATTTCTTTGGATTTTTGACCAATCAAAACATGAAATTTGTGACACACCTTCGAACGTATTCGGACAAACAGAGTTGGTTGTTTAAAAACAATAACGTGAATGAAATCGACACCTTTCTGATCATTGTCATTGTTTTTGTACCGCCAAATGGGTAACTAGTTATCACACGGTTTTCTCGATCATATTATTATAAACGTTTAAGTTTACTCATAGTTTTCTTCTGTGTAGGGTCTAATGATCAAGCGCTAGAATAGTGAATATTTTACTTAGACACATACCACCGATAGTAAAACCTGTGTAGTTTGCTATTTTTACCGAGCACTGCCATTGTTTACATTATGACGACTGTCCGAGAGGCGTGGTTATCTAGGTGTTGCTCATTGAAAAACTTCTCCGTCTGTGTCACACAATGCTGCTTGACTACCATTTTTGTGTGTGCATGCAACGGGTCAATAGACAGTCATATTTACCAAGAATATTTTTCTCTCTCAATTTTACGACATAGACACGTGTACTTGGGTTGACTCAACGTCAGTTTTTACCATTTTACTTTAAGTGTTTTGCCTAATGAAAAAAAATCTTGAGCTTTTATTTAGAGTAATATCCACTAAACGTGCTCAAAGCGCTTTCCAAGGGGTCCCTGACCAACAGCAACGAGTAACATGTAGAACGAGACTTGGCGTCTGTTAGGCGATATTACAATTTTGTTTCGGACAGACACAACACTGTTAACGGCCAGGTACTCAATTTAAACCTGGGTACTACCGCAAACTCGGGGACCCAAATAATTTTGGGGGTTTGGGAGGGGGGAAACTTTTTTTTTTTAAAGAGTCTAGATCTAGTAGGGGGTTTGGGAGGGGAGAGACTTAAAAAAAAAAAGTCCCCCCCCCTCCCAAACCCCCAAAATTATTTTTTTTTAAAGTTCCCCCCCCCCCCCCTCTCAAAACCCCAACATTATTTGGGCCCCCGAGTTTGCGGTAGTACCAACCTAAATCTGAGTACGGTGAGAGAATGGAGTAAACAGTCTTTTCCAAGGACTCAACTATGCGCCGAGCGAGGCTCGAACCCAGGACCTTCCGATCCGAAAGCGAGTGTCATAACACAAGACCACATAGCCGCACAACAGAATAATTAGACTGTGAGGACAATCTTTCTGCATTGTGATTTCCAGTATAGCCTGATCTAGACCCTACATACAAACAATTGAGTACCTTCTGTTTCTATCTGCTCCATCAATGTGCCCGACAGTCTTTTACCCTGACCCAAATAAAATGTGAGATCAACCAAATTGGCAACCTGTACTACGTAGTTCCATTTTAATGCGTACGACCTTTATTACTACACAGTACATTAGTATGTTTATAGATGGAACGAAATTGACGTCACACAGCTCTTTGTTATTAGCCAGGCAGTTTTATGAGTAGTCTCACTAAATTGTATTAATCAGACTTAAATTATGGTCAAGGTTACACCCAGTTTTACGTGTTGGTACGTTATATCCGGCTGTGGGAATGTTGTGAGTAAATTACCTAAGCGCACAGCATCAATTGAATGCTCAAAAACTAGAAAGCCAACCAACCCGGTTGTTAGGCAAATACAATAAAGGCAGATACAAGGGATGAGAAATCCCGAAAAAAAGCCAACTTACCTGTCACTGGAATCAATATCAGTCATACAGATCATGAGGACCGCTCGCAATTTTAACACAGGCGATTTCAGAAAAAAAAAGATAATAATGATGACGTCAGCAGGTGTCGCAATGCAATAGATAGTTCGAAGATGACGTCACACAGGTCTTTGTTATTGTATTTTGCCATCCGCGTTTATGAGTAATACTCACTGAACTGTATTAACCTGACTATAAACGTTCATGGATACACATAGTTTTGTGTGTTGATCCGTTAAACTTCCGGATGGCAATGTTATGAGCTTCTTAGCCAAGCGCATACTATCTATAGGGAAGAAAAGTGTATTGTCAAAAAACACTGGTTCCCATCTCATTGAAAGTGTATAACCACTCTTCCGGAGGACTGAATACTTAACTTGTGTAAATTATGATCTTCTGGTTCCAGAGTGATGGCATCTTATTTTCTAGTCTAAATATATGCTGGTCGTCAATAAATATCATCCAACCTCTCTCTTTTACGCCACGTAATCCTTAGAATCTGTCTATACATCTTGCTACTAAACTAGTTAAAAATGGCACCCTTTGATTCAACATGTAACCGATCCATTATTAGTCCCCCGAAGGACTGGCTACTTACACACTTTCAATGATTTTGAAACCAGAAAAGTAGAGGGCGTGACGTCACTACTTTCAAGCTGATCATCTGGAGTTTATCCCCGTGACTGTTGCTTCACACAGACATTAACATTTATATTTAACTCGTAGATTTTTTGACCAATCAAAACGCGAATTTGTGACACACCCTCAAGCCGGTCGGGCAAACATAGTTGGTTGTTCAGAAAAAAAAAAAAAATAACATAACATGAATGGAATTGCCTTCTTTACTCGGCTCTTTGCTATTGCTTTTCGACCGTCATTGAGTGATTTGTTCTCACTAGACTCAGATAAAGGGTCGTGATTGATTATGTTTCGAGATCTCTTACTTCCACTACAAATTGTCTTTGAGAAAGCGGTTGTTTAAAGTACTTCCACCAGACCTGTTGACCCAATTACCCAATTTCTATTGTGTCAGGGCTGAGAAATGTCCGCCTAAATGGTAGTTTATCTCCGCCCATCCCCATCACAATTCCTCCTTTTTCAAATTTTTTTTTGGATAAATAACAGTGATTTTGAGAATCTCTCAGAAATTTTCCGCTGAATTTGCCGTGTCAAACATTTTCCTCAAAACCACAAAATCACCATTATGTCTTATGTCATATTTTGACATCTGTGCTCAGTCTCGTGAAATTTGGTGACGGTCCCGTTTTTATGACGTCGGGCCAGACAGAATAGCACCAGATATCACAATTGACACAGAAGACCAGTGGTATTCTTTGATTAGCTAGTTGATGGTTGAAGGGGAAGGGTCTGAGTCTGGATTTTTTTTTCTGTTGTAGGTACCTATAGCCTTTTTAATCTCTCTCTCTCTCTCTCTCTCTCTCTCTCTCTCTCTCTCTCTCTCTCTCTCTCTCTCTCTCTCTCTCTCTCTCTCTCTCTCTCTCTCTCTCTCTCTTTTTCTCCCATCTTTCCCTTTGCCTTTCTTTCTATTTCTCTTTTCTTCTTTTTTTTTTTTTTAAATATAGAATTCATAAGTTCAATACATAAATTATTCTGGTAGAGAAGTCTTCCACCCCCCCCCCCCCCCCCCCACACACACACACTCACCAAAACCACCACATTAACATCTCTACCACCACTACTATTACAACAACCACCACCATATCATCATCCTTACCACCACTTCTACTACAAGTAACACCACATCATCATTCCTACCACAACTACTACAACCACCACCACACAATCATCTCTAAGACCACTACTACTAAAACCACCACCACATCAACATCCCTACCACCACTACCACATCATCCCTACCACCACTCACTACAACCACCACCACACCATCATCCCTAGCACCACTACTACTACTACTACTACTACTACTACTACTACTACTACTACTACTACTACTACTACTACTACTACTACTACTACTACTACTACTACTACTACTACAAATAACATCACATCATCCCTACCACCACTACTACTACAACTACCACCACATCACCATTCCTACCACAACTACCACTACAACCATCACCACATCATCAACCCTACTACCACTACTACAACCACCACCACATCATCATCCCTACCACCACTACTACTACAACCACCACAACATCATCCCTGCCACCACTACTAATACTATTACCACCACATCATCATTCCTACCACAGCTACTACAATCACCACCACACAATCATCCATACGACTAATACTACTACAATCACTACCACATCATCCCTACCACAGCTACTACTACAACCACCACCAAATGTTGTAATTGCACTTTCAACTTTTGAAATTCCACAGAGCCGTGTCAGAAATTGCTGCGAGACAAATTTTGGATCGCATCTCAGTTAATTTGAGTGAAATTCAAATTTATAGGTTATGGTCGCATGGATGGGTCATGATCTTCACGATGAAAAATGTCCTCCTTTTTTGTGACCGGTCATTCTCACCCCTGATTGTATGCATTAAGTGTTGCTGCTCGAAAAAATATATACAGTGTAAAATTGAATGAATTTTAATGTAAGAAGATAGATAAAATGGACGTTTCGGTTTTCCCCTTTAACAACAAAACAAAATGAATGAAACACTACAGACGAATGAGATCATGTGGTAGTGGCGTTGTTAAGATGAATGAACCAAAACATATCATGTTTTGTTGATAAAGGGGAAACCCGAAACGTCCATTTGATCAGTTTTCGTGTATTAAATTGAAGCTACCTTCAATTTCATATTGGTATTTATTGTATGCATAAGGAAGTAAGACCAACAGGATGTTAATATTGATGTATCGTAAGTAAACATTACCCAGAATAAATGGTTGATTCACTCTTTTAATCTGATAAAAAGCGATTTTTAAATAAAAGGGGGTCATATATTAATAACATGACGCCCATTAAACTTTCCCAAATTGTTTCGATCATGCAGTAGCCCATAATTTGTCCTTAACTCCGCCAAAATACTACTAACTGTAACCGTCGGACATTCACAAGTAGCCGTTTCCATTTTGGCTAGAAAACTTCCACCCAAATATACTACGATTTAAGATCCCTCGTAACGAAAAAAGCCTGTCCCCGACTAACTGGACTAACTCAAACTGTCAACAATCGCGAAATACCCTACACTTAGAACATTAGTAAGTTGCCCTAATTATTGGATAACCTCTGTGGTGTAATGGTAGCACGTCTGGTTCAGATAAAATTATCTAGTCTAGTATTTAGTTGAACAGGAACAACCCATGCTACTGATGAATCGGTTGGACGAGGGTTCAATGTAGATAGTTTCGATTAAATATGTATTTATATTTGTGCGGCTACGTAGTCTAGTAGTTTGACACTCGCCTTCGGATCGGAAGGTCCTGGATTCGAGTCCGGCTATGAGCGGCGTATAGTTGAGTCGTTGGAAAAAGGCTCTTTAGCCTACTGACATTCTCGCACCGTGCCCAGGTATAAAATGAGTAGCTAGCTGTTAACAGCGTTGTCTAGGTTACAACAAAAAATGTAGGTGTTGCTGATGGCCAGGGATACTTTGTATAGGGCTTTGAGCTTGTTTAGTGTAAAATATCTTGTTTTTTTTATTTTTTATTTTTTAACATAAAGTAATAACGAAAACACTAATCATTTTGTATTGGACAAAATCTATCGTAACCAATCTCGTCAATCTCTTTTCATGTTGGAATGGCTAGATGAAGAGTAAAGTAATAGTCATTCAGAGCCATTCGGCCTATCGAGCCGGAATTATCCTGGTTTCTATGGCGTGAAACGGACAATAGAAACTGCTTGCTACTTTTTTTTTGATAGGACGCTAGTCTGTCCCATAGTTCTTTCAGCCAGAACTAACAGACCCAGCTGGGTAGACGGAGGAGGGTCAGAAAAAAAAATATATCTCGAATTCACCCGGGATCGATCTCGATTTATTTGAGTACAAAGCTAGTGTTCTACCAATTGAGTATCGCCCCTACACCCTTCCGCGATGAAGAGGGTAGGTTTAAATATAAATAGATGACTGAACTGAACTAATGGAGAAAATTAACTATGTGGAGTTTGAAAAACAAAATATTGTCCTCTATATTGAGCCGTTTATTTATTGTTATATTCTAGTGGAGTACCTTCATTATTTGCTAATCATAAAGGCTATTACGAAAGACACTCATATCTCAATTATTTTATTACTGTATTTTGGAAATTAGCATAAATTGAGATGAATCTTTTGAGCCACCAAAGAATAAAATCTGTCAGGTAATAAAGTCTGTAGGTGCGCGCAAATGAATCTGGCAACAGGTTGGTCAGATGGCTATTCCCAATGTCAATAGATCGATCATTATGCCATAGCAGATGTTCTAAACAATCGTTTGGGTCAACGTGCGATAGAATTACCATTAGTTTAAAATTTAATTTAATGTTTTAATTGATTTATTCAGACAGCAGAATCTACAAAGTGCTCTAAGGCGCTACACACACAAAGACATAAAACAAAAATATTATTACTGCTCAAAAGCCAGGGCGAATAGGAATGTTTTCAGAAGTTTTTAAAAATTAATTTAAAGACGTTTGTAAGTTACTCGTATACTAATCTGTAAAAAATAGTTTCACAATTTTTAGATTTGCCTGCATTTCTGTATTCGTTGAATAATATTTAACATAGAGAGGACGGAACAATTGTGACCCTTAACCCTATTTTTTTTGTAAAGAATAGAGTCTTATATATAAATAAAGTCAAATTTAACCTTCAGATTTAATCCGACATAATACCGTTTTCAGGCGATTGGTTACAAATGTCATATCGGAAAGGAGCATCCGTTAAACCCTTGGACCTCGCGAGGTCCCATGTTTTTGGAATTTTTTTATGGGTCATTTAAATCGGTCTCGATATTTGAAGAGCGAATTTTAATACGTGTCTTTCCAAAAAATAAAATAGATATTTATATGTTGTATTAATAATGTGTGGAGTAAGTGATGCTTCAATGATAATGATACTATTTTAAAATGCCGAGGCAGAATATTATTATCATCATGTCAACTAACGTGTCACAGATCAATGAATTTTGTGACATAAACATTCCACACTTTAACACTTCGTGTTACACATAATAAAGCCTAAAACATAATGATGATAAATACCCGAATGAAAACGGACCAAAACACAAAACTCTGTGTAACCATGAACTTTTATAGTCTGGATAATACATTTAAATGAGAATTACTCGTACACGTAGATGGGAGGAAAAAAAAAGACAACAAAAAGGACCTGGGTGACGTCAACGTCCTTCTATCTATAAAGAGGTCTACGTTTATGTTTATTCATTTCTCTTTCCTGTGGTTCCAGTTTTGTTAAATTCTTTCCAACAAAGCAACAATGCCTGATGGTTTATCACTATTGATTGTGTGCGCTTGCTAATAAACTAACAACACTGCCACCCGGAATTGATAACTTACCAACACACAAAACTATGTGCAACATTGAACTTTTATAGATAGTATGCACTTGGCTAAGAAGCTCACAACATGATGATGATGATGATGATGATGATGATGATGATGATGATGATGATGATGATGATGATGGTGATTGATTATGAACGAGGGTGAAGATGATAAAACCGTGATATTTTTTCTTAACTGAAAGAATGATAGGTTGTAATGACAGGTTGGTATTGATTATTCATGCTTTCCTGCTATCAGTTCAACTTAAATATGTACTGATGATGCAACGCTCATAATATGCCGGGTAAAAATAGTAAAACAAAATCAATATTTGATTATTAGAAGTACACATTGTATGTGTTATACATAATAACTCATGATGTTACTGGTTACACAGTCTTTTACCTATGTTTTTTTATGTTCCATGGGCCGTAAAAGCACACACCCGATATGAAACCTCAAGCTTTTTGGTTTACATCATTGGTCTCTAACCTTTTTTTTTTTGTCTTTTAATTTTTTTCCCCCTTTACCGCCATGAACTGGTCACGATCTGATATCAGAGTCCCGGTTGGAATGGGAGCGGGGATGGGGGGGGGGGGGGGGGGGGGGGGGGGGGGGGGGGGGGGGGGGGGGGGGGGGGGGGGGGGGGGGGGGGATGGGTGGGGGACCTCTCGAGGTCCCGTGTTTTTGGAATTTTTTTATGGGTCATTTAAATCGGTCTCGATATTTGAAGAGCCGGTTTTCTGGCCGAATTTTTTAATACGTGTCTTTCCAAAAAATAAAATAGATATTTATATATTGTATTAAAAATGTGTGGAGTAAGTCACGCTTCAATGATAATGATACTATTTTAAAATGCCGAGGCAGAATATTATTATCATCATGTCAACTAACGTGTCACAGATCAATGAATTTTGTGACATAAACATTCCACACTTTAACACTTCGTGTTACACATAATACAGCCTAAAACATAATGATGATAAATACCCGAATGAAAACGGACCAAAACACAAAACTCTGAGTAACCATGAATTTTATAGTCTGGATAATACATTTAAATGAGAATTACTCGTACACGTAGATGGGAGGGGGAAAAAGACAACAAAAAGGACCTCAAGGTGACGTCAACGTCCTTCTATCTATAAAGAGGTCTACGTTTATGTTTATTCATTTCTCTTTCCTGTGGTTCCAGTTTTGTTTAATTCTTTCCAACAAAGCTACAATGCCTGCTGGTTTATCACTATTGGTTGTTTGCGCTTGCTAATAAACTAACAACATGATGATGATGATGATGATGATGATGATGATGATGATGATGATGATTGATTATGAACGAGGGTGAAGATAATGAGACGGTGATATGTTTTTAAACTGAAAGATTGAAAGTTTGTAATGACACGTAGGTATTGATTATTCGTGCTTTCCTGCTATTAGTTCAACTTAAATATGTACTGATGATGCAACGCTCATAATATGCCGGGTAAAAATAGTAAAACAAAATCAATATTTGATTATTAGAAGTACACATTATATGTGTTATACATAATAACTCATGATGTTACTGGTTACACAGTGTTTTACCTATGTTTTTTTTAATGTTCCATGGGCCGTAAAAGCACACACCCGATATGAAACCTCAAGCTTTTAGCTTTACATCATTGGTCTCTAACCTTTTTTTTTTTTTGTCTTTTACTTTTTTTCCCCCCTTTACCGCCATGAACTGGTCACGATCTGATATCAGAGTCCCGGTTGGAATGCGAGCGGGGATGGGGGGAAGGGGGGGGGGGGGGTTATGATTAAGATCGTTTATTTATGATTATTTCAAATTGATGAAAATTTTAATTAATCGTATTAACACGTCTAAATCGTTAAGTGCGCTCACGTGACTTGTTGAAAAATGAAAGAAAAACAAAAATTCTCACATAATGGGAAAAGATGAATTTTTATCATGATGCATGGGATCATGTATTTCATAGACCGGTACCGGTCTGCTGCACGAGGATTGCTTTTCATAATGCATTCAATAATATATTATAATAAACATATTATAACATAGTGCGTGAGAATTGTCTCAAAGTGGTTCAACATATAGAATTAAGGTACGAATCACACTGAGTCTCTCTCGAGTTATACTAGGACTATGTGACTTGTTGAATCCGGAGTCGACTCCATTATTCTGATCATACTTTTTTTTTTTTTGAAGTCGGAGTAGACTACTGGTTTTAGAATAAAAAACTTCGGACCCGGCCAATAGGTGTCAACACTCGTGACGTTACTTCCTTCGTAATGGCATTTAGTAACTTAGTAACTGGTTCTAAACTATGGGAACAATGGTGGACTCCCTTATGAAATACAATGGCGGACGCCCTTATGAAATACTTCTCCGACGAGCTTAAATGTGTATGCAGAGGAGAAAGACATTATAAATCTGATCATGTTTTTACTTTTAAACATTCTAATTACACGACATGTGAAAAAGTTCTAGCCAGCATGAAGAATAAAAAGTACCGATTCTCTTTGTTTAGAACCAAGCTGCTCGTTGCTGGGCGGACGTGACATCAGACTATTGAAACCTATTTCGAAGTCGTTTCTGAATAAAGCGGAATTAATTGAAAAAAAAAATAAAAAAAATATTTTAAAAATGAAATTGTGAGGTCCTGAAGTGTAAGAGTCAACACCGAATAAACCAAAGCGACGAGTGGCTCAGACGACTTCGCGTCGGGTCGGGTCGGAGCAGAAGTGACTCGGGCATCTACCGGTACCGGGTCTGAATCGATTCCTTTTTCTGCCGACTAAGTCTGCCTCATAATACTCTTCAACAGTCGTAGCATCACTTCCCTCGGAATGACGCATGGTAACTTAGTAACTGGCTCTAAACTATCGGAACAATAGCGGACGCCCTTATGAAATATTTCTCCGACGAGCATAAAAGCGTATCCGTAGGAAATAACACATTATAAAATCTGATCATGTTTTGACTTTTATACATTCTGATCACAAGACATGAGGAATAAAAAGTACCGATTTTCTTTGTTTAGAACCACGATGGCCGCCGTTGCTGGGCAACGTGACACCAGCCTATTGAATCCAATTACACTCCCATAGTACCCATAGCTTTACGCGCTTCTCCTATACTATTATGTGGGCGGCAGACGGTATCAATCACATATTATGACCTTGATCCACAGGCGGTAATTGAAATCCAGTTAGTTGGTTTGACACACATACTGATTGAAATTTTAGCCCTGGGTCGCCTATGTAGGTGGAAAAGATGAGCGGAGCGTGAGAGTAATAATCAATATTAAATAACTAAAAATGCGACCGTCGGCACAGAATAACGTTATTCTATAGCCGTATGTGACCAGGTGGTCAGATGTCTCGTTTTGTAACACAGTCAAACGATTTCACGCGGAGAGCTTACAATGATCAGAAAACTAAGGCCCATAGCGTCATATCATAACCTCACTCGACTCTGATGTAAACGAGTATCTGACTCCATGCTGTGACTGATCTTGTTAGAGTGATGGTACTAAAAATCAAGCACGACTAGCAGCGAATTGTATAGTAGACGTAAGGAATGGAAATTGGGTTACACATCTGTCGCCTGCTGGGGAATTAGATTATTCATTAAGTAAGGAGCGTATTAAGCATTGCGTTTCTGCAGAAATGCGCAGTATGAAAGATCATGTTTATATTCACACATTTTAGTAGAATTTTCGCGAAGTCCCAGGTTTGAGAGGTTTTGCCAAGACGAGGACAGTTTTAATCGATTTCCAGATTGCAGCATTTAACCCTTTCCTACTTACAGAATGAAGCAACGATGACTTAACTCATCTACGAATAGACGATTCCAGATTCAATGCTTATAATTAGGCAGTCTGTCAATACAGAACGTAATCAAAACTGATTAAGACCCCATAGATACCCAGACATCGTATGTTGAACAATGGGTCCTCAGGTGAACCGAGGGAATATCATGTAGCACTCTATTCCCCAATCCTCTTTTCTCAATTCTTCGCATGCATATACAACATAACATATTCCTCATTTTGTCAATAACCGATTAGATGAACTAGGAAAATTTGGTGAATGAAGCTTTATAATAATAATAATAATAATAATAATAATAATAATAATAATAATAATATAATAATAATAATAATAATAATAATAATAATAATAATAATAATAATAATAATAATATATACTTTATTCATTAAAAAAAAATGGAAATTCGTTTGCAGACGTGGCATGCATAAAAATGTATAAACACAAAGTTGAGAATCTATGGTGACAATGTATACATATACGAGGCAAATGTACAAACATGTAAAATATACAACCAAGAACAGACGCGCGCGCGCGCGCGCACACACACACACACACTCTTTCACCCAAATACACACACACACACACTCTTTCACCCAAATACACACACTCAAACACACACACACACACACACACACACACACTCAATTTGATCAGCCTTTATATTTTATGTCGGGATGAATCAACCGCAGGACATTTATTTTTAAAAGTCCAATAGTCCTATATAAAGCTTTCTTTGACAGGAATGGATTACCTATTTTCGAACCTTTAAAAAAAAAAAAAAAGAAAAAAAAAAAAAGAAAAAAAAAAAGAAAAACAAATACCCCCCCCCCCCAAAAAAAAAAAAAAAACAAAAAACAAAAACAAACAAACAAACAAACAAACAAAAAAACCCCCAAAAAAACAAACAAAAACAGTGGTGATTCCGATAGAGCCACACATATCAAAAGTGGCTTAATTTTGTGTTTTATTTTAGAGAATGTATGGGAAAATCTTGCTTTTTTTGTTTTGTTGATGTTAAAATTCGGAATCTAAACCACCCTAAACCGCCGCCTTGTTTTTTTTCTTTTTCGTGAGCATATCGCTTGGCTGAGTCGTGGATAGGATGCAACTCAATTTGTTTGGTGGAAAAGAAGCGAGACGTCATATATTTTCCCTCGTTGCGATTCGAAGTTAATCGATTTTTTAAAAAGTAAATATTTCTTATTTGCTAATACTAATACAAATATTTTTTATTTTTTTATTAATATAAATATAAATATATAAATATATATATATATATATATATATATTTTATTTGCTAATACAAATATATTCAGAACGATGGTTACTTAGGTATTGCAGTACGCATAGAAGAGTAAAGTTTGCTGCCCCAAACGTAAACAATAACAAGTTGCTAGTGATTTCCGTTAGGGACCGGAATAATTTACGCACAATATAGGTCTCCCAATTTTGTAGTTTGAGTTGTAGGCAATACACTTTCAGTATTGAAAATATGTTTACATAAAATCTAACAGTTGCAGAAATAATAATATAAGGCTAAATTATTATGAAAATCAGGCTCCGAATAATTCTAGTTTTGTTCACACCAGCGCAATAATTTGCTCTGGTCTAAAAATAGATAGACTGTAACTTTTGATAAATTTTAGAAAATTTTACCTTTTGTTCCATAAAATATCCATATCTAGACATTATTTGATGCATGATCGAGTATTTATGAATATGTGTTTCTTTTGCCACCTAACAGCCAAATTTTAAATGTTATTTTTTCTATTATTTACATTGGAACGTGAGCTGTCAAGACAGGAACATGTGGTTTGCCACGTGCTTCTCGACCTTTGTTTACGTTTGGGGCACTTAACTTTACTGCTCTATATGAATTAGGTATCGTTGCTTTTATCGTAGTATTTGTCGTCGGCGCTTAGAGTTGCCAGATTGTCTACTTGAAGCTTTAGTTGTCAGATTGTCTAATCAAGGCTTTTTAAATTTGGTTACAAAAATCTGTTCTGTGGTAACTGTTTAAGAATTCCATTCAAAGTGTAAACTATATTAGTCAGAGATTTTATTATGATGATGATCTATTATGAAGGTTGTTGTGATTGACTTTATTATAATATGTTGTTTTCTAGTTATAATAGACTCTTAACGAAATCGTACCGATCGACAAGATACGAGAAAAACGTTACCAGGATGCAGCCTTCTTACATCACATCTCGACTCCATGAACGAGATCTCGGTAGTACCGATGCTGCATATCTTCGTAAAGGCGGTACACCTTCAGAGGACACAGTTGACCGAAAGTGGCGAGTGGTTGTGTAACAACAAAAGCCTTGTGGTTTTGTACATATGTAATTGTTGCGTCACTGTCTCAACGCTCATGAATTAATTAGTAAGGCTGGACTCGCAATCTAAAAACGAAATTTGTGTTTTAAACTCTTTTGAATCAAACAAGTACATCAAAGTGTTCGTCTCATTGATTGAGGTGTGAAAAATGATATAAAAATCAATAAATCGATAAATTAAAAAAAGTTGCTTAAAAAAACTAGATATAATATACAAATGCAATTTGAAAATTCAAATTTATTCGTAAAACAGTTGGTTTTCTACCGATTTTTCTGAAATAAAGACCAATGTTCCACATTTTTCAAGCTGATTTCAGCAAGGTGAATTTCAAATTCCTCACAATTATATTTTTTACTTTTAGATTTTAGCTATTAGGCCTACTCAAAAACAAATCATAAATTCCGGGCAAAATTCAACCCTTTGCAATATGAGGCTGTTTTAAATTGATTCAACATTTAGAATGAATTACTCGGATGAATTCGATGTGCACGTATAGACTTGTGTGAATGCCGATCACAATTAAGGGCTTGATTCAATATTGTTGTAATGGACAATATTTTGCGTCGGTTTGAGAGTATTTTCATTACAGTCATGCAAAAAAGTACCCAAAAAAAAAAAAAAAAAAAACCAAACAAAAAACAAACAAACAAAACAGACAAAAAATTAAACAGAAACAAAACATTCGGATGAATTAATTTGAAGTAAACCACGATTCTTTACATATAAGAAATTCGCAAAGCCCTCTTATTGTGTGTGTGTTTGTGTGTGTGTGTGTGTGTGTGTGTGTGTGTGTTTATAATTTTAATTTTATCACAAAGAATGAAGAAGTAACTACGGTGAATCAACTCTCCATATTGTTCAGGTATGGACCTGCAGATGACAAAGACGATTATATTTAATTTAACAAACACTTGTTTACTCTTTGATATTCGTTGATATTCATTCACATTCTTGCATAGATCATTGCATTCTTGGACCTATAGGATGCGAAAAGATCTATGTCATGTAAGAGTGCTAGCGGGTTTCTATTTTTTCTGCCCAATCGGCCACCGATTTTAAAACCGCTTCTTCAACGGCAATGGGATTTTATAATTATAATATGAGGATGATTTACACCTATTTTGCATATATATGTTATCTAATTCAGGTTGGGTCAAGGGGTCACTAAAGAATTAGTAATTAGTTTACGCCACAGTCGTAATCATTGATTACACAGAATGAATTTATTTGTATTAAATCTAAATTTAGGCCCGTAGACAACAGTCATGACTCGTTAACTTTTACAAAAATCACCACGGTCAAATTAACATTACATCCAAGTTTCAGCCTAAACTTTCGACCTGCCGACATAGCGCGCGTTTAACTTATCCACTGACATACAATATTCCAACCTCAAAAACATCTCACAGACAATCGAGTTTCTTCTCTAAAACAGCAAAAAAATGGAACAGCTTCCCAGAAGAAATTGTCTTAACGCCCAACATAAAAGTTTTCAAAAACTGCTTATTCCTCTTGGTCTACCTAATGTAAACTACAGAGCAGCATTAGTCGTCAACAAGACGTCACTGAATGTTTTATACCGAAGACGAAGAAGTAGAAATAAGTCCACCGCACACAAGAACAGAAAATCATACTTAAATTCAACATTTCCCTCCTCAATTAAACCTAGGAAAAACCTCCAGAACGACACGCCTGCCGAAATAAGCCCCACAGGGATTCATACAACTGATTCAATACTGCATTAGTTATAACTAAACATCCCCGTTTCGAAATGTTTCTTGTAAAAATGTAATACTTGAAAATGAATCCAGCTTTAAAAAAGAAGAACAAAATACTAAACACGGTTACTTGCTAAAATACTTCTTCAGCTGACAACAACAACAGCAACAACAACAATAACAACAACAACAGCAACAACAACAACAACAACAACAAAACATATATGAAAAATTATACTTTTCTGAAGAAATAAATGGAGAGAAAAATCAAAGTCACATGAAAGGCTGTTCGTGGCTTGGAAAGTCTGTAAGGTTTTTGGATGATTTTAATCTATTCACTTCGGACCGTGTTGCTGCTTGAAGCTCGAAAAAATGAATAACAATTAACAACAATAGGAAATGAAACGGAATCTTCAATTTAATCAACGAAGACGTTTCGGGTTTCCCCTTTATCAACAAAGCACGATGAATGAAAAACTAAAGATGAATGAGAGCTGTGAGAATGGCGTTCTCGTTGATTAAATTGAAGCTTCCATTCCATTTCGTATTATAATACTTTATTTTTATTGAACATTTAAGTTGTCAAAATATTCTGGCCTAAATGTTAAAAATGCGTTTAGTCAGTGCCAGGCAGTAGATAGCTTCGTGGACGGTTCATATATTTTTCTTTTCACCAAATTAAAAATATTACTACCGGATGGATTATTATTATATAATGAGGAATTAGGTCCGACCTCTGATTTTGATGTAATTATAAATATACATAATTGCATTTGAATGATCGCGAACGTCCATCATGTTGGACGGAAATGAATTCCGCCTGTCCGTGATGATACTGGGACATTTCCATGTCATATTATGGTTATGATTATTATTATCGCCCTGGTAGTCGGTAATTGATTTAGTTCACGGTTATAGTGAAATGTGATCATTGTGGCATGAGAGTCTGTTAACATTTAATTTACAATTACAGTGGGATCCGCATATGTCAACACTCTTTAAAGTCAGCTTCTGCTATGCTTAAAGTCAACAACTCTTGTTGATCTCAAATTTTCTGCTCTTTATCTAAGCGTGTTCCACTGATAATGGATAAAGTCAACCTTGCTTTAACAACCAATCTTTCTGGTCCGTTGGCCTTGGCTTTATCAGGATTCTTGTATGCTTAGAGTTGGTTGATTGCAAAATCGTTGTATCCCCTGATATTTTTTTACTGAGTTTAATTACTTTTCAAAAGTGGTTTTAGGATTTCCCCATCCCCTTCCCCCACTTATCTCTCCCATTCCTCACATTTTTTTGGGGGGGGGGGGGGGGGGACGATTTAAGGTGTGGTCTGCCCTACAGATGTTATAAAGTCGATGATGTTTACTGGGGCAGAGATTAAGACCAGACAACAGTATTGTTTCAGCTAAAATGCTATTTCGGCATATTGTGACCAATTATGTGAAGAACCATGCAGTGGATAAAGACCAATCACAACGCTCTCAGCTGCAATAAACTAAATGTCGTCGCTTTTGGAGGACGGACAACCGCCTACTGACTTGGTAGGTTTAATTTTAAGAAAAGTCGCAGGAGAGGAAGATCACCAATCACTAGAAATCATTATATTTCACAACAGATTTGATGAGATTAGCCAAGGAATCAGAGAGCAGCGTTCGTATCCTCATGATTGACCAACAAATTACGTCAAAATGCAAATTCAGTGTTGCTTGGCATTCATAGTAATTCGTATTCTCAAGCATTTTTGTTCATTGTCCGCATTTTTTTTAGGATCGTTTGCTTCATTTGATTTCTATAATTAAAAGATAAAGAAATCATTTAACACTTTTTTTGGTTACATAACCCGGAAGTTCATGTTGGGATTTCAATATAATCTTTTTTGGTTGGTTAATATCCAACGTGCACACTATGGGCTTCATTTAATATTGTTTTAATGGACAATTTTTTTTTTGCGTAAGTTTGAGAGTATTTCCATTACAACAACGAGACCATATCAGTTTGGGATATTAAACCTTCAAATACGTAACATGTCGATCATATCGAATCAGTATGTGGATTCTGGAAGTCGATACTATTTGTCGACTTTATTTTTTTCAGAAAATATTTGCTTGATTGAATTTTAGATGTATTGTATGTGGCTTATGTATTGGTGATGTTTTTGAGGCACGTTTATGCTCTTAATGTTTTGATTTTGGTTGATTTGGTCTCGCAATGTCATTGTTACCTGGGTAAACAATGTCCTGTTTTTCTTTTCTTTTTTTTTTAACTCCTCGAAGAAAGGCGCTATAGTAATATTATTATTATTATTATTATTATTATTATTATTATTATTATTATTATTATTATTATTATTATTATTATTATTATTATTATTATTATTATTATTATTATTATTATTATCAATAATGAGTGTTTAAAATATCGATTATATAATATTATATTATCGATTATATATCTATAATATATTAAAAAAAAAGATAAATTAGGCCCTCCCGCCACGACACCGTAAGATATCGTCGCCTAGGCATTCCATGAAGTAATATAGATAGTTCATCAAACAAGATGTCTGATGTCAACAGGAATCACCCATGTTGTCTAAGTGAACCCCAATTTATTACGTTAATGTTGTATTTCTTTTCACTGTTTTTTTTTTTTTTTAAACATGGAGAATATTATTTATGAGTATTGAATTAATCCACGACAGCGTTGATAAATTAAGCGCACGCCAATTAGTCAATTAGTCCAGTTATCAAGACATATATATTGGTATTTAAGACACGGATTTCGTGACATTCAAATCCATTAAGGTGACGATAATTGATCATGACCAACTGCATCATTAGCAAGGTAACGATTTCGTTACCCGATCTAAACGATCGACCAACGAAAGGAAGAAAACCAGGATCGTTCCTCAGACGACGCACACGACCCCCGGTGCGCGAGTTACACGGGCAACATCTGAGGACAGATTCTGGTTTTCTTCCTTGTCGTTGGTGATTGTTTAGGTTCGGGGAACGTTATCGTTAACTTGCTATTCAACTCCTCAGACGGCGATTATTATTATTATTATTATTATTATTATTATTATTATTATTATTATTATTATTATTATTATTATTATTATTATTATTATTATTATTATTATTATTATTATTATATCATCATCATCATCATCATCATCATCATCATCATCATCATCATCATCATCATCATCATCATCACCATCATCATCATCATCATCATCATCATCATCATCATCATCATCATCATCATCACCATTATCATCATCATCATCATCATCATCATCATCATCATCATCATCATCATCATCATCATCATCATCTTATTATTATTATTATTATTATTATTATTATTATTATTATTATTATTATTATTATTATTATTATTATTATTATTATTATTATTATTGTTATTAATAGTATTGTTGTTGTTGTTGTTGTTGTTTCCGTTGTTGGTTTTCCTTCTATTATCTTTGTCTATCCGAAAGTAAATTAATCTCTAACGTGCCGGTAGTACAATTACAATTCGTAATGTTATAGAAAACTTTGTTACGGTCTCCCTTTGTGCTGTCCCTTGCTGTATGTGCTGGTTTGTGGCCTAGTCGTATATTTTTAGAATGCAATTTAAACCATACAACATAGAAGGGATGAAATTGACGTCACTCAACTCTTTGTTATTGTTTTTAGACAACCATTTTAATAATTAGTTCTCACTTAATTCTATCAATCAGACTTCGACTATAAACGTTTAAGGTTACACATAGTTCTTCTTCTTCTTCTTCTTCTTCTTCTTCTTCTTCTTCTTCTTCTTCTTCTTCTTCTTCTTCTTCTTCTTCTTCTTCTTCTTCTTCTTCTTCTGCCTCCTCCTCCTCCTCCTCCTTCTCCTCCTTCCCCTCTTCTTCTTCTTCTTCTTCTTCTTCTTCTTCTTCTTCTTCTTCTTCTTCTTCTTCTTCTTCTTCTTCTTCTTCTTCTTCTTCTTCTTCATCATCATCATCATCGGGTTTTATCGTTTGTATGGACTACTTATTTTTGTTTGGAATGTATGGTTGATTTTTTAAAATTTATTTATTTTTGTGCGCCACATTTTGGCCCATTTAAGGTACACGCTCTATAATATAGGGCTTCGACTAGCTAACACTAAGAATTCGTTCAAAAAGTGAAAATTCCTCTTCAAAATCTCAACAGTAATTTCCTTAAATCAGAATTTGTAAAACATTAAAATAAATAAATAATTGCACTGATCTTAAAGAGATCACTGCATAGAAAAGTAGTTATAGAAACAGTCCTTTTTATTTCGGATAAACTACGTTTAATAACGACACGGCTACAATGTACCCCAATGTATTGTTGGCGCCCCACTTTGACAGAAATGCTCGAGTGTATCAGTGTATATACATGTGTATACTTTTTTTTGTATCAACAAGAGATGAAGTGAGTAGAAAAGTGCCAGAAGACAATAGAGAATAACAATTTTCGCGGCGGTGGTGGGGTTTGAACCTGCGACCTTATTGGTACGACAACTCCGCCTGGCAGGTGAGAGCGTGGCTCTACCGTGTGAGCTATCCACGAATACAAAAATATTCGTATCAAACTCAGGTCAATTCTAGAGCTCTCTCTCACCCACTTCTGGAGACCGCCGGTTCGCTCGCCACAAAACCATCGCGAAGTTACTTGACCAGCAGTTAAGCTTAATAGCCAGTATTCTCAACACAAACATATAACATAGAAACGATTGAGACATTGAGTATGCTCCGGTATATGGGGTGAATTTTTAATTCAGAAAAGTGAGTGGAGCAGGCACTTGTGTTGGTAACAACAAGAGATGAAGTGAGTAGAAAAGTAAAGTGCCAGAAGACAATAGAGAATAAAAATTTTCGCGGCGTTGGTGGAGTTTGAACCTGCGACCTTATTGTTACAACTCCGCCTGGCAGGTGAGAGCGTGGCTCTACCGTGTGAGCTATCCACGAATACAAAAATATTCGTATCAAACTCAGGTCAATTCTAGGGCTCTCTCTCACCCACTTCTGGAGACCGCCGGTTCGCTCGCCACAAAACCATCGCGAAGTTACTTGACCAGCAGTTAAGCTTAATAGCCAATATTCTCAACACAAACATATAACATAGAAACGATTGAGACATTGAGTATGCTCCGGTATATGGGGTGAATTTTTAATTCAGAAAAGTGAGTGGAGCAGGCACTTATGTTGGTAACAACAAGAGATGAAGTGAGTAGAAAAGTAAAGTGCCAGAAGACAATAGAGAATAAAAATTTTCGCGGCGGTGGTGGGGTTTGAACCTGCGACCTTATTGGTACGACAACTCCGCCTGGCAGGTGAGAGCGTGGCTCTACCGTGTGAGGTATCCACGAATACAAAAATATTCGTATCAAACTCAGGTCAATTCTAGAGCTCTCTCTCACCCACTTCTGGAGACCGCCGGTTCGCTCGCCACAAAACCACTTTTTTGTATGGAATGTATGGTCGATTTTTATTTATTTTGTGCGCCATATTTTGGCCCATTTAGGGTACACGCTC
>NC_088360.1:41558504-41563504 GCF_034508935.2 Berghia stephanieae
TTTTCAATTTATTCTTTTATAAAAATGCTCGCTCTATTGCATTAGGAGTTTCCAGCTTTTTATAGAACGGACGTAGGCAAGTAAAGATTGTCTACTTGACTGTTATCTTTCTTTTCTATTGCAGACTAAATATAACTAATAGTCTATGTATAACTATAAAGTATAAAGGGAGGACTATAACATAGGCTCATAACCGGCGTATACATATGTGCAGGTCTGACATCCGCAACCACTCACGGGCCTAGTTTAACATTGGGGGGAGGCCTTCCGAAAGCTCCTCGTACTAGCATTTCTTTCAATTTGTATTTTCACCTTGGATCATTTGTCATGCGTTTATTTATTCAATTTGTCAGTATATAGTAGCTAGAGAGGTGGGCCTTTGGCCGACCAACCTCCGCTGCACGTCCAACTTCACCTTGAGCATGCATTCACGTAAAATATAAAGATTTTTTTTAAAAACCTACCTCTGTTTCAAAAACTAGCATCTTTCAACTTTCTAAGAAACATTTTGATTTTTCAGAACTTTAGTTCGTTAAAAAAATACCGGCAAATCTGACCCGTTGAGTCGAATGAAAACGAAATTTTGTTGTTTACACGGTTCAAGGGGGGGGGGGGGGGGGGGGGGGGGGGGGGGGGGGGGGGTGCATGCCGACGAGAGGGAGACGTGTCGATTGGTGACCTTGGTGACGTAGACATCTCAAGGATGCTGGCAGTTGCAGTTGCAGGTGTTCTTAACCCCTTAACAGCGAAGCTAATTTTTTGCTTTTAGATAGTAGTTTGCTTTTATCTTTATTATTGTTAACGGGGAATACAGCGTTTCCACCAAGAGAGTAGTCAGACTATCGCAACTCGGACTTCAATTGTCTATAATAGTTTTGCCGTTACTTGTCTTTTGATGATAGAAGATTTGGTGTTAGGTCAAAGATCGAATTTCGCCGCTAAAAGGTTGCATTGCTACTGGGTTTGCTCTTCCCCCCTACCCACCTTTTTTTTTCTTCTTTTTTTTTTCACCTTAGTATTGTTGATTGCTGCTATTTCCTTTTTTATGATTAGCAAGTGCTGTAGGAGTCTCACTGGATGCAGGAGTACTGCAATTAACCCTTTGCCAGTGACACTGATTTTTTTGTTTTTCAAATAATAGTCTTCATTTATATTATTTTTTAACGCAGAAAAAACAAACGTTTCCACCATAAGAGCAGTAAGAATATTGATAAAAAGCGCTTTGAGCACGTTGGGTGGATATTGCTCTATATAAAAGCTCAAGTTTTTAAATTGTAATTTGTTTTTTTGTCTTTTGATGAAAACGGTAAGATTTTATTTTTGGTCCAAGTAAGATTGATATTCGCCTTTAAAAGGTTAAGTTGATTTGTTTTTTAATTTTTTTTTTGTTTTGTTTTTCAAATGCGGATACGCTGCTTCTTCCTTTTTTTTTTCCTCAACTGGCAAGCTATCGCCGTACTTACCCGCATGGCTTGCACACACAAAAGGATACATCTAAGTCACAAAACCTTACATCCAGGTCACAAAATCAGACAACTAGGCCACACATCAAGACATCTCTGTTTCGTTTGTTCCAAGATAGCAAAACAAACCAGACGTCTTGGAGTTCGAAAAAGCTTTCCATAAAATATTTGGTATTTGCAAGACCCCCAGAAACCAATTCCCTATACAGCTCTTGTGCACGGTTACTTATGACCTTGATTTCTTTCGTAC
Organism: Berghia stephanieae; assembly: GCF_034508935.2. Lineage (NCBI taxonomy): Eukaryota > Metazoa > Mollusca > Gastropoda > Nudibranchia > Aeolidiidae > Berghia > Berghia stephanieae. The sequence continues at coordinate 41,560,218 of NC_088360.1, forward strand.
CCACCCCCCAAAATCCCACTTATTGTGTGGTATAGGCAGAACATAGTAAATAGCTGGACTGCCACATGCGTGACTAAATTGGCCAAAGAGAGAATCTATACTTTGGCATTAGACACCCATTACCTGATGTCTTGGTTTTTAATCCTAGCCTAGTGAGAGAGAGAAAACAAAACAATCATACATGTATCTGCAAACAACAGAACGTTTTCATTTTACATTGAGATGGGAAGGGGAAGGGATAACATTATGACAAGAGAGAGAGAGAGAGAGAGAGAGAGAGAGAGAGAGAGAGAGAGAGAGAGAGAGAGAGAGAGATGGGCGGGGGGATGGGGGATAGTAAGGGGGAATGGGTAAAGATGAAAGAAACAATGGGTTGCCTGATGACGTAGATCAAAGGATTGTTACAGCGGTGTTCACGGAGCGTACTTCGTGAAATTTTAACCTTTTACAGTGACACTGATTTTTTTCTCCAGATTGCTTATGCAGAATAAATCGTTTCCACCAAGAGAGCTGTAGTAAGAGTATATTTCGACTCGGGCTTCAATTAAACTATAAATCGCAAAGCTTGTCTTTTAATGATAACATTAAGACTAAGATCTGGAGTTTGGGGAGTGTAAGATGGAATCTCGCCATTAATGGTTAAAATTGTTTTGATTTAAAAAAAAAAACTCACACACACACACACACACACACACACACACACACACACACACACACACGAGCGCGCGCGGTCACGACAGCGAGGACCATCACTGACAGAATGTTGCAACGGTAAACCGGTTTACGTGTACATAGATCCTGAGGCTAGATGCCCCGTTACCGTGTACGTAGGCACTCCCAAAAAAAAGGAAGAAAGAAAGAGACACACACACACACATACTCACACACACACACACAACACACCACACACACACACAGTCTCGCATCCTCTACGAACTAATTTTGCGCACCAATTTTTACTGCACTTATGCACCAAATTGCATACCTATCTAGGGACACTTTTTTCCGTATCTTTTTCTCAATAAACTTTTTAAAAAACCTTTGTTTTGCGCGGCTATTGCGCGGCAGGCGGCTGGCACTAGGGGGCACCAACCTATGGGTCAGACGAGAAAAACACACGATTTAGCGAGGAGTGAATCATTAAATATTTAGGATATAATTTCAAACACAACTTTTGAAATTCATCAAGGATTGTCTAGTACCGAATGTTTTTTGATAGAAAACAAATGTATCTTCAAATCTAAACTGCTTTTGACGGTAAGCGGTAAGTTTTTATTTATTTTTCTGTCCAAACGAATTATTTGTCCTGGTTATAGAAGCTAAGTATTGGTAACACCGGCTCAGCTCTCTAGCATTTTAAAAGAACAAACCTTGAAAGATTAGTGAAAGTTTGAACTTTCCTAATACGACCATAGTTTTCGTTTTCCGTTGTTTTGTGAAGTATTGAAAACAGTCCTAAGTTGTTGTTTTTTCTGTTAGGGTTAGCTCGAGGTCGGATGATTTTTTTTCTATTAGGCTTTGTCATAAATCTTAGTAAAGGTGCTAGGGTGTTTGTTTTTCCTATTAGGGTTAATTAAAGGGACTAGATTTTATTTTTTCTTATGGTTAGTGGAGGGAATATTTGAGTTGTTTCCCTTAGCACGAGGAGCTTTCGGAAGGCCTCCCTAACATTGTTGTAATGGACAATATTTTGTGTTAATTTTTAGATTTCCAGTACAACAATGAACCCATAAGGAATTAGGTTATCAGACCTGCAAATAAGTGCACGTCGCTCGTAACATAAACTTGAGGCTGGCTGAGAAAACCCGGGAAGATGCGGCAAGCTTCAATTCGAGATATTAGTGGGGGGGAATTAGGTCAAAAAAACCCTTGAATTGTGCAAATCAGGGTTGAAAGCATGAACATTACATATGTTGTAGAATATGAGAAATCCTACAATTTATGATATAGAACCACTCTGAGAGATCAGTATTAGTTGAGATACAAGGTTTTTAAGATTAGAAAATTTTTTTAATGGACGACAAAAATGTCTTTCATTGTTATTGTGTAAACAGTAAACATTCGAGGCAAGCCGACCCAAGGATGTTTTACGTCATCCTTTGGATTCCCATTGGTGACTATTTTTAGCGTCGAAGCGGATGTTTTCCTTTCCCTCTACTTTCCATACAAATTATTTAATCGTAAATATTATATAATTTCACTTGTTTTAAAGGACGTCAAGCGAGCAATATTCTATAATATGAGATTTTTCTGTATCTGATTTAATAAGTATAAACAATTGGATTCAGTAGTCTGATGTCACGCGCCCGGCAACGGCGGCCATCTTGGTTCTAAACAAAGAAAATCTTTACTTTTTATTCTTCATGCTGGCGAGAACTTTTCATTCCCTTTTCATATGCCTTGTGATCAGAATGTGTAAAAGTCAAAACATGATCAAATTGATGGGGTTTTTTTCCCTCTGGATACGCTTTTAAGCTCGCCGGAGAAATAGTTCATACGGCGTCCGCCATTGTTCCGATAGTTTAGAGCCAGTGTTACTAAGTTACCATACGTCATTAGGAAGGAAGTGACGGTACGACTATTGAATCCTATTGCTCAAAAACGGACGGGCAAACGAGAAGAGGGGTAGTCAAAACAGACTAGCAGAACACAACTCAATAAATGCCGATAACCGGTGTTGACAAAGGACAATGCTCCTTCTCCCCCTCCTTATTTCTTTTCTTTCCAAAAAATACTGCTATAATAATTTTACGTGAGTTAAAACCTATTTCGGTCAAACTTGATGACAGTAAACTGTCTGCATACCACTTAACTTATATAAGAACGCTATAATTATTATTATTATTATTATTATCATCATCATCATCATCATCATCATCATCATCATCATCATCATCATCATCATCATCATCATCATCATCATCATCATCATCAACTACTATGATGCTTTATTGTGGCACGTTATTTACTTTACGTTGTTTACCTCATGGGGACAATTGGAGAGTGTTTTATTTGTCCTGTTGTGTCCTTATGTAAAGCACTGCACACATTTTGCCTGCTGATGATGGGTCTTTAACAGAAAGAACGAGAGAGAGAGAGAGAGAGAGAGAGAGAGAGAGAGAGAGAGAGAGAGAGAGAGAGAGAGAGAGAGAGAGAGAGAGAGATAGGCATGAAAGAATATTGCATATGCCTAATAAAGGAATGAGTTTGCATGATTTCAGATACACATACAATAACAAAAAGAACTGCTCCCAGACCGTTTAGAATGTCCCTCTAAGTCGAGAAGG
>NC_088360.1:41571004-41586004 GCF_034508935.2 Berghia stephanieae
TCAAATGGTTGTTTTCGTGACATTCGCCACAAAATGACTCCCAATACTAAGAAGTTATTTAAACAAATTAAGAATAAAATTGTTTTCATCAGTTTCTTTTGGTTAAATAATGAAAATAAACATACAAAAAAAAAAAAAAAACAAACAAAAAAAAAAAAAACAACAAAAAAAAAAAACAACTAAATAAAACAAAAACAAAAACAAAAACAAAACATAACAAAACAAACAAACAAAAACCTGATGATCTAGCATCAAGATTAATTGTTACATAAACGTACATCGACTCCATCGGTGGCCTTATTTGTACCATTAGTTCAACTACATCTATTAAAAGGTAGTAGTGACCGTTTGATGAATTCAGAACTTTTCCATTTGACTTTGTCTAAAATAATTAAAAAACCCGTAAAACAAAGACAGGAGGCAGCTTTCCATACAGGATAATATAATGAAGGTTTTACTGTCATTTGATTTCAAACAGTTTCTCCTAAGAAGTGGAGGCATCTTCAGACTTTTAAAGAATTGTGTGGGGCTTTGTGGTTTTATGGTATGACAATGACCGTCTAACCTATGTCCCTGGTCGAGTCCCGCTAAGGCTATCACAAAACTGGGACTTGAAAATTATACCACCATGTTAAGGGGTAAAATGAGTACCTGTGACTACTAAGAGCGGTATTTCTGTTTTAAAAAAAAAATGTAATAGCACCTCATGTTAAATGTTGCTGTTGGATTAGGGCTCCTGATAAATCGCTTTGAGCACATTAAGTAGATACTGCATAATGTACTTTATCTTTTTTTTAAAGTGCAAGTTACAAAAACACAAAAAAGGTCTAATTAAAAAGTAAAACACCTTCACGACTTACTACAAAGTATTGAAGTTTTCTTTATTATAGACTGTAAAACACATTTTCTGAGTCAAGGTAATTAATTAAGTGGTTGCCAGCGTGGATTAAGGAACAAACAATCTTGTGGTGTGCAATTATTACAGGTAATTTATTACCTTTAGGCTTGCCACTGATGGTCCTAGTAATTATAATATATTATGTTATACACTTGGATTTTCGAAAAGTTTTTGATGATGATCGTCATTAATATGACTTTTCAATCGGTCCAAACCATATGAAATAAAACTTGGAACTTGTATAACTAGATTCAACATTTTTGGAGCCGTTGTACCAAAAGACACTAAGTGGTGGGGAATGTTCAAGATTTAAATCTATTAAAGTGGGGACCTTAAAGGTAGTGTCTTGGGACCCAGGCTGTTATTCTTTTTCATTGCTATTTACCGTAAGTTATATTATTCGACAGCGGATGAGCATTGCTGTTATTACTGTTGCCCAGGAGAACACATACCAATTGGAACCAAGACGGAGATTCCAGTCCTTCAAGGCTAAGAGGGCAGCTCAGTCTATTGTAGAAAAATATCTCAAACAAGGTTGGTGTTCGATGATAGGTCATATTGTTTATCCCATTATTAAGGGGTTACCTCCTGACCAGCCGATGACGGAGTATCAGTTACATTGTTTCCGATTTGGTAAAATGAGTATGCTGATAAACTTATTATATTAATTTCATTCTCAAGTACTCAAGTATCCAGGATAAATTCTGCATTGAATTGTGCATCTATGTGGTCATGTGTTATGACACTTGTCTTGGACCGAATGACATCCGTACGGAGCGGCGCATAGTTGGAAAAGGTTCTTTACTCTCATTCTTTCACTGGACTGATGGATACAATGAGTACCTGGCCATTAACAATCTTGTCTGTCAGAATAAATTGTGATATCGTCTAATGGCCCATTTAGACATACAGACTTTTCGTACTCGCAAGCTCGTGGTATTATTGGCAAGATATGAAAATAACTCGTTTAAATGAAAGAATCGTATAATATTGCAGTACCTTCACACCCGGACAACCCAATTCTCGTCTTTTCTTTGAGTATGAAATTTAGCTCCTATTGTTCATCTTGTAAGTGCCGTATTATACTGCTACTTCTACTACTATTACTACTACAACAAAAAACAAAACGAAACAACAAAAGCAACAACTACTACTACTACTACTATTACTACTACAACTACTACTACCACCACCACTACTACTACTACTACAACTGCTACTACTACTACTACTACTACTACTACTACTACTACTACTACTACTACTACTACGCCTTACGGATTCTGGGCTGCTCCCTGTTATGGATGAAAGATATAGATGATTTTCAAAACATGTATTTATTTTTTTTTTTTCTGCAGATACAGAATATTCAAAAGAGTTGGAAAGCAATTTAGCAGTTCAAATATCACAGGAGGTATTACAGCATTTGAAAGGTCTCTACTTTGACAGGTAACCGAGATTTTGTTTGCGTTTTACTTTATTGTGCTCTCATGAGTAAAGTGTAACTCACTCACTCCTCTCCGGCCGCGCGTACTGGCACTTGAGGCGATGTAAGGGATCTTCAACCTTGTCCTGTCAGCTGCTAATTCTCGGGGACCACCTCGAAGGTCATTCAAATCGATCGATATTTGAAGGTGTTTTCTGGCCAAATGTTTAATTAAGAGTTGTTTTTTTTTTAATCCAGAGTACGCAAGTTAACTGGTTAACCAGCTGTGATCTTTGATGACGAATGGGCTGACGAGGAGTAGTGAATCACCGTTTAGGTTTATCTCATAATATTGTCTTTCGATAAATCGGCAGGAACTTGTTCCCTTTGGCAAGTTTAAAGAACTTAAATCAATGTATTGAAAACTCATTTCTAATTATTTGACCATAAAGTTAATGTTTAAATTTTCAATTTATCTAATGAAATAATAACAATATAAAATTCAGATGTGCGGCTATGCGGTCTTGTGGTATGACTCTCGCCTCCGGATCGGAAGGTCCTGGGTTCGATTCCCGCTCTGAGTGACGCATAGTTGAGTCCTCGGAAAGGGCTCTTCACTCACAGTACTCATGTGTAAAATGAGTACCTGGTCGTTATTAACGTTGGCTATGTCGGGGGAAAAAATTGAAATATCGCCTAACCGGCGTCATGCCTCGTCCAACATGTTACGTTTTGCTATTGGTCTGAGACCCTTTGTAAAGCGCTTTAAGCAAGTTTAGTGGATATTGCGTGATATAAAAGCTCAAGTTTTTGTTTTTTATTAAATCATGAATAACTTGTTTTCTCCATTGCCAGATATCGATACGTCGTACAAACCTACATGGGTGAAAAGAAAAATCAAGGGGTGCAGGTAGCCAGCAGAGCACTGTGTGACGGACAGTTGGACAGTTATGCCGAGTATTTATTTGAGAACAATTACCTGTGGTGCGTTGTGCTTGTGCATGGGATGTATTTTGAGTGAATACTACTGGGATGAGATGAGAGAATTGCAAGACCCTTTGTTGAATTTGAACTGACGTCTCGTACTCAGGAAGCCTTTGGTGTATATGTATATGACGAGCATTCACTTCAGAATCAGTACTTGTGGTGTGTCATGATTGTTCATGGGATATTGAGGGAATGTAAATGGGGTGGGGTGACAGCGTTGCAAGACCCCTTGAATTTGAACAGATCAGACATATACGGACTCAGGAAGCCTTTGTATTTGTGCGGGTATTCAATTCAGAACAAGTACCTCTGGTGTGTCATGATTGTCCATGGGATTTCAATTTGTGTGAATGTTAATAGTGTAGGATGACAGCGTTGCAAGACCCCACTGAATTTGAACAGATCTGACGTGTAGATACCGACTTAGGAATCCTTTGTGTATATATGGGGTATTCAGTTCAGAACAAGTACCAGTGATGTGTCGTGATTGTTCATAGGGTGAATTAGTTTGGGTGACTGTTAGTGGAATTTGTTTTGTTTTTTTTTGGTTTGTTTTTAAGGGTTTTACGGCGCTTGCAACACATTTAGGTTATATCAGCGCCAGTAAAAAGGCAGAAAATGGAAAAGTAAAAAGTTCTAGAATTACAATTAAAGAACCCAAGAGAAAGTAAGACAAAGGGGAACTGGGAACAAATAGGGATCAGATGTAGATTCCAATAGCATACCACCAATGTACTTAGTTTGAGATCATCTATAAGTCTCATCCGGACACAAGCACAAAATCCAACAAAGAGGAATACACTCAAAAGCTTACATTATAAATTCAAAATAACAAATATAATAATACATAACAGAGAGATGATTTACAAGGAAAAAAATATCATCTCCCAAAACAATAACTATGCATTTGACTGTTTCCCTCCCAGCTAGGACTCCGGCCAGGGCCAGGACAAAACCAAGTAATCTCATTCCAAGACAAAGACAGAAAGCATGTTGGAAAACAGATATAAGGGGATAGAAGACACAATATGTACCCCCCTGCCCACTATGAGGTCAGGAACCCCACCCAGTGTTAGTGGAATGACATGACAAGTCCCTTTGAACAAAATACGATGTACACTGACTTAAGTTGTCTTTGTGTACATGTAGAGTATTCATTTCAGAACGAGTACCTGTGGTGTGTCGTGATTGTGGTGAATTAGTTTGGATGACTGTTAGTGGACTGACATGACAGCAATACAAGTACAAGACGCTTTGAACAAAATATGATGTACACTGACTTAGGACGTATAAGTAGGGTATTCAATTCAGAACAAGTACCTGTGGTGTTTCAATATTGTACATTGAATTTTGTTTGGATTGAGATGACAACGTTGAAAGAGCCTTTTTGAATACATAATTTGATGAAACAATGACATAGGATGCCTTTTTATAATTTTGATCTGAAAACTTTAAATTCATTTATTAATCAATTAAAACTCCCCACAACATGTCAAAACTTTGCAGACTTTTCGAAATTTCACTAAAATTTTCACATCCTAAATTTCTTTCAAGTCTCACGTTTGAAAACAAAATTATGAAGTGGGGTCATTTTAATTGATCAATATAATTTGAAGAATTAGTTTTCTGACCAAAAATTTAAAAACAGTGTTTATTTTTTTCATAGTAAGGTTGTAAAAGACTGAGAAAACAAATAGCCTACAAACAATAAAAAAATTAATTTTAAACCAATATATCGTTCTTCAGATAATAAGAATTGTTTATTTCAGATCTTTAGTAGTTAAGTATAAAGGAAATACAAATATAAACCAGAATTCTATCACAGCGTGCTTGTCTCAATGTTTTCATGTTCTTTCCCCTGATATTGAATCACGATACAAATTTAGGTTGAAAATACATAGCTTACATCAATAAGTACACAAATTATAAAACAATATTAATTGCATTAGGTAACAATAGAAGTGTGATGATTAACAACTCATAATTATTGCAAATCACAAAAATAAGCACAAACCTAAGAATGAATAGAACGATTTCAACTTTGACACGAAATAAATAGCCCCATCTATATATATATATAATATATAGATAGATAGATATATATTTAAATTTATATATATTAGATTTCTCTTTGACATCTAACTATCCAAAATAACTTCTTGAACTATTGTTTAGACTACATCAATAGGTTTTGTGTTTTTTATATAAATACATATTATATTAAAAAGTTAAAATGAATCAGAAATGTGAGATTTTAGTACGAGTATTTGTCACTGTGCGGCTATGTGGTCTTAGTTTAATGGTATGCTTTCGCCATCGGATCGGAAGGTTCATGGTTCAAGACCAGCTCTGAGCAGTGCATAGCAGTAGAGTCCTTGGAAAAATGATTACCTTGCTATTAACAGCATTGTCTATGTTGAAAAATAAATTATAATATCACTAAACAGGCGTTTTGTCTTGTCCTACATTTCAAGTGTTGCTGTTGACATGGGATTAATTGTAAAAGCGCTTTGAGCATGTTTCAAGGATATTGCGCTATATAAATTTTCAACTTTAGTTTAGAAACAAAATTCATTTTCATCAATAAATTATGTAAATATCACATAAGTTTTATATATTTGGTGATTAATTCAATTCCTAGCAACTCAATCTAAATGACCCAGACATTGAACCGTTTGGAAAGAGTTGGCCACAGATAGATTGAAATTAAGATCCTCTAACTATAAATAAAATATTATGCTCATAAAGACCTGAATTCCACAAATGTGCTATGGTTAAGATAGGTAAGCATTAATGATGAGTATATATGCGACCAATCATCTGGGTAAACCTGGTGCTTGGAGTTGAATTTTAAGCTGACCTAACTAATAAGATTTGAACCAAAATAAATGCCAATATTGAGTTTCGTTTCTTAAACTTCCAAGTGCTTTGATGTCTTATTTTTGATAGTATTGACGTGAGCGGCTATGTGGTCTTGTAGTTTGACACTTGCTTCAGATCGGAGGGTCCTAGGTTCAAGTCCAACCGTGAGCAGCCCATAGATAAGTCCTTGGAAACGGTTCTTTACTCACATTCTTTCAGGTGTAAAATGAGTAATTGGTCATTAACAGAGTAGTCTCTGTCATGACTAGTCTTACATGTTAAGTGTTGCTGATGGCTAGGGACCCTTTGTAAAGTGCTTTGAGCACGTTTAGTGGATAGTGCTCTATATAAAATCTCAATTGGGGGGGGGGGGGGGGGGGTTATTTCTAGTTTTCAAGGCTCTATATAAATGAATTGAGTCGGTTAGACCCGGCTATTAATCCCGAATTTTACTGTACAAATGACATTTGAATTTGAATCTTACTGAGTGAATGGAATTTGATAGGAGATACACTTTAGCACATTAATTGCATCATCACCGTCATGCATCATTATTTTTTAATATTTACATAAGCTGTATCACTCACATGATTTGACTATTTTTCTTTTCTTTCTTTCTATTTCTTCTTTTTTTTAAAATTTAGTAATAAACAGTCATAAAATTATAATTCAATTGTCTTGTACTGTACATTTAGTTCTATGTGCTGTATGAAATCTTATGTAATGTCTCAAACCTAAAGTAAAAATTGCCACCGTACTCCTGCTTTGGGGTCGTAGGTCAGTGCTTTTGCCTGTACCTACATTTTGGCATGTTTTGGTGGCAGCTGTGGGATGGTTCCTCCTTCATAGACTTGGACATTGACAGTTTGAATTTTTTTTAAATATCTGTACTAATCATGATAATATGTCATAAGTTCATATCACTGTCAAAAGGCAAGTACTTATTCAGATCTAAGTCAAATGGGCTTAGGTGTATGAAGTGCCTTTGAATTTGAAGAATTTCAGTCTCAGCAGTCTTCATTTTTTTGTAATATCATTTTTCAATGAATTGTACCTTGAGATTAAATTAATAGTAGTGCTGGAACATCCACACAGATGCATTGGAATTCAAAAAGCAAACAAAATCTGTTTTCAATATACATAAAGCTATACTTATGTTAAAGGATTAACGTTTAATCATATACAGTCGCATCTCTTTAATCCAGAACTCAACAATCCAGATGACTCCATTATCCGGACAGGTTGCATGGGGATGGATTTTTTTCCCTTTATTTGTACATGTTAGGGACTGATTCCACTATCCAGATGTCTCTGTAGTCCGGACAAAATGATGGGAACGGATGTTTTCGGATAGGAGAGACGTGACTGTACTTAGATTTCAAACATACTTTTCAAAAGTTAATATCATTATGAACACGTTAAGTACTTAATATCACAATTATTTTTAAGCAAGTATATGGGACTCTACGAGTTTAGAAAATTTCATCTCTGCTTGCATGATGATCTTAATGATTCAATTTCTCTCTTTATGTTATTCCTTGCTGGTGTCTCATAAACGTCTCGTAAATCTTCAGAGTGGTAGATGTATTCAGATTTAACAATGGACTCCAATACCTGAAAGTTTTGAGGAATTATCGATAAAGATCAAGCATTTAATAATGGAATGAAAAATTATAGATAATTATAATCATATGAAAGGGTTGTAGAAATAGAGACTGAACATGTCATGACAGGCCTAAAATTGCATATAAGAAGTTGGCAATTGTTGCCAGGTAAAATATTGTATTCTTAAAAAAAATAAATTAAAAAAATTTAAAAAACAACAAAAAAAAAACGCACAAAAATTAAAAAACCAAAACAAAGGAAACAAACAAAATTAACAACAACAAAAAAAAACAAAAAAAAAAACGAAAACAAAGTCAAAACACAAAAACATAACCAAAAAAAATAATAAAAGGGATTAAGAGTTCAGAGCCATCTTCTTCCAGCTTCAAAGTGTATTTGGTGTTGATCACTGATTTGAATTTGAATCCTTTAATCGTCATTCATTTGCCTTTTTTTTTCAATTTTTTTTTCTGTTTAGCTAGATTTTTAAAATGTCAAATTCATTTTCTTCATGACTTTGCCTCCTCTGAGAATGCCTAGTTTCCACATTCCCGTCAAATTGAAAACTTCAAATTTATTAATTTTTATGTCAATTTTTAGTAATTTGACAAGGAAATTAGTAATTTCTGAAAATGTTTACGAAAAACCACAATTTGACATTGATGATCACATGAACATTACACCGTCATGCATATGTGTTGTAGAAATGCTTTATTATTTTTATTATTATTATCATCATCATCATTATTATTATTATAGTTATTATTATCACCATCATTATCATTATTATAGTTATTATTATTATTATTATTATTATTATTATTATTATTATTATTATTATTATTATTATTATTATTATTATTATTATTATTGTCATCATCATCATCATTATTATTATTATTATTAATATTATTATTATTATCACCATCATTATTATTATTATTATTTTTACTCAAGTATTACGAAGAATTAAAAATTCGTAAATATCCATAAAATTTGTCTAAAATTCGTAAAATTACGAAAAATTCGTAAGATTCGGAGAGTATGCGTCTATTCCACCTTCAGTCTGAAGTTTACACAATTTGACAGGCAAACTAGATTTGAGCCTGACTATGTTCATGGCTTTCTCCATTACTTTTTTTTTAAAGGCATGTTGGCGGTTGTTTCCTTCATCTGAGTGCTGGTGGTGCAATACAGCTTTGAGTTGGGAGTCATTGGGTTGGGGTAGGTTTGATACATCCTTATACTATACTAAATGATTCCTATAGACAAGTGTCAATCAAATTGTCATTGTATCCTGTCATTCTGTAACAAAGGGTCAAGGCAGATGCTCTTAATACTTGAGCTTTGAGCTTTTATAGAGCACAATATCCACTAAATGGGCTCAAAGAGCTTTACAAGGGGTCCCTGACCAACAGCATCACATAACACATAGATCGAGACACGGCGGCTGTCAGGCGATATTACAATTTTTCCTGGACAGAGACAACGCTGTTAACGGCCAGGTACTCATTTCACAACTGAATATGATGAGACAATGTGAGTAAAGAGTCTTTTTCAAGGATTTAACCATGCGCCGAGCGAGGCTCGAACTCAGGACCTTCCGATCCAAAAGCGAGTGTCATACCACTTGACCACATAGCCACTTATAGCTGTGAGACTCTCTCAGGTGGTTCCTAGTAAGCGAACCTCAGACCTCCTGATTACTGGTAATCAGGAGGTCTGGGGTTCGAACCCCAGTCGAGACAGACTGACTTTTTGGGATGTTTCTTTTTTTTTGTCTTGTACTTTTCTTGCTTTGTCTGGCACTGTTTCTCACTCAGATCTTTATCTTACACCAGTGCCAGCTCCCTAATTTCTCAATTTGATATCTTTATGCTACCTAAGGTGATATATTTATAAAAGAATATAGACATACAAAGACAGAGGTATCTGCACCTCTGAGCGGCTTAAGCTTTTACTCTTATGTACTTAAATACTTTATTTTACAAAACTAATCAAAAGTTTAATATCACAAACTCCTCACCTTAATCCTCCCTTGAGTATATGCTTCCTCTTCATAATGACAATATTCCTGTCGAATTTTCTTGGCATAGTCATCATATACTGAAATTGAAATAAATATAAGACCTGATTTAATAATAATATAATAATAATAATAATAATAATAATAATAATAATAATAATAATAATAATAATAATAATAATAATAATAATAATAATAATAATAATAATAATAAAAACAATAATAACAACAACGACGACAACAACAAAACAACAACAATAATAATAATAATAATAATAATAATAATAATAATAATAATAATAATAATAATAATAATAATACAGTTCACTCTGTTTAATTGCACACTCCGCTTATACACTTCACATTCCCGAAAAACGGATTTTTTTTGTATTTAATAACTAAACTTAATCGCTACACATTGATTCCATCTTAATTGGACAAACCATCAGCGGTGCACTGACATCTTAGGAGCTATTGGACTCCATTTAGCCACACAAAAACAACGCCTGGATAATGAAGATGAGGATGAGTCATTTATTTCATAATCGCTTTTTCTAAAAAAAACACATCTAAGGGAGATAATCTAATTTTTGTTATAAGCACTTTAATCAGAATCCAGTTGCTGCTGCTGCCCAATGAAAAAAGAAAACAGAAAAAAAAAAAAAAGAAAGAAAATAATTGAAATAATAATTGAGCTTTATATAGCGCAATATCCACTAATGTGCTCAAAGCGCTTTACAAGGGGTCCCTGGTCAACAGCAACATTTAACATGTAGGACAGGACATGATGCCTGTTAGGCAATATTACAATTTTTCGGACAAAGACAACGCTGTTAACGGCCAGGTACTCATTTTACACCTGAGTACGGTGAGAGAATGTGAGTAAATAGCCTTTTCCAAGGACTCAACTATGCGCCTAGCGCGAGGCTCGAACCCAGGACCTTCCGATCCGAAAGTGAGTATCATACCACTAGACCACATAGCCGCAAGAAAGAAAGAAATAATAAAATAAAATAAATAAATAAAATATGAAATAGAACAAAATAACAGAAACCAAAACAAAAAAGCTATATCACCTGCATCTCCTGACCTAAAATGGCCATGTCAAAATCCAAGAAAAGACAAAGATCCAGATCTTCCTTTTTGTTTTCAACAGAGTGAGTGACTGTGGCCATTATCATGTCTGACACTCTTTCAACAATTTCTTCAGACTGGGGGAAAAAAAATAATAGAAATAACTATAAAATAATTTTTAAAAAACAGATATATATGAGCATTCTTACAAGGGTATTTCCTGTACTCAATGCACTTCAAAATGTCTTATCTATTCCCCCAACAGGTCAAATGAAATCAAGTGTCGATACCATATGACACAAAACAAGTCACTGCGTATCCTTTTTGTATTAAAACCTTTATGATATCCTTCACTAAAAATAAATCTCATTCACACTCAAGTCGACTAGGGTAATTTGTGTAAAGTAACTGCTCCAAAGACACAATGCCATTGCCAGAGTTCGTATCACCGACCACTTTCTACTTCATTTGCTTTTTGTTACAAGACATCACGACATATATCTGAGAAACGGATACCATACGACACTGATAAAGATAACAATACTGTAAGACTTTTGAGGTTTTGCTACTCCAGTACTCAACATTAGTACCATATTCTTATCTTAGTTTCCATCATCTTTGGACTTATGACTTTTTATTTATTCTTCCAGGAATATTTCTGCTCTCTGAAATGTTGGTGCATTTATCACACAAATTGTCATTAGCTTGTTCTTACTTTTGTATTTGTTGTTTGGGTTACATAGTTGTAACATATGTGTTGCAAACGCCGTAAAACCCTTAAAAACAAAACAATAGTTGTAACTCACAAATTAATAGAGCCTGATACCTTCCAACATCTATTGATTGAATGTGTCCATTTTTCATTTATAAAGAAACCACTTCTGTAGGTTATATATAAAAAAATCATTACATACTATAAAATTACAAGAATGGATGACAAATCTTTCAAAGAGAATTCTAAATTCTGGTTGTCAGTATTAAGTTGGAAATTGTTGTAATTACACCTCTTTAGTTTCAAGGAAAACCCTATTTTACTATCGCACAATTGCAAAAAAAACAACAAAAAAAGCCCCCCAAAAACAAACAAATAAACAAAAAACTAAGAGGTATCTCTTTTATCATTTGTAAAAAAAAAAAAAAAAAATGTTGGGAGTTCAGCAAATATTCATATCCCCCATGTATCCTCTTTTACTAAACAATTTTGATGCGTAATACTAATTGGACTATGTACAATGATAATTCTTAAGTCAAATCATTAACTTTTAGAACCAATTGGTGTAAAAAAGGATACATTTTGGTAAGAAATGAAATGAGTGAGCGTGGGCTCACCAGAGGGGTATAATAAAAATATTCTTGAAATCATGCATTTGAAATTTCCAACTAGTTCCCAAGGTCGCGCAGTGGTACAGTGGTCTTATTGATCTGAAGGACTACATTGCAATAGCTTATTTTTAGGTAGATATTCATAACCAATGACTAAAAGGTTATAATTTATCTTATTCAATACAAACCAATTTTCCATCGAGTGCAAATTTCTTGAACAAAATAACTGACTGCCATTCATTGTCCTTTGCCATGGGATCATAGACAATGCTAGAAAAGAAAGATGTTAAGCTAGTTAATGACGTTATGGATCAATTTATTTTCATCAAATATCATTTCAAAGTCATATCTCATTTCATAAGTCATTAATTAGTTTAAAGGATTAGGTACATAATATTTATCTATCATTAACCCTCTCGTGTTCAGATTCTTTTTGGGGGAGTAGATAATGAGTGCCCTATATGGCCATGTCAATCATGTAGATATCCTTTGATGATATAAGCCTACTCTTTGATATCTGTAGTCGCCTTTTTGTTTTCTACGGTCACTCATGGCTAAACTCCGCCCAGAAACGATTTCATAGGTCCGTCCATCTCCAAATTTCAAACTTTTGTTCTCGTGAGTTCTTAAGTTTTTTGACCGAAGAACGATTGGCTACTGAGCATCTTGACCCTTCAACAATTGGTCGTTCTGGCAGCTCATGTGTCAACAGCCGTCAACAATGAATTGAATCATCGTTGAGGCAGTGGAAGACGGCCATGGAATAGTTGCGTCACAATCGCCACGTTGATGAATAAATTACCCAGGCATGGTTGATAGGTAAAAAAGCCAAATTATGTTCTAGTTACATTTGAAACAAACAAAGTATATCACTGATCTCGTCTCTTTGAGATATAAAGAATGATATAAAAATCAAGAAAATCGGTCGATAAATAAAAAAGTTGCTAAAAAAAGCTAAAATAAACAAAAGCAATTTTTAAAATCAAATTTATTCGTAAAACAGTTGGTTTTCAACCGATTTTTATGAAACAAAGACCAATGTACTTCTTTTTTCAAACTGATTTCAGCAATGTGACTTTCAAATTCCTCAGAATTATATTTTTTACTTTTAGATTTTAGCTTTTAGGCCTACTCAATAAGGTGTTATATTCCTTGCATAACAATAGCGTAATTCATCGACGGGGAGAAGCGTCTTTGTTTCGGCCAGCTGGATAGATAGCCTGTGATTGGTCGAAGACTTTGAGACGCTTGATTCACAATTCTACACGAATGGACCCTGGCGGTCTATCAAAGAGGTGTAACAAATTTATTTACCGACTATTTTTCTTGGTGCTAAAATTACAAAGTAATAATTTCGCATCAGAAAAAATAACTCTGAAGTTCCTATCTCTTTATTACAATAAAATTGATACCTCGAATGACAAAATCGACTCACAAATAAGGGAGTTATAAATTATTCATAATATTTTTTAAAGTTTACAATAATTAATAATAATAATAATAATAATAATACTTTATTGCATCCCAAAAAGGAAATTTTTTGTACAGACGAGTTATAATTTGCACAATAAGATAAAAATACAATGGAAATAGGATGTATATATGAAAAAGGAGTAGCTCCATAACCAGAGCTGCGCTTTATAATATGAATAATTTCAACACTGTAAAATAGTCAAAACTGTCACTATGAATTAAAAATTGAAAAGATTGCAAAACAAATAAATTAATAAATTAATATTTACATTTTTTTAAAGTAAAAATGCGAAATAATTATATAAAATGATTATTGCTTGTTGTTATAAAGCCTAATACTGGACGGCAGAAAAGATTTTCGGTGTCTCTCTGTTTTCGTTGAAATAGAGAAAGGGCGACCACTTCTTTCTGACATAATAACTGATGGTCTTAGTGGATGATACTGGTCATTTAATAGTTTAGTTATTTTATGCCTTTTATTTATACAAAATTTCTCGTATAAAAGATCTACATCGTCAACATCATTTATATAGCGTTTAATAGATTTTTTAATATTTGCATTTATTTTGTTCCTTTCCACTGTTAAGCAATTGCCTCCCCAAGCTGTTATACAAAATGACAAAACACTTTCGATTACTGCTCTATAAAATAATGTGCAGAGGGTTTTATCTATTCTAAACTGAGAGAGTTTTGATAAAAAATATGTACGTCTGCACATCTTATGCCTAATTATTTTCAAGTGTTCATCCCACTTGAGCCTGTCATCAATTGTTACACCAAGGTATTTGTAGTGAGGAACTCGCTGGACGAATTGGTCCTTTAATTTTAACGGTTCTATCGGTTCCTTCACTCTCCTAAAGTCAATCACTAGCTCCTTTGTCTTGCTTATGTTAAGCTCTAGGTGGTGGGCATCATACCAAGACACAAATCTATCAATTTCTTGCCTATAAGCCACTTCATTGCCATTTGTTATGAGGCCTTGAAGAGTGGTGTCATCTGCAAACTTTATTAAAGGTACACTCAGGTTTTGACTTCTACAGTCATTCGTGTATATTGTGAATAATACAGGGGACAATACACAACCTTGAGGAGCACCAGTATTTGTAGTTATACAGGAAGATATGTTTTGTCCTAATTGAACATATTGTGCTCTCTCCGTAAGAAATTCGAGCACCCAAGCAATTATATACTTGTTTAAATTCAGACTAGTCAATTTTTGAACAACCAACTGAGGTTGCATTGTATTGAACGCCGAAGAAAAATCTGCGAAAAGCAATCTGCAATAGCTCTTAGCGTGATCTAGATGCCTGTAGATGTTGTTTGTAA
>NC_088360.1:41591004-41596004 GCF_034508935.2 Berghia stephanieae
ATAGATAATCTTTCCAAAAGCATGTCAACGGGAATCACCCATGGTAAATGCACAACTGTCATCCTTTCATTTTGTCTTGGGAAGACAAACTCTCTCCTGATCGCATGAATGGGCTTTCGACAGGGCATACACATGGTTTTCGAACAATTTTCATATCTATTTCATTTTTAATTCAAGTCTATCGCAATAGATTTAAAATCAAAAAATCGTTTACAAGCTTGACTGAGTTGGGAACATACATATCTCAGATTTATATATCATGAAAATGTTAAACGAATGTATTTTTTGCGTGCATACTATAATATTATCAGTGATTTTGAGCAAGATCCCAATGCTGCTGCGTGACCTCGCGACCTGGCAAATGTGACGGCAATCTTTAAAAAGAGAGATAAAGGAGATCAAGGAAACTATAAACCAGTAAGTCTCACGTGTATTACATGCAAACTAATGAAATCATTCATAAAGAATGTATCATGAATTATTCTGAAAGCAACAACTTGTTCAGCCCTTGCCAGCCTGGTTTTAAGAATAAACGTTCTAGTGTTACACAACGTATTGAAGTGATGGCAAATTTTACTACCATGTTAGATGAAAAAGAAAATATTGATATCATATGTTTAGACTTTAGGAAGGCGTTTGATTCTGTATCGCATTGAAGGCTGCTTCAAAAATTGAAATCGTATGAAATAAGAGGTCGCATAAAATCGTTTTTAAGTAATCGTACGCAAAGGGCGCATGTAGGAGGTGAGTTTTCGGGATTTGGTAAAATCACCAGCGGGATTCCCCAGGGTAGTATTTTGGGCCCTCTTCGTTTTATAATATTTATCAATGACCTCCCTGATGTCTTATTATCTAGGTGTAAATTATTTGTAGACGACACAAAGATTTTCAACACTGTGAATAACAGCTAATTATTACCAGACGATCTTCTGTCTTTATTTGCTTGGTCAACGGATTGGGAGTTGAATTTTAATATTTCCAAATGTCACGTTTTACATATTGGAGAATATAATCCTAAGAATATATGTTTCACTGATGAAGAACATAACAATTCTTTGATTGAAGTGTTTTCAGAGAAGGATGTTGGTGTGACATTTGATCCGACTCTCAAATTTGACCTACGTATTAATGAAATAATTAAAGAGCATTTAAGTGGTTGGAATTAAAAAACAAAAACAAAGTTTCTCTCGTTTCGATTGTACTATGTTTTTAACGTTATTTGATACTTTAGTGAGACCCACTTTGGAGTCTGTCAGTTGCATATGGAGCCCGATGTATAAAAGGCAATCCATAGCCCTAGAGAACGTTCAAAGGAGGGCCACAAAGTATGTTGCTGAATTGTATTATATGTCTTATAAGGAAAGATTAGAACGCCTTTCACTTCCTTCTTTAGAGTACAGAAGACTTAGAAGTGATCTAATTCAAATTTACAAGATTGTTCACAAGATAGACATCTTGGATTCCAGGCAGATCTTCAAATATGCGGTTTTGACGTCAACAAGAGGTGGGGTGTTCAAAATCTTTAAAGACCGGTTGGTGTTCGACCTCAATACGTGCCAGCTCTTTAATTTTCAGAACCATAGATATTTGGAACTCTCTCCACGCCTCTTCAAGAACTGCGAGAAATGTCAGCGATTTTAAGATCTGTGTTGATAGGGAATTAGATCACCTTTAGTTTGAATTCGATGAGTAATTTATGTTTGATTTATAATTGATGTCATATACTTTATGTCTTATGCATATCAGTTTTTCATCACTGTGATAGGGCACCAAAGGCCACACTATTGGCCTAATTTAGCTCTGATTAGATATTGTATTGTATTGAGTTCAAAATTTCAAACGCAAAAGTTTAAGAATACTTTTATTATACCTATTCAATGACCTTATCGAAATGTTGGGTTCTTTTTTTTTTTTGTTTGTTTGTTTTTTTTTTTGTTTGTTTTGTTGTTGTTGTTTGTTTTTATTTTTATTTTATTATTTTTTTTTTTGCTGTTTTTTTTTTCACCGATTGGTTCTTGAATTTAGCGATTTGACATTGTGTCACAATATTCTTGCACGTCAAAATTTTATATAGTAAAACCGGATGCATATCCTGAAAATATGTTTATTGAACTGCTACGCTTTATTACAAAAGGGTAATAGGTACACCTCGAAATATTTTTGCTATTACGCTATAGTAAAACCAGGTTTTCCCTTAAACCAAATTAATGAGAATAAATGAAGATCAGATATTCCTGTATGTGGGATGTTCCAATTCAGACACCCAAAATGATTCTCTCATCTCAATGACTTCTAATGGCCGCAAGAAGAAAGTAATTATTGTGAAATTAACTGTTGCATGTGTTTCAAACATCATTAAGCGAAAGTTGTATGCAAACATTATCAGACTTTATTTGTGTGTTTGGCCTTGATATATAAGCCCTAATCACTTGCCTTAATTCGGACACCGTGTGTTCCAATTCTGACACCCCGTTGTGGCAATTCGGACACTAACTTTTCTTAGTTTGAAATAAAATGGATGTCAAACGAGTTTATCTTTGCTTTTAGGGTGGATTGATTTGATAATAATCATAATAATCAAATATAAAGCCGGTTTCATTATGGATTTAAGAACGGGAAGGGATTAATGGTTATGTAAAAAATATTGATGAGACGATTTCAGGAATCTATGACATAATAATAATTTTTTTTTGGTAAAAAATGTACGATATTGGGTGTTGGATGATGAGAGGAGACATCACTTTAATAATAATTCAAATTGATTGTTTGTACAGAAAACCGATATCTTATTACAAAGAATCTTTAAATTAATTAGCAAAAACCTTTTAGAATAAAAATTTAAAACACAATAAACAACAGCAACAACAAAACAGAGGAAGTCGAAAAGGTCATTTTGAATTGCAACAACCCTGTGTCTGAATTACAACAAGTCGTGATTTGGTCGCAAACGTTTTCAACATATATTCTAATAAATAAATCTAGAAAAGAGACATAAAATACATTATATTTAGTTTTTGGTTCCAGATGATGTTTAACCGCACATATTTAAACACAAAATGAGAATATCCTTTTAAATCGTGCAAATTTATATTGCAATAATGTTGCTGTTTTGTATTGCTACTCGACTCTAAGTTGCCTTGTATTCGTGAAAAAGCGGATCTTGAGTGCGAGACAAGGATTTTAATAAACGATTTATTTAATTAGCTATAATAGAAAATGATTGAAATTAGCTTCAATTTATCATGCATTTATTTCTGACTTTATTAAATTGAAATCCAGCTTTATACTTTATGCAAGGACAACTATACTGACCCTCCTTGACTTTATGTCATAATTCTATCAACATAGAGCAGTAAAGTTAGGTGCCCCAAACGTAAACAATAACAAGTTGCTAGTGATTTCCGTTAGGGACCGGAATAATTTACGCACAATATAGGTCTCCCAATTTTGTAGTTTGAGTTGTAGGCAATACACTTTCAGTATTGAAAATATGTTTACATAAAATCTAACAGTTGCAGAAATAATAATATAAGGCTAAATTATTATGAAAAGCAGGCTCCGAATAATTCTCGTTTTGTTCACATCAGCGCAATAATTTGCTCTGGTCTAAAAATAGATAGACTGTAACTTTTGATAAATTTTAGAAAATTTTACCTTTTGTTCCATAAAATATCCATATCTAGACATTATTTGATGCATGATCGAGTATTTATGAATATGTGTTTCTTTTGCCACCTAACAGCCAAATTTTAAAGGTTATTTTTTTTCTATTATTTACATTGGAACGTGAGCTGTCAAGACAGGAACATGTGGTTTGCCACGTGCTTCTCGACCTTTGTTTACGTTTGGGGCACCTAACTTTACTGCTCTATAGGTGTTAAAATAGACGGTGAATACGGTAGGATAACCGAATCGGAACACTGTTCGCATTGGAACACTCTATCCTAATAATTGTGGTATCAAAGTTGTTACAATAGAATAAATGTCTTCTTTCCTTTCTTATTATGGCTAGACTCTAATATTCACGTTGTATTTTTCACCTAATTCAACATTCAATTGAAAACATAACGCTCAATACACATATTCTGTTTTATGTCAGTTGAATATATATATAGACAATTACGTAATTAAGAAAGGACACTTAACGGGCGACTCGAATCACATGGAATATGACGTCATGAATCCAGCGGCAATGTAAATGTGATTATGCTATTATTTGAACAATTTTAATGTGCAATAGACATGCCTATTTACAAACTGAAGAAATTGTAGGGGGCAGCGTGGCTCGTCTTTGCTTCGGACCAGAAAGGTACCGAGTTCGATCGCCTACCTCTGCGCTGTGCGGCCTTGAGCAATTCACCTCGCCCTAGCTCAATTTGCGGCGCTGCATTGTGGCGGACGCCTTGGTTATTCCAGTCTTCCCTTGGAATAGACCATAAAGAAAAAAATCCCCTTAGGGATAAATATAGGGAATTTATTATTATATTTTGAAGTGCTCAGTCTCTTGAGCGTGAACCATCATTGATGGTAAAGGCTGAGTTAAAGCTGGAAAAGCATTATAGTTGAAACTATTGGGTGCTTTTTCCTTGGAAAATAATTCAAACGACATAATATTATGTTCACTCAACAATTACTGATCGATACTTTATCGATACTGACCTTGCTGTCGATAACTTGTCGGTAAAATGGCCTGTATCCATTGGTACCCATAAATGAAGTGTTTCAGCATTCTGAAAATTTACCCAAAAAGCTAGATTTTCCAAAACATGTAATGGAGCTCGGCACATAGTTGAGTCCTTTGAAAAGGCTCTTTAATCACTTTCTCTCACCGTACTCAGGTGTAAAATGAGTACCTGGCCGTTAACAGCGCTGTCTTTGTCCGAAAAATTGTAACATCGCCTAATCAGCATTATGTTCCATCCTACATGTTTAATGTTGCTGTTGACCAGGGACCCCTTGTAAAGCGCTTTGAGCACATTTAGTGGATATTGCGCTATATA
>NC_088360.1:41601004-41605660 GCF_034508935.2 Berghia stephanieae
AAATATTTTTCTTTTGCAGCATAACACGTTTTATAAAACATAGATTTTTCATAAAATGTTGTAATGTACAAAACAAATCTGATTAAGAAACATGTTCATTGTATCGTAACAAATATGGGGATTTTCCTGTAGTTTGTAAAGAGAGGGTTAATATTATAATTCTTTTGTGTCGTCCTAGTGGTTGATAGAAAAGTTATGTCCAATACCCTTTAAGACGCGTGATTAGTTGACTTGGTGAACAAATTTGTGACCCGCCGTTTTTGTTGTTGACTGAAGAACGGTTTTGAGCCTGTAACGTTCCGTGTTTGTTGTTTTGTTTCTTTTTTCTTTTTTTTTTCTGTCATAATATTCATATTTATCCGAACATAATACAGACATGTTTATTTGAAAATTCGTATTTTTTATTTTTTTTTGGGGGGGGGGGGAGATAAAAATTGTAGTCAAAAGTTGACTTAAAACTCAAGAAGTTACCCTCACAAGGAATAAATCACACTTCAAAATCCTTAAAATTATGGAGTCTGGTAACAACTTTCATTTCCAATAAAATTTAATGACTTAGAGATACTCGTGACGTTCTGAAATCGGAGGCAAAATTTCGTAAATTTAAGCATTTTTCGTAATAGTAAGCAGGTCTGCATAATATCGGTTTTAGACGGTGGTCACATTTGTTTTCTTCAACTCACTCTTTTCTTCCTTCACATCTTTGGGTAGCTCATTGACATTAATAAAATGATTGTTCAGTTTCTTTGTATTAAAGAAGAATGGATACCTACTTTCTTCTTTCCTCCTTTTTCCCCCCCCCCCCCCCCTTTTTTTTCAGCCCCTTAAAAAAATTCCATGTTTGAAAGTTGTAAAGGACGCTAGTATATCGCAAAAATACTTTCCACAGACCAAACAGATCCAGCTACCCAATCACTACTGGATGGAAAGGGAGGTCAGATAGAAATCTCGACTTCACACGGGGTCGATCTCGGTCCCTTTGCTTGTGTAGCTAGTTCTCTACCAACTGAGCTATCGGGACCCCTCGTTTCCCGACATCAGAAGTTTTCTTTATTTTATTTTTTTTTTTCTCATCTAGTCAAATTGAATAAAGGAGTTTTGCCAGTATTCGCCATAATCGTGGAACGGTCAACCACAATAGACAACCAAACAACAAACGACTAGACCAACTGAATTATAACCTAGTCAATTAAGACACACTAGGTCATTCACCGCTTATCGTGATAAATCTTACTGTATTAATAACTGAGTATTGTTGTTAGATGTGCTGTCATTATTATCGAGGATTGTAGGACTTTACTACAATTATTATAGGAATGCCATTGACTGCTGGAGACCATTGAAAACCTTCAGAGGGAATCTTCAACAGAAGCGAATTGCGACGTGCCCCCCCCCCCCCCAAAAAAAAAAAAAAAAAAAAAGAAGAACCCATAAGCATATATTATATCATAATATTTCCGTAGGTACTCTGAAATAAGAAACAAAACATGTACCTATTTAGAATTTTGGCCAGAAAACTCGTCCTTCAAATTATGGGGCAGCGTGGCTCGTACCGGAAGGGGTATCGCCGCTGCGCTGTGTGGCCTTGAGCAAGTCACCTAACCCTAGCTCAATTTGCGGCGCTGCACTGCGGCTGATGCCTGGGGTTATTGCAGTCTTCTTTTGGAACAGACCCTAGAGACAAATTTCCCCTATGGGATGAATAAAGGGAATTTTAAAAAAGATATATTTTTTAAATATCAATTGATTGATAGGAACCTCATCTTCTTCATATTTCATTTGTATCAGCATAACTTAATAGATCATTTACATTTGTAACATTTAATTTTCTTGAAACTGTAAAGCGCTATTCAACTCGTTATGTGTAGCTTGGAGCTCTATAAATGTTATTATTTCTTTATTTTATTTATTATCATGTTAAAAACTCCCAAACATCGGACTTCAAAATATTTAATACGTGGACGCTTGACAAATAATTTACTTGGAAGTTAGAGGCATTTGAGATGTTTGTGTTTAGAAGAATGTTGAGGCTATCATGGGCAGACAAGTATACGAACACGGAAGTGTTGACGAATGTATAAATACCATCAGAAAGAGGCAGTTACGGTTTCTGGGACATAATGTGTGGAGAAGAGACGGAATAGAAAAGTTGGTACCATCTAGGATGATCGAAGGAAAGAGAGCTAGAGGAAGACAAGAGAATGAAATATTAAAAAAAAAACTAAGAATGGCCAAAATTGATTTTAAAAACAACGCAGACTTCATGCGCACCGCAGTGGATCGTGATACGTGGAGACAGCTGACCGGCAACATGTTAAAGAGTACAAGCCACGATGGATGATGATGATTCAAATTGGAACACTGTCCGTATTGGAACACCCTACCCAAGGTACCAAAGTACAAGCCGCGATGGATGATGATGATGATGATGTATTTTTTTTTCAGAGTGACAGGCAAGTACTTAAGATGTCCCCATGAGATTTCAATTTTGTAGAAAATGAGTTTCAAAACAGTAGCTCTGAGAACTCAACTCAACGGGGATTTTGATGAGTAATTAAATCTTTAATTAAAGGTGATCGGGAGCGGAATTGTCAGCAAGTGCTTTTTAAGACAAAACAGACGTCTTGTACTCGATTCCAACCGTCACATGCAGTTATTGCAAATGTAAAGACACTATCAAAATAATAATGTAGATTCCGAGAATTAATCTTGCAGGGTCGTTAAATTGTACATCGGGTAGATCAGAAAGAAGAGAAATTAAATAGTCTAAACGGTATAAAACTCCTCCTCCTCCTCCTCCTCCTCTTCTTCTTCTTCTTCTTCTTCTTCTTCTTCTTCTTCTTCTTCTTCTTCTTCTTCTTCTTCTTCTTCTTCTTCTTCTTTCTTCTTCTTCTTCTTCTTCTTCTTCTTCTTTCTTCTTCTTCTTCTTCTTCTTCTTCTTCTTCTTTCTTCTTCTTCTTCTTCTTCTTCTTCTTCTTCTTTCTTCTTCTTCTTCT
Source organism: Berghia stephanieae (assembly GCF_034508935.2). Taxonomy (NCBI): domain Eukaryota; kingdom Metazoa; phylum Mollusca; class Gastropoda; order Nudibranchia; family Aeolidiidae; genus Berghia; species Berghia stephanieae. Next base: position 41,604,001 of record NC_088360.1, read on the forward strand.
TCTTCTTCTTCTTCTTCTTCTTCTCTTCTTCTTCTTCTTCTTCTTCTTCTTCTTCTTCTTCTTCTTCTTCTTCTTCTTCTTCTTCTTCTTCTTCTTCTTCTTCTTCTTCTTCTTCTTCTTCTTCTTCTTCTTCTTCTTCTTCTTCTTCTTCTTCTTCTTCTTCTTCTTCTTCTTCTTCTTTCTTCTTCTTCTTCTTCTTCTTCTTCTTCTTCTTCTTCTTCTTCTTCTTCTTTCTTCTTCTTCTTCTTCTTCTTCTTCTTCTTTCTTCTTCTTCTTCTTCTTCTTCTTCTTCTTCTTCTTCTTCTTCTTCTTTCTTCTTCTTCTTCTTCTTCTTCTTCTTCTTCTTCTTCTTCTTCTTCTTCTTCTTCTTCTTCTTCTTCTTCTTCTTCTTCTTCTTCTTCTTCTTCTTCTTCTTCTTTCTTCTTCTTCTTCTTCTTCTTCTTCTTCTTCTTCTTCTTCTTCTTCTTCTTCTTCTTCTTCTTCTTCTTCTTCTTCTTCTCTTCTTCTTCTTCTTCTTCTTCTTCTTCTTCTTCTTCTTCTTCTTCTTCTTCTTCTTCTTCTTCTTCTTCTTCTTCTTTCTTCTTCTTCTTCTTCTTCTTCTTCTTCTTCTTCTTCTTCTTCTTCTTCTTCTTCTTCTTCTTCTTCTTCTTCTTCTTTCTTTTCTTTTTTCTCTCTTACTTTCTTCTTCTTTCTTCTTTCTTCTTCTTTTGGGACTTCTCGTTAAGCTTTATAGACACAATGTTATAATACACTGAAATGCAAGCACGACGACCATGAAAATGAATAGGGTGCTTGCTTACAGCGTAAATATTTTTCGACAAGATTGTTGGCAGTTGGTCATAAGTTACTCTGTCCAATGCTTTTTTTCTTCAGGGTGTTGCGAATGCCAGATCGGTTTTTTTCCTAACATGCCAAACTAGTAACAAAAGCTGGCCATTTGTAGCGGAAACCGCTAAAATTACCTCCGCAAAGCATAGACATTAAAATAAAGTAAAATAAACCCCCATTTCAATTTCCGTAGTTTAGGGCTTGACTTTCGGTTCTGGATTGCTAAAACCCGTGTTATCTTTATAAAGAAAATTGAGTAAACTGATTGCATTTATCCTTATCTGTTTTCTAATACATGATAAAAGTTACATGACAAATGAATATACAAAACAAAACAAAACCGTAGACAAAACGCATAAAAATGAAGGAGTTCACATTTAACCTTTTAATTATTATCACTACAAGCATTTGTTCCATAGTTTATGCTTGACAACTTCCCAGAAATGCTAAATATAGATATAGTGCTAACTGCTAGGTCCAATAATAATAATAATAATAATAATAATAATAATAATAATAATAATAATAATAATAATAATAATAAGAAGAAGAAGAAGAAGAAGAAGAAGAAGAAGAAGAAGAAGAAGAAGAAAAAGAGGAAAAGGAATAGCAATAATAATAATAATAATAATAATAATAATAATAATAGTAATAATAATAATAATAATAATAATAATAATAATAATAATAATAATAATAATAATAATAATAATGATAATATAATAATAATAATAATAATAATAATAATAATAATAAATAATAATAATAATAATAATAATAATAATAATAATAATAATATATAATAATAAATAATAATAATAACAATACTTTT
>NC_088360.1:41605760-41620760 GCF_034508935.2 Berghia stephanieae
GCCTCTCTAAAACTGGGGCGGGCAAATTTCCCAAATGACCCCAACTTTAAAAACCAGTGAACACTGAATAGGCTTTTGGAAAACGAACTTTTTTTATTTATTGCCTTACTTTGGGGTTTACCATTAAATTGTAAGATTTTGGGAAGGTTCCAGTATTAAATTTAAATTTATTAACTTACTAATATTAAAATCAATTTAGTATTAATTTGTGTTTTTTTTATATTTTGTTTATCCTTTTTAAATTTTTTCTTTTTTTTTCTCGTTTTCTTTATTTTTTTTCTAAAATTTTTCATTTTTTAAAATTGTTTTCTTTTTTGTTTTTTGTTTTTTTTTTGTTTTTTTTTTTTAACAAATTAATTTGTAGTTCTTTTTTTTTTTCTTAAAGTAATTCCCGCTGTATTTTTATTGCCGGGACTAAAAAAATTTGCAAAAAAATGTAATTTTTTTATTTTTTTTTTCCCCTCTAAAAAATAAAACCCTTTTATTAAAAAATTTCACGACTAAATAAATATTAAAATAAAACCCCCTTTTTGGGTTTTTTAAAAACAATTGAATATAGTATACGAGAAATACTCTTCTGAGTAAGGAAGATTTTGAATTCTAACAAATTTTTAGGGGGAAAAAAAATACTTTAAAAAAAGGGGTTGGCAAAATTCCGTACTTCCCCGTCCTGAAGCTAAAAAATTAAAAAGATGGTTCCCCGAAAAAAGAGGCGGGAAGTGGGGGTTTGGGTTTGGGGGGAAAGGGAGAAAGAAAACACGGTCGATATTTTTGTTAGTATAACGAATGCTTGGGGGAGTTTTTGGGGTAACATTCTTTTGTCTTAATTTTTTGGGGGTGAATTTTTGGGGAAAGCCTAAGATAAAAAATTTTTTTAAAAAATCGTAGGGGGGTAACCATCTTTGGGGCGACGACATCGGCGTTGTATCATCATCATCATCATCATCACATAATCACATCATCACATCATCATCATTTTTAAAAAACAAAAACAACAAACAACAACAACAAAACACAAAAAAAAATATTAAAAAACAAGTACAAAAATTTAGAATAAAAACAATATCAAATCTTTTTACAAATTTCCCCCTCATCGCTCCCAACTATCATTCAAACCCCTCAGCAAACCCCCAAAACAAAATCATAATTACATCCTCCCCCCACCGCCTCGCTTCCCCTCCCCTCCTCCCACCAACCCCCCCACCGTTCCCCTTTCCAACCACTACCACCAACCCGGGACAATCATTTAACCACCAAGAAGCCCGGAAAATGATGCAATTTCGCTCTAAAAGAAACTCGAGCCCCTACGCTGTTGTTGCTTCCGATGAAAAATTTAATTTTTCTACTTTTTCTGAAACCAGTAATGTAACAGAAATATTAATCTCCCCTTTTGGGGTTTAAAAAGGGGGGGCTTTATTTTTCGATTAACGAAAGGGGGCTTCATTGTCAAGGTTTTTGTCGCATTAGGGCTCGCGCTTTATTTTTTTAGTGTTTCTCTTTTGTGATTAATTTTTGATTCGTTTTAAAAATTAAAAAAATCTTTTGGGGTATTGTAAATTTTATTGTGAATGTGATTATTTGTGGTTGAATATTTTTTTTAAAGGGTTTAAAAAAAAGAATTATAATTAAAAAAAAAATTATATATATATATATTATATATTTTTATATTTTTTTATATATTTATTTTTTTATAAAATTTATATTTTTTTTTATTATAAATATTTTAAAAATGCCCCGGGTCATCTTTGCCCCAAACCCCCCTGTAAAATGGGGGAGAACCGCCATTTATCGTATAAATTGGGGGTCGCATAAAATTTGTTTTAAGTTTAAACGTACGCAAAAGGGGCATGTAGGAGGGGGAAATTTTCGGGATTGGTTAAAAACCCGCGGGGTTCCCCCGGGGAGTATTTTGGGGCCCCCTTCGTTTTATAATATTATCAATGCCCCCCCGTTGGGCTTATTTCTAGGTTTTAAATTTTTTTTGTGACGACACAAAAATTTTCAACCTGTGAAAAAAAACCCAATTTTCCCCGACGTTCTTTGTCTTTATTTTTCTTGGTCAAGGGGATTGGGAGTTGAATTTTAATATTTCCAAATGTAATTTTACATATTGGAGAATAAAATTAAGAATATCTTTTTTCACTGAGAAAACATAAAAATCTTTGATTGAAGTGTTTCAGAGAAGGATTTTTGGTGGGGCACTTGTCCGACTCTCAAATTTGACCTACGTATTAATGAAAAAATTAAAGAGCATTTAAGGGGGTTGGAATTTTAAAAAAACACATAGTTTCCTCTTTTCGATTGTACTATGTTTTTAACTTTTTGGGGATATTTAAGTGAGACCCACTTTGGAGTCTGTCAGTTGCATATGGAGCCCGATGTAAAAAAAAAAAACCCCATCCCCTAGAGAACGTTAAAAGGGGCCCAAAAGTATGTTGCTGAATTGTATATATGTCTTTTTGGGAAAGAAAAAAAAACCCCCTTTCACTTCCTTCTTTAGAGTACGAAAAACTTAGAAGTAAATCAAATTAAATTTACAAAAAGGTACACAAGATAAAAAATTTTGGGGGTTCCCCGGCCCAGATCTTCAAATATGCGGTTTGAGTCAACAAGAGGTGGGGGGTTCAAAAAACATTAAAGCCCGGTTGGTGTTCGACCTCAATACGTGCCACCCTTTTTAAATTTTTTAGAACCATAGATATTTGGAATTCCCCAACGCCTTTCAAGAACTGCGGAAATGTCAGCGTTTTTTAAAAACTGTGTTGTTAGGGAATTATTTTACCTTTAGTTTAAATTCGATGAGAAAATTTTTTTTTGGTTTTATAATTGATGTCATATACTTTATGTTTTTTTGCATAAACAGTTTTTCATCACTGTGATTTGGGGACCAAAGGCCACATATTTGGGCCTTTTTTAGCTTGATTAATTTGGGATTGTATTGAGTTTAAAAAATTTTAAACGCAAAAGTTTAAGAAAATTTATTATACCCATTTAATGCCTTATCGAAATGTTGGGTTTTTTTTTGTTTGTTTGTTTTTTTTGGGTTTTTTTTGTTGTTGTTGTTTGTTTTTTGTTTTGTTTTTTTTGGTTTTTATTATTTTTTTTTTTGCTGTTTTTTTTTTTTAAACCCATTGGTTTTTTTGAATTTGCGTTTGACTTTTCCCCACAATTTTTTCTTGCACTCAAAATTTTTTTATAGTAAACCGGATGCATATCCTGAAAATATGTTTATTGAACTGCTACGCTTTAATACAAAAGGGGTAAATAGGTACACTCGAAATTTTTTTTGTTTTTTACGCTATACTAAAATAGGTTTTTTCCCCAAAAAAAAATTAATGGAAAAAATGAAGATCCGATATTCCTGTATTGGGATGTTTTTAATTCAGACACCCAAATGATTCTCTCATCTCAAAGACTTCTTTAAAGGGGCCCCCAAAAAGAAAGTATTTATTGTGAAATTAACTGTTTCTTTTGTTTCAAAACCATCATTTTAAAAAAGTTGTATGTAAACATTATCAGACTTTATTTGTGTGTTTGGCCCCCATATATAAGCCCTAAACACTTGCCTTAATTCGGACACCGGTGTTCCAAATTTTGACATCCCGGTTTTGGCAATTCGGAAACTAACTTTTTTTAGTTTGAAAGAAAATTTGGGGGGGCAAACGAGTTTATCTTTTCTTTTAGGGGGGATTTATTTATTTAAAAAACATAATGATCAAATATAAAGCCGGTTTCATTATGGATTTTAAAAACGGGAAAGGGGGGAATGGTTTTTGTAAAAATATTGATGAGACGATTTTAGGAATCTATGACAAAATAAAATTTTTTTTTTTTAAAAAATGTACGATATTGGGTGTTGGTGATGAGAAAAAAAACTTTTACTTTAATAATAATTCAAATTGATTGTTTGTACAGAAAACCGTTTCCCCTTTTTCCCCAAAAAAAAACTTTAAATTAATTAGCAAAAACCTTTTTGAATAAAATTTAAAAAAAACAATAAACAACAGCAACAAAAAAAAAGGGGAAGTCGAAAAGGGCTTTTTAATTGCAACAACCCTGTGTCTGAAATTTCAAAAAGTCGTGTTTTGGGGCGCCCAAAAGTTTTCAACATATATTCTAAAAAAATAAATCTAGGGAAAAAAGACATAAAATACTTTTTTAAATTTTTTTTTGGTTCCAGATGATGTTAAAAAACCATATTTAAAAACAAAATGAGAAAATCCTTTTCAAACGTGGGAAATTTATATTGCAAAAAATGTTTCTGTTTTGTATTGTACCCCCACTCTAAATTGCCCTTTTATTCCCTGAAAAAGCGGATCTTGAGGGCGAGGGCAAGGTTTTAATAAACGGTTTTTTAAATTGCTATAATAGAAAATGATTAAAATTTTAAGCTTCAATTTATCATGCTTTTTATTTGACTTTTTTAAAATTGAAATTCGCTTTATACTTTTTGCGGAAAACTAACTGACCCTCCTTGACTTTAGGGTCAAAATTTTATCAATATGGTGTTAAAAAGCGGTTTTTTCGGTAGGAAAACCCGAATGGGAAAACACTTTTTGCTTTGGAAAAATCACCCTTAAAAATTTGGGTGGTTTTAAAAGTTGTTAAAAATTAGAATAAATTTTCTTTTTTCCCTTTTCTTTTATGGCTGTTCTAATTTTTCACTTTGTATTTTTCCCCAAATTTTCAACATTCAATTGAAAATAAACCTAAATTTCACACTTTCTGTTTTATGCAGTTGAATTTTATAGACAATTAAAAAAATTAAGAAAGGACATTTTAAGGGGCGCCCAAAAATTCCCCCCCCCTTGGAATAAATATGACGTCATGAATCCAGCGGCAATGAAAATGTGATTATGCTTTTATTTAAATTTTTTTTTAATGGGGCCAAAATAGACATCCCTATTTACCAACTGAAGAAATTGAAAGGGGGCAGCGGGCTCGTTTTTTGCCTTCGGACCAAAAAGGGTTTACCGAGTTCGATAAACCTACCTCTGCGCTGTGCGGCCTTAGCAATTAAACCTCGCCTAGCTCAATTTGCGGCGCTGCATTGGGGGGGGCGGACGCCTTGGTTTTTCCCAGTTTTCCCCTTGGAATAGACCATAAAAAAAAAAACCCCCTTTAGGGATAAATATAGGGAATTTATTATTTTTTTTTGAAGTGCTCAGTCTCTTGAGCGTAAACCATCATTGTTTGGAAAAGGCTGAGTTAAAGCTGGAAACGCATTATATTTGAAACTTTTGGGGTGTTTTTTCCTTTGGGAAAATAATTCAAACAAACATATTATGTTCACTCAACAATTACTAAATCGATACTTTATCGTACCCCCCTTTTGCTTTTCGATAGGAGAAAAGTTGGGGTCCCCCAAACGTAAACAATAACAAGTTGCTAGTGATTTCTTTGGGGGCCCGGAATAATTTACCACAATTTTGGCCCCCAAATTTTTGGCATTTTGGTTGTAGGCAATCACTTTCAGTAAAAAAATTTAGTTTACAAAAAATTTAAACCCAGTTGAAAAAAATTTATAATAAAAGGCTAAATTTTTATGAAAATCAGGCTCCGAATAATTCTCGTTTTGTTCACACCAGCCAATAATTTGCTCTGGTCTAAAAATAGATAGACTGTAATTTTTGGGATAAATTTTAAAAAATTTTTTCCTTTTGTCCCAAAAAAAACCCTTTTTCTAGACATTATTTGATGCATGATCGAGTTTTTAAAAGAATTTGTTTTTCTTTTCCCACCTAACAGAAAATTTTAAAAGGGTTTTTTTTTTCTATTACTTACTTTGGGAAACGGGGAGCTGTCAAGACAGGAAAAATGTGGTTTGCCACGTGTTTCCCCCGACCTTTGTTTCGTTTGGGGCACCTAACTTTTCTGCTCTATAAAATTTTCGGTAAAATGGCCTGTAAACCCTTGGTAAAACCCCCAAAGAAGTGTTTCAGCATTTGAAAAATTTTTCCCAAAAAGCTAGATTTTTCCCCAAAAAATGTAATGGGGGGCCGGGGACATAGTTGGTCCTTTAAAAGGCTCTTTAAAACACTTTCTCTCACCGTAATCAGGGGGAAAAAGTACCTGGCCCTTAACAGCGTGTCTTTGTCCGAAAAATTTTAAAAATCGCCTACCCCCCCCCTTATGTTCCATCCTACATGTTTAATGTTGCTGTTTTACCGGGGCCCCCCTTTTAAAACGCCCTTTTAGCACATTTAGTGGTTTTTGCGCTATATAAAGCTCAATTTTAATTTTTGTTATTAAAAAAAAAATTTCATTACAGATCGCGCAAAACGAAAGCAAGGAAATAAACAGTATCTAATTAATTTTAAAGAAAACGATCTTGTCAAAAATTTTTTTGCAATTTGGGGAAAGTGATCTCACTCCAAACAAGTTGCATTGAGGCTGTCGCCCGATGTTAGGCATGCTTTTTAGTGTAAGGTGGTGCCCGAATCAGAAGATAATGCTTAAAACATGTTTTATTAGTAAAAACAAAAAAAAAAAAATTTAAAGAAACGACTTCTCAAATAAATACGAGACGGTATATATCATTTCTCAGTTTTATTATTTTTTAAAAAAACTGTAAAACCAATTATTAAAAAGATGGACGCGGTGTCAGGCAACCCCAAACCCCAAAAAAATTTTAGCCCGCCCTGGGGTTTTTCCAGATTTCCTTGGAATAGATAGTTCGAAGATGACGTCACTCATGTTTTTTTTTGTTATTGTTTTTTGCCATCCGCGTTTATGAGTAATGCTCACTGAACGTATTAAACCCGACTATAAACGTTCATGGTTTCCACAGGGTTTGTGTGTCGGCCCCTTATACTTCCCGGGTGGCAACGTTTTTTTGAGGTTTTTAGCCAAACCCATACTAAACTATAGGCCCTAAGACCCAAAATTTTTATAGAAACCGGGGGGGAAAAACCCCCGGGCCCCCCGTGGACATACTCTCTGAAGGACTACTTTTTTAAAATCCGGGGGCCAATCCATATTATCCTATGGCCCCAAACATTTCAAAAGGGGATTATACCCCAAATTTGGGTCTTATTCGACGTGCACATATTTATAGGCTGATAACAACATTTATTATGGGTAAATTTTTGTCATGGGAAAATTTAAAAAATGACGAAAAAGATGTCCATTACAAAAACCTTAAACCAGGCCCATAATTGCGTTCGGATGTCAGACCTGCCCTTTATTATGTGTATACGTCGATCTTAATGCTTAAAATTCAATTTTAAACTTATTCTTTTTAGAAAGGGAAAGGGAAAATTTAGTCACTCAGCTCTTTGTTATTGTATTTGCCCCTCTTTTTTTTAGTAATTCCCAATTAATTGTATTAATTTAGACTATAAAGGTTTACGGTTACAAAATGTTTTGTGTGTGGGGACATTATATGGCTGGTGGGTGAAATTTTGAGTTTTTTAAAAAAAACGCTTAGCATCAAAAGTTCAATTTTAAAACATATAAATGTTGGTCAAAAAAAGGCCCTTTTTTTTTTTTTCATCGAGGTTTAATTTTTTTTTCTTAACCTTATCAATCTTAGATTTTCCCTTTTTTTTTTTATTGTTGTTCCTTGTAAATGCCTTGCTCTAACTTTCTCCTAAACTCAATACGTACGAGTAGGTGATTCGTATGGTGAAGGAGACATAAACGGCCCTCGGAAAAGGGAAGTGGATTTCTAGAAAACTGTGGACGAAGAAAAAAATGTATAAAAATTAAATATCAACTTTTTTAAAAAAAAAAAAAAAAAAAAAAAAAAAAAAAAAGAGAGAAGAGAGAGAAAGAGAAGAGAAGAGAGAGAGAGAGAGGGGGGAGATGGGGGGAGAAGAGAGAGAGGGGGTAAGAAGAGAGAGGAGAGGGAAGAGAGAGAGAGAAGAGAGAGAAAAAAGAATAGAGAGAGAGAGAGAAAAAGAGGGAGAGAGAAGAGAAAGGAAGAGGAGTGGAGGAAAGAGAGAGAGAGAGAGAGAGAGAGAGAGAGAGAGAGAGAAGAGAGAGAGAGAGAGAGGAGAGAGAAGAAAGAATACCAAGCACGAATTTTTGGGGCTTAAAAAACCTTCTTGGGCCATTTTCAAAACTTTAAAAACAAAAACAAAACAACACTTAATTCATCCTCTGCCCCCCCCCCCTTCCCCCTCCCCCTTTTAAATCGATCATTCGTTATCAATGTGAATGTTTTGCAGGTCTGATTCCCGGGCCCCAATTGGGGGCTTGTTTTAACTTTGCTGTAACGGACAATTTTGTTGGTTTGAGGGATTTCACATAACGAGGAGCCCGATACCAATATTGTTATCAACCTTCAAATGAGTACACAAGCTCGATTCTTTAAATTTTTTTTTTCCCCAACTCTTCAACATTTTGTAAACAAACTAACACGTTTTTTAAAAAAAAAACAGTCTGTGACGTAGTTTGTTATCTAGAACTCTTGCATAGTACGCCGTGAATCTTTGTGTTATTTCTGACACCTTTTTTTCTCTTTAAAGGGGGTTTTTAGCGTTTCTTAACTCACATTCTCTTGCCTTTCTGGGGTGTTAATGATTTTGATAGATTTTTAATGCGGGAAAAAGATATCGCCAAACAGAAGTCATTCTCGCCCTATTAGCTAGGGCCTTAGCGAATAAACAGCAGTGAGGATATTGCCTATAAAATTATCATAAAAAAAAAAAAATTTTTCTCAACCGAACACCACACAAGAATGGTTATTTCTTAAATTAATCCCCCACAAATATGGGGATGATGTAAAGTGTGATGATGATGATGAATAGATGAGATGGGGGGGTAGTGGATGATGATGGATTTTATGATGATTTAGTTTATGATTGATGATGAGGTAATGGTGACATAATAGTGATTTTGGTTTGGTAATAATAATATGATATTAATGATGATTATGTGATGATGTAATTAAATAATATTAAATATTTAAAAATAATAATTATATAATAATATAATAATAATAATAATAATTATAATAATAATAAGAAGAAGAAGAAGAAGAGAAGAAGAGAAGACTGGTTTGTTAGATCTGGGTGGAAAGTACCTACTTGCGATAGATAGCGTGGTATTGGGCCGTTTCACGCTTTTAGAAACCGGGATAAACTTTCCGGGGGCCATGGGCCAAAAAGGGGTAAAGGAAAACTCTATTGTGCTCAAAACATCTATTGGGGTCCCAAAAACCCAAAAGGAGAATAAACAATGAACAGACTGGGGCCCCGATAGAACGTTTTTCATTAAATAAATTTTATTTTCGGCCTGGTGCTGGGGAGGAATTGAGTAAGAGGACTCTTTTCTGCTGGACCAAACTGGGTTTGAACCAAAGATCTAAAAATGACAAGGGGAGTATCAACCACAAGATCACAGAGCGAAGAAGAAGAAGAAAAAAGAAGAAGGAAAAAAGAAAAAAGAAGAAGAAGAAAAAAGGGGAAAAAGAGAAGTTGTAGAAGGAGAAGAGTAGTAGTAGTGTATAGTAGTAGTATAGTAGTAGTAGTAGTATTTTTTGGGAGTAGTAGTGGGGTATTTTACTACTACTACTACTACTATATTTCTTAAATACTACTACTACTACTACTACACTACTACTACTACTCTTCCATCTTCTACAACTTTCTTCTTCTTCTTTTTCTCTCTTCTTCTTCTTCTTCTTCTTCTTCTTCTTCTCTTCTTTCTTCTTCTTCTTCGCTTGTGTTTTTGTGGGGTGATACTAACCCTTTCGTTTTAGATCTTGGTTCAACCCAGTTGGTCCAGCAGAAGTAGAGTCCTCTTTACTCAAATTTCTCACAGACTCAGCCGAAAAATTTCATTATTTTAATTGTTTAAAACGGCCCTTTTCTATCTGGGCATGCTGTTCATTGTTTATTCTCCGTGGGGTTGGGGCACCCCAAAAGATGTTTTGAGCACAATTAGAGTATTCCTTTAGCCCAGTTGGCCCATGGAACCGGAGTTTATCCCGGTTTCTATAGCGTGAAACGGACAATACCACGCTAGTCTATCGCAAAGTAGGTACTTTCCATCAGATCTAACAGAACCAGTTCTTCTTCTTCTTCTTCTTCTTCTTATTATTATTATTATTATTATTATTATTATTATTATTATTATTATTATTATTATTATTTATTATTATTATTATTATTATTATTATTATCATCATCATCATCATCATCATTAATATCATTATTATTATTACCAACACCAAAATCACTATTATCGTCACCATTACCATCATCATCATCATCATCATCATCATCATCATCATCATCATCATCATCATCATCACTATCAGCATCATCATCATCATCATCATCATCATCATCATCATCATCATCATCACCATCATCATCATCATTGTGTTGAGTATTGATTTAAGCAAAGTACTACATTCATTGTGTGTGTGTCTCGTATTGAGAAAAACTTTTCTTTTTTTTTTAATGATAATTTATAGAGAGCAATATCCTCACTGCGTGCTTAAATCGCTTTTTAAGGTTCCCTAGCTAATAGGGCGAGACATGACGTCTGTTAGGCGATATTACTTTTTCCCGGCAGTTAAAACTCTATCAAACTCATTATACACCCGAGTACGGCAAGAGAATGTGAGTTAAGAGACGCTAAACACCTTAAACGAAGAAAAAAAGGTGTCAGAAATAACACAACGATTTTCACGGCGTACTATGACATAGAGTTCTAGATAGATCTAGCTACGTCACAGACTGTTTTTTTTTTAAAAAACGTGTTAGTTTGTTTACATAATGTTGAAGAGTTGGAAAATAATAAATTTAACGACATCGAGCTATGTGTACTCATTTGAAGGTCTGATAATCAATATTGTTATCGTCTCATCGTTATAGTGGAAATCCTCTCAAACCAAGCAAAATATTGTCCGTTACAGCAATGTTAAAACAAGCCCACAATTGGGTCCGGTAATCAGACCTGCAAAGACATTCACATTGATAACGAATGATCGATTTAAAAGGGGGAGGGGGAAGGGGGGGGGGGGGGGCAGAGTGATGAATTAACGTTGTTGTTTTGTTTTTGTTTTTAATGTTTTTGAAAATGGCCGAAGAAGGGTTTTTTAAGCCCAAATCATTCCGTGCTTGGTATTCTTTCTCTCTCTCTCTCTCTCTCTCTCTCTCTCTCTCTCTCTCTCTCTCTCTCTCTCTCTCTCTCTCTCTTTCTCTCACTCTCTCTCTCTTTCTCTCTCTCTCTCCCTCTTTTTCTCTCTCTCTCTCTATCTCTTTCTCTCTCTCTCTCTCTCTCTCTCTCTCTCTCTCTCTCTCTCTTACCCCATCTCTCTCTGTCTCTCCCTCTCTCCCCTCTCTCTCTCTCTCTCTCTCTCTCTCTCTCTCTCTCTCTCTCTCTCTTTTTTTTTTTTTTCTTTTTTTTTTTTTTCAAAGTTGATATATACATTTTATACATTTTTTTTCTTCAGTCCACAGCTTCTAGCATCCACTTGCTCTCCGATGCCGATTATGTCTCCTTCACCATACAGAATCACCTACTCGTACGTATTGAGATTAGGAGAAAGTTAGAGCAAGGCAGTTACAAGGAACAACAATAACATCAAATGGAAATCTAAGATTGATAAGGATTAAGAAACAAAATTCACTCGATAGAATAAATGCCTTCGTTTTGACCAACATTTATATGTGTTAAATTGAACTGTTGATGCTAAGCGTTTATTTAAAAAACTCACAATATCCACCAGCCGGATATAATGTACCCACACACAAAACTATGTGTAACCGTAAACCTTTATAGTCTGATTAATACAATTAAGTGGGAATTACTAAAAAAAAATGACTGGCTAAATACAATAACAAAGAGCTGAGTGACGTGAATTTCGTTCCTTCTATAAGCATAAGTTTAAATTGAATTTTAAGCATTAAGATCGACGTATACACATAGATATATGCAGGTCTGACATCCGAACGCAATTATGGGCCTGGTTTAAGGTTGTTGTAATGGACATCATTTTTCGTCATTTATTGAGATTTCCATGACAACAATGAGCCCATAATAAATGTTGTTATCAGTCCTATAAATATGTGCACGTCGAATAAGATCCAATCGGATATAATGCCGTTTTGAAATGATTGGCCATAGGGATAATATGGAATTGGCTCCGGAGTTTAAAAAGTAGTCCTTCAGAGCCAGTATGTCCACGGAGCCGGAGTTTTTCCCGGTTTCTATAGAAATTTGTCTTTAGGGCCTATAGATAGTATGGGCTTGGCTAAGAAGCTCATAACGTTGCCATCCGGAAGTATAACGGACCGACACACAAATCTGTGTGTATCCATGAACGTTTATAGTCTGGTTAATACAGTTCAGTGAGCATTACTCATAAACGCGGATGGCAAAACACAATAACAAAGACATGAGTGACGTCATCTTCGAACTATCTATTCCAAGGAAATACTGGAATAACCAGGGGCGTGGCTATATTCGTTGATTTGGTGCCTGACACCGCGTCCATCTTTTAATAATTGGATTACAGTATTTTAAAAAATAATAAAACTGAGAAATGATATATACCGTCTCGTATTTATTTGAGTAAGTCGTTTCTTTAAATGTTTTTTTTTCTTTTGTATTTTACTAATAAAACATGTTTTAAGTCATTATCTTCTGATTCTGGCACCACCTTACACTGTAAGCATGCCTAACATCTGGCGACAGCCTCAATGCAACTTGTTTGGAGTGAGATCACTTTCGCCATTGCAATAAATTTTGACAAGATCGTATTTCTTTAAATTATAATTAGATACTGTTTATTTGCTTGCTTTCGTTTTGCTGCGATCTGTAATGTAATTTTTTTTTAATAACAAAAATTAAAATTGAGCTTTATATAGCGCAATATCCACTAAATGTGCTCAAAGCGCTTTACAAGGGGTCCCTGGTCAACAGCAACATTAAACATGTAGGATGGAACATAATGCTGGGTAGGCGATGTTACAATTTTTCGGACAAAGACAGCGCTGTTAACGGCCAGGTACTCATTTTACACCTGAGTACGGTGAGAGAAAGTGATTAAAGAGCCTTTTCAAAGGACTCAACTATGTGCCGAGCCCCATTACATGTTTTGGAAAATCTAGCTTTTTGGGTAAATTTTCAGAATGCTGAAACACTTCATTTATGGGTACCAATGGATACAGGCCATTTTACCGACAAGTTATAGAGCAGTAAAGTTAGGTGCCCCAAACGTAAACAAAGGTCGAGAAGCACGTGGCAAACCACATGTTCCTGTCTTGACAGCTCACGTTCCAATGTAAATAATAGAAAAAAATAACCTTTAAAATTTGGCTGTTAGGTGGCAAAAGAAACACATATTCATAAATACTCGATCATGCATCAAATAATGTCTAGATATGGATATTTTATGGGACAAAAGGTAAAATTTTCTAAAATTTATCAAAAGTTACAGTCTATCTATTTTTAGACCAGAGCAAATTATTGCGCTGGTGTGAACAAAACGAGAATTATTCGGAGCCTGATTTTCATAATAATTTAGCCTTATATTATATTTTCTGCAACTGTTAGATTTTATGTAAACATATTTTCAATACTGAAAGTGTATTGCCTACAACTCAAACTGCAAAATTGGGAGACCTATATTGTGCGTAAATTATTCCGGTCCCTAACGGAAATCACTAGCAACTTGTTATTGTTTACGTTTGGGGCACCTAACTTTACTGCTCTATCGACAGCAAGGTCAGTATCGATAAAGTATCGATCAGTAATTGTTGAGTGAACATAATATGTCGTTTGAATTATTTTCCAAGGAAAAAGCACCCAATAGTTTCAACTATAATGCGTTTCCAGCTTTAACTCAGCCTTTACCATCAATGATGGTTCACGCTCAAGAGACTGAGCACTTCAAAATATAATAATAAATTCCCTATATTTATCCCTAAGGGGATTTTTTTCTTTATGGTCTATTCCAAGGGAAGACTGGAATAACCAAGGCGTCCGCCGCAATGCAGCGCCGCAAATTGAGCTAGGGCGAGGTGAATTGCTCAAGGCCGCACAGCGCAGAGGTAGGTGATCGAACTCGGTACCTTTCTGGTCCGAAGCAAAGACGAGCCACGCTGCCCCCTACAATTTCTTCAGTTGGTAAATAGGCATGTCTATTGCACATTAAAATTATTCAAATAATAGCATAATCACATTTACATTGCCGCTGGATTCATGACGTCATATTATATTCCATGTGATTCGAGTCGCCCGTTAAGTGTCCTTTCTTAATTACGTAATTGTCTATATATATTCAACTGACATAAAACAGAATGTGTGTATTGAGCGTTATGTTTTCAATTGAATGTTGAATTAGGTGAAAAATACAACGTGAATATTAGAGTCTAGCCATAATAAGAAAGGAAAGAAGACATTTATTCTATTGTAACAACTTTGATACCACAATTATTAGGATAGAGTGTTCCAATGCGAACAGTGTTCCGATTCGGTTATCCTACCGTATTCACCGTCTATTTTAACACCTATATTGATAGAATTATGACATAAAGTCAAGGAGGGTCAGTATAGTTGTCCTTGCATAAAGTATAAAGCTGAATTTCAATTTAATAAAGTCAGAAATAAATGCATGATAAATTGAAGCTAATTTCAATCATTTTCTATTATAGCTAATTAAATAAACCGTTTATTAAAATCCTTGTCTCGCACTCAAGATCCGCTTTTTCACGAATACAAGGCAACTTAGAGTCGAGTAGCAATACAAAACAGCAACATTATTGCAATATAAATTTGCACGATTGAAAAGGATTTTCTCATTTTGTGTTTAAATATGTGCGGTTAAACATCATCTGGAACCAAAAACTAAATATAATGTATTTTATGTCTCTTTTCTAGATTTATTTATTAGAATATATGTTGAAAACGTTTGCGACCAAATCACGACTTGTTGTAATTCAGACACAGGGTTGTTGCAATTCAAAATGACCTTTTCGACTTCCTCTGTTTTGTTGTTGCTGTTGTTTATTGTGTTTTAAATTTTTATTCTAAAAGGTT
>NC_088360.1:41625760-41628260 GCF_034508935.2 Berghia stephanieae
TTAATTTTACTTACATTTTTGTGTCTGTTATTGGCCAATCACAGACACAAAAATGTTTGTTTTTAGCCCGAGTAGAAGAGGAAGGGGCGGAAGAGAAGAAGATGTGATGAAGAGGATGAGAAGGAGATCTAGCAAAACTGTTTTATAATAGCCAGTCTTTACGGGCTTCAATATGAATATAGTGGGAAATATCGACCATTTATTTTAGTTTTCATAAAATTTTGAAGATCACAAAAATATTCTAAAATGTATAATTTGAGAAAAAAAATTTTTTTTTTCTATGCCGTGCTGATTAGTATCGATTAAATGTCGAATTAGTAAGTACTTACTTATTTAAAATTGGAGTACTGAGTATTTATATCGTTTAGGATTCATCCTACCGGAACTGCTTGTTGACTAATGTTTATAAACAATGAAGCACAAGAAGCTAAATTTAGTCTTGATCTTTAGACTTGAAACATGCCATTCTGATATTCTTTGGAAAGACCAACATGGAATCTGAATGGATGAATCTTTGTGAAAGTTTATGTGTATTCAAAGACACTGCAAAAGATTGGTGGAGTATTATATCACGTCGTTATAGCGAAGAATGGCGTGCATATCACACACTGTCTCACATCTCACATCTGCATGAGCTTTTCTGTCAGTGGCGACAAAGAATAGCCGATCTTGATATTGTTCAACTTGCAATATTTTTTCATGAGTATGTTTCATTTGGTAATAGTGTAATATTTAAGATGAAAGTCAGGTAGAGCTAAAACAGAACATCTTCAGAGAAGAAAATGAGTGGAACCCCCTCAACTTCAACAATCGGATTCGATCCCTAAACGATCAGAGTTTCTTACAAAAAGAGGGGATGGATCACAGCAAGTTCATCACACTACACGAAGTGCCTTCATACTTTTAAAAAATAAATCGCGGGCACGAGGGCGTGGGCTGGCTATTGTTTGTAGGGTTGTTTACAGGGACGGCTGGTAATAATGGGCAGGGTGGGCAAATACCAGCCTGTTTTTTCAAGTTATATGCTGTATTAGTATTACCAGGTCCGAAATAATCAAATCTAAATTAGATAATTTCAAAAGTTACTACTTAAAATTGATACTTTGTACTGAAATCAATTTGTGTGTATTTTTGATAGATTGCGAATCACCATGCATCCCGTAATACATAAACCAGGATACGCTCCTGTTCTTTTTATCACCCCCCCCCCCCCCCCCCCCCCCCCAACCACTCTACTCCACTCCGCCCACATCGTCATCTCATCGTCACGTCGCCTGACGGTGATTTTGCTGTCTGGCCTCTCTAGTACTAGGTCGGGCTAATTCAAATGAGCCCACCTTATTAACCAGTGTACACTAAATAGAGATTTTGGCAAACGAACTTTTTCTTATTTATTGCCTTACTTGTGCTGGGAAGGTTCCAGTATTGAATTAAATTTATTAATTTACTAATATTATATCAATTTAGTATTAGTTTGTGTTGTTTTAATATATTTGTTTATCCATTTAAATTATTTCTTTTTTTTCCCCTCGTTTTCTTTAGTGTTTCTCAAAACTCATTTATTTAAATTGTTTTCTTATTTGTTTGTTGTTGTTGTTGTTGTTTTTTGTTGATGTTTTTTGTTTTGTTTTTTAACAAATTAATTTGTTAATTCTTTTTTTTTTTATTATTCTTAAAGTATTTACCGCTGTATTTTTATTGCCAGACTAAATATTTTTGCAAAACAATGTAATTTTCTATTGTATTTCCTCTAATAAAACAAAACACTTTTATTCAAAAGTCACGACTAAATAAATATATAAAATACAACCACCATTTTGGTTTTCTCAACAATTGAATTAGTATACGAGAAATACTCTTCTGAGTAAGGAGATAGTTGAATTCTAAGTTATAGAGGAAATACGGAAGGGTGGGCAGATTCCATACTTGCCCGTCCTGAAGCTAATACATACATAAGATGGTTCGCGATGAAGAGGCGGGAAGCAAGGGATTGGTTGGGTAAGGAGCAAAGATAACACGGTAATTATTGTGACGATAGTCAAACGAATACATGAGGAGAGATTGGTAACATTATTTTGTCTTAATTATATTGTATGAAGTATTGGCGAAAGCCTAATATTAAATAAACGTTGTTTTTGTTTGTCTTATTTTGACTATGGAACTGATACTGATACTTGTCATAGCAGACCTGCCTACTTTAGATAGGAAAATAAAAATCGTAGTTTTCAGGGCTAATAAAATCGTAGATATTTTAACTACCCTTTAAAAAAATCACCGGAATTTTCGTCTGTTTTGATAGATATCAAATTTTAAAAAACGAGAAAAAATAATTGGAAACGTAATAATGATGGTGATGGTGGTATAGTGGTAGCGGTGGTGGTAGTAGTAATGATGATGGTAATATTATTATTATTATTATTATTATTATTATTATTATTATTATTATTATTATTATTATTATTATTATTATTATTATTATTATTATTATTATTAATATTAT
>NC_088360.1:41633260-41655760 GCF_034508935.2 Berghia stephanieae
GCAATTGTGCGATAGTAAAATAGGGTTTTCCTTGAAACTAAAGAGGTGTAATTACGACAATTTCCAACTTAATGCTGACAACCAGAATTTAGAATTCTCTTTGAAAGATTTGTCATCCATTCTTGTAATTTTATAGTATGTAATGAATTTTTTATATATAACCTACAGAAGTGGTTTCTTTATATATGAAAAATGGACACATTCAATCAATAGATGTTGGAAGGTATCAGGCTCTATTAATTTGTGAGTTACAACTATTGTTTTGTTTTTAAGGGTTTTACAGCGCTTGCAACACATATGTTACAACTATGTAACCCAAACAACAAATACAAAAGTAAGAACAAACTAATGACAATTTGTGTAATAAATGCACCAACATTTCAGAGAGCAGAAATATTCCTGGAAGAATACATAAAAAAGTCATAAGTCCAAAGATGATGGAAACTAAGATAAGAATATGGTACTAATGCTGAGTACTGGAGTAGCAAAACCTCAAAAGTCTTACAGTACTGTTATCTTTATCAGTGTCGTATGGTATCCGTTTCTCAGATATATGTCGTGATGTCTTGTAACAAAAAGCAAATGAAGTAGAAAGTGGTCGGTGATACGAACTCTGGCAATGGCATTGTGTCTTTGGAGCAGTTACTTTACACAAATTACCCTAGTCGACTTGAGTGTGAATGAGAAACTGGATTTATTTTTAGTGAAGGATATCATAAAGGTTTTAATACAAAAAGGATACGCAGTGACTTGTTTTGTGTCATATGGTATCGACACTTGATTTCATTTGACCTGTTGGGGGAATAGATAAGACATTTTGAAGTGCATTGAGTACAGGAAATACCCTTGTAAGAATGCTCATATATCTGATTTTTAAAAATTATTTTATAGTTATTTCTATTATTTTTTTTTCCCCAGTCTGAAGAAATTGTTGAAAGAGTGTCAGACATGATAATGGCCACAGTCACTCACTCTGTTGAAAACAAAAAGGAAGATCTGGATCTTTGTCTTTTCTTGGATTTTGACATGGCCATTTTAGGTCAGGAGGATGCAGGTGATATAGCTTTTTTGTTTTGGTTTCTGTTATTTTGTTCTATTTCATATTGTATTTATTTATTTTATTTTATTATTTCTTTCTTTCTTGCGGCTATGTGGTCTAGTGGTATGATACTCACTTTCGGATCGGAAGGTCCTGGGTTCGAGCCTCGCGCTAGGCGCATAGTTGAGTCCTTGGAAAAGGCTATTTACTCACATTCTCTCACCGTACTCAGGTGTAAAATGAGTACCTGGCCGTTAACAGCGTTGTCTTTGTCCGAAAAATTGTAATATTGCCTAACAGGCGTCATGTCCTGTCCTACATGTTAAATGTTGCTGTTGACCAGGGACCCCTTGTAAAGCGCTTTTAGCACATTAGTGGATATTGCGCTATATAAAGCTCAATTATTATTTCAATTATTTTCTTTCTTTTTTTTTTTTTTCTGTTTTCTTTTTTCATTGGGCAGCAGCAGCAAGTGGATTCTGATTAAAGTGCTTATAACAAAAATTAGATTATCTCCCTTAGATCTGTTTTTTTTAGAAAAGGCGATTATGAAATAAATGACTCATCCTCATCTTCATTATCCAGGCGTTGTTTTTGTGTGGCTAAATGGAGTCCAATAGCTCCTAAGATGTCAGTGCACCGCTGATGGTTTGTCCAATTAAGATGGAATCAATGTGTAGCGATTAAGTTTAGTTATTAAATACAAAAAAAATCTGTTTTTCGGGAATGTGAAGTGTATAAGCGGAGTGTGCAATTAAACAGAGTGAACTGTATTATTATTATTATTATTATTATTATTATTATTATTATTATTATTTATTATTATTATTATTATTATTATTATTATTATTATTATTATTATTATTATTACTATTATTATTATTATTATTAATATTATTATTATTATTATTATTATTATTATTATTATTATTATTATTATTATTATTATTATTATTATTATTATTATTATTATTATTATTATTATTATTAAATCAGGTCTTATATTTATTTCAATTTCAGTATATGATGACTATGCCAAGAAAATTCGACAGGAATATTGTCATTATGAAGAGGAAGCATATACTCAAGGGAGGATTAAGGTGAGGAGTTTGTGATATTAAACTTTTGATTAGTTTTGTAAAATAAGTATTTAAGTACATAAGAGTAAAAGCTTAAGCCGCTCAGAGGTGTAGATACCTCTGTCTTTGTATGTCTATATTCTTTTATAAATATATCACCTTAGGTAGCATAAAGATATCAAATTGAGAAATTAGGGAGCTGGCACTGGTGTAAGATAAAGATCTGAGTTAGAAACAGTGCCAGACAAAGCAAGAAAAGTACAAGACAAAAAAAAAGAAACATCCCAAAAAGTCAGTCTTCCTCGACTGGGGTTCGAACCCCAGACCTCCTGATTACCAGTAATCAGGAGGTCTGAGGTTCGCTTACTAGGAACCACCTGAGAGAGTCTCACAACTATAAGTGGCTATGTGGTCAAGTGGTATGACACTCGCTTTTGGATCGGAAGGTCCTGAGTTCGAGCCTTGCTCGGCGCATGGTTAAATCCTTGAAAAAGACTCTTTACTCACATTGTCTCATCATATTCAGTTGTGAAATGAGTACCTGGCCGTTAACAGCGTTGTCTCTGTCCAGGAAAAATTGTAATATCGCCTGACAGCCGCCGTGTCTCGATCTATGTGTTATGTGATGCTGTTGGTCAGGGACCCCTTGTAAAGCTCTTTGAGCCCATTTAGTGGATATTGTGCTCTATAAAAGCTCAAAGCTCAAGTATTAAGAGCCTTGACACTTTGTTACAGAATGACAGGATACAATGACAATTTGATTGACACTTGTCTATAGGAATCATTTAGTATAGTATAAGGATGTATCAAACCTACCCCAACCCAATGACTCCCAACTCAAAGCTGTATTGCACCACCAGCACTCAGATGAAGGAAACAACCGCCAACATGCCTTTAAAAAAAAAGTAATGGAGAAAGCCATGAACATAGTCAGGCTCAAATCTAGTTTGCCTGTCAAATTGTGTAAACTTCAGACTGAAGGTGGAATAGACGCATACCTGCCGAATCTTACGATTTTTTCGTAATTTTACGAATTTTAGACAAATTTTATGGAAATTTACGAATTTTTAATTCTTCGTAATACTTAAGTAAAAATAATAATAATAATAATAATAATGATGGTGATAATAATAATAATATTAATAATAATAATAATAATAATAATAATGATGATGATGATGACAATAATAATAATAATAATAATAATAATAATAATAATAATAATACTAATAATAATAATAATAATAATAATAATAATAATAATAATAATAATAATAATAATAATGATGATGATGATGATGATAATAATAACTATAATAATAATAATGATGATGAAGATGATGATGATGATGACAATAATAATAATAATAATAATAATAATAATAATAATAATAATAATAATAATAATAATAATAATAATAATAATAATAATGATGATGATGATGATAATAATAACTATAATAATAATAACAATGATGATGATGATGACAATAATAATAATAATAATAATAATAATAATAATAATAATGATAATAATAACTATAATAATAATAATGATGATGATAATAATAACTATAATAATAATAATGATGATGATGATAATAATAATAAAAATAATAAAGCATTTCTACAACACATATGCATGACGGTGTAATGTTGATGTGATCATCAATGTCAAATTGTGGTTTTTCGTAAACATTTTAAGAAATTACTAATTTCCTTGTCAAATTACTAAAAATTGACATAAAAATTAATAAATTTGAAGTTTTCAATTTGGCAGGTCTGTAGACGGGAATGTGGAAACTAGGCATTCTCAGAGGAGGCAAAGTCATGAAGAAAATGAATTTGACATTTTAAAAATCTAGTGCTTAGGCCACTGGGACCCCCCCTCCCCCCCCTTTGGGAGTTTATGCCACTATGTTTTTCAAATAATAGAACTTATTGGCCATACAAATTCCACTGTTACCGTAAAAATAAGTGTCATTTAAGAGAGTTATGGCCCTTTGAAAAAAGTGAGTTGTGTCCCCTTGCAAAAAAGAGACAACATTTCTTTCAAAGGCTCTGGAGACTACAATATTAATTCAAATATATGCAAATTGGGTATCAAACTGAAGGAAATTGAATATACTATCAAACTATGTGCACAAGCTTTCAATTTGTAAATATTATATAGATTCACAGAAAGTTGAAACAATTTGTCAGTAATCTCATGAAGTGTCATATCTAAACTTATGGGCTATTTCAGTGTTTTACACAAAAATTATTTTAAATATGGCCAAAAACAGCATGTTCATTAAAAATGTAGCACTGAAGAAAGCTATGGCCCAAGCCTCAACAACAACCTTCATATTTCTCCGTCACAGGAAAAACTAAAAGTGTACGCAACCCTTAAATTTTTCTCCACTTTGTGGGATGCCAAATTCATCATAATTTTCATTCTTTTTAAACATGGTATTGATGTCCAGTTGTCACATTTAAAAGTATGTTGAAGGTGTGGTAAAAACAATAGATATATCATGAAAAAAGACTAATTTGTTCACAACCCAAGTGAAGCATCATTACCGAAGACTTTTGAACGAAATCGCATTGTTATATTATGAAGAATAATTGATACTCAAAAGGGATTCTTGATTCAAGATGCAGTAAGTACATAAAAACAATATCCTTATGTGTTTTGCAAACATGCTTTACTCCTTAACAGTTTGCACTGCTCACCAATTTATTACATATCCTCATCATCAGTAGCAAAATCCTCTTCGTCCTCTGAAGTGTCGTCAAGGAAATCACTGTCAAAGCTATCACTACCATCCTCGGCATATGTATCTTCGTCAGTACTGGTGCAGCTTTCTTCATACGCAATTTCCTGCAACTCATCTGGAATGAAAGCATCTTTGAACCACTGTACTTCCAATTCAGTTGCAGAATTTCTCTGCCAACCGTTATCCTCTAGTTTTGGAATGCTAGGATTCTGGCACACTGCATTCCTCCAAATGAGAGTTTGAATGTTGGCTCTTGATATGTGCAGTGACAATACTTGACTACAAGGAGGCATCTGACACAGATCAATTCCACCACTGCATGAGATGGTACCTTTCTTTCCTTTGAAACGCTGGCGAACTATGTCATACCTCACTTTGTTGACACTTGTGCATGAGGTTTTGCCATACAGCTCCCCCTCGTGGATCTTTACCTTGCAGTTGGTGAGGGGGCTTGAGGCACACGGGAGGGCAAAGGTGTAAATCCCGGTCGACCGTCACGAGACCATCCCGGGTATCGAGCCAACGAGCCACATGAGCTGCTCGCCCCGGTGTGTGACTAAATTTGATCCAAACCCGGTGCCCGAATAGCAGCCCTATCCCGGGCGCCACACTATTATCCTTATGTCGAGTCCCAATCAGTCCCGTCAATGGCGAAGCGGTCTGCCGCCTAGCCAAATAATACCGCGTTCGTGTCGCCAGGGTCGTCGGCACGTCCGAGAAAAAAGCAAACGTCCCATGCATCAATCGATTCGCGGCCTGCCGATCGGAAAATGCGACGGCGGGGATGGCGAACTGACGCGTATATTGTCCCTGAACGTCGAGAGCCAGAGTATGGCAAAAAATGAGCTTTTATCAAAGCTATTGGCCGTTCATTACGTAGATATCCTCCTGTTACAGGAGACCCACCTATATTCAGGCGCGCAATCTTCCTGATTCCAGATCCCAGGCTATACGGTGGTCCAACGCGAGGACACTTCGAGGCTCAAAGGAGGGGTTAGCGTTTACGCTAAAGAGCCATCGAAAGTAAGGGTCATTGAGAGCGTAACGGACAGCAATGGGGTGAACCGAATTTCCGTGGAAGTAGGTGGACTGTGTTTGCATAATATTTACAAACCACCTAGAGCGACTTGGACTACACCACCGGTCCCGGTGGTCAGCCATCCTTCCATCTGTCTGGGAGACTTTAATAGCCACCATCACGAATGGGGCTACCGAGACTGCAACGAGGCAGGAAGACAACTCCGCTCATGGATGGACTGTAATGATCTACACCTAGTGTACGATCCTACAGCCAAGGGTACCTTCCGGGGTACCCGCCATAAGAAGGAGTATACTCCAGACCTCACCCTCGTAACGAAAGGCGCGAACGGTGAACCGCTGCAGGTGAAACGGACAGTCCTCGGGGACTTTCCGCATAGCCAGCACAGGCCGGTTCTTGTCACAGCTGGGGTGACAATACCGAGGGTGCAGTCTCTCCCACTTTGCAGATGGAATTTCAGGAAGGCTGACTGGGAGGAATTCAGTTCCTATATCGAGCAGGTCTGCCCTGCCATTCCTCCCAAGTCCAAGAATATAACCAGATTCAGTAGGCTACTGGTTAAAAGCGCTCAACGCTCTATTCCACGGGGCAAACGGAAATTCTACACCCCTTGCTGGACAGCAGAGTCGGAAGAGCTGTACCGAGAGTACCAGCAGACCCAGTCCCAGGACGCAGCCGATAGACTACTTCAGTCTCCGGCAGAGGGAAGGAAGCAACGGTGGCAGGAGACCGTGGAAAGTCTCGACTTTACACACTCCAGCCGCCACGCTTGGCGTTTGATAAAGAAATTGGACCCAGATCGGAATTTCGCGAAGGCTGCACCGGAATACGAGGCAGACACAATTGCCAAGAACATTAAGAACTGTAGTAAGCGGGTCCCTAATCAGGCTTTTGAGCGCGGTGTCCGCAAGGCGTACCGTACGATTTTGAACTCGCTACCTGCGGAGGAGTCGGACTGGACGGCCCCGTTCAGTCCCCGAGAAGTGGGTGCAGCCATTAGCGAAGTGAAGAACGGCAAAGCAGCAGGGATAGATGGTGTATATCCCGATATGGTGACGCATCTGGGCCCCAGGGCACGGGCCTGGCTAGCAGAGGCAATGTCTGACATCCTTGCAAAAGGAAAGCTTCCACAAGTGTGGAAGCATGCGAAGATAGTTGCCATCCTGAAGTCAGGGAAGCCGGCGAAGGAGGCAGACAGTTACAGACCCATATCGCTGCTGAGCTGTCTTTACAAATTGTTGGAGCGTGTTCTATTAAACTGATGGGGGCCGGTCCTAGACGCTGCCCTGCCACCCGAGCAGGCAGGCTTCAGGGAAGGGAGGTGCACCACGGAGCAGGTCATTGCCCTTACAGAGCATATTGAGCACGGTTTCGAGAGAAAACAGCAAACAGGTGCTGTGTTTATAGACCTATCAGCGGCGTATGATACGGTCTGGTGCGATGGGTTAATGCTCAAACTTGCAAAAATCATAAGGTGCAAAAAGACCTTGAAGTTGTTCTCTTCGATCTTAGGGGAAAGGCAATTCCACGTCGCGCTGGGAGACGTCACGAGCAAAGTAAGGAAATTGAAGAATGGGGTCCCTCAGGGGTCGGTACTTGCGCCAATGTTGTTTAACGTTTACATTGGCGATATGCCGAACACTTCCTCCCTGAGGCTGGGATACGCAGACGACTGGGCACTCGTTACTCAGAGTAAAGTGTGGACCCGTCTCGAGAGCGTACTCAGCGAGGACGTCACCAGACTCAAATCCTACTTTGACAAGTGGTACCTGAAGATGAACACTTCAAAAACCGTGGCCACTGCATTTCACTTATGCAGTGGTTGGCACACCCGTAAACTGAATGTCCTAGTCGGGGACCAGCCACTCCCATATGAGCCGCGTCCAAAATATTTAGGGGTGACGTTGGATCGCAGTCTTACCTATCGGGTTCATCTCGAAGGGGTTGCCCGGAAGATAGAGAAGCGGAATAGTCTTCTGAGGAAGCTGGCGGGATCGACTTGGGGCGCTAGCCAAGCGCTCCTGAGAACATCCGCCCTGGCACTATGCTATTCCACCGCGGAGTATTGCGCTCCAGTGAGGGGTAGAAGCAGAAACGTTGAGAAGGTGGATGTAAAACTTCGCAAGTCGATGCACATAGTGTCGGGAACGCTAGCAACAACCCCTAGAGAATGGGGCCCGATAATGGCGGCGATCCAGCCCCCCGATGTCCGGAGGGAGACCATTACAGGAAACTGGCAAAGTAAGATCAAAGAGAGAGGGAATGGGATACCCCTCTCATGCGCATAATGAACGGTGCCCCCGTTTCGAGCCGAATTAAGTCCCGGCAACCCTTGTACGCAGAATCCCTGACTACGGACAGAGCTGCACATACGAGATGGAAGTCGGTTTGGACAAATTCAATCCCTCGTGGGGGCGGGGACCTACACTCCTCTAAGCTTGGTGAGAAGTTGCCAGGCTTTGATACCAGTAAGAGGAGACACTGGGTAGCTGCGAATCGGCTTCGGTCGAGGAGCTGCCTAACGGCCGGTACGTTACATCAGTGGGGTCTAACTTCCTGTCCAATATGTCCACACTGTGGGCAAGAACCCGAAACGGCAGAGCATCTAGTCGAAAGGTGTGTTGTGACGATGCTACCAGGCGGGTTCGCGACGGTGCACGAATGCGGACCGGACTTTGCTGATTGGGTCGATCGTCATAACATAATAGTGTGAACCATAAGAAGCTGCTGCCATACAGCTTGCACACAAATGACTCTAACATGAGACAGTCATTACTCGAAACAGCTGCTGATGTTCCAAATCTGGAGAACAGAATTCTAAGATCTTCCTCCTTTTGAAGAAATTTTAGAGCTTTCAGCTTTCCTTGCCCAGCAAAGCAACTTGTTGTGTCACAGCCTGTGAATGCATGGACACCAAGTAATGCATCACACATCTGTTTAGACAAAGTCTTTGCAATCTGAGAGACATTGATTTGTCGCCTGTCGTTGCTACAGCCAGTATCAAAAATCAGGGTCTTTCCAATTGTCTCTGAGAATGAAAGGAGAAGTAAGAAGACATCCGTGTCTGGTGATCTGACAACAATTGTTTCACAGTTTGGTTGGCGGGAAGCATATTGACAGTGCAGTATAATTCGTGTGTCTGCCTCTTCCTGTGATGAGTAGAGATCTAGACAAGGTACAGCTGTGGTAAATTCATCCGTGTCACTGTAAAGTAAGGTGCATCTCTCTTCACAGACAAAGAAGATTTCCCTGTTTCTCAGTTTCTTTGCATATTCGTTACTTTCCCATTCCTTGAGGAGAAACCTGATAAGGGATCTTTTGTTATCAACGCAGCTGAGAAATGATTTCCAACATCTGGGCACTGTTGTTGCAGATCCTTTTAACAAGTATGCATTATCTTCAGAAGATCATCTCCTCAATCTCTCACAACCTTTGATTGAATCTTCTATGTAAGTATCAGTCACAAAGTGTACACAAGCTGCTTGTGGTAAGGAGGAAAATGTAAGTTTGGCTACTTCACCAAATGTATTTGGGATTGCTGACAGAGTTTGTAACAGTGCATTGCCATCAACAATGTAAACGGTGTTTGTTTTTTTTTTTGCATAATCCTCGAACATTAATGAATTGTCAGGCGTGAGCTTGTGCAACAGAGTTGCTTTGTTGGTCTTCAGAGGTAAACCATCTGATGAAGCTAGCGACCATGGAGTAGGTGTTAGAGTTAGAGGATATTGAAGAACTTTTTGAAGATCAACACTGTGCTCTTGGGACAAAACAAGAAGCTGGCCAAATAAATTTCTTTGTGCCTTGATTTTGACCACGTTCATGTCTTTTTTCACTGTTACCACTTTCCTCAATGATGCAAATGTCTTGGTCTTGTTCCTTTCTAATGGCTTGTGAAATTCTACAGTCTTTTCCTTCAGTCTGTTTTCAACAAAACTTTCAAACAATCTTTTTCCTGTTTTTTCCACGGCTAGCAGGTCATCAGCAACATCCTCTTGCACTTTCATTCCTGAAGCTAGACTGACCAGACCATCTTCAACTTCAAAGGGATTGATAAATGCTGAAAATGCCTGGAGGATCTTTTGCACTCGCTTTTCACTTTGTCTTTTTTCTGCAAGGCTCAATTCTTTGTGGGTGTCTATATCCATACAGTTGTTGTTGCTGATCATTCTTTGGGTTGCTGATACATATTCTGCTCGATTGTGTCTTGTTACACTCCAACGGTAATAGCTTGGAAGACTCTTGCTGAACCCAACAATACCTCCTTTTGTCTTTGCATGTTTGTTTATTGTTTGTTCAATGGTCATATCAACTGCTATTCTTCCAGCAGGCGTCCTAGTCCTTGATCTGGAGACACTAAATCCATTATCTTGTAACATTTCTTCTGCCCCCTGGGTGGGAATGAATCAGGTTGGCTAGTGACACAAAATATACACTGAGATACTTGGCATAATTGTGGTGATTCATGGTAAAAAGCAGTGGGCACAGTTCTTTTAAACAAGATATATGAAGAAGAAAGTTGTTTGTCTTTGTAGCTCGCAGAAACTGGAGAAGAAGCCAAACTCTGTCCATGTATTGGATCCAGTATTGTGCAGTTTTTCCGTACTTTCCTGAGCGGACACTCTCTTTGAAGGCTTCATACTGGGAAAATAACTCAGCATACACAGTTGACTGGAGAATTTTATTAGCTGTATGGCTTGAAATTCCTTCGGTGAATTCCTTTATGTAAGACATGAGGTCTTTACTGAGTTTTGAATCCGTGTCCTGCTCAAATTTTACAAGCAGAGGTCTCTCTAGAGCCTCCAAAACAGACACATGCACTCGTATAGCCCTGTTGTAGTTCTTTCCACTCATAACCCTATCCATAGAACCATGTGCACATAGCCCTGCTTCAGTCACAATTTCTTCAAAACCAGATCCACTTTGCTTTCCCAGGGCACCAAGATATGACATTATGGTGTGAAAGACACCCAGGTGAATAATGACTGTTTTGTAAAGCTGTGGGTTTTGCCAGACAATATCGTAAGCTTTCTTTGCTACAGCAAGGTCAAATGTTACAAATGTATATGGCTGACCAAGCTCTTGTGTTGCCTCCAAAGATAGTTGTAGCACCTTCTGTACTGTAGCTGCTTCAGTTATGGGAGCATTGATGACAGGCATATATTCAACAATTGAAGGCATGTTGGTTTCATTTTCATTTTGGGGGTTTGGAGTTGTTGATGAAAGCCAACCTTTCCAGCCAGGGAAACGTTCTCCGTCTGAATTCAACTTCATCCTACAGAACACCCACAGAAAATTATCTTGGTGCAGCTGTCTTTCTTGATTGTTTTCTACTGTTGTTGTGGAAACAGTCAGAGAAGGTTCTGCTCTTCCAGTTGCAAAGCAAAGCTGAATTTGGATGGGTTTGAAAGTTGCTGACCTTTTCTTTGTTTTTCCAGTCGTGACATTTTGTTGCTCTATTTTTCTTTCCAAGTTTCCTTCTTTTATTTCTTGGATCATGATGCCATGAGTAGAGTGTGTGGTGCCAGACCCATCAGTGGTCTCCTCTGTGAGATCGAAATTATCCCAGCAAAAATGGGTGATTTTTGGATGTGCCAATGCGGCAGAAGGAAGATTTGTGGAGCATTCAACAACACTGTCGCACATTGCAGTCTCCAGTTCCAAAAGAGTAGAGTGGGATGCGCAATGTCCAAAGCGGTTAAGGATGTTTATAATCTGAAAACTTCCAGTCAAATGCCTCACAGTCATCCCCAGAAGTAAATGTTTAGGCATTTTCCATTGTCCACAAGTGACATTAGATCAAACATCTTGGGCCATGGAACGTACAAGTCTTTCAGACCTACTACTCATATGTCCTGCACCTTGCTTGGATAGGAGTGTAGTAAAAAATTTGATCAGAGCAGAAGGAAGTTGGTCTTGAGCAGATAGCAAATACTCTGATGTGGGGGGGGCCAAGGCATTTGTGAATGATCTTTGAAAGAATCCAGAATCAAATGTCTCAAGGTTACAGCAGCTTCTTGCAGTTTTCTTTCCTCTGATGAGGCACTCTCAAATGCAGCTTCAATTGCACAGCCTTTGGGGACTTCATTATTATAGAGAAAATGGCTATCAAAGATTTAAAAACCCTATATAGCTTTGTAAAATATTTTATGATATGAGGCAAAAAATGAGAAATGACAATAAAATTCCACTATTTATTGCATTTGAAGCAATTTTAGGGTGATAAACAATCATTTTATGCACAAAAATGAGTTCACGAAAAATTGCACCCGATGACCTTTCAAGGGCCATAACTCCTGTAAATGATACTTGAAAAAACTGTAACACCCGGATTAATTTGTATTATATGTCCCTGAAGCATGCCTGAATTGTGCTAGTGCAAAATCCCTCTTGTTTATTCATCCTGAAGGGAAACAAGTACACTCTAATATATTTTCTTTTCAAATTATAGAGAAAATGGCTATCAAAGATTTAAAAACACTATATGGCTTTGTAAAATATTTTATGATATGAGGCAAAAAATGAGAAATTACAATAAAATTCCATTATTGATTGTATGTGAAACAATTTTAAGGTGATAAACAACCATTTTATGCACAAAAACGATTTCACAAAAAATTGCACCCAATGACCTTTCAAGGGCCGTAACTCTCGTAAATGACACTTGAAAAAACGGTAACACCCGGATTAATACTCAAGATATATTGCTGTTTCAGAAAAACCATGTGGCGAAAACTCCCCCAGGGGGGGGGGGGGGGGGGGGGGGGGGAGGGTTTCGCCCACTGGCCCATGCACTAATCTAGCTAAACAGAAAAAAAATTGAGAAAAAAAGGCAAATGAATGACGATTAAAGGATTCAAATTCAAATCAGTGATCAACACCAAATACACTTTGAAGCTGGAAGAAGATGGCTCTGAACTCTTATTCCCTTTTATTATTTTTTTTTGGTTATGTTTTTGTGTTTTGACTTTGTTTTTTGTTTTGTTTTTTTTTGTTGTTGTTAATTTTGTTTGTTTCCTTTGTTTTGGTTTTTTAATTTTTGTGCGTTTTTTTTTTGTTGTTTTTTAAATGTTATTTTTTTTTTTTAAGAATACAATATTTTACCTGGCAACAATTGCCAACTTCTTATATGTAATTTTAGGCCTGTCATGACATGTTCAGTCTCTATTTCTACAACCCTTTCATATGATTATAATTATCTATAATTGTTCATTCCATTATTAAATGCTTGATCTTTATCGATAATTCCTCAAAACTTTCAGGTATTGGAGTCCATTGTTAAATCTGAATACATCTACCACTACGAGACGTTTATGAGACACCAGCAAGGAATAACATAAAGAGAGAAATTGAATCATTAAGATCATCATGCAAGCAGAGATGAAATTTTCTAAACTCGTAGAGTCCCATATACTTGCTTAAAAATAATTGTGATATTAAGTACTTAACGTGTTCATAATGATATTAACTTTTGAAAAGTATGTTTGAAATCTAAGTACAGTCACGTCTCTCCTATCCGAAAACATCCGTTCCCATCATTTTGTCCGGACAACAGAGACATCTGGATAGTGGAATCAGTCCCTAACATGTACAAATAAAGGGAAAAAAATCCATCCCCATGCAACCTGTCCGGATAATGGAGTCATCTGGATTGTTGAGTTCTGGATTAAAGAGATGCGACTGTATATGATTAAACGTTAATCCTTTAACATAAGTATAGCTTTATATATATTGAAAACAGATTTTGTTTGCTTTTTGAATTCCAATGCATCTGTGTGGATGTTCCAGCACTACTATTAATTTAATCTCAAGGTACAATTCAATTGTAGGCAAAATGATATTACAAAAAAATGAAGACTGCTGAGACTGAAATTCTTCAAATTCAAAGGCACTTCATACACCTAAGCCCATTTGACTTAGATCTGAATAAGTACTTGCCTTTTGACAGTGATATGAACTTATGACATATTATCATGATTAGTACAGATATTTAAAAAAAATTCAAACTGTCAATGTCCAAGTCTATGAAGGAGGAACCATCCCACAGCTGCCACCAAAACATGCCAAAATGTAGGTACAGGCAAAAGCACTGACCTACGACCCCAAAGCAGTGGCGGTGGCAATTTTTACATTAGGTTTGAGACATTACATAAGATTTCATACAGCACATAGAACTAAATGTACAGTACAAGACAATTGAATTATAATTTTATGACTGTTTATTACTAAATTTTTAAAAAAAGAAGAAATAGAAAGAAAGAAAAGAAAAATAGTCAAATCATGTGAGTGATAAAGCACATGTAAATATTAAAAAATAATGATGCATGACGGTGATGATGCAATTAATGTGCTAAAGTGTATTTCCTATCAAATTCCATTCACTCAGTAAGATTCAAATTCAAATGTCATTTGTACAGTAAAATTCGGGATTAATAGCCGGGTCTAACCGACTCAATTCATATTATATAGAGCCTTGAAAACTAGAAATAACACCCCCCCCCCCCCCCCACCCCCAATTGAGATTTTATATAGAGCACTATCCATTAAACGTGCTCAAAGCACTTTACAAAGGGTCCCTAGCCATCAGCAACACTTAA
Organism: Berghia stephanieae; assembly: GCF_034508935.2. Taxonomy (NCBI): domain Eukaryota; kingdom Metazoa; phylum Mollusca; class Gastropoda; order Nudibranchia; family Aeolidiidae; genus Berghia; species Berghia stephanieae. The sequence continues at coordinate 41,647,774 of NC_088360.1, forward strand.
CATGTAAGACTAGACATGACAGAGACTACTCTGTTAATGACCAATTACTCATTTTACACCTGAAAGAATGTGAGTAAAGAACCGTTTCCAAGGACTTATCTATGGGCTGCTCAGGGTTGGACTTGAACCTAGGACCCTCCGATCTGAAGCAAGTGTCAAACTACAAGACCACATAGCCGCTCACGTCAATACTATCAAAAATAAGACATCAAAGCACTTGGAAGTTTAAGAAACGAAACTCAATACTGGCATTTATTTTGGTTCAAATCTTATTAGTAAGGTCAGCTTAAAATTCAACTCCAAGCACCAGGTTTACCCAGATGATTGGTCGCATATATACTCATCATTAATGCTTACCTATCTTAACCATAGCACATTTGTTGAATTCAGGTCTTTATGAGCATAATATTTTATTTATAGTTAGAGGATCTTAATTTCAATCTATCTGTGGCCAACTCTTTCCAAACGGTTCAATGTCTGGGTCATTTAGATTGAGTTGCTAGGAATTGAATTAATCACCAAATATATAAAACTTATGTGATATTTACATAATTTATTGATGAAAATGAATTTTGTTTCTCAACTAAAGTTGAAAATTTATATAGCGCAATATCCTTGAAACGTGCTCAAAGCGCTTTTACAATTAATCCCATGTCAACAGCAACACTTGACATGTAGGACAAGACAAAACGATTGTTTATTGATATTATAATTTATTTTTCAACATAGACAATGCTGTTAATAGCAAGGTAATCATTTTTCCAAGGACTCTACTGCTATGCACTGCTCAGAGCTGGTCTTGAACTTGAACCATGAACCTTCCGATCCGAAGGCGAAAGCATACCATTAAACTAAGACCACATAGCTGCACAGTGACAAATACTAAACTCTCACATTTCTGATTCATTTTAACTTTTTAATATAATATGTATTTATATAAAAAACACAAAACCTATTGATGTAGTCTAAACAATAGTTCAAGAAGTTATTTTGGATAGTTAGATGTCAAAGAGAAATCTAATATATATAAATTTAAATATATATCTATCTATCTATATTATATATATATATATATATATATATATATATATATATATATATATATATATATATATATATATATATATAGATGGGGCTATTTATTTTGTGTCAAAGTTGAAATCGTTCTATTCATTCTTAGGTTTGTGGTTATTTTTGTGATTTGCAATAATTATGAGTTGTTAATCATCACACTTCTATTGTTACATAATGCAATTAATATTGTTTTATAAGTTGTGTACTTATTGATGTAAGCGTTGTATTTTTAACTAAATTTGTATCATGATTCAATATCAGGGGAAAGAACATGAAAACATTGAGACAAGCACGCTGTGATAGAATTCTGGTTTATATTTGTATTTCCTTTATACTTAACTACTAAAGATCTGAAATAAACAATTCTTATTATCTGAAGAACGATATATTGGTTTAAAATTAATTTTTTTATTGTTTGTAGGCTATTTGTTTTCTCAGTCTTTTACAAGCTTACTATGAAAAAAATAAACACTGTTTTTAAATTTTTGGTCAGAAAACTAATTCTTCAAATTATATTGATCAATTAAAATGACCCCACTTCATAATTTTGTTTTCAAACGTGAGACTTGAAAGAAATTTAGGATGTGAAAATTTTAGTGAAATTTCGAAAAGTCTGCAAAGTTTTGACATGTTGTGGGGAGTTTTAATTGATTAATAAATGAATTTAAAGTTTTCAGATCAAAATTATAAAAAGGCATCCTATGTCATTGTTTCATCAAATTATGTATTCAAAAAGGGTCTTTCAACGTTGTCATCTCAATCCATTAACACTCAAACAAAATTCAATGTACAATATTGAAACACCACAGGTACTTGTTCTGAATTGAATACCCTACTTATACGTCCTAAGTCAGTGTACATCATATTTTGTTCAAAGCGTCTTGTACTTGTATTGCTGTCATGTCAGTCCACTAACAGTCATCCAAACTAATTCACCACAATCACGACACACCACAGGTACTCGTTCTGAAATGAATACTCTACATGTACACAAAGACAACTTAAGTCAGTGTACATCGTATTTTGTTCAAAGGTTCTTGTCATGTCATTCCACTAACACTGTGTGGGGTTCCTGACCTCATAGTGGGCAGGGGGGTATATATTGTGTCTTCTATCCCCTTATATCTGTTTTCCAACATGCTTTCTGTCTTTGTCTTGGAATGAGATTACTTGGTTTTGTCCTGGCCCTGGCCGGAGTCCTAGCTGGGAGGGAAACAGTCAAATGCATAGTTATTGTTTTGGGAGATGATATTTTTTTCCTTGTAAATCATCTCTCTGTTATGTATTATTATATTTGTTATTTTGAATTTATAATGTAAGCTTTTGAGTGTATTCCTCTTTGTTGGATTTTGTGCTTGTGTCCGGATGAGACTTATAGATGATCTCAAACTAAGTACATTGGTGGTATGCTCTTGGAATCTACATCTGATCCCTATTTGTTCCCAGTTCCCCTTTGTCTTACTTTCTCTTGGGTTCTTTAATTGTAATTCTAGAACTTTTTACTATGCCATTTTCTGCCTTTTTACTGGCGCTGATATAACCTAAATGTGTTGCAAGCGCCTTAAAAACAAACCAAAAAAAAACAAAAAACAAATTCCACTCACAGTCACCCAAACTAATTCACCCTATGAACAATCACGACACATCACTGGTACTTGTTCTGAACTGAATACCCCATATATACACAAAGGATTCCTAAGTCGGTATCTACACGGCAGATCTGTTCAAATTCAGTGGGGTCTTGCAACGCTGTCATCCTACACTATTAACATTCACACAAATTGAAATCCCATGGACAATCATGACACACCAGAGGTACTTGTTCTGAATTGAATACCCGCACAAATACAAAGGCTTCCTGAGTCCGTACACGTCTGATCTGTTCAAATTCAAGGGGTCTTGCAACGCTGTCACCCCACCCCATTTACATTCCCTCAATATCCCATGAACAATCATGACACACCACAAGTACCGATTCTGAAGTGAATGCTCGTCATATACATATACACCAAAGGCTTCCTGAGTAGTAGACGTCAGTTCAAATTCAACAAAGGGTCTTGCAATTCTCTCATCTCATCCCAGTAGTATTCACTCAAAATACATCCCATGCACAAGCACAACGCACCACAGGTAATTGTTCTCAAATAAATACTCGGCATAACTGTCCAACTGTCCGTCACACAGTGCTCTGCTGGCTACCTGCACCCCTTGATTTTTCTTTTCACCCATGTAGGTTTGTACGACGTATCGATATCTGGCAATGGAGAAAACAAGTTATTCATAATTTAATAAAAAAACAAAAACTTGAGCTTTTATATCACGCAATATCCACTAAACTTGCTTAAAGCGCTTTACAAAGGGTCTCAGACCAATAGCAAAACGTAACATGTTGGACGAGGCATGACGTCGGTTAGGCGATATTTCAATTTTTTCCCCCGACATAGCCAACGTTAATAACGACCAGGTACTCATTTTACACCTGAGTACGGTGAGTAATATGAGTGAAGAGCCCTTTTCGAGGACTCAACTATGCGTCACTCAGAGCGGGAGTCGAACCCAGGACCTTCCGATCCGGAGGCGAGAGTCATACCACAAGACCGCATAGCCGCACATCTGAATTTTATATTGTTATTATTTCATTAGATAAATTGAAAATTTAAACATTAACTTTATGGTCAAATAATTAGAAATCAGTTTTCAATACATTGATTTAAGTTCTTTAAACTTGCTAAAGGGAACAAGTTCCTGCCGATTTATCGAAAGACAATATTATGAGATAAACCTAAACGGTGATTCACTACTCCTCGTCAGCCCATTCGTCATCAAAGGTCACAGCTGGTTAACCAGTTAACTTGCGTACTCTGGATTAAAAAAAAAAAAACAACTCGTAATTAAAAATTTGGCCAGAAAACACCTCCTTCAAATATCGATCGATTTGAATGACCTTCGAGGTGATCCCCGAGAATTAGCAGCTGACAGGACAAGGTTGAAGATCCCTACATCGCCTCAAGTGCCAGTACGCGCGGCCGGAGAGGAGTGAGTGAGTTACACTTTACTCATGAGAGCACAATAAAGTAAAACGCAAACAAAATCTCAGTTACCTGTCAAAGTAGAGACCTTTCAAATGCTGTAATACCTCCTGTGATATTTGAACTGCTAAATTGCTTTCCAACTCTTTTGAATATTCTGTATCTGCAGAAAAAAAAATAAATACATGTTTTGAAAATCATCTATATCTTTCATCCATAACAGGGAGCAGCCCAGAATCCGTAAGGCGTAGTAGTAGTAGTAGTAGTAGTAGTAGTAGTAGTAGTAGTAGTAGTAGTAGTAGTAGTAGTAGTAGTAGTAGTAGTAGTAGTAGTAGTAGTAGTAGTAGTAGTAGTAGTAGTAGTAGTTGTTGTTTTGTTTTGTTTTTTGTTGTAGTAGTAATAGTAGTAGAAGTAGCAGTATAATACGGCACTTACAAGATGAACAATAGGAGCTAAATTTCATACTCAAAGAAAAGACGAGAATTGGGTTGTCCGGGTGTGAAGGTACTGCAATATTATACGATTCTTTCATTTAAACGAGTTATTTTCATATCGTGCCAATCATACCACGAGCTTGCGAGTGTGTGTTATTTATTGCACGATAAAAAAAAAATATAACGAGTTAAATAAATACAGAGAAATTTTAATGAAAGAATACGTTTATTCCACCCCTACTAGTAGGATTATTATGGGGGTTTTTTTGTAACACTCCAACACGGTTTCCTCGAACTCATTCGAATGTTCCGAATTTTGTCATTATTTTTTGTTGTCATTCCATTTCTTCCTCGAACTAATTTTTACCTCGAACACGGTTTCCTCGAACTAATTTCACCCAGCCAACGTTTATAAATGAATTAATTAAAGGGTTGTCTTTTATAATAATAATAATAATAATAATAATAATAATAATAATAATAATAATAATAATAATAATAATAATAATAATAATAATAATAATAATAATAATAATAATAATAATAATAATAATAATAATAATAATAATAATAATAATAATAATAATATATAATAATAAATAATAATAATAATAATAATAATAATAATAATAATAATAATAATAAATAATAATAATAATAATAATAATGATAATAATAATAATAATAATAATAATAATAATAATAATAATAATAATAATAATAATAATAATAATAATAATAATAATAATAATGTCAACTAAATATACTCAGACTCAGAGTGCTTCACCGGGGCTCCCTAGCCAACAGAAATACTAAACATGCAGGGCGAGACATCATGAGTGTAATAGACGTGCAGACTTTTCGCACACGGTACTACAGACATAGAGTAGACGCGGTGGATGCGGGTCAACGTGAATAGACATAATATTACATATTTGAGAGAAGTTCCGTTTAAGAGGGACTTCAGTGAAAAATATTTGTTTTTGTTTTTGTTTTTAAGGGTTTTACGGCTTGCAACACACTTAAGGCCATATCAGCGCCAGTAAAAAGGAAGACAATTAAATAGTTTAAAAATTCTAGATTCACAACTAAAAGCACACAATAAAAATAAGACAAAGGGGAATGGTACAAATAGGGAACAGATGTAGATTACAAGAGGAGAATATCATTGTATTTGTTTGAGATCACCTAAAAGTCTCATCCGAACACAAACACAGGTCCCCATTAAAATGAATACACTCAAATGTTTACAAATCATATTTAATATGAAAATAAAACATTGCAGTGCATAACAGAGAGATGATTTACAAGGAAAAAAATATCATCTCCCAAAACCTTAACTGTACATTCGACTGTACATTCTTCCCTCCCAGCCAGGGTAGTCGGTCAGGGCCAGAACAAAACTAAGTAACCTCGTTTCAAGACAAAGACAGAAAGCGTGTTGGAAAACAGATAAAGGGGGATAAAAGACAGTGAGTGCCGCCCCCCCCCCCCCCCCCCGCCCTACCCACTGCGGGAGATCAGGAACCCCATCCACCCAGTCATCAGTCAGTGAAAATTAATCACCCACAAAGACCTCAATGATCTGTCAACTCGAAGACAGGAAAATATCTGGCAGCTCCTGATATCAGGAGCTTGGGTCCATTTTTGGTCCATTATCAACAATTTGTGGAAATTCGTCGGACCGTGGACGAAAAGTCTGTATGTCTAAATGGGCCATTAGACGATATCACAATTTATTCTGACAGACAAGATTGTTAATGGCCAGGTACTCATTGTATCCATCAGTCCAGTGAAAGAATGAGAGTAAAGAACCTTTTCCAACTATGCGCCGCTCCGTACGGAACTCATCCGGTCCAAGACAAGTGTCATAACACATGACCACATAGATGCAGAATTTATCCTGGATACTTGAATACTTGAGAATTAAATTAATATAAGTTTATCAGCATACTCATTTTACCAAATCGGAAACAATGTAACTGATACTCCGTCATCGGCTGGTCAGGAGGTAACCCCTTAATAATGGGATAAACAATATGACCTATCATCGAACACCAACCTTGTTTGAGATATTTTTCTACAATAGACTGAGCTGCCCTCTTAGCCTTGAAGGACTGGAATCTCCGTCTTGGTTCCAATTGGTATGTGTTCTCCTGGGCAACAGTAATAACAGCAATGCTCATCCGCTGTCGAATAATATAACTTACGGTAAATAGCAATGAAAAAGAATAACAGCCTGGGTCCCAAGACACTACCTTTAAGGTCCCCACTTTAATAGATTTAAATCCTGAACATTCCCCACCACTTAGTGTCCTTTGGTACAACGGCTCCAAAAATGTTGAATCTAGTTATACAAGTTCCAAGTTTTATTTCATATGGTTTGGACCGATTGAAAAGTCATATTAATGACGATCATCATCAAAAACTTTTCGAAAATCCAAGTGTATAACATAATATATTATAATTACTAGGACCATCAGTGGCAAGCCTAAAGGTAATAAATTACCTGTAATAATTGCACACCACATGATTGTTTGTTCCTTAATCCACGCTGGCAACCACTTAATTAATTACCTTGACTCAGAAAATGTGTTTTACAGTCTATAATAAAGAAAACTTCAATACTTTGTAGTAAGTCGTGAAGGTGTTTTACTTTTTAATTAGACCTTTTTTGTGTTTTTGTAACTTGCACTTAAAAAAATGATAAAGTACATTATGCAGTATCTACTTAATGTGCTCAAGGCGATTTATCAGGAGCCCTTATCCAACAGCAACATTTAACATGAGGTGCTATTACAATTTTTTTTAAAAACAGAAATACCGCTCTTAGTAGTCAGGTACTCATTTTACCCCTTAACATGGTGGTATAATTTTCAAGTCCCAGTTTTGTGATAGCCTTAGCGGGACTCGACCAGGGACATAGGTTAGACGGTCATTGTCATACCATAAAACCACAAAGCCCCACACAATTCTTTAAAAGTCTGAAGATGCCTCCACTTCTTAGGAGAAACTTCTTTTCCTGAAACTCTGTTTGAAATCAAATGACAGTAAAACCTTCATTATATTATCGTGTTTGGAAAGCTGCCTCCTGTCTTTGTTTTACGGGTTTTTAAATTATTTTAGACAACGTCAAATGGAAAAGTTCTGAATTCATCAAACGGTCACTACTACCTTTCAATAGATGTAGTTGAACTAATTGTACAAATAAGGCCGCCGATGGAGTCGATGTACGTTTATGTAACATATATCTTGATGCTAGATCATCAGGTTTTTGTTTGTTTGTTTTGTTATGTTTTGTTTTTGTTTTTGTTTTTGTTTTATTTAGTTGTTTTTTTTTTGTTGTTTTTTGTTGTTGTTTTTTTTTTGTTTTTTTTTTGTTTGTTTTTTTGTTTTGTTTGTTTGTTTGTTTGTTTTGTTTGTTTGTTTGTTTTTTTTTTGTATGTTTAT
>NC_088360.1:41663260-41668260 GCF_034508935.2 Berghia stephanieae
TCTTTAATTCTGTCGCCTAATTTTGTTGACATTAAATTTTACACGACAATGTTATGCCGGCCAATTAGCATCATTTTGTTTTAAGCTTTCAATAATCTCATTACTTTCTGATGAATCGAAAAAATAGATACATCCAACTTGTTTCATCACAAACCACAGAATTGAATTGTGTTAAATCTTCAAAAAGAGTTTCATAGCCTTGCCCTTTGTCATACCTCCTCGACTTAGGGGGAAATTCTGAACGGTCTGGGAGCAGTTCTTTTTGCTATTGTATGTGTATCTGAAATCATGCAAACCCATTCCTTTATTAGGCATATGCAATATTCTCTCTCTCTCTCTCTCTCTCTCTCTCTCTCTCTCTCTCTCTCTCTCTCTCTCTCTCTCTCACTCTCTCTCTCTCTCGTTCTTTCTGTTAAAGACCCATCATCAGCAGGCAAAATGTGTGCAGTGCTTTACATAAGGACACAACAGGACAAATAAAACACTCTCCAATTGTCCCCATGAGGTAAACAACGTAAAGTAAATAACGTGCCACAATAAAGCATCATAGTAGTTGATGATGATGATGATGATGATGATGATGATGATGATGATGATGATGATGATGATGATGATGATGGTAATGATGATAATAATAATTATAGCGTTCTTATATAAGTTAAGTGGTATGCAGACAGTTTACTGTCATCAAGTTTGACCGAAATAGGTTTTAACTCGCGTAAAATTATTATAGCAGTATTTTTTGGGAAGAAAAGAGATAAGGAGGGGGGGGGGGGGGGTGTGTGGGGAGGGGGAGAGAGAGAGAGAGAAAGAGAGAGAAGGAGCACTGTCCTTTGTCAACACCGGTTATCGGCATTTATTGAGTTGTGTTCTGCTAGTCTGTTTTGACTACCCCTCTTCTCGTTTGCCCGTCCGTTTTTGAGCAATTGATTATACTTATTAAATCAGATACAGAAAAATCTCATATTATAGAATATTGCTCGCTCGACGTCCTTTAAAACAAGTGAAATTGAATAATATTTACGATTAAATAATGTGTATGGTTCGTGAATCGAAAGTAGAGGGAAAGGAAAACATCCGCTTCGACGCTAAAAATAGTCACCAATGGGAATCCAAAGGATGACGTAAAACATCCTTGGGTCGGCTTGCCTCGAATGTTTACTGTTTACACAATAACAATGAAAGACATTTTTGTCGTCCATTAAAATTTTTTCTAATCGTAAAAACCTTGTATCTCAACTAATACTGATCTCTCAGAGTGGTTCTATATCATAAATTATAGGATTTCTCATATTCTACAACATATGTAATGTTCATGCTTTCAACCCTGATTTGCACAATTCAAGGGTTTTTTGGACCTAATTCCCCCCACTGATATCTCGAATTGAAGCTTGCCGCATCTTCCCGGGTTTTCTCAGCCAGCCTCACATATATGTTACGAGCGACGTGCACTTATTTGCAGGTCTGATAACCTAATTCCTTATGGGCTCATTGTTGTACTGGAAATCTAAAAATTGACAAAAAATATTGTCCATTACAACAATGTTAGGGAGGCCTTACGAAAACTCGTGCTAAGGGAAACAACTCAAATATTCCCTCCACTAACCCTAAGAAAAAATAAAATCTAGTCCCTTTAATTAACCCTAATAGGAAAAACAAACACCCTAGCACCTTTACTAAGATTTATGACAAACCCTAATAGAAAAAAAAATCATCCGACCTCGAGCTAACCCTAACAAAAAAAAAAAAAAAAAAAAAAAAAAAAAAAAAACTTAGGACTGCTTTCAATACTTCACAAAACTATGGTCGTATTAGGAAAGTTCAAACTTTCACTAATCTTTCAAGGTTTGTTCTTTTAAAATGCTAGCTACTATATACTGACAAATTGAATAAATAAACGCATGACAAATGATCCAAGGTGAAAATACAACTTGAAAGAAATGCTAGTACGAGGAGCTTTCGGAAGGCCTCCCCCCAATGTTAAACTAGGCCCATGAGTGGTTGCGGATGTCAGACCTGCACATATGTATACGTCGGTTATGAGCCTATGTTATAGTCCTCCCTTTATACTTTATAGTTATACATAGACTATTAGTTATATTTAGTCTGCAATAGAAAAGAAAGATAACAGTCAAGTAGACAATCTTTACTTGCCTACGTCCGTTCTATAAAAAGCTGGAAACTCCTAATGCAATAGAGCGAGCATTTTTATAAAAGAATAAATTGAAAAAAGAGGAAAGTTGTTGTCATTCTCTGTGTTATTCTTGTGTCTTTAATTAAACAATTGGTGGCTAGATTTACCGTTTAGTTAGGTATTTCTTATGTTCAAATGTAGTGCTGTGCTCTATCTACTTACAATCGTGCGCAAATTTTAAATCGTAAACGACAGAATACACAAGAGAAAATGAACAATGTTGCAAGTAAAATAAACTTTTTTTTTTAATTAATAAAAACAGAAAGGAAGACGTAGGACAGTAGAGACCTTAAAGTGACTGAATTAAATTACTATATTAAATGTCATACTATCAAAGATCCAAGGCAGTATGAGAGAAACTCCGTCCAACACAAAAAAGGAAATAGATAACATTAATAGCATAAATAGTTTCCCAGGAGGGGCAATTTCTCTACTGTTAAACAAAAGGTCCATTTTATATCAGTAAATCGAGTATGCAAATGCGAGCATCGATATGCAATGCATTAAAAAGTAAGATGAAATAATATATTTATAGACCCAACCATTTGTCAACATGAGAGAAGTAATTTTAATGTTATACGGGCTTCAGGACGACATGTGTTTGGCAAACAAATTTTCTTAGTTATTAGTAAATTGTTTTGAGTAAAGCGGTAGTTGGGGAATTTGCTTAATCGTTATTTTATACTTTTTGTACTTTTCTCGAAATGATTTATCTTAACGTGACAATGCTATTCTCAACAAAACCATGTATAATTTAAATTATTGTCATTTATTTGTTGTTGTGGTTAAAAAGAGGTTATGGGAGATTATCCGTATAATATTTACATACGACACGTGTAGACCGGATTATGTCCCTTACTACAGTCACAAAGTAATAGTTAAATCAACAGATTATTATTAAGATGAAGACGAAAGCAACAGAGGGATGTGTGTATGTGTGTGTGTGTGTGTGTGTGTGTGTGTGTGTGTGTTTGTGTGTGTGCGCGCGCGCGCGTGCAGGGAGAGTGGTCTCGTAGTATCGACGAATATGTAATGTTATCAACAGAGGTAAATTTTGACCCCAATGTTGATAACTTTAGATCAAGAATTCATACAAGCACTAAATAACACATATTTCACATTACGAGGTCCCAGGTTTGAGAGTTTTTTGCCAAGATGAGGGTCATTTAAATCGATCGATATTTGAAAGACGAGCTGTCTGACCACATTTTTAAACACGCGTCTTTCCAGAGTAGGGCAGCTAACTGGTTTCTGGGTCCAGTCACTATCTAAAAAAAATAATAAAAAATTGAGCTTTATATTGCGCAATATCCACTAAATGTGCTCAAAGCGCTTTACAAGGGGTACCTGGTCAAAAGCAACATTTAACATGTAGGACAGGACATGACGCCTGTTTGGCGATATTACAATTTTTCGGACAAAGACAACGCTGTTAACGGCCAGATACTCATTTTACACCTGAGTACGATGAGAGAATGTGAGTAAAGAGCCTTTTCCAAGGGCTCAACTATGCGCCGAACGCGAGGCTCGAACCCAGGACCTTCAGATCCGAAAGCGAGTGTCATACCACTAGATCACATAGCCGCACTTTTCTATCAAAACAAAGTCATTAATACTTCATTTGTGTTTGTGTTTGATAATATTGGTATCTCTCAAGAAATCATTACTGTAACTATTTACTTTTCCTGAATTTATAATGGCTGCTGGTAATTAGTTGGTTATCTTTATTCATCATAATAATTCGTTTTATGCATGGATTAATAATAATAATAATAATAATAATAATAAATCATTTAATTTCATTAATACAGAATCATTTTAATAATAATAAATCAGTTAAATCAAATACATTTTAATAGAACTCATTACTTTCAGACGTTTTTTAATTAAAGCCCCAGACACCGAAGTAAAACTTGATCATCGATTAATTAGTATGAATAGATTTAATTTTAACTGAATTATAAATTCGGCCATTAAATCCTAATTTGATTATTTAATTGTTCCACGGCAGTGATATTTTGAAGAAGAGCAACCACTTTAATTAGGCATTAGTAACGTAAATTATACACAGTTAATGTTAAAGATGAAATCCTATGTTTCAATATTATGGACTGTTTTAGTTTTCTTTTAGAACCCATAGTCATGATTTTGTCATCTTTCCGTAAAACATTGACATTGCGGAATCTTTCCAAAAAAAAAAATTATTCGTTTAAAAATTATTATCCTAATTTTCATTCACTTACACACATCCTGATGCTGTGACATTGTAACGCTTTGCAGTATGCATTATAACACAATGTAAATGTTGCTGCTCGAAACACAAAGAAATAAATAACAATGTGAAAAATGAATGTAAGCTTCAATTTAATTACGAAAACAGATAGAATGAACGTTTTGGGTTTTCCCTTTATCAACAAACATGATGAATGAAGCACGACATCGTTATTTATTGCATTATAGCACAAAGGTTCATATAGAAAGAGTGGAATTAACGTCACTCAGTGATAGTGGCGTTGTTAAGGTGAATAAACAAAAACATTGATGGGGCAGGAAATAGTAGGCTCCTTTGTAAGGAAGCACGAATTAAAATAGAACAATAGATATTTATAACAGTTGCGAAATTAATTGAGTCAAAAAAGGGAAGAGGGGAGGAACTGTGTATTGCTGTGTAGAAAGTGAAATAAAATAAAATGTAGACTATTGTTCGAAAATAAGTACAATGGAATTGGAAATAAATGCAAAATGTAAGGGATATATATTTTAATATAATCATAAGTGGCAGTAGCATCAGCAGAAACAACAGTAG
>NC_088360.1:41670760-41675760 GCF_034508935.2 Berghia stephanieae
TGACGTCACACCTTCTACTCTTCCGGTCCCAAACTCATTGGGAGTGTGTATGTAAACAGTGCTTTTGGAGAAATAATAATAATAATCAGGTTACATATTGAATCATAAGGCGGTATGACCATTTTAGTAGCAGGATGTAAAGGCAGATTCTTAAGATTAAGTAAAAGAGCGAGGATAGATTATCTTTATTGACGAATAACATTTATTTAGACTAGAAAATAAGATGCCATAACTCTAAAATCAGAGGATCGATTACACAAGGTATGTATCCAGTACTCCAGAAGAGTGGTTTTACACTTCCAATGAGATTGCAACCCATCTTTTGACATCACATTTTTGTTCCCAGTTATTATTGTTTTTGTTGGGGTCTTTTCTGTGCTTAAATCAAGTGGACACCTCACAATTTCGAACATAAAGGTTTCTCAATAAACAAAACGGCTATTAACTGGAGATGGTTTATACACCACGCTCATAGTGTATAGATGGAACGAAATTGACGTCACTTAACTCTTTGTTATTGTTTTTAGACAGACTTTTTGGTGACTAGCTCTCACTAAATTATATCAATCAGACAATAAAATGTTAAAACTACACATAGTTTTAACGTACTTTATAACCGACTGGTGGATGTTGTGAACATATTACCTAAACGCATAGCATCAATATAAAACCGTTTCCCCGAAGTCAGACATGTCTGTGTTGTGCAGTAATATCCCAATCTAGCGATCCACGTTTTGCTATTCATTTGTGTATAAACTCACCCAATTACAAAATGTCCAGACCTGTGCCAGAACGTTACGTAAGTGCCTGAGGGTCAAGTCAGGTTTTCTGGACAGATTCTACACACATATATACATGCATTGATTTGTTTACAATAAGTAACCGCATTTCTAAATATTTTGATGTGAATTGATCTGTTTTTAAAGAGAAAGAGAGAGAGAGAGAGAGAGAGAGAGGGAGGAGGGGGGAGAGAGAGAGAGGAGAGAGAGAGAGAGAGAAGGAGAGGATAGGAGAGAGAGAGAGAGAGAGAGAGAGAGAGAGAGAGAGAAGGCCGCCTTGTCATCGTCCTTTTAAGTCAAATTCCATTCGACTTAGTCCAAGCTTTAGTTATCCATTAACCCATGCGAAGCTAAGTTCTTTCTTTCTTTCTTCTCTTAATTTGAAAACCACCTCTTGGTGTATTGTCGCAAAAGTAGGCGTCTTGATTTTTTTAACATTTCAGGATGTATTTGACTACTGACTTACTGACTTTAGGCCTTTCGCTTCCTCATCATCCGATCGGGACGCCTCGGCTGCCTCTCTAATCATCCGTGTCATTTCCTTCGACTGTTCACGGTCTTTTGCTGTGGATGCTAATTCGTAAGGTCTTCCTTTGATTTTAATACTTTGTTATTTTGAAGGTGTTTTGGGTCTCTATTGAGGACAGTGTGAATATGACGTGGGTGGTCTACCTTGATATTTCTTGTGTCCAGATGGGGTGGAAAAAAGTATTCATGGCTTTATTAGCTGGTATATTTACATCTCTTCTGAGTATATGCCAAAAAGCCGCCATCTTGCCTCCAAGATTTGAATGGATAAAGGTTTTTCATTGCATTTTTTCATACAGTGTTTTATTGCTTATTTTTGTGGGATATAGTATATTCAGTACTCTTCTCAGTTGTTTTCTATGGAATCTGTCTAATCTTTGATCTTCGGTTCCCGTCAGTGCCCTTGTTCCGCAGTTGTATATAAGCATGGATTTTACAAGGGTTGTGTATAATTTGATTTTAGTGTTTAATTTTATTTAATCTTTTCTAATCCATATATGTAATAATTTATTTAGTGCAGCGGTCGATAAACTTTTTCTTCTTTCTAAGTCTTCCTTGGCTCCTATTAATGATCCTACTTTTTTCGTAGCTCTCCATTCATCTTTCTTCCTTGACAGTAATGTTTCATCTGTTTTGTCAGTATTAACGTACAGTTGGTGATTTGCGTACTATAGTAACGAATAAGCCTGTCTCTAAACTATTCCGTGTTGATTGAATTTACAATAGGTACCTACAATAGGTGGTAGGTTATTCCACAAGCGAATAGAAGAGGGGAAGAACGACCATTCATGGCTTTGTATTCGGGAGCGCGGCACTGAGAATCTTAGATGGAATACGCGATGGTTCAAACCAACGTTTAACAAAAAGATCATTGTCCATTTTATAGGACTCGCAGTAGGACTTCCCGTCAGTTATAAGAGACCCCAATGACCAATCTCCGCTGGGTAGATAGTCGGGTGTAAAGCGTGAATGACTACCTGGCTATAGGTAGTGACAGTTGTGAGAGTGTTCGTACAAAAAGGACTATTGATAGGTGACTTGTACTGTATGAAATGGAAATATGATTTCATATGGCCCGCTGGGGTAATAAATGAAGTATTGTGAAGCCCAATGAGCATTGTAAATCCCTTAAAATGTACTGAATAAAAATTCATATTTATTTACTAATTTATTCATTTATTTATTTATTTATGGATTATTTATTTATCTATTCATTTAAGAGGGAAAACAAACCTATATTGAATTTATGATCGATACTGGTCTTTTGTGAGTCGAATGCTCTACTACTTTAGGGGCAGCGTGTCCGCTGTACGGTCTTGCTTCCACCCGAAATACGGATGGATTCTATTTTCTGAGCGAGGGATGTTATTTTGTATGATTTGTCATTGTTAGGTTTTACGATGCGTTCGATCACCCGCCACTGCGCTGTGTGGCCTTGAGCAAGTCACCTCGGTCTAGCTCAATTTGCTGCGCTGCACTGCGACTGACGCCTTGGTTATTTCAGTCTTCCCTTGGAATAGACCCTAGAGACAAATTTCCCCTATGGGATGACTAAAGGGAATTTTATTTTATTTTTATTCATTTCCCAATTGAGCTATCGGAATTCTAATAAAATCCCGATCCCATACGTTCTGACAATAAATCAAAGTCCATGATCTGCATACGTAAACTGGTCACTCTGACCAAATAGAATGCTGGTCAAGATATCAGACATGGACAGGTGCTGTCAAATCAAACATTCTATCTGACAACTACGGAGCTGATCAAATGTCGGATAACATTCCTAAGCAATGCTGCCCCTATCTAAATACCCCATCTTTGACTTTCTGAAATTGGCCTCAGGGTGGAAAAACGCTGGCCCTCCCCTTCGACGATCCACAGTTCTGCGAGTATTAGTATTATTAGTTCTTCCGTTCTTCTGTCTATTTATCTATCTATATATCTATCTGTCTATCTATCTATCTATCTATCTATCTATCTATCTATCCATCCATCTATCTATCGACCGATCTGTCTATCTAGCAATTTATCTTTCTATCTATCAATCTATTTACCTTTCTATCTATCTATATATCCATCCATCCATCTATCTATCCATCGATCTGTCTATCTAGCAGTCTATCTTTCTATCTATCAATCTATTTACCTTTCTATCTATCTATATATCCATCCATCAATCTATCTATCTATCTATCTATCTATCTATCTATCTATCTATCTATCTGTCTGTCTATCTTGCAGTCTATCTTTCTATCTATCAATCTATTTACCTTTCTATCTATCTATATATCCATCCATCAATCTATCTATTCATCTATCTATCTATCTATCTATCTATCTATCTATCTTTCTGACTGTCTATCTATCTATCTATTACTACAGTATTCTAACCTCTAAGTTTGCCTATATTAATGTTTCCGCAGCAGGTGACAAAAACAGTCGAGCACTCGAAAGATTCGAACACATCTATATCTCACGAAATATCTATCTCTATTTCCCTTCATCACTAAAGTGGGTAGGTACTTATATTCATCTGAAATATACATACTATCACTATCACACACACAAAAACCATTCACACAGACACTCACAGTATTAACATACACAACTTATCTATACTCTCTAGCGTTTAAAACCACTCCTATTTAATTACCACAGGCTTATCAGTAGTCACCTTAGTATGCTAATCATTCAAGTGCTTGTTTTGTTGTTCTTGTTGATGACGATGAACGATACCACATTCAAATAATATCTTTCTTGATCACTTGCAAACCACTTCTAACTTAAACTCGAACTGAAAACGGTTATCTCGTGAGAGAGAAAAGGAAATGTCAGCAACCTGAACACTTACTTTTTAAATTCTGTTCTTATCAGATGATAATGATAATAATAATACGACGACGACGATGACGATGATGATGATGATGATGATAATGATAATGATGATGACGATGATGATGATGACGATGACACGACGACGACGAGATGCGAGAGATGATGATGATGATGATGAAGATGATGATGATGATGATATGATAATGAAAGAATGATGATGTGATTGATGAGGTGGTGGTGATGTGGTAGATGGGATGATGATGATGATGATGATGATGATGATGATGATGTGCGGCTATGTGGTCTAGTCGTATGACACTAGCCTTCGGATCAGACGGTCCTTTGTTCGAGTCCTGCTTTAAGCGGCAAAAGGTTGAGTCCCTGGAAATAGGCTTTTTACTCCCATTTTCTCACCGTACTCACTTGTAAAATAAATACTTGGCCATTAACAGCGTTACCATTCTCGGAAAAAAAAAATAACTGTCTCCTAACAGGCCTCATGTCTCGTCCAATATTTAAAGCTTTTCTGTTGACTACGAACCCGTGTAAAGCGCTTTGAGTACACGTAGTGATTATTGCTCTATATAAAAGCTCGGGTATTTAAAGTCATAATAATAACAATAATAATAATGATGATGATGATATATAATAATAATATAATAATAATAATAATAATAATAAAAAAGAAAGAAGAAGAAGAAGAAGAAGAAGAAGAAGAAGAAGAAGAATAATAAAAGTAATAATATAAATAATAATAATAATAATAATAATATAATAATAATAATAATAATAATAAATAATAATATATAATAATAATATAATAATAATAATATAATAATAATAATAATAATAATAATA
>NC_088360.1:41688260-41720760 GCF_034508935.2 Berghia stephanieae
CTGGGTGGCATAAAATGTGCCATTACCGATGGCTGGTTGGTAAACCTGCCCTGGAAAGAAATGATAAATGTATGGATGAGTTCCTGAGCGGTGGTAATAGCGATTTGACGGGTACTGCTGAATACCGAAATCAACCGAAATTCACTCCAATGGGGAGTGAACCAGAGTCTCTGGAGAGTCTCATTAAAAGGAGAAGATGACAATGGTTGGGGCATGTCTGTCGCAGACCTGATGAAGCACTGATAAGAAAGGCTCTGCGATGGACACCCTAAGGAACGAGGAAGCAAGGCCGCTCCGAGTAGACTTGGATTCGTACCACCGAGAGGGACCTAAAACAGAGATGTCTGTCCCTCGAAATGGCTCCAATAATAGCTGCTGACAGGGCCAGGTGGATATCCCTTGCATCGCCTCGTGCAGCAGGCCCGAAGAGGATTGAGTGAGTGTGTGATGTGAAGGCCTGGGTGGCATGACATGTGCCATTACCGATGGCTGGCTTATAAACCTGCCCCGGAAAGAAATGATAAAGGTATAGTTGAATATATCTGAACCCGACAGTGGTAATAGCGATTTAACGGGTACTGCTGAATACCGAAATCTACCGAAATCCACTTCTTTGTGGAGTGAACCAGAGTATGGGATGAGAGAACCAGTAGGGATTGAACCAGAGACTATGGGAGGTGGGCACCAGTGGGGAGTGAACCGGAGACTATTGGAGGTGAGCACTAGTGGGGAGTGAATCAGAGACCATGGGAGGTGGGCACCAGTGGGGATTGAACACGATGCTCTAGGAGGTGGCACCATTAGGGAGTGAACCAGAGACTCTGAGAGCTGGACACCAGTGGGGAGTGAACCAGAGACTATTGGTTGAGAGCACCGGTGGGGATTGAACCAGAGATTATGAAAGGTTGACACTAGTGGGGAGCGAACCAGAGACCATGAGAGGTGGGGACCAGTGAGGAGTAATCCAGATATTATGGGAGGCGAGCACCAATGGGGAGTACGAGTGAACAAAAGACAATGGGAGGTGGGAACAAGAAGGAATGAACCAGAGACTACGGGATGAGAGCACCAGTGGTGGTTGAAACAGAGACTATGGGATGTGTGCACCGGTGAGGAGTGAACCAGAATGGGAGATTGGTACCAGTGGAGAGTGAAACCAGAACTTTGTGAGGTGGACACCAGGGGGAGTGAACCAGAGACGATAGGAGCAGGGTACCAGTGGGGATTGAACTAGATACTCTAGGAGGTGGGCACCAATGGGGATTGAACCAAAGACTACGGGATGAGAGCACTAAAATGACTTTTGCATTCAATGACGTAAGATATTTGACGAGTTTATGTCATGTCATTATTTAATATTGAGCTTTTAATATTGAGCTTTTATATAGCGCAATATCCACTTAACGTGCTCAAAGCGCTTTACAAGGGGTCCCTGGTCAACAGCAACATTTAACATGTAGGACGATACATGACGCCTGTTAGGCGATATTACAATTTTTCGGACAAAGACAACGCTGTACGTTTCATTTAACCTGAGTAGGTGAAGATGTGAGTAAAGAGTCTTTTCCAAGGACTAAACTATTCGTCGAGCGAGGCTCGAACCCAGGACCTTCCGATCCGAAAGTGAGTGTCATACCACTAGACCACATAGCCGCACTGTTATCACTTAATAATAGTTCCGGTTAGAGAAAAAAATGAAGACATGTCAACATAGAGGAGCTACTTTCTGGTAGAGCTGGAGAGGTCTGTGATGCACTAGCAGGAGATGGAAAGACTGGTCAACGACAGAAGAAGATGGAAAAAGTTTCATCGGTGGTCCATACCCACTGCGGGATGAGGACAAGAGAAGAAGATAACAAAAGGCATTGGTCTCGAAGGTCCTTATTCTCATTCACTCAACACAAAGAGTCCATCCCTGTCACAAATTTCTGTCAGTAGGTAAAATTCTACAAGACTGGATTCATTGCCAGAACATAGGAATGATGATAAAGTGGCGATGGTTAGGCCATTCCCTGCGGAAAGAGTCCTGTAATATAACCAAGCAGGCTCTCGAATGGAACCCACAAGGCAAGAGGAAACGGGGTCGTCCAAAACAGACTTGGAGGAGAAGCCTTCACCAAGGCTTGTGCGTCTCCAATCTTACTTGGAGTGAGGCAAAGGTCAGTGCCAAGGACAGAAGAAGATGGAAGAGTGCTGTTGAGGCCCTATGCTCTGCCAGGAGCCAAGGGGCATAATAAGGAAGGAATTGTCATCGTTTTGATAAAACACAATTGTTGCTGCTTGAAGTTTGAAGAAATATATAATAGTCAAACGGGATGGAAGCTTTAATCTAATTAACAAATACAGATAATGTGCACATTTCGGTCCTCCCCTTGGTCAATAAAAACGTTGAGAATGGATTCCATATTTTTTCATAAAATACACATTAAAGTAACAGGTCTGTAATTTTGAGATTCGTTTTCTTTATCATCCAACAACTACTATGGACAGGATGGGGGGGGGGGGGGCGGTGGTTAAAATTAAAAGGAATTTATAAAACGATTAAACAGCCAACTAAGTCTTGCTTCAGCAAATCGTAAGCGGCTGGTGAGCCCATTTATTATGGTGAATGATTTTATTTATATTATGATAAAAAGAACCCCAATAGACTCGGCTTCACGAGTTAAATAACATGGACAAGCATAAGGACTTGCCTATATTTAAATAGCAAATATATGCTACCATCAACATATCCATAAATAATATTATAATAATAACTTTTATTATCATCATCATCATCATCTTCATCATCATCATCATCATCATCATCATCATTATTATCATCATTATTTCGGGAGTGAACCAGAGACATTGGGAGGTGGGCACCAATGGGGAGCGAACCAGTGACCATGGGAGGAGGGCACCAGTGGGGTGTGAACCCAGAACTGTTAGAGGTGGACACCAGTGGGAAAGGAACCCGGAACACTCACTGATTGGTGGACATCGGTAGGGGAGCTAACCCGGGACTATAAAAGATAGACACCAATAGAGTTTAAACCCGGGACAAATGAGATATGGACACCATTGAAAAGTAATTCATAGACTACCTGAAATGGTCACCAGTGGGAAACGAGCCCACGACTATGAAAATTGAATGGCCAAGATTACAGCATTTAGACATATTGTTCCAGTTTCACTCCTCACCGGTATCTCGGGTTCACTTTCCACTAAATGTCTTTTTCCTTTATCCCTGGGTTCAGTCCCCAATAGTGTCCATATCTCACAGTCCCAGGTTTATTCCCCACTTGTATCTACCTCCAGTGGTACGGGGGTTCAATCCCCGCTTGTGACACCCCACTTTGATTTGGGGTTACTCTTCACTGGGTGGATCCTTTGATTCACTCCTTAGTCGTGTCTACATCTCACAGTCTCACACCACTTGTATCTCATCATATAGTCCTTTGATCATTCCTCGTTGGTGGCAATTCCCATTGTTCCGGGTTCACTCTCCACTGGTGTCCACTTCACACAGTTCAGGGTTCAATCCTCATTGATGCCTACTTCCCATAGAACCGGGTTCATTCAATATTCACTTTTATCCATATCTCTGAGTCTCGGGTTCACTCCTCATTGGTATCCGGCTTCCATTTTTGATCCCAAGTTTACTATCCACTTGTGTCCACCTTCCCTTGTCCCAGGTTCAATCATATCTGGTGTCGGCCTCCCTTTGTCCCAACTTTTGTCCACCCTAGTTATTGCGGGTTAACTCTCCAATGGGTGTCTTCTTCCTCAGCCTCCAGTTCAATCCCCACTGGTGCCCTGCCCCATAGTCTCTGATTCTCTCCCCCTTGGTGTCCACTTCACACAGTTCTGGGTTCACTCCTCCACTGGTACCTCCCATAGTCTCCAGTTCAATCCCCACGGGTGCCCTGTTCCCATGGTCTCAGGTGCACTCCTCATTGATGTCCACCTCACACAGTTCTGGGTTCACTCCCCACTGGTACCCCCTCCCATAGTATCCAGTTTAATCCCCACTGGTGCCCTGTTCCTATAATCTTTGATTCACTCCCCACTTTTGCCCACCTCTCATAGTCCAAGCTTGACTCCCTACTGGTGCCCACCTTACATATTTCTGGGTTTACTCCCCACTGGTGCCCACCTCCCATAGTATCTGATTCACTGCCCACTGGTGCCCACCTCCTATATTATTTGGCTCAATCCCCACTGGTTGGTACTTCCCATTGTGTCTGTTCACCCCCCCCCCCACACACACACACACATGGTGTCCACATCCCATAGTCTCTGGTTCACTCCCCACTGGAGTGGATTGTTCGGTAGATTTCGGTAGTTTTCGGTGGATTTCGGTATTCAGCAGGACCGGATTCGATGTGGTTTAGAAACAAATGGTAAGCTTTCATTTCAGGAAATTTAAAAAATAACTTGAGCTTTTATATAGAGCATTATCCACTTGACGTGCTCAAAGCGCTTTACAGAGGGGTCCCTAGCAAACGGCAACTCTTCACGTGTAGGACGAAACATGACGCCTGGTATGTGATATTACAATTTTTTCCGACAAAGACAACGCTGTAACGGTCAGGTCCTCATTTTACACTTTAGTACGATGAGAGAATGTGACTAAAGAGCCTTTTCTACGTCCACAACTATGCGTGACTCGAACCCAGGACCTTCCGATCCGAAGGCGAGTGTTATTAGACTATATCACATAGCCGTACACAAAGAGTCCGGTATCGGTTCCAAGTTGAGCGTGGGTTGTTTAAAAAATCAAACTACACCCTTCTATCCACACAGCTGTAAATGGGTGTCGGAGCCAAACTCGAGATTCAACTTATGAGGGTATACTCGGCCTGGGTTAGAGATAGAAAGAGAGAGAGAGAGAGAGAGAGAGAGAGAGAGAGAGAGAGAGAGAGAGAGAGAGAGAGACTGGCACTTCTCCATACTCTTTATTTCTCATCATTATTGATAAAGTTCCCGCTCAACACTTTTTCTGAGTTTTATCCACGTTACAGAAACCGGGATAACATCGGCTCTATTGTTCAAAAGAAATACTCTTTTCAGCTGATTGCAGCATATCTTATTGGGGCGTGTTGTAATTCTTTAAAAGTAATTGATAGCCAAGTTTTCCCTCATTAAGAGCATTTTAGCTTCCATTGTTTTTGGCACCATCAAACATATTTACAATTGCGTGTCATGACATAAGTAAATTTCTTCGTAATGCGTATTATTGTAAACCTGTAACCATCGGAATCCTTACTGAATGATGGCCAAATGCTCACAATGTAAATAAGGACAACCTTGAGAACATTATTTTGATTTGCTCTAATTAAAGGTTAAGAGTACACGAAACGCATTTTTCTTTTCGTTAACGACTCCCATACGTACGGACTAACTCCATCGTACCTTGGATTATCAATTCGTTACTGCAATGGTTCAAGGAATTTTCCTTTGATTTTTACAAAAAATTCCCGGTATCTTTAAAAGACGTTTTTCTCTATCTTAATTAAGTAGTAATGTTATTTTTTAAAATAGCCGCCCGCCCACACAATCTCTGAATATCCCGTTATTCGTTGGCACTGAAATTTCTTGAAAAAGTCAGAAGTCACCGGGGTATGTTGAAAGTTGCAATATGGATGGCTTTCCTGTTTATAAATCAATTCTGTTCTCCGAACGCTTTTATCTTGAGAGATTGTCGTATGTAGGAAGCCGTGAATTAATACCAGATTAAAAAGAACACGCGAAGGATCCACGAACAAATGTGACCCATCGCCTCAAAACGGTATTATGTCGGGGTTAATTTAGATGCTAAGAATTGGAAATAAAGTGAAAACCACCAGACCAGAATAACATTATTTAAACGAACCTGTTACATTGAGTACTATAGATGATATACATCTAGGTGAAATACTCACAACTTCCGCCTGTCGGATGTAACGTACCAACACAATAAACTCTGTGTGTAACCTTGAACTTTTGTAGTTTGATTGGTAGAAGCTAGTGAGAACTAATCATCAAAATGGCTGTCTAAAAAGAAAGAGCGGAGTGATGCCAATTTCGTTCCTTCTACGGATATAGTTTCTTAAAGTAACAAAAACTAAGATGTCATTGTTTCCACCGTATTCATTCTGACATAATACCATGTTCAGACCTTAGGTATTAGAGCTTCTTCCTTATTCTTCTTCTTCTTCTTCTTGTGGAAACCTCCAATATTGTCGAGGATCACTCCACAGTTTGTAGGGTTTTACATTGTAAACTTGTTAAAACTCTGCACATAATACTAATAAAAAGTACATAGACCTAGATTAATTTTTTTTTAAAAGTCACGATGTGAACTCTAGCAACCGCGTGATGGCATGTTTGTTGGCAACCGTTTTCAGCCACTTCAGATGGGAGGCTATTCCACAGTCCAGCAATGGAAGGGAAAAACGAATACAGGTGGGCGTCTGTTTTTGATGTTGGGATGGTTACTCCTGATATGTGTCCCCTCGGTGTTCTTCTGCCGATATCTTTGATGTCGTTTGGAAGTTTAAGGCACGAATTTTTGTAGTAAGTAGATCTTGTGGAACAATTTAAGTTTATCTATCTCCTTCTCTTTTCCAGAGGTTCAAGGCCAATCCATTGTGTTATTTCAGATGCACTTGAGAAAGGATCGAATATGTTTGTGATGCGTCTTGCTGTTTTTCTTTGGATATTTTCTAAAGTGTTGATGGTTTTCTTTGTGTATGGGTCCTAAATTGAGCTTCCATACTTCAAAATTGGTCTAACAAAAGTTTAAAAGCAAGAGTTTGAGTTGAGATTGGGCATCATTTTAAACTGCAGGTGATGTAAGAGCTTATTCGATTTGCATTTGAAGCCAGGTGACATATGTGGTCGTTCTATTTAAGGTTTTTGGCAAACTCAATGCCAAGGTATTTTGCTGTCTATACATGTTCCAGGTTTTGACCATGAAGTTGGTATTTAAATGTAATCGGTGCTTTCTTCTGGATTAATTGTTTCCCACCCTTGTAGTTTAGCTAGATCGTCATTTAGTGATTTGCAGTCATCTGTTGTTCTTATCTGATTATATAATGCTGTGTCGTCAGCAAAGAGGCGCATCTTTGGCCTTTTACCCCGTGGAAGATCATTTATGTACACCAAAAATAGGGTCGGCCCAAGGACGTACACCTGATGTCACCATCCCGATAATGGAAGTCTCGCCGTCGACAAGAACTTGTTGGGTGCGATTGTCAAGAAACGCTGCAATCCATTCATTGTAAGGTTCTGTTCCTGATGCCAACATCATACAGTTTCTGGATTAGCCGATGGTGAGGAAACTTGTCGAAGGCCTTGGCAAAGTCCAGCAGCTGTATAGAAATGCGACCAATCGCTTCGAAACGGTATTTAATTGAGGTAAATCTGATGCTTAAAATTACATTTTTCGCAAAACTTATAGAAGGAACGAAGTTGACGTATCTGCTCAGCTCTTTGGTATTGTTTTTAGACAGCCATTTTGGTGATTAGTTATCACTAAATCATATCATTATTAGCCAGACAATAAATAAATAAAAAAATTAAATGAAATTACTTTATTCATCCCCAAGGGGAAATATATCTTTACGGTCTATTCCAAGGGAAGACTGGAATGACCCAGGCGTTAGCCGCAGTGCATCGCCGCAAAGTGATCTAGGGCGAGGTGACTTGCTCATGGCCACAGAACTAGGCCACGCTGCCCCCTAACGTTCAATGTTACACATAGTATTGGTTGTTGCCTAAAACGCACCTCACGAGGTCCCAGGTTTGGGAGTTTTTGCAAAGACGAAGGTCATTTAAATCGATCGTTATTTGTAGATCTTTTTTTTTAATAAGAGTTTTTCAAGAGTATAGTAGTTATCAGGTTAAATTGTGTGTGTGTGGGGGGGGGGGGGGGGGTGTTAAGGATAGGTTGTTTAGTTGTTTGCTTTTTATTGTTGTTGTTGTTTTGGTGTTTTGTTTTGTTTTTGTTTTGTTGTTTTTGTGTTGTCTGATTTTGGTTTGGTTTGGTTTGGGTTTTTTTTTCCTTTTTGCATTGTTCTGTTTTCTGTTATATTCTTTTGTTATTCTGAATATATGTGGGGGTTTTTTTGGTTTTGTTTTGTTTTTTGGTTTGTTTGTTTGTTTGTTTTTTTTTTGGGGGGGGGGGGGTTGTAGCCTTTTTATGTTTCTGAAAGAATTTTTACTTTTTGTGATTAGAACCACTGTTTGTTGCACTGGAATAGTGCCAAATTCGATACCTCCATGTTACGAGACAAACGGCACACCGCTCCTAATATTCTCTGCTCGATTGCAGGACTTGGAGAAAATCATATGTATGTACTACCTTACTTACTGGGGTACTCCGACAAATGAAAAACAACCAAATTTTCATTTTACGAGAAATATTTACTTCAAATATCTATGGATTAACATGACTTCCAACCTGTCAAAAAATTCTCAAACGTAAGATAGAAGAATAGAAAGTTTAATGCGGTTATATTAAGGCCTTGTGGTATGACACTCGCTTTCGGATCGGAAGGTCCTGGGTTCGAGCCTTGTCGGCACATATTTGAGTCCTTGGAAAAGATTCTTTACTCACATCTTCACCGTACACGTGTAAATGAGTACCCGACCGTTAAAAGTTTGTCTCCTCGGAAAGAATTGTAATATCGCCTAATAGGCGTCATGTCTCGTCCTACGTGTTAAGCGTTGCTGTTGGTCAGGGACCCATTGTAAAGCGCTTTGAGCACGTTTAGTGGATATTGTGCTATATAAATACTCTGGTTTTAGATAGAAAAGAAAGTATGTGATTTGTGACTTTTCAACAAAATGAAGGTTTAAAGAAAGGTTTCCTTGCCAAAATGAAAAAATGTATGTTTTTCAGAGTACGGCTAATACCATTCATGCCGGTGATCCAGAAAGAGTCTCGTGTCAATAATAGGTTAGTAATCTAAGTAGTAGTATTAGTAATAACGTCAGCTACCTGGTAAGTAAACGAAGCATTACTCAACCCAAAACACCTACGCTCTGACCTGCGATAAATTGTTTATACTCAAGGATTTTGACCTCTCAAGAGTCCTCATCAAAGACATCTTTAACTACGGAATATCCTCGCCACCACCCCCCCCCCTCCCCCCTCATTTTTTTTCTCTCCCTCCCTCATTCCCTTAGTGTATTATCCCTCCATGTATGTTTTACAACGATAGATTTTCTGCTTGAGAACCATTGCTGTGAAGATAGCCTACCTGTTACGTTCTGTCCTTCGATATTAGTACTTATGTACCCAATGGACTCTATGTGTATGCACCCTTGAATGTTTTGTGTCTGTGAATTAGAGAGTAAAGAGAGGGACAGATAGACAGGGCCACAGATAAATAGATGGATAGATGCATAGGATAGATAGATAGATAGATAGATAGATAGATAGATAGATAGATAGATAGATAGAAGATAGATAGATAGATAGATAGATAGATAGATAGATAGATAGATAGATAGATAGATAGATAGATAGATAGATAGATAGATAGATAGATAGATAGATATGAATTGCTTTAAACTTTATGCTAATGAGCCCACGACACGCTTCATATAAAATGGATCAGATTCCATAATTATAGTTTTTCAAAACACTTGATAAAATCTGTGGGTTGTTTAATTTTGGTTATATCTGTAACCGTAGTTATGGATAGCTACTCGTATTTTGCAATGGAACGCTTAACATCTTTATGAATCTTGCATCCAATTTTGACGAAATACGAGACAGCTAGCCCGTTTTATACAGCTAACTAACAATAACATTGTAATATGTATAAATGAATAGAGAGATAAATAGATCGATAGACTGATATAGTATCGCATCGTATTGATTGAGTTAATAGACTTTTTAAAACCTTAAAGTAAGTGTTCTTTGTAACTTTTAGTACATCGATAACATACTTTTTCAACTAGATACTGACATTCAATGTTAATTTTGACCCATCATATGAAAATGGCAATGTGTCCGAGAGCTTTGGATAATGAAAATTTAATTTTTAGCCATAATTATAAAGCCTGAGTTAAGTTTTAAAAGGCAGAGAAGTCCTGACGTTACAGCATCTACTCTTCCGGTTCCAAACTCCTTGGAAGTGTTTGCAACCAGTACTTTGGAGAACTAATAATGAATTGGTTGCATATTAAATCCTAATGCGGCATAACTATTTTTGTAACAGAATGCATAGACAGATTCTTAAGACTACGGGACGTAAAATAGTGAGAATGGATTATCTTTATTGACGACCAGCAGATATTTAGACTAGAACCAAAAGATCAATTTCTCAGGGTATCTATCCAGTCCTCTGGAAGAGTGGTTTTACACTTCCCATGAGATTGGAACCGGTATTTTTACATAACGCGTTTGTTCCCTATTGAGAACAGCAGATAATATATTAGTTTACAGTGAATAAAACTAAAACCCGAAGTTTTTACTTTAAAATCACTAGTTGGCGTCTGTGTCATTCTGAAATCCCGTTTTGAGACGGTGGGTCCCATTTTGACAATTGTATAGATAGACACAAAACATAGCAGTCGGGGTTCTATTCGCAATGTGTAAACATAGACTTGAACGAGTAAATGATGGAAAAGTTTAGATGTAGCCGACATTTTGGATTTCAGCAGATGTGCACATATTTGCAGGCTTATAAAACCGAATGCAAATGGATTCAATAGTCTGATGTTACGTCCGCCCAGCAACCAGCAGCTAGGGTTCTAAACAAAGAAAATCGGTACTTTTTATTCTTCATGCTGGCTAGAACATTTTCACATGTCATGTGATCAGAGTTTATAAAAGTCAAATCATGATCAGATTTATAATGTTTTGCTCATCTGGATACACTTTTACGCTCGTCGGAGAAGTATTTCATAAGGGCGTCCGCCATTTTCCCGATAGTTTAGTACCAGTTACTATGTTACTATGCATCATTACGTCACGACTGTTGAAGCCAATTATGGACTTTATTTAACATTGTTGTAATGGATGATATTTTGTGTAGCATTGAGAATATTCCTATTACTACAATAATCACATAACAATTTGGGTTATCAGATCTGCAAATAAGTACCCGTCGATTTCAGCGCATCTTATAAATATTTACATACTTTATGCTCACGAACCCGCGACACGTTTCATTTAAAATGGATCAGGATTCTATTTTTTTTTCTAAACAAATGATAACACCCGTGGGATGTTTAATATTGGTTATATTTGTAACCGTAGTTATGGATAGCTATTTAGCAATGGAACGCTTAACATCTTTATGAATCCTGCGTCCAATTTTGACGAAGTAGGAGACAGCTTGCCCGTTTAATACAGCTAAGTAGGACTAGCTATAAAATTGTAATCAAATTATCCAGTGAGAGTTACAATCACAGAGTAAATTTTTATCTTGCTAAATGCTTTGAGATCCCAAAGTGAGCAAATTGGCGTTTAATGATAAAGGGGAGTGTCTGAAGCAGGGCTCGACCCGGAACCTCCCGGGTTCAATGCCTTAACCACTCAATTACCTCCCGCCCTCTTTAAGTCAATGTTAAACTTAAGTTTTTCTATCTCATATAAATAAGACATCTTTGTATTATCGAGCAATTTATTGCACGTTCACAACTTTAACACTATCATACCGATCTTAAAGAACAATTTACCAATTATCCAAACTTAATTTATATAGTAGAAGTAAGCCTCGCTGTCTGAATGGCGTTTGCTGAGAATTGTGCGATTCAGCACATAGTTTTTTAAACTTCGATGAGTATAGCTGATCTCTCCATCCATGTTGTTAATTGCTTCCATTGGTCACGGGCTGTCAAGATCTTGTTGTGACTTAAGTACGGAGGGCACTGCAGTTTTTCTTAGTTCTTGTATAAGGCACTTGTAACATCAATCCTCTTATATGATTGTGAAAATTGGACATTAACCTCATTAAATTAAAAAGGATACAATCATTGAAACCAAATGCTATAGGCGCATTTCGAGCATCAACTGGACAGACCATGGATCGAATGAAGAGTTTAGATAAGAGGTGTCTCTATCAGGCGGAGTTGTACCAGTAAGGTCGCGGATTCAAATCTCCATCACCGCGAAAAAAAATGTTATTCTCTGGCTTCTGACACTTTCCTACTCACTTCATCTCTTGTTGTCTCTATAATAACAAGACCCCAGGAATCTCTTCAGACTATAGTCAAAAGAAGACAATTGTCTTGTTTTTGGTCACGTTTCTCGCCATGAGACATTGGCAAAAACCATTATGCAAGGGACATTGGAGGGAGGCAGAAGAAGTGCTGGATGGATAAAGCAAAAGAATGGACAAGGATGGACAGACAAACACTCATGAGGAAAGCTGAGGGCATATCTGGATGAAAGGCCTTCACTCCAAAGTCATCTCTCATGTCTCCTCTACGACTGTATTGGTCAGTAGAATGGTTCCATTTATCGTTTTTCTTTCTCACTTTCATGTTTGTTGTCATCAAATTGTATGAATTATTGACGAAAGCCTAATATTAATTAAACTTTGAAACTTTGGTGATGTGAGATGAGATGATTAATAATTACACTGCCTCCGAATGGTGTGTGTAGATAATCTTGTTTTAAATGTCATATCTATTCATAAAACTCACGGATGGCACAAGGTTTTGGCTGGCATTCTATGCCTTCCGCTGGTTTCAGGATTTCGTACAAAATATCTCCACACCTTGCCGCATTACCGTCTCCTAACACATTTGTTGAACCTCCTTGCTCCATAGATACAGTCTTATTGTCTCCTGAAATAAAAAGAAATGAATTTGTTTATGAAAAAAATAGAGATATTAGACTCATGGAGCCAGAGTTCATCCGGATTTCTGAAACAGACACTGACAATTGCTTTCAATCATTTGGATAGAACGCTAGTCTTTACCTAAACGGATAGCGTTCATAGCGTTATTTATGTTCCTAATTACACACGCCTTCATCCTCATTTTTAATTTTATAGTTTATTTCAGAGGTGTCACGATCAGAATTTTTAGAGAACTTTGAAGTTTCAAAGGTTTCAAAAATATAAAACAGTAAATCGATCCCATCACTGGATAAGCTCATTTGAATCACGGAATGGGTTCACAGCATCCACTCACCTAAACTCCCGATTGATGACGATCGAATGTTTCGCTTACCGCAGAGCTCGAATAAACAACTGGAACGGAAAATGCCGATATACAAAAAAGTAGGAATGCTTTTGATGCAAGCAATACGCTCTTAGGCCAAAATTTGGCTTTGATGTAGTTGTATTGAACTAGTCATCAAAGGCAATATTTTGGCTTTACGATCTGTAAGTTTGGTTCAGTTCGTCATTTCAAAGAACCTATAAAAATCAATGGTTAACGAGAATACTTGAAAGCTGAACATATTTTTCAGTGCAAAAGCCATTTTTATCTAAACTTTAAACATAACCATTTATATAGAGCAATATATTAACTAAACGTATTCAAAGAGCTTTACAAGAGGTCTCTCACGATTAGCAGCATTTAACATGTAAGACGAGACATGGCCCTTGTGAGTCAGTATAATATTTTTTTTCCTACACTGTTAACGACCAGGAACTCATTTTGCACCCTGATACAATGAGAGAATGTATGAAAAGAGCCTTTTCCAATGACTCAACTAAGCGACGCTCAGATCGGTACTCGAATATTGGATCTTCCTATCCGTAGGCGAGTATCATAAGACAGGACTACATTTTTAAAAAGTAGTCCTTCGAAGCCATAAAGCCCATGGAGCCGGAGTTTATTCCGGTTTCTATAGCGTGAAACGGACAATAGCAATTGCAATAGCAATTACCCTTTGGATAGGACGCTAGTCTATCGCAAAGTACGTTCCGCCAGATGTAACAAACCCAGCTACCTATTCACTGCTAGGTAGACAAGGGGGTCAGAAAAAAACCCCGACTGCACCCGGGTTCGATCTTGATCCCCTTGGGCGAGTGCTCTACCAACTGAGCTAACAAGACACCCTCAAGACCACATAACCGCCATGTAAATCCTATAATCATTAAACCATGAGGAAACAGTTGAAGTAAATGTAATTAAGGAATGTTGTTGTAGCGTGAATCAGACAGCAATAACTTGTCGTTACCCTTACTTTATTCCAGCTTTTAAAATCTTTTTATTGTTTTTCACTCTTGAGGAGGATGTGCTTTGTAGAACAGATTGTTTATCCCAGTCACATGTTTATATTCGTTTTGGATGTGTAAAAGACGGATAGAACTGACAATATTTCCTTGCTCATTTTCACCCTTCTGAATGTCCATGTAAAATACTGATTGACTTACTTGACTTGACTTAGATGCCTTTCGCGTCTCGACCGAAAGATCGGGTCGCCTTGGCTGTTTCCAGTATTTCCTGTGTGAGGTGTCTCCAATATTGCCGGTCCTCTGCTAGGGTTCTCAGATTTTCAAGGTCCCCTGCCGTTATGAGACTAATGCTTTGTCCAAGTGTTGTGAGGTTTTTGTTTAGGATCACAGGGAGTGCTGTGATCGGTCTTCCTCTGAAAAGGTTCCCGTGTTTTTGGAAATATCCCGACATGGCTTGGTTAGCTGGTATGTTTTTGTTCCTGCGTAGTATGTGACCGAAAAGTTGCCATCGTTGTTGTAAAATGTCAAGGGAGATTGGTCTTTCTTTTGTGATCTTATAGAGTGATTCATTTGAGATCTTTTTTGGGTATTTGATGTCCAGTACCCTTCTTAGCTGTGTGCGATGGAAGGCATCCAGATGTTCTTCTTCGGATTTTGTCAACGCCCAAGTGCCGCAGTTATACAGAAGTACCGGTTTTACAAGAGCACGGTACAGTTTCAGTTTGGTTTTTCTCTTTATTTTGTCACCACTAATCCATACATTGGTGAGTTTACTGAGTGCGGCGTTTGATAGCTGTTTTCTTCTTTGTACATCCTCGGTGTCTCCAATTAGTGAGCCGACTTTCTTTGTTCTTTTCCATTCCTCTTTGTTCCTCGATATTGTTGTAAATTCGGTTTTATTGGCATTGACTTGGAGGTTATATTTCATGAGGGTATTTTGTATGATGTCTATATTTGCTGGTGTTGATCCAATAAAATCTACATCATCTGCATAGGCGATTTCTCTTGGGATTGCATTCTCAATATGAGTCGTTGGTTTTGGAATGACTTTTCGAACTTCTTTCAGAGCGTGTTCTAAGTATATTGTGAACAGAATCGGGCTCAGACTATCTCGTTGGGGGGTCCCGATGTTACTTTCGAACTGCGTCTGTTTTGTGGCCTCGTATATCCTTGGTTGTATCTTTGTGTTGCTGAGGAGAAATCGGATTATTCGGAGCTCGTCTTCGTCTACTATGTCTGTTAATATCTCCAAAAGTTTTCCTCTGTCGATCGTATCAAAGGCTGCGGACATATCGATTCCGGTTATTGTTATGGATATGTTTTCTTTGAGTGCTTTTGCTGCCAACCATTTATGTGTCCATACAACGTCCGATGTGCTTCGGTCTTGGCGAAACCCGCTTTGGCTATGTGATAGATATTTTTCTATTTTCGGTCTAATTCTGTTGAGGACAATAGTTGACAGTGTTTTTCTTATGGTATTCAGTAATGTTATTGGGCGCAGGTTGTTTACGGGTCCTTTCGTTTTTCCTGGTTTTTGTATTGTAATTAGGACACCGCTGTTTATGTCCCAGTCTTTGTGTGTTGAGAATGTTTTGTTCATTATGTTTGCAATGCTCAGATCCAGGGAGAGGGTACCGCATTTCAGCAATTCAGCGGGAATTTCATCTTCGCCTGGGGATCTGTTATTGTTTAGGCACTTTATGCTATTTCTAACTTCAGTTGTTGTGATGCGGTTGTTTAGGTCTCTAGGGTTTCCTGAGAAGGGCGATATTTGTGAGACTTGTTTGTGAAATTTCTGCTGGAAGTGGTCAGTTACAATGTCAAGGATATCGTTGGGATTTGTTGTCTGTTTGCCAAATTTATCCTGTAGTTTTGGGTTCTCGAATGGTTTTCGGTTCAGAGATTTCGTCGCTTTGAACATAGACGATGCGTTATTTTTGGACTTTTCTATGTCTTCCACTTTTTTGTCTAATTCCTCGTTTCTGTGTTTTATTGTAAGTGATCGAATTGAATGCAGTATTTTGTTTCGTTCCGTTTTCAGGTTTATTATTTCTTCCGAGTCTTTCGTGTTTTGTATCCTGATCCTAAGTTCTTTTTGTTGCCGCGATAGATCGTTAATAGCGATGTTAGGCGTTCGATTTGGTTTGTTCTTAGTTGTATTAATAGAGCCTGCACTTTCTTCCCCCGCATATTTCATTGCCGCTTGCGTCTCTTTCCATTCATTGTTTGGATTGCTGTTTTGCTTTATTTTCCATAGACTTGAGTTAAGTTCATATTGGTAATGAATGCGACATTCTCGCTCATTTACTATTTTTGCCGTGTTTATTTTGACTGCCGTTTTACCTTTCTGTCTTCGTTGTCTGTACACATTTATGTTGAAATTCGTTTTTACAAGTTTGTGATCGGATGTTAGCAGTGTACCACCGTATGATCGCGAGTTGGTTGAGTAGTGTTTATGGCGGTGTCGACATATGATATATATAGTATGCGCTTGGCTAAGAAGCTCACAACATTGCCAACCGGAAGTATAACGGACCAACACACAAACTCTGTGTAACCATGAACTTTTATAGTCTGGTTAATACAGTTTAGTGAGAACAACTCACAAACGGGGATGGCAAAAACCATAACAAAGGCCTGAGTGACGTCATCTGCATACTATCTATAGTCTATTTGGTTGTGTATTGTTATCATTTTGTCTTGGGTTTGGTCTTTCCTTTGTCCTACCCATGTTGTCTGGTGTCTTGATGGGTGGTTGAAAGCACTGTTTGTTATGAAAAGTTTTCTCTGTTCACAGAACTGGACTAATTTTTCTCCGTTATCGTTACGTTTTCCTTTTGAGTATGATCCTAAACATAGTGTGTCACTGTCGAGACGTTTTCCTACTTTGGCATTAAAATCTCCAGCGATTATTAATATTGATTTGTTTCCTATTTTGTTCAGTGTATCGTCTAGGTCTTTGTAAAATTTATCAGTTTCCTCTGGGTATTGTTTTGCGCGTTGACTTGTTGGTGCGTAAACATTTACGATTGAGATAGCGAACGTCTTCTTACCGTGATCGTCTTTGTTATTGTTTTTCTGGTTCCTTGAATTGATCTTACACTTAAGCTCAAGAACACATATTCTGTCCGAAACATTCCATTCGTCACTAGTCAAATCCCTGCAGTTTTTATTTATGAGAAATCCACCACCATAGTGAGGTGAACTGGAAGCAAAGCACAGCAGTCTGTGACCATTTATTGTTTGGTCGACGCCATCTTGGATCTTCGTCTCTTGTAAACACAACACATCGATTTTATAACTTTCTAAATCTTGACACAGTTGTTCCTTTCGAATGTTACTTTTAATAGATCTTAAGTTAAAAGTTCCAATATTAAGATTAGTCCACATCAGGTAAAAATTAAAGATTCCACACATTGAATAAATGGAAACATAAGACTATCGACTGAGCCGAAGCTCAATGTCAACAGGTGTTTATCCCTTATAAATACTCTGATCGTTTTATTTAATATATAAGATACCAGTCGCGTAACTCTTGCCAAATTTAATGTTTTCAGATCATTTCATTTATGTGTTTGTATTTTTGGTTACAAAACCTACCATGGCAATTGGTGAGCTTTGTGTCCGAATGTTATCATAATGATACAAAGCTTACTCAAAAAATAATGGGACAAAATTCCTACTGAGTTCATTTTGTTTTCAAATGACGTCATATCTGGCTAACTTTAAATCCGACAAATTTAGACAAAATTATGGCAGTTCAAAATGGCTGCCCCTAGGATGTGCGAATTGTAATTTCGTTTGTTTTGTTGTTTTTTTTAATTACTTTGCTTGTTTGATAGTGTTTGTTGTTGTTTTTTTTTGTTTTTTTATTTATTTTTTTTTTGGTTTTATTTTTACAATTATTTCAAAGAAATACAAAGCAAATTGTTGACAAATATATATATATATATATATATATATATATGATTTATCTTAACAAGCTGAAAGCAGCCAACGCTTTGATTTTAATGCAATAATCAAATTTTAAAAAGGGCATAAAAAAAGCGACTAAATGTATTCCGACTGTTATTTTCTACTCAGCGTTGTACTGCCTTCACTGATATTAAGACTTGTCGTTATCATTAGAGTTATGGTATCAAATTGGAAGCCCTCAACTAGACTATCAACAAACCTTTCAGCATGCAAGGATCCTCTAAGTGATCAGGTATTTCGTCCATACCCGACTGCAATTGATGTAATATTTCTCTGTCGATGGCGGAGGCGCCGAAATTCAAATAACTATGGACGTACAAACTGTACCGTCGGTTGGCCAGTCTCACCTGGAAACAGATTGAGGGAAGCAGATGGAGAATGCATTTCAGTCGATAAATTTTTAAGTTAATAGAGAAATTCAAAAACAAAAATAAAGCGAAATGTACCTCTCTCTCTCTCTCTCTCTCTCTCTCTCTCTCTCTCTCTCTCTCTCTCTCTCTCTCTCTCTCTCTCTCTCTCTCTCTCTCTCTCTCTCTCCATGTATTGCTAATACATCCACAATTATCATAACACAATGTAATATCCTGTCTATATGCCATCAATATAAATGTCAATATAGATATCCCCCGGTCATAGAAAAGGGCGTTTGTCGTTGCAACTCCATTTTCATTCACGCCTTTTCATATTTTAATCAATTCTAGGGGGGTGGGTGGTACGATCCCCAGACTTGTGCTTCACGGATGTTCAACGAAATACTTTTTGTTAATCTCCAGTTGAAAATTACAAATATCTAAGTTTTACATTCCTTTTGTGTCTATAATTGCCGCAGTTTTATCGAAGGGTACATAAATAGATAAGTCAAAAACAGGGTCCAATAAAGCAAAAATGTGTTTCAGGAGACCCATCTTTGCTTGAACTCTATATTGCACAATCAGGTAAGTTGATACGAACAGTGCATGAGGAAATCAAAGCAAATAGGAAAAGATTTTTAAAAGTTGTATTTGGTAAAAACCTGCCCGATGCCCACCTGAACTTGCTGTCTGGGAATTAAGAAATCTATAAATTGAAAAGTAGTTGGGTTTATTTGTTTTGTTTTTTTGTTTTTCTTTTTTTTTTTTTGGGGGGGGGGGGGTTGTTGTTTTTTTTTTTGTTTTTTTTTTTTTGGGGGGGGGGGGGGGGGGTTATACTCGTTATCTCAATTTTTTTTTCCCATTTTGGGACATGGAGGATTATTTCCCATCGAATCTTTCTTCTAGCCTCTTTATTTATGTTGTTGTTTTGTTTTGTATTGTTTTTGCTGTTTTTGTTTTCTTTTTAGTTTTAGTTTTGTTTTTTTTTTTTTTTTTTTTGGGGGGGGGAGGGGGTGTTTTTCTTTGGGGGGAGTAGTTTTTTAATAATTGTTATCGCAGTATATATTATTCCCATTTGGAGACATAGAGTATTATTATTTGCGCTATGTGGTCAAGTGGTATGACACTCGCTTTCGGATCGGAAGGTCCTGGGTTCGAGCCTCGCTCGGCGCATAGTTGAGTCCTTGGAAAAGGCTCTTTACTCACATTCCCCCCCCCCACCGTACTCAGGTGTAAAATGAGTACCTTGCCGTTAACAGCGCTGTCTCTGTCCGAAAATATTTGTAATATCGCCTAACAGGCGTCATGTCTCATTCTACATGTTATGTCTTGCTGTTGGCCAGGAACCCATTACAATGGTAAAGCGCTTTGAGCACATTTAGTGGATTTTGCGCTATATAGAATCTCATTTTTTTTAAAGCTCACTTTTTCCCCCTCGAATCTTTGGCCTTATAATTTTAGTTGTTCTTTTTTTGTTGGTTTGTCTGTTGGGGAGGGGGGGGGGGATCTTTGATTTTGTTGTTTTTTTATGGGGGGGGGGGATAGACATCTATCATATTATATAATCTAATGAATTTCTTGTGTCAATTAATATTCAAGATAAAGTTAACGTTTCAATTAAGTGGATCATGGAGGTGAAATCTCAAATGTCTGGTGAAAAAAATCGACTTAACAAGTTTTGGGCAATCACTTTTAAATTGATTAACTAGTCAACTGCCGCACTCTAGAAAAACTTGCATTTTTACAAATTTGACCAGATAACTCGTACTACAAAAACCATTCGATTTAAATGCCCTAATCTTGACAAAAACTCTCAAACCTGGGACCTCTTTCCATTACCATTTGGAATAAAGAGAAAATATCTAGCAATTTGTCTCAAATAGAAATTGTAAACTGTTTTGACTTAGGGGTTAATTTGTTCCTATTTGAAATTCTCTCTATTGAAAGATAAAAGGTTGTAAAAATAAACACGAGCATATAAGTATCGCTCATTCACTTAACTTGTTCAAACATGCTCAAAGCGCTTCATAGGAAGTCCCTGGTTAACCGCAACACTTAACATGTATGACGAGACATTCCGTCTGATAGGCAACATGACAATTTTTTTCGACAAAGACAACCCTGTTAACAGCCAGGTACTCTTTCATTTTACAACTGAGAATGTGAGTAAAGATCATTTTCTAAGTACTCAACTATATATGCACCGATTAGAGCGAGACTCGTACCCTGGACCTTTCTAAGGCACTATCATACCACACTGTCTGTCATTGGCTAAATTTAAAAAATTGAGCTTTTACATAGATCAATATCCACTAAATATGCTCAAAGCGCTTCACAAAGGGTCCCTGCCCAACAGCAACAGGTAACACATATAACGACATGACGCCTGTTGGGCGATATTCCAATATTACAGAGACAATGCTGTTGACGACCAGGTACTCATTTTACACCCGAGTACGATGAGAGAATGTGAGTAAAGAGTCTTTTCCAAGGACTCAACTATGCGCCGAGCGAGGCTCTAACCCAGGACGTTCCGATCCGAAAGCGAATGTCATACCACAAGACCACATAACGGGCATAGAGATAAAAATAAAGATTTGAATCCGAATCATACCTTTTCTCAAACTAAACAGATATGATAATTATCAAGAAATGAAGTGAGTAGGAACGTGACAGAAGACAATAGAGAATAAAAATTTCGCGGCGGCGATAGGGGCTCGAACCCGCATCCTTTCTGGTACGACAACTCGGCCTGGCCGAGAAGGGCGTGGCTCTTTACTGTCTGAGCTATCCACCACTCCAGTGCCTGCTCCACTCACTGTTCTGAATTAATGGTAGTTATCATAGCATGCAAACAAATAACATTTACTCGTACATTTCAGACAAATAAAGGCTAGCCATTTTCTTTGACAGCTAATCGTGTACCCGCTATTATTTTTAATGAGAATTCTAATGGGTACATGTAATAAAACTCAATTTTTGAGAACCGGATTATATGCGATTTCTATCCCCTGAAACGGTGGGTAGTAATAATTCGTAAAATTAGTCATTCACAACCATTATAACCATGGTGCCGGAGTTTATCCTGGTTTTAAGAGCATGAAACGGAACGGACAAAAGCAATTGCTTGCTATATTTTGGATAGGACGCTAGTCTGTAGCAAAGTACTTTCCGCCAGATCTAACAGACCCAGCTACTCAAACACTGCGGGGTGGACGGGGGGGGGGGGTCAGTAAAAATCTTAACTTTACCCGGGATCGATCTTGATTACTCTGCGTGTGAAGCGAGTGCTCTACCTATCTGGATCACGCGAGTAATAACGACAACGTGAAGAATGATTCAACTTCAACCTTGCCATTAAAGCACGGTGAGGTCAAAAGTAGCACTTCTGGCCCATATGCTCCAAGGAGACGGATTTTATCTCGGTCAGTATAGCGGTAAAAGGGGCAGTATAGTAACAACTGCTCACTATATAGCGCAATGTCCACTAATCATGCACAAAGCTCTTTATAAATGATCCCTAGCCCACAACAATACGAGACATGACCCTATTTGGCGATATCACCAACAAACAAATCTGACAAAGACAACGCTGTTAACGACCAAGTACTCATTTTGCGCTTGAGTACGGTAAGAAAATGAGATTAAGTAAAGAGGCTTTTCCAGGGACTCCACTATGCACCGCTCAGAGAGAGACTCGAACCCTGGACAATCCTATCCGAAGGCGGGTATCATAACACTAGACCATATGAGTCAGGGTCAAGAGAGCTAAAAACAAAGCTGATTGACAGTGACTGACAGTAGGTTCGAACCTTGAAGGTTGCTTTATATCCGTGTGTGTCTATCTGTCTGTTTGTGTGTATGTGTCTGTGTGTGTGTGTCTGTGTATGGGTTTGTGAGTGTCTGTTTGTGTGTGTGTGTATGTGTGTGTAAGTGTCTGCGTGCGTCTAGTGTTAAACAAATATGAAAATTGATAAATAAATACATTTGAACATTCATAAATAAATACATATGAACATTCATATTTAGCATATCCGCGGCTTTAAGGTGCGGCTTTGTGGTCTAGTGGTATGGCACTTGCATTCGGATCGGAAGGTCCTGGGTTCGAGCCTCGCTCGGCGCACAGTTGAGTCCTTGGAGAAGGCTCTTTACTCATATTCTCTCACCGTACTCGATTGTAAAATGAGTATCTAGCCGTTAACAGCGTTGTCTCTGTCCGAAAAAAATTGTAATATCGCCTAAAAGGCGTCATGTCCCGTTCTACATGTTAAATATTGCTGTTGACCAGGGACCCCTTGTAAAGCGCTTTGAGCACATTTAGTGGATATTGTGCTATATAAAAGGTCAATATAAAAAAGCTCAAACTTTACCATCTCTTCTATTCACTCATGCAATAGACGTTGCCTGTTAGACGTTATTTGTAAACTAACACTCTTACAATATCACGATTTGCCTTTAGCCGATACTCATTAACACTCGAGTCAAACGGGGTAATGTGTGTAAATTATATTTATAGGTTGAGACAATAATTTTCTACCACCAATAAAATAGGACATACCTGAAATTCCCCTGCATAATTTGGTCCTTCCGGTATAAAAGTAATCTGCGTCGATCCTCCACCCATTTCCATTACACCAACGGACTGGCTAACTGTCCTTTACAGGGTGCGAGAGAATAAAAAATAAAAAAGTTTAGAAGATCGTATTCGAAAATGAATCGAATATGAATTCTGCTCGAACTCAACATTATGTAGCATTGTTAGAAACAAAAAAAAACGTATTCCAGACTTTGTCCTGATCAGTCATTTGTTTTTTAACCAGACGTGGCAACTCATTACACTAGTAACATTGCACTGCTAAATTAAAACACATATTTGGAAACATACGATATCGTGATTTTATACGAGTTTGGTATAGTCGGCAAAGTTTCTAAAAAATAAAGCATTTTTTATTAAACTTGGCAAAAATAATAATAATAGCAATAATAATAATAATAATAATAATAATAATAATAATAATAATAATAATAATAATAATAATAATAATAATAATAATAATAGTAATAATAATAATAATAATAATAGTCGTTGTAGTAGTAATAGTAATAATAGTAGTAATGATAATAATAATAATAATCATAATATAATAATAATAATAATAATAATAATAATAATAAAAAAGAAGAAGAAGAAGAAGAAGAAGAAGAAGAAGAAGAAGAAGAAAGAAGAAGAAGAAGAAGAAGAAGAAGAAGAAGAGAAGAAGAAGAAGAAGTAGAAGAAGAAGTAGAAGAAGAAGAAGAAGAAGAAAGAGAAGAAAAAGAAGAAGAAGAAGAAGAAAGAAGAAGAAGAAGAAGAAGAAAGAAGAAGAAAGAAGAAGAAGAAGAAAGAAGAAGAAGAAGAAGAAGAAGAAGAAGTAGAAGAAGAAGAAGTAGAAGAGGAAGAAGGGGAAAAAGAAGAAGAAGAAGAAGAAGAAAGAAGAAGGAAGAAGAAGAAGTAGAAGAAGAAGTAGAAGAAGAAGAAGAAGGGGGAAAAAAGAAGAAGAAGAAGAATGACCACAAAAATTACAACGATTAAAAAATAATATAGAATGTTATCAGCTGTGCTTGATGGACTTACTTGTTGCCTTCAAAGAATCCTAACAAATAGTTGGCAGCAATCCAAGCGTACACGCCCTCCTCTTCCCCAGAGATAACACTTACATCGTTGTGCAAGATAGGAGCAAAAGGATTACGACTGGAATTTGACAATATCTCTCTCACCTTTGTCATAAGCGTCTTTGTCATCTCTCCCGTCAGATACCGCATACCTTGGAAATGAATCAAGAAAATGTAAAATGACAATTAAAAATAAATAAAAATAAAAAATATTATTCCCTTTATTCTTCCCCCAGGAAAATTTGTCTGTAGGGTCCATTCCAGAGGAAGACTGGAATAACCCAGGTGTTAGCCGCAGTGCAGCGCAAAATAAGCTAGGGCTAGGTGACTTGCTCAAGGCCATACAACGCGGCAGGTAGTCGAACCCGGTACCTTTCGGGTACGAATCAAAGACCGTGCCGCTGAGTCACGCTAAATCACCCAGTAAATGACTTAGACATTATTCCAATACGTCTAGAGTCAAACGAAACATGGATAACATGAGGATGCTCAACTAGGAATGTATCCGTCGACCGGCAATGTGGTCTAGTGGTATAACACTCGCCTTTGGGGTGGAACGTACTGGGTTCGAGTCACGCATAGTTGAGTCCTTAAAAAGGCTCTTTCCTCGCATTCTCTCACTGTACTCAGGTGTAAAATCAGTATCTGGATGTTAACAGCGTTGTCTCAGTTAGAAAAAATTGTAATATCGCCTAACAGATGTCATGTCTCGTCCTAAATGTTAAGTGTTGCTGTTGGCTATGGACCCCTCGTAAAGTGCTTTGAGCACGTTTAGTGGATTTTGTGCTATATAGCAGTAAAGTTAGGTGCCCCAAACGTAAACAATAACAAGTTGCTAGTGATTT
Source organism: Berghia stephanieae (assembly GCF_034508935.2). Taxonomy (NCBI): domain Eukaryota; kingdom Metazoa; phylum Mollusca; class Gastropoda; order Nudibranchia; family Aeolidiidae; genus Berghia; species Berghia stephanieae. Next base: position 41,713,200 of record NC_088360.1, read on the forward strand.
CCGTTAGGGACCGGAATAATTTACGCACAATATAGGTCTCCCAATTTTGTAGTTTGAGTTGTCGGCAATACACTTTCAGTATTGAAAATATGTTTACATAAAATCTAACAGTTGCAGAAAATAATAATATAAGGCTAAATTATTATGAAAATCAGGCTCCGAATAATTCTCGTTTTGTTCACACCAGCGCAATAATTTGCTCTGGTCTAAAAATAGATAGACTGTAACTTTTGATAAATTTTAGAAAATTTTACCTTTTGTTCCATAAAATATCCATATCTAGACATTATTTGATGCATGATCGAGTATTTATGAATATGTGTTTCTTTTGCCACCTAACAGCCAAATTTTAAAGGTTATTTTTTTCTATTATTTACATTGGAACGTGAGCTGTCAAGACAGGAACATGTGGTTTGCCACGTGCTTCTCGACCTTTGTTTACGTTTGGGGAACCTAACTTTACTGCGCTATATAAAAACTCACTGTTTTTAAAATTTCATGATACATTTTTGTGATAATCATCTAGCTTGCTAAATAACTTTATATTTTACCTTTGGCCATGTGAAAAAAAATGTAATTTCCTGATTTGGATTAATAAAGATCATCTTATCTTATGTTATCTTATCTTATCTTATTTAAATCAATCGATATTTGAAGGACGAGTTTTTAGCCGAATTTTAAACACTTGTCCTTCCAGAAGTAAGCCAGTTGATGGATTAAAATATAAACGGAATTGTGAGTTTCTTCTCCGTTGTGGCTTCTCCATGAACATAACTGGTAAAATTTGTGGAAGCGATAAATACGCTGTATAAAAGTAACAATGAGCAGTTTAATGGTTTTTAAAGCCTATTTTAAAAAATTGAGCTTTTATATAGCGCAATATTCACTTAACGTGCTCAAAGCGCTTTACAAGGGGTCCCTGGCCAACAGCAACAGGTAACTTGTAGAACGAGACAAGACGCCTGTTAGGCGATATTGCATTTTTTTTCCGACAGAGACAATGCGGTTAACGACCAAGTACTCATTTTATACCTGAGTACGGCACAGGAACGTGGGTAAAGAGTCGTTTCCAGGGACGCAACTATGCGCCGAGCGAGGATCGAACCATGGACCTTCCGATCCGAAAGCGAATGTCGCACAATTAGCACTTAAACGATACGATTCGATGCAAATATTCAGTTGGAGTTTAAATCAAATTGTGTTGTGCTTGTTGTGTGTGGTACTTATCACGCTGCGACTGCACTCTTGAAAATACCCTATTTTTCATTTTGGCTAAAAAGAATTTTAAAAATTCTTCACAAATCGCACATCCATAAAAGAAGAACGATTCACACATCGATAGATTAAGATAACTTGTCATAAGGTCTTAAATCTGGAAATTTTGGGAAGTGTCAAATTTAAGATTTTCTGACAATCTGGGTAATCTTATTATAATGGCTTATTACTAAAAATAAATAAATAAATAAAGGGGGGGGGGCGAGTGGCGGAGTGGTTAAGACATTGCACTGTGACCCGGAAGGACCCGGGTTCGAGCCCCGCTTCGGGCACTTTCGTTTTTTTCCTTGAGCAAGATTATTAACCCCCAATTTGCTCATTGGACAACATGGGTGATTCCTGTTGACATCAGACATCTTGTTTGATGAGTTATCTATATCCCTTCGTGGAATGCCTAGGCGACGATATCTTACGATGTCCTGGCGAAAAAGGCATAATTTAAAAAAAAAAATTCTTTTAAAAACAACATTTTCTGAATTAAAAAAAAATATCAATATTGCTAGAAACTTCGTTTTCAGGGGACATAACCAAAAGTCTTACCAGCAGTGGCCTGAAGAAGTATAGGTGTAGTTCTATGTTTAGACTCGGGTATTCTTTCAGCCCCCCATTCTAACATATTGTCAATGTAATCGTCTAGTCCTTCCCAGTCATCATAGAAATCTTTGATGGGCGTATGGATCTTGGTGCTGTTGATAAGAGTTATTTCTGGCATGGAAGATGTACTCTTTGGTGGGGACCATCTGAAACGATGAAATCAAAATGTTAAGTCCGAGTTGCTCGTTGTCCTCTTTGTAAATATTTTTAAGTAGCCTATTCTCAGACCATGGATAATGTAAATGTTGCTGCTCGAAGCTCGAAGAAACAAATAACAATGTGAAATTGAATGTAAGCTTCAATTTGATAAACGAAAACAGATAATATGGACGTTTCGGGTTTCCCCTTTATCAACAAAACAGGATGAATGAAACACTACAGACGATTGAGATAATGTAATAGTGGCGTTGTTAAGGTTATCTTATTCGTCTGTTGTGTTTCATTCATCCTGTTTTGTTGATAAAGGGGAAACCCGAAACGTCCACATTATCTGTTTTCGTTTATTAAATTGAAGCTTACATTCAATTTCACATTATTATTTATCTCAGACCATGAGGAAGAGACTTCAAAAGCTGAATAAGACGCACTGATAATACCCTTCATCGTTTTTTTAGCTAGCAAACTCTTTGATGTTATTTAAATACCAACCGGCTTTCCTCAAGCCCTGGGCTGTATTACAGAGGACCTGATAAGAAGAAAATGTTACCGACTTTTAAACATCATAAAAACCGATGTAAACTCTAGCTTCATGGTCTTTATTGATCTATAGGAACCGTTCAAGAGTTGCAAGGCCCCCATTTAGCTCTTGTTGATTCCGATTTATTTTCAGCGTAAAATAGACCGTAAAGAGTTAAATAGGTGTTTATCTGTACCAAAGTACTTTCGGCAATCTCGAATAGTATCCAACCAACCATTCAAGGCTGGATGAATGGGAAGCTAGAAAATAATTCAGTGTCAATGGTTCGGATATACACCAAATGAGCAACTAAATTCTGCAATCCAATTGCATCACTACAAATATAAATTGGGCTTTTAAGCCTGTCCGAGTCTTTAAAATCAGAGTTCTGAGAAGTATCCGATTCAGACTTCTCAACTCTTAATCTATCTTTATATGAGGTATATTTTCTGGCTAAAACACATTCTGTCGTGTACATAAGAATAATTAGAGTTGTTAAAAAGCAGGCTTAACTTTCTTTTTATTTTGAAATCGGAATAAATTCCGGCTCAGTGAACAAAGCAGGTTCTTCAGGACTAATAGTGCTTGGAAAGAAATCTTTCAACTCCGATCTCTTGTAATTCTAACCAATGCATAAAAGTCTCAACAGTTGCGCAGTTCACAGTACAAAATAGTTTTTACGGGTTTGAGTCTATCCTTTATTATACATTTATCAGGGGAAAAAAGAGAAGACAAAAATAGAAAAAAAAAAACAGAAAAAAAAGAAAAGAAAAATGCCTTCCATACGCTAGTGCCAGTAGTCATTCCCTTGGCATTTTTGAAGGCCGTCGTATTAACTTGTATACATTGACATTATATCAGGATGAATAATGCATCAAGAAAATAACAAAGACCAAACTTTTTGGAAAAGTGACATTTGAAGTATGGGAAAGATATCATCAAAGATTTACGATCATATGATTAACATGAGACATGGCATATGTTTATTCATTATTTGTTTATGATAGAATTCTCAGCTCTTTTAGTTGTTATTCATCGTCTTAAAATGGTATTGTGTCGGGATGGATAAAATTACAGTTAAATTGATTGAAGATATTAAATTTTCGATTTTTAGACTTCAAGAAGCTAAACCCATTGCCTATAATAAAACACGCAAATTTAACCCATGTATTTCATAATTAGATTTCTGCCATCCAAACACCGATTGAGTCGACTCGTTGCATTTTTCGTCGTCAAATTCAGTAATGATGACAAGTTTAGCATTCAGTTGGGAAAAGTAAAAGTCAAGATCATCCTTTGTTTACTCTAACTTCAGCTGTCTTACAGAATCATTCGTTATATATCCACAGGGAGTGCACATTTCGTAATACAACCTTCTCTGCCATATAAACATTCAATTCAAAACAAACGAATGTCAGAACTGAAAAGGTTAAGTCAGTCCTTGAATCTTTGATAACAAACAGTTGGAGAATAATTTCATTTATTCTGGCACTCTCAAGTCTAGAATTTTGCTCATTCATCTCAAGTATGATTTATAAACTACATGATAGGATATTTTGCTACGTATGCTTGGTGTAATCGATTCCAAATATATAAAGAGTGGATCTAGATCCTAGGTCCGGTCGATTCAATGACCTTGCAGGAAATTAGGCTTGGAAAAGATATCGTGTTTTGTTGATAAAAGGGAAACCCGAAACATCCACAGTATCTGTCTTCGTCTAATAAATTGAAGGTTACAATTCAATACTTATCTTTATTTTTTCTAGAAAGCCACGTATTTTAAAATCATCTTGGCAAAAACTCTGAAACCTCGCAAGGTCCTAGGCTTGAGAGTTTTTGCCAAGATGAGAGTCATTTAAATCGATCGACATCTTCTGGACAAGTTCACTGGCAATATTTTTAAAACGTGTCCTTCTAGAGTATGTCAGTTAACTGGTTAAAATGCATTCGGCATGTTTACTGTAAAAATGTACAGTATGATGATAATATCAATTTTATTTTCTTTACAGAAGTACATTACGTTTGTCAGCTAAATGGTCTCCGCTATCTTAACACATTTAGTTTACATAAAAGAGTAGGTATGGGTTGATTTAAACCATTTGTATATTTTGGCAGTCAGAATATATTAGTATTATATTGGATTGACCACAACCAACCAAAAATCGTTTTGGTCTTAATTAAAAGGTTTTTAGACGTTGCGAAAATACATTCAATTCAAAATAACAATTTTTAAAAGCGAGGAGTCTCGCGCATATCAGAGAGCGATTAAGAAAGTGAACACCTAGGTAAGTAAGAAGTCAAAGCTTGTTTGTATTCGTTTTCCTTTTTGAATATGACATTTTAGATTTGTTTTCCTTGTCAGATCGTATGTCAACCTTAGAAAAATACCAAAAGTTATCACCTCCAAAGGTTATGACATGGGTGAAGAGCAAGATTGGTTTAAACAATGCCAAAATCCACATTCAAATCTGACATTGATTTTAAATGGGAAGCTAAGATACAATTCTTGCAACAACGAAAGATGTGTAATTTGACAACCAACACATCGTACAGTCAACAATGCAATTAATTGATGATGGATTCTAAAAAGATGGTCATCGAATATTTCATTTTTTTAAGACCAAAATTAACTCATTCATTTTCCGTTGTTTGTCTTTAGTTATGTGAAAAATAAATGTCTAGCCTAAATCGTTTTCGTATTTTGTTCCTTTTTCGTATCTCCCTCCTCTCCTTCCCTACCTCCCTCCTCCTCCTCCTCCTCCTCCTCCTCCTCCTCCTCCTCCCTCCTTCTCCTCCTCCTCCTCTTCAATGATAATCGGTATCGTCGTCAACACTATCACTATCACCCGAACACGATCATCATCATCTTCATCATCAACATCATCATCATCATCATCATCATCATCATCATCATCATCATCATCATCTTCTTCTTCTTCTTCTTCTTCTTCTTCTACTCCTCCTTCTTCTTCTTCCTCTGCATCATCATCATCATCATCATCATCATCATCATCATCTTCATCATCATCATAGACAACAACAACGACATGATCTTGACGAAACAAAAGAAGATGAAAATGTCGGAGACGTTGCTGGAAAAGTAAAGAAAGAGATAGAAGAGGAGAGCAGTGAGACAAGAAAAATAATATTAAGATATCAAGCTTACTTGTACAGCTTCAGCTTCGAACTGGAGCTTCCAGCATCGACAAATAGACCAAAGTATTCCTGCTTTACTCCTGGACTTATTGAAATCACAACCTGGACGACTGGACTCATTGCCAGCAATAGGACAAAATACAGCATTCTAGGATGGGGCGCTGATAATAACATGGTCTAACTGTTGCAGTCTGAAAGAGAAAATAATAACCCTGCTGTCAATCCTAGACTGTCTCTAACTTCGTGAATTAAAAAAAACTTGAGATTTTATGTAGCGCAATATCCAATAAACGTGCTCAAAGCGCGTTACAAAGGGTTCCTGATCAACAGCAACGTAAAACACGTAGAACGAGACAAGTTAGACGATATTACAATTTGATCCGACAGAGACATTGTTGTTTACGGCCAGGTACTTATTTTACACCTGAGTACAGTGAGAGGGTGTGAGTAAAGAGCCTGTTCTAAGGACTCAACTATGCGCTGAGCGAGGCCCGAACCCAGGATCTTCCGATACGAAAGCGAGTGTCAAACCACAAGACCACATCGCCTCAACAAGATAATCATTATCATCACGATCATCACCATTATCAAGATCATTATCTTCATTAACGACAGATACGATAATCTACAAAAATTAATTTTTAATTTTTGAATAAAAAATCATATTACAAATATATAAGCTAGTAACGGGGGATTATAAACGAATATGATTGACAATACGCTTCAACAGTCGTGACGTCACTTCCCTCGTAATGACACATAGTAACTTAGTAACTGGTTCTAATCTATCAGAACAAGGCGGACGCCCTTATGAAATACTTCTCCGACGAGCATAAAAGTGTATCCAGAGGAGAAAAACATTATATATCTGATAATATTTTGACTTTGACACATTCTGATCACATGACATGTGAAAAAGTTCTAGCCAGCATGAAGAATAAAGAGTTCCGATTTTATTTATTTAGAACCAAGCTGCTTGTTGCTGGGCGGACGTGACATCATTGAATCCTATTATCAATCTAACTATCAGATAAATTTAAGCCAAGGTGTGACATTGTGGTAAACAACTTCTTCCTTTCATGAACCAGCCAACGTTTGTTTGTGCTGGAGTAGAGTTGTCAGATATTTTATTTCATACTTCTGTATTTTTCGTTACAAAAACCTACCGTTGTAGTTGTAAAAAGTAATAAACAAAACTGAATATAACAGCTTTAAAAAAAAAAACAGAACATTATATCAAACACAGGAAGTTCGGGCTCAAAACCCTTCTTCAGCCAGCAACAACAACAACAAAAACCCAATGAAAACAAATACATTACTACAAAACAAAACCAGATTTACGCCAGAGAAATGTATTGATAGAACAAAGATGATGTCACTCAGACCTTTGTTATTGTTTTCTTTTTCCATCCATCTTTATGAGTAATTCTCACTTGTATTAACTAGACAAAAAACGTTTCAGGTTACATTTTGTGTTGTCAGTTGGTCCTTTATACTTCCAGATGGCAATATTGTGAGCTTCTTCGCCATTCGCATACTATCTATAGATAGTATGCGCTTGGCTAAGGAGCTCCTAACATTGCCCATTCCGAGAAGTATAGTAACGGTAACTACAACACACCAAAACTTCGGGATGTATCCAGAACGTTATAGTCGGTTAATATTTTGATTGACCACTATCCAACATTGAAAAGCGCGATGGAAAAAATCAATAAGAAAAGCGTGTTGTGGGACGTCATCTTGCATTTCATCTAACTAGATAGAAAAAGATGAATTGTCACTTCAGACCTTTGTTTTGTGTGTTCTTTTATTCATTTCCTATTTCTTTATGTAGTTAAATTCTCACTTGTATTAACTAGA
>NC_088360.1:41725760-41743260 GCF_034508935.2 Berghia stephanieae
GTAGTAGTAGTAGTAGTAGTAATAGTAAGAGTAGAAGTAGTAATAGTAGCAGTAGTAGTAGTAGTAGTAGTAGTAGTAGTAGTAGTAGTAGTAGTAGTAGTAGTAGTAGTAGTAGTAGTAGTAGTGCGGGGCGGTCCTTGGCAAGCTTAAGGACCACGGTCCTACGGTCCTTGGGAAATGAAGACCGGTCCTTTTCGACATTGAACATTCCTGAGAGACTGATGGAAATTCGAACCGGTTTGACCTTTGAGACCGTGGGATCGTTCATTCTTGAACCGTTAAAGACCGCTACACGATGAAAACCGTGGTCTACAGGAGTAAAACACACGGAGTAGTCACACTCATTTCAAATTGTAACCTAATTAGAGAAGAGGGGCGATGCCTTCTTTATTTGCTCACCGTACTTCATTGTTACTTCGATAATTTAATAAAATTTGAAATTTATCCCCATTAACTGAGATAATGGCATCGCCCAAGGCGTTGATGGAGTTGTTCGTGGCGTTGATACACACACGCAACTCCTACCCCCCCCCCCTCCCCCCCCCCACACACACACATTAGAGGGCAGCGAGCATTGAAGAGTAAGAGAGAGACGTGAAGTTATAATAAGAGGGGGTGGATGAGGTAATAAGAGGGGTCGATGGTGACTTTTCGCCAGATCTAACAAACTCAGCTACCCATTCATTGCTGAGTAGACAGGGATTCAGAAAAAACTCGACTGCACCCGGGATCGATCTCTGGCCCTTTGCGTATAAAGAGAGTGCTCTATCAACTGAGCTATCGGGGTCCCCAAATATTCTATTGGACTTTTTAAAAATTCAGACGTTATAACTGGGTTTTTTGGAAGGAAGAAACTAATGAAACTCATATTATTTGATTAGTAAAAACACCAAACGAAATTTTAATATTATTGTATTATTTTAAATGACAACACTGCGATAGAAAGGAGTGGTGACAAGAGATGGACAAAAGAAAACAAAAAATCGGATTTGCTACTTGCTAGGTTCGACACACACACACACACACACACACACACACACACACACAAACACACACATCTTTAGTAGTCACATACATTTCAAACAATAACCCATTAGAGAAGAGGGGTCATGCCTTCACCATAGATCATTGTCATTGCGATCATTATGGTGTAGTAAATTTTGAAATTTACCCCGTATAATGGAATCGTCCAAGGCGTGCGCCTCCTGTTCCCCCCATCTCACACACGAAATGTTCAATGTCGAAAAGGACCGGTCCTAGGACCGGTCCTTGCGGTCTTCATTTCCCAAGGACCGTAGGACCGTGGTCCTTAAGCTTGCCAAGGACCGCCCCGCACTAGTCTTCAGCGCGGCACTAGTTGAAAGGTGATAAGAAGTGAGGACCGCCGCCGGTCTTCACTATGGGACCGATCCCCGGTTCACAGCTAAAAGACCGTAGGACCGGTCCAATAGGACCGGTCCTCAGCGCGGCACTAAGTAGTAGTAGTAGTAGTAGTAGTAGTAGTAGTAGTAGTAGTAGTAGTAGTAGTAGTAGTAGTAGTAGTAGTAGTAGTAGTAGTAGTAGTAGTAGTAGTAGTAGTAGTAGTTGTAGTAGTAGTAGTAGCAGTCGTCGTAGAAGAAGAAGAAGAGGAAGAAGAAGAAGAAGAAGAAGAAGAAGAAGAAGAAGAACTAGTAGTAATAAGAGTAGCGGTAGTAGTAGCAGTGGTATTAGTAGTAGTAGTAGTAGTAGTAGTAGTAGTAGTAGTAGTAGTAGTAGTAGTAGTAGTAGTAGTAGTAGTAGTAGTAGTGGTAGTAGTAGTAGTTGTTGTTGTTGGTGGTGGTGGTGGTGTTGTAGTGGTATAGCAGTAGTTGTATTAGTAGTAGTTCTAAAATAAAGAAAAGTTCATTAGTACTGAATGTTCTCCGTTGTGACAGTCAGTCCATACTGCCCGATTGGCCATGCGACTTATACTTGGATAAATTAAATAAGCTTCCGCACCTGGGACTCGTGAAGTCCCATGTTTGAAAGTTTTGCCAAGATGAAGGTCATTATAATCAATCGATGCTTGAATGGTGAATTTTCTGGCCAAACTTTTAAATCAGTGGGGTTTTTTTTATAAGTACACGGAGACTAGTCACTTGATTGTCAGATTATTTGTTTTATGCTCTTCTTTATTTTTTTGTTTTTGTTTTTTTTCTGTTTGTTTTTTGGTTTGTTTGTTTTGTTTTGTTTTTTGTTTTTTTGTTTGTATTTTTTAAGAATTATATATTATTATATAGAATGTCTAGACGATGGTATTATGATTTTCAATCCTAATTTCATAGCTTTCTAATGAGTATCGTACCTATTATTTTAACCATTCAAAACAATTACTAGGAAGAGTAAATCAAAGATATCTGGCAGATACTTTATAAAGAGCACTTCCGACTGGCATCTTCCATTGCAGATGGCCCTGCCTTGTCGTGCTGACTATATCGACGGCAAGAGAAAATGATGAGGCGGAATCACGTGTGAATGCTTTTGTAAATCGATTTAGAATGACTGACTAACCTATGCACACACAGGATTAGGGGGTTCTTGATCTGATTGGATATATGACTTGGCATAAACTGTGTACCGAAACAAATGTTATACTGTGATAGAGAATGGGTTACCATCTACTTAGGCTGCAAATTGAGGGCATTCATTTTCCTCTCTGGTCCGTCTTGCCCTTCATTTGACCTTTGCTCTCAGTCGGTCTCTTGTTTTATCATAGCAAAGTGAGTGCAACTCACTTGTTTTTAGTTGCCGAACCGAACAGGAACCGAACGCGAACGTTTTATTTCCGAATTAAAATTTCTTTCAGTTTCCTACCAACAAAGTGAAACAACACTTTGTTATTGTTTTTAGAAAACCTTTGGATGGTCAGTTTTCACTAAATAATTGTTTGAATAGTAATATAAACATTTTAGGTTGCACGTAGTTTTGTTAACTGGTATGTTTCATGTGTCTTTGTGAGTAAATTACAACAATCTATAGCGTCTATGAGACAGTGGTTATTCACGAACAGGAGACGAAAATGAATGCACTCAGTTCCTTAGAGACATGGGTTAATATGATAGTATTGATGATGTAAAGATAGAAATGACATTATCCACGGCGGGTACCCATCACCGCTAAGAAAGCAAGTAGACTGTTATGACATCATTTCTTTGTCAATACAATTCAAGGATATCACAAGATAGTCAACACAGTCCGATAGTTCGTTGGCCAATCAGCTGATTACTGTGTCATATTCTCGTCATTATAACAAACGAATGAGGCGCTTTGTTACACATATGATTTTCTCATGTTGAGATTCAAAATTTATCAATATCTTTTGCAAATGTTTCGTTAAGTATAGTTGATACATTATACACAACCAAAATTGTACTTATTTGCCCCTTTTTAAATTGCAATAATCGACCTATGAATTAGAACTACCTTAGTTTCCATCAAAGTTCGAGGTTGATTGTGCGATATGGATAAAGGATAATATCGGTATCGTTACTTTTATCATTAGCAAGTTAACGATTACATTCCGAACCTACAGAGCAGTATAATTAGGTGCCCATAACGTAAACAAAGGTCTAGAAGCACATGGCAAACCACATGTTCCTGTCTTGACAGCTCAAGTTCCAATGTAAATTATAGAAAAAAAATAACCTTTAAAATTTGGCTGTTAGGTGGCAAAAGAAACACATATTCATAAATACTCAATCATGCATCAAATAATGTCTAGATATGGATATTTTATGGAACAAAAGGTAAAATTTATCAAAATTTACAGTCTATCTATTTTTAGACCAGAGCAAATTATTGCGCTGGTGTGAACAAAACGAGAATTATTCGGAGCCTGATTTTCAGAATAATTTAGTCTTATATTATTATTTCTGAAACTGTTAGATTTTATGTAAGCATATTTTCAATACTGAAAGTGTATTGCCTACAACTCAAACTACAAAATTGGGAGACCTATATTGTGCGTAATTTTTTCCGGTCCCTAACGAAAATCACTAGCAACTTGTTATTGTTTACGTTTGGGGCACCTAATTATACTGCTCTACAACGATCGGCGAGCAACGAGGAAAAAAACGAAGTTCTGTCCTAGAATTGCCAGATTGTTCAATTGGCGCCTTTGTACATTTGGTTACAAAGACGGTAACTGGTTGATATTTATTATAAATGTTAGTAAATGTATCGCAATTTTTCATGGTATCTATCTTGTATGTGTTCATATATAAAGTGCATTGTTGACCTTTGTATTACAAAACTTGTTTTGTACATATAATGGCAGGAAACAGCCATTAAAATTATAGGAGAGAGTTTGGCAATTGTAGTATATTCTTCAGTGAGACTGTTTAAAACTAATTCAAAATTAAAAATATATTAATCTAGTGAATTACATTAGTTTTCAGTTAACCATCACATCTGAGATGACTTACAATAACAAACATTACAAAGATCTCCTAGCGTTTTTATAGAGAATAAGGAGGTAACTAAGAGAAACATGAGGAACTTAGACCCATTAATCCTTATGAGACAGTTATAGCTCCGTGCACGACAGTTTTAACAAAATTTTACAAACAGAAAGAGCGGCCTGGTATGTCTTTTTACTTTTATCGTGGTCTGATATACAATGCCTGATCGTGAAACTCAATTCCCCTTTTAAACTCTCTCTCTCTCTCTCTCTCTCTCTCTCTCTCTCTCTCTCTCTCTCTCTCTCTCTCTCTCTCTCTCTCTCTCTCTCTCTCTCTCTCTCTCTGTTCAGTAAGCAATGATTGGGCAGCTGGGTCTATTAAACTTTGACTGAAAATACTTTGCAATAAATTAGCATCCAATCCAATAGACAACAAGCAATTGCAACTTCACATTTTGAGATCGGAGCTAAATGTATCACGGGCTTATCCCACTTGCATGGATTCCTTTAGACTTTATGGTGCACCAATAAGGCTTGATTGGATTACCATGGTGAGACAGCTGCATTGCAGTCACAGCCCAGGGGAATATTTTTCAGTGACACCTGTACCTTTATGTCTCCATTTTGGTCAAACTTTTTGGTCAAACTTTTTATCTGTTTTCGTCGGTACTCAGATTGAAGAATAAAATATCTTTTCAAAATTAAAATTAAGATTTTGAAGAAATCGAACTCTTTAAAGTTACTTGTTTTTATGTTGTTCCAAGCATTTTCTTTAATATTTGGATTTTTCTTTCGTGAGATATTTCAGAGTTGCGTTGGTTTGGAATTCGTAATCTTGAATGCTTTTTTACTTTTTAAATGAAACGAGTCATACCAGAGCGAGCTTCAAACTTAAGACATTCAAAATGAAAAACAAAAATGAAAGAAAATTTTACAATGGAAAATCCAGTCGGACGCTTTCTATAAATGTAGATGTGTTGGTTTATTTGTTTCAAATATTAGTAGCCAAACACAACGAGAAATACTTGACATCTACATGACAATTATATGACAATCACCCGCGCTAAAACTAATGCTCATTTACATCTTTTTATTTTCTGTTTTCATCTGGCACTTCTCCATACCCTTTATCTCTCATTATTATTGATACAAGTGACCACTTTACACTTTTTCTGAATTTTATTTAATCCAAAAATGGAGCCATTCCCTGGGCGTTGTATTTTTTACATGTGTGTACCTACCTTGTTTTGTTTCATACAGAAAAGACCATAATAGCTTTACTGCTCGCTCAGTGAGAAAATTCGCGGGGTTTGTTATCCCTTAAGTAGATTGAGAGAAGACAGTCAGCTCGATATCTAGCTACTGAGTTTGATCGCCATATTTTTGTGTGGTTGAATGGCTCAGTGGCTAGTGTGATTAATTGCCGTTCTCTCTCTCTCTCTCTCTCTCTCTCTCTCTCTCTCTCTCTCTCACACACACACACACACACACACCTCTCTCTCTCTCTCTCTCTCTCTCTCTCTCTCTCTCTCTCTCAGCCAGACGGAGGGCGTCGTGTCAATTGGATTCTGAGTTTGGTACTGACTCTATGAGTTTTTATTCACTGATTTTACCTGGCACTGACTTGTCCGTACCCTATATTTCCAATAATCATTGATTCAAGTTCCAGCTCCACTTTTTCTGATATATCTAATAGCGTAACTTTCTTCAGAATAGTAATATTGTTTCTTAATTCTTAACGCAATATCAAAGGTTAATTTTACGTATTTTAACTATATTAGCGTAACGTTCTTCAATGTAAGAACTATAATATTGTCAATTCGTAACATACGATAACAAACGATAGTAGCGTAACGTTTCATTTGAATAAGTACAATATTTATAATTTGTAACAACTATCAAAAACACAACTAATTCGGTGCAAATTTCAATCAGTTACGAATAGTTCAAGGTCAAAGTTTAAATTTCCTGGTCTACTTCCCCCCGGTGTTTTCACAGGTGGCAGTAAACTGAAAGAAAGTGGGTTCACTGCTATTATTTAGATCGTTTTCCTGAGAAGCAGTAACACCCTAAGTGTTTCAGCTATAAAAGGCCTACAGACATTCCACCAATATTCATCTTAGATTGGCATTGCCGATGATGGTGATGATGATGCAAGGATGATGCAAGTGATCATCATCATCATTACCATCTTCATCATCATCATCATCATCATCATCATCATCATCATCATCATCATCATCATCAACATCTTAATCATAATCATGTTTACAATAATAACAATAATAATCATTATAATAATAATAATGCTGAAAACTTATATAGCGCTATAACTCCGAGACACCAGACTCTAAGCGCTTAAATTACAAATTACTTTGGCTGAAACATACTCATTCACACACACAAGCACACACACACACACACACATACACACACACAACACAACACACAACACAAACCAAACCTATCTTGCTTCTCATACCATCTACTAAAATCGAAACAAATATGTTTTAAGCGAACGTTTAAAAATAGATAAAGATTCTTTTTCACGAATGCTCTGCGGTAAGGCGTTCCAAATAGAGGGTCCGAAATGAGAAAAGGATCTCATTCCAGCATTTTTCCGAATTCGAGGGACAACTAGTTTTGTGGAATCACTGGCCGAACGTAAGGGGCGGGGTTTTGAATATCTTTCAATTAGTTCTGAAAGGTAGGAAGGGCAGTACCTTCAAGACAACGATACACTAAAACACAAGCTTTGAATTTAATTCTTTTCTCAACAGGCAGCCAATGCAGGTCATGAAGTAGAGGTCCGGCAGAGTCGCACCTACGCTTCATAAATACTAGTCTGGCAGCGCTGTTTTGGACAATCTGAAGACGTTTCAGATTGTATTGCGAAACGCCAAACAACAGAGCATTACAATAATCCAATTTCGATAGTACGAGGACACAACCAGGTGCTTGGTCACATCCTCAGATATGAACCGTCTAATGGAAGCAATCTTTTTTAGTTTTATTATTATTGTTATTATTAATATTATTACTATTATTATTAATATCATTATTATTATCATTATTGTTATTATTATTATTATCTTATTATTATTATTATTATTATTATTATTATTATTATTATTATTATTATTATTATTATTATTATTATATATATATTATTATTATTATTATTATTATTATTATTATTATTATCATCATTATTATTTTATTATTATTATTATTATTATTATTATTATTATTATTGTTATTATTATTATTATTATTATCATCATTATCATTATCACTATTATTATTAGCATTAGCATTATTTTTATTATTTTTCTGATTATTATTACTATTTATATTATCATTATATTGAAGCTGCTTTTATTTGTTTCGATTTCGCACGGGTACTATTTTCGTTACCACCGATTAAAGAGTGAGCTATCTACCTCCGTGGGAACGTACTCGTACATATTGCATCGAACTCTCCCCCGTTCATATCAAGGTATATTAATGTTATTTCCAGCTCAAGTCATCCGTTATCGACTATAACTTATTCGACTAGCAATGACTGAATTCTACAAATTAGCTTTTGGCATGTGCGCGCGCGTGTGTGCGAGTGAGAGAGAGAGAGAGAGAGAGAGAGAGAGAGAGAGAGAGAGAGAGAGAGAGAGAGAGAGAGAGAGAGAGGTACAGACAGCAGAAGGTGAAATAGCGGATTGGACAAGGCACATCAAAATTGTCAGTAAGGCCTGGGTTAGAACCCGTCTTCCATCATTTCATTTTGTTTTGTTTTGTTTTTTTTTCGATTGAACAAGATATATTAAAAGGAAGTGTCGATATCTCAATGGCCATGATCTGTATTAACTTTCCATGTGCTCGAGGTCATTGGTCACATTGCAAAATGTGCTCAAAATGACCCACTTAGTGAAAAGTGTTCACAGCTTTTTAAATATCTAACCTCACGATTGGTCATTTGATTCAGCTTGACACATGGGTATGTTTATAATATTTGTAAACAAAGCAGCGTGTTTGCATTTGTTAAGAAATATCCAATCGTTGGACAGCAACAAATCATGTGATTGATGACCTGGTTGGACGAATACATGAATATAGATCGCTCCCATTGAAAGAGCACTCACTTCTCACGCTAAGGGACCGGGATGGATCGTGGCAACGGATGGATCCGGGTGAAGTCGAGATTTTGTCTAGCCCCCCCCCCCCCCCCCCTTCTCCCTTCCACCCTCCTAACCACCCAGCAGTGATTGGGTAGCAATTATAAAATGTATAGATAGTATGCGCTTGGCTAAGAAGCTCACAACATTTCCATCCGTAAGAATAACGGACAAAGACACAAAATGTGTGTAACCATGATCGTTTATAGTCAGATTAATACAGTTTAGTGAGAATTACTCATTGATGCGGATGGCAAAAAACAATAACAAAGACCTGCGTGACGTCAGCTTCGAACTATTTATAGATAAAGCGAAACTGACGTCACTCGGCTCTTTATTAGTGTTTTTCGCAAGCCATTTTTATGAATAGCTCTCACTAAATTGTATTAATAAGACTAAACGTTTAAGGTTACACATCATTTTGCGTGTTGGTTCGTTATATCGGGCTAACGAATGTTGTTTTTGTTTTTTGCTTTTTGTTTGTTTGTACTGTTGTTTGTTTTTTGTTTTTTTGTTTTTTTTTTTTGTTTTTTTTTGTTTTTTATAAACGCAAAGCATCAATCGGTCGCTGGTGTTGATAAAAAAAATATTGAGATGTCTGCTACTGAAACGCCAACCCCCCCCCCCCTCCCCATGCTTAGCTATCGAAATGCCAACGTAATGATAAAGGCACTTTATATAATCAATGATTAAGCTATCTAAATCAATGTATATTTGCCATTATAATCAAAGAAGTTATGTGATAAAAGGAGAAACATTGCTTAACATTGCTTCGTTCAAGACACTTTTTTTTTTTTTTGCCTTTGTGATGAACAGGACAAAAATGGATGGTAAACTCTTAAATAATCTTCTGTTACAAATTGAGTGTTTGACAGTTGACTGATGCGAGGCTGTTATAACTTTTTAAGAATAATTTAAATCTTGAAATAACATTGACCGGTTGGAGGAAATCCCTTGTCCTTAGACGTATAGCTCAGCGCATTTATAAAATACTATGGCGATTTTCATCAAGACTTCAAAATGTTAAAGCACTTTAAATGATTGACTTTTCAACAGTAAGGCAGGCATCGCATGACGTATACTGATATACAAGATATGAATTGTAGTTTTGTTTTGTTTTATTATGTTTTGTTTTTGTTTTTTATTGTTTTTTTTTTTGGGGGGGGAGGGGTGTTTTGTTTTGTTTTGTTTGTTTCGTTGGGGATTTTTTTTGTTACCTTTTATGAGGGAGGTTGCATAATATATTCATTTATGAAAGAAACTGGGCATTGCAAAGCGTGCTCATGCTCAGCATGACTCATGGGTATGTTTACATCTGTCGTAAACATTCTTTGTACAACAACAAATCATGTGAGGGATGACAAAGTTGGACAAAAAAATGAATAAATATCCCCCCATTGCTTTTGTCCATCTCATGCGAAAGAGAATGAAAAACTCCGATTCCATGGACCTCATCTCTGAAGGACTACATTTTTTTTGGTATTCACTTGTACAACAAATTTGATCATTTACACGAGCCATTCACAAAGCTATGGGTCATCATCATCACTGCTCACCTGTTCAGTCAAAGCTCTTTGCTTCTCGTTTGTTTGGGGATTTTTTATCTTTGTTTTCGGGGGAATTTATTTTTCTGGCGCCTCTGTTCACCCAGAATTGAATGTCTGTATTACAGTTACATTAACTGGGCATACACTCTGGATCCATGTTCTCTTAATTAAGGACTAAAAAGAAAGAACAGAGCCAAACAATAAATATTGGGGTTATTTTCCATTCGCTTATGTCAGTTAGTAAGATTAAAACTGATGGTAATTGGTTAATTATTTCTATAAAACATAAACTTCCTGAATGTTGGCGTGCAAGAATTACAAAAACATGACCGATTTCGATTTATTCTATCTCGTTAGATATTTTTCTTGGAGAAGGGAAGAAGAAGAAATGAGGTAGGAATGTTACCTGACATCATGGTTTCTATACTACGTTATCGTTTTGCATTAATAGGTAATTATGTCATTATTTTGGCATGACCGACATATGAACATGTGGGAGAATGTCAGCGTTTGAATCTTAATGACATGGATATCGTTATCTTCAGCGTCTCCCTTCCCCCCCCCCCCCCCCTTCCCTCTCTTTCTTTTCTGTGAGTTGTGAGACGGTAGAGTTAATGAGTGAGTGGATGAATTAGTGAGTGAGTGAATGAATTAGATACTGATTAGGCTGGTAATTAATAGAGTAAGTAGTTGATGATTAAGTCATCTTTATATTATGACAGACAAAATAAGATATCAATGTTGGAGAACGCCAGCATGACAGCCACAATGACTTGATATCCTCCTTTTAAGAAAAATAATATTCATCATTATTATAATCGTCATTTCTATTATCATTTTTTATTATCATTATTATTATTATTATTATTATTATTATTATTATATTATTATTATTATTATTATTATTATTATTATTATTATTATTATTATCATTATTATTATTATTATGTCATATTTATTATCATTGCTATTATCAATATCATTTTCACCATCACTATTATCATTATTATCATCATCATCATCATATTATATATATTATATCTATCATTATTATCATTATATATATATATATATTATTATTATTATTATTATATTATTATTATTATTATTATTATTATTTTATTATATATATATCATATTTATTATCATTGCTATTATCAATATCATTTTCACCATCACTATTATCATTATTATCATCATCAGCTTCATCATCATCATCATCATCATCATCATCATCATCATCATCATCATCATCACCATCATCATCATCATCATCATCATCCTATCATCATTATCATCATCATCATCATCATCATCATCATCATCATCATACATTATTATTATTATTATTATTATTATTATTATTATTATTATTATTATTATCATTATTATTATTATTATTAGTAGTAGTAGTAGTAGTAGTAGTAGTAGTAGTAGTAGTAGTAGTAGTAGTAGTAGTAGTAGTAGTAGTAGTTACAGTGTTTTCTTTATTATTATATATCTATTATTATTATTATTATTATTATTATTATTATTATTATTATTATTATTATCATTATTAATTATTGTTGTGTTATATCATTATTATCACTATCCCATTATTCTCATCATTAATATTATCATTATCATCATCGTCGTCGTCATCATCATAAGCAAAATTATTATTATTATTATCATTATTATTATTATTATTATTATTATTATTATTATTATTATTATTATTATTATTATTATTATTATTATTATTATTATTATTATTATTATTATTATTATTATTTATTATTATTATTATTATTATTATTATTATTATTATTATTATCTATTATTAATATTATCATTACTATTATTATTATTATTATTATTATTATTATTATTATTATTATTACTAATATTATTAGTGTTATTATTATTACTATAATCATCATCAGAATTTGACTGAAACAACAAAGTGATGGTTATTGAAATTTATCACATATTCACTAAAATACCGATATTCTCTCTCTCTCTCTCTCTCTCTCTCTCTCTCTCTCTCTCTCTCTCTCTTTCGATTCTCTCCCTCTGTCTCTCTCTCTCTCACTCACTCTCTCTCTCTCTCTCTCTCTCTCTCTCTCTCTCTCTCTCTCTCTCTCTCCCTCTCTCTCTCTCTCTCTCTCTCTTTCGATTCTCTCTCTCTCCCTCTCTCTCTCTCACACACACACACACGCATACACACACACACATAGACACACAACACACATACATACACAAGTAACTCAACCTTTACAAAACAATTTATTTAGTTAAATAACAGTAATGTACATCTTGTTTGTGTGTTTATTTGTGTTGAAAAACCATGGATCTGGGGAATAACAAAACTTTTTTTATCTGCCAATACCAAATCATCTTTATTTAGTTGATAAAGAAGAACATTGAAATGTATTGAATATTCTACCGGAGTTGCTACGGAAATCCCGAAAGTTGCCATGAGGTAAATAGGAACCTCGCTTTAGTCTCTACCTATCCAATCAAAAAACCACATTTCAAATTAACCACTATTCGAGTTGTTAACAAAATTGTTTTAAAATGAAAGTGTCCTGTCGGTCAAGAGCGTGTGTTATGATTGTTTAAACATTCTTGTTTTCGCTAAATGTGTACACCAAGGAGATGCTCAATGAAGGGCATTGCACAATTTAAAATAATAGTTTCTATTTATTGTGTTCATATATTTTGTGTAAAGGTTGTGACAATGCACCTACTCTGCTCTTTTTTTTCCTACAATGGCCGAGCTCTTGTAGAAAATTAAATGTTCTGTGTCTATTTTAAATTCTCCTTTATGGATCTGAAACATGGAGAACAGCAAAAACGATGTTCAAGAGGATACAGCAATTTCTGAAGAACACATGTCTGAGGCGAATTTATAAAATAAGGTGTTCAGAGACAACAACAAACGGAGAGCTGTGAAAACGTGCGAGACAGGCAACAGTCAAGCAGCAGTTCAGACAGGAAGTGGGATGATTCGGGCACATCTTAAGGAAGCCACTATCGGGCATCACACTCCCGGAATTCAGGTGGAATCCTAAGGGGGGGGGGGGGGGGGGGGGGTTAGGGGAGGAGTCTAAGTAGAAGCTGGCGGCGCAACACATATGTTGCATTGATTGAGAAAGGGAGTGAGGATTGAAAGAAGTGGGGATTGCAGCGTGGCTCTTCTCCTTTATGGATCTGAAACATGGAGAACAGCAAAAACGATGTTCAAGAGGATACAGCAATTTCTGAAGAACACATGTCTGAGGCGAATTTATAAAATAAGGTGTTCAGAGACAACAACAAACGAACGGAGAGCTGTGAAAACGTGCGAGACAGGCAACAGTCGAGCAACAGTTCAGACAGGAAGTGGGGATGATTCGGGCACACCGGAAGGAAGTCACTATCCGGCATCACACTCCCGGAATTCAGGTGGAATCCTAAGGGGGGGGGGGGGGGGGGGGGGATAGGGGAGGAGTCTAAGTAGAAGCTGGCGGCGCAACACATATGTTGAATTGAAAGATTGAAAGAGGTGGGGATTGCAGCGTGGCTCAGCGGCACGGTCTTTGCTTCATACCCGAAAAGGCACCGAGTTCGATCACCGCCGCCGCGCTGTGTGGCCTTGAGCAAGTCACCTCGCCCTAGCTCAATGTGCGGCGCTGCGCTGCGCTGCGGCTGACGCCTAGGTTATTCCAGTCTTCCCTTGGAATAGACCCTAGAGAAAGAATTCCCCTATGGGATAGATAAATGAAATTTTATTTTATTAATTATTTATTAAAATTACGTCCGACGGCGGAGTGTCATGAGGCCAATGCTCCTTGAGGACTGATAGGCCTATGTAATTAAGAAAGTAGCCAAAATCATGAAGTCATAATCTAATCCGACAAATCGCCATATTTCATTTTGGCCGGAAAACTGTCAATTCATTCATATATACAATAGATTCAGATGGCGACCAACCTTCTAACATATATTTCAAACCTAAAACTGCAAATAAAGGATTAATGATGGAAACAAAAACACACCCAATCGAAAAATGTTTTTTTAAATGTGCCGAAATTGCTTTCACAATGCAGCATTTGAATTCGCTATTGAATATCTGTGCCTACTAATAGTGCGTACCCATATTCACAATTAAACAATAAAATTGCACGCCTAAATTGAATTAGTTTTGCTGAATTTGGATTCCTTATGCCGAAATTGCGTTCTCTATTTGTATATTTGCCTTGTAAACACTATATAGCGCAATATCCACTAAACGTGCTCAAAGCACTTTACAAAGGGCCCCTTAGCAACAGCAACACGGAACATGTAGAACGAGAAATGACGCTTGTTAGCCTGTATTACATTTTTTTCCGGCAGAGACAACGCTATAAACGGTCAGGTACTCTTTTCACATCTGAATACGGTGATAGAATGGGAGTGAAGAGCCTTTTCCAAGGACTCAACCATGCGCCGAGCGAGACTCGAACTCAGAACCTTCTGATCCGAAAGAGATTTTTATACCACGATTCAACACAGCGCAAGACCCTTTGGGAGATGTCCTCACTTGATCAAGTTATAGTATTATATTATGAGTGCATGGCCAAAGACAGCATTGGATATTGTAAGATTACGAATACAAAAGCGACGTCCAGCAGGTGACTTGCAATGTATAAAAAGGAAACTTGATTTCATTGGCTTGCCTGGGGGTTATTAGTCATTGTCCGGTTATTTGGTCTTGTGGTATGACACTCCCTTCAGTGTCGCAAGGTCCAGGGTTCGAGTTCTGCTCTGAGTGGCGCCTAGTTGAGTCCTTGGAAAAGGCTCTTTACTCACATTCTCTCATCAAAACCAGGTGTAATATGAGTACATGTCCTTAACAGAATTATTTCTGTCGATAAAAAATGTACTATAATAGGCGTTATGTTTACATGTTGACTGTTGCTGTCAGATAAGGTCCATTGTAAAGCGCTTTGAGCACGTTTAGTGGATATTGCTCTTAAAAGTCATTAACAAAAGAAACTAGACTGTTTATATTTGCTATTATCTAGTATAAGAAAAAAAACATATTGGTACTGGCATTTACCTTAGCTTCATCGTCGGAATTAACACGTGATTCAAGAAATTTGTTGGGTTTTTTGTTTGTTTTTGTTTTGATTTTTGTTGGGTTTTTATTTTTTTGTTGTTTTTTTTTTTTTTTTGATGTAACTCGCATAAGGGTCAATATGACCAAGGTGACGGTAAGGGACAGAGTGACTAGAGTTCGACAAACATCTGCTTAACTCGCCTAAACGTGGCCAGCTGTGTTACCTGGCATCAATCCCATTGAACATGTGTAGAATTTTAAATCTAGAAAGCTTTACTAAATTCAATGCACTATTCGACAGACTAATTATAATTTAGACTGATATACCAACAGAAACAGTCAATCAAATCAGCTAACATCATCAACGAGGCAAAGATTTGTGGCACTGACCAACTCTACCGGTGGACATACAAAACAATTAAGTACCATGCATGGGTGCTGATTTCAATGTTGTGCTCGATTTTGTAAACAACAATATGAAATTGAATGTAAGTTTCAATTTGATTACGAAAACAGATAATATGGACGTTTCGGGTTTCCCTTTTATCAACAAACAGGATGAATGAAACACTACAGATGAATTAGATGATAAGGTAGTGGCGTTGTTAAGATGAATAAACAAAACATTCAATGTTCAGTGATTCTCATTCATCCTGTTTGTTGATAAAAGGGAAACCTGAAACGTCCATTCTATGTTTTCGTAATTAAATTGAAGCTTACATTCAATTTCACATTGTTATTTATTTATTCGAGCTTCGAGCAGCAACATTTACATTGCTCGATTTTAATGGGTGGTTTTAAATTCATCTTCAACTTTTCACCAGTTTGCACATATTCAATGAATTATACACCAAAAGAAAAACAAGTTCTGTCCAATTTCTAGTCATGTAATAGCATTGTCACTGTTCTAACCAGTGTGAACGATTAGCGTGAGGTTTGTTTTTTTTTAATGCGCATTCATCATAATAAAATCGTGAAGACCATTTGCATATTTACTTTTTGTTTCTTTATAAATGAAGACATAAAGTGAATGCATGTAGACGTCTATTTTTAATCTCTAATTTTAAAAATACTAGATTTAAAATCTGAAAGGTTATTTTTTGAGGAACTCCTGTAAGAAATTTTGCCCGTGTTTTAACGTGAATTGCTTGATCTTTATTTTCAGCAGTTAAAGAATAAAAAAAGAAATGATATTTTGTTGTTGGTGTTTTTATTTACTTGTTTGTTTTTGTGTGTTGTTTTGATTTTTATTTGTTTGCTTTGTGTTGTTTTTTTTTGTTTGTTTTTAAGTTATGATTTTCTTTCAGGTAAATGATTATAATTTAGAGGGGTTTCAATCGACTTACACATTTATGTAAGTCTGACATCCGAACGCAACTATGGGCCTAGTTTAACATTGTTGTAATGGACAATGTTTTGCGTCAATGTTTTTGTTGAGATTCTCATTACAACTATGAGCCCATAATGAATTGGGTCATCAGACCTGCAAATAGGTGCACGTCGGCTTCAATCCTGTATATTTAGTGCAAGTTTTACAGAACATTCTCTCAACTCGTATGACTTTATCCGTTATGTCTACTTTGTTATTAAGGGATAATGAAAATGTTGCTGCTTGAATCTCGAAGGAAACAATAACGATAACAGAACGAAATGTAAGCCTCAATTTATTGAATAAAGACAGATATTGTGAACGTTTCAGGTTTCCCCTTAATGAACAAAATACGATGAATGAATCACCAACGACAAATGTCACTGACGTAGTTAAGGTAAATAGACAAAAAAAATAAGAATGACGGGACAGGAAATTGAATGCTCCTTAGGATTAACCCTCTCCTCGCCAGCCATTTTCAGGATTTTCCCATTTTTATCACTCAAACACAATAGCAGTAAAGTTTTTGCGATTTATAATTTCTTTAGCAAAACATGCTCTACAACACGCTGCTCATATTCTTTAAATTTATGGTGTACAAAAGAAATTTGAATAAGACAAATGTTGGTTGTATCGTAACGAATGTGACGATTTTCCAAGAGTTGGTAAAGAGAAGGTTAAGAGAGACCGGAATCTACATCATTTGTCATTGTGTATTAATTTGAAACTTTGTATAAACATTTAAACAGCCCCTGTTTATCTTTGTATTGCCTTGTTTATGTTTTTTTTTGTTTGTTTGTTTGTTTTGGTATTTTTTGGTTATTTTTAGTGGGGTTTTTTGGTGTGTGGTTTCACTCTATTTTTCGTCTAGTTCAATTTTATTTTGTTGAATTTTATATCTTCTTTTGTTGAGTTTTTTTTCTTCTTTCT
>NC_088360.1:41745760-41795760 GCF_034508935.2 Berghia stephanieae
ACTGACCATCCGGCAGTGATTGGGTTGCTGGGTCTGTCAATTCTGGCGGAAGCACTTTGCGAAAGGATAGTGAGCAACTGCTATTGCCGGTTTCACGCTATAAACAACGGGATAAAGCTAGGTTCCAGAGGCCTAAGAATGGCTCTGAACGACTACTTTTCTTGGATTTTATATAAGTAAGTATAAGGTATAGCGCAAAAAGACAACCAAGGGGGTGGTAGTATTTTAATGGGAACATGGAGTATAATACTTAGAGTGTAGCGTTTCGAACTTAATTAAGTAAATGGTGAAGATGAGGCTTATTATAATTCTGTATCATTTTTTTTTTGTTTATTTTGTCTCTTTATTTGCCGGTTTAAAAAATATTTTGAGGTTTCTTTTCGTGTTAATTCTCTTCGGAGACGACATTGTTTTGTTTTTGTTTATTTTGGGAGGTTTCCTTTGTTTTGTTTTTGTTTTTGTTTGGTTTTTATTTTTTTTTTTGGGTTTGGTTTTTTTGTGGGGGTTTGGTTTTTGTTTGTTTTGTTTTTGTTGTTTTTCTTTAGGGGGAGGGGTTGTTTGTTTTTATATTATATTTATTTTTGGGGGGCGGGATGGGGGCGTTGTTTTGTATTGTTCTTTTGTGGGAAGGGTGGGGATTTTATTTTTTTTATTTTGCGCTTTACTTGTTATTTCTTTGTTTTTTTTTTTAAATATATGTTTTGTTTCTTTGTTTTCGTTGTTTTTGTTTGTTTGTTTTTTGTTGGGTTTTTTGTTTTTTGTTGTTTTTTTTTTTGGGGGGGGGGATTCTTTTCTTTTCTTGTTTTCTGTGGGTTATTTTTTTTTTTCATTTATTTATTTATTATTTTCTTTTGATACATTTATCGCCAACTGGTATTCAGACCATAGGATTGAAATCAATAAATGCTAAATTAGTTAAGTCAATATAAACTGTAAATACCTTTATTCCAGAATTCGAGCGGTCAATGATAAATCAAATCTTAAGAATCGTCACGTGTCTCATCCACAACAGCTTCTGTTATCGAAAACAATTTTCCTCGTATTTATTATAATATTTCATCTCACTGACATCACCTCTCCAAGAATGAATAATAATTAAAGTTCTAATCCACACAAATGTTTATATTATCATTGTCTCAAATAAACATGCTCGGCCTTTAAAAGCATTCAAGCTCGAGTGGGTGGGTTTACAATCCGTTTTTTATCCTGTTAGCCCCGACGTCCAATATTTTCTTATCACAAAGCAAACCAGTATTCGTTCGTGATTTTGTCTCCGCTCTCCCCTAACGTTATGGCTTTTCACGCCTTCTACTTTCTACCATTCCCTCTCTTCAATTTTTCCCATTGTAGGTGTGGGTCTGCATCTATAATAATATTGTAAGTGGTGGACAGTTTTGTTTTGTTTTTGTTTTGTTTTTGTTTTGTTTTGTTTGTTTTGTTTTTTTTTTCTCTTTCTTTCTTTCTTTTTTTCAGTCGTAAATCGCGGTTATTCCTTCAATTACGGTTTTAAGTACTCACTTCTTCAATTTCGAAGTGGTTCGATAGCAGTTCGTGCGAACTCGTATCTAACTCTTAATGTCTTTGCTCGTATTATGTAACAAGCGACGTGTATGTATATGCAGGTCTGACATACGAACCCACTTATGGCCCTAGTTTAACATTGTAATGGACAATATTTTGCGCTATTTGGGGGGGGGGGGGGGTTTGTTGAGATTTCCATTACAACAATGAGACCATAAGGAATTGGGTTATCAGACCTGCAAATAAGTGCACGTCGGAAACAAGTAATAATAATGTAAATCATTAGTAGATGGATAGGCCTACTAAAAATCTTTGAGCTTCATGTAATCATAATATTATTTATGACTTTACAAATAATTATCGGCTTTCAAATATTTGACAAAGATATTTAGATCTTAATTCATCGATTTTTTAAATAAAATAAAATAAATTTTAAAAATATGCAATCCTCTTTATTCACCCCATTAGGGAAATTTGTCTCTGGGCTCTACCCATGAGAAAACTGGAATAACCCAGGCGTCAGCCGAATTTCAGTGCCGCAAATTGAGCTAGGGCGAAGTGACTTGCTCAAGACCACACAGCGCAACGGGTAGTCGAACTCGGTATCTTTCGGGTATAAAGCAAAGTCTGTACCGCTGAGCCGTGCTGCCCCGTAACCACATGTCCTGTTTTCTAACCAAAATGAAAAAGGACATTTAGTCCGCATACGGCAGCATTGTAGACAAGAAAAATCGAATACAGAATGCCGGAACAGCAGTGTGGCTCAGCGGTAAGGTCTTCGCTTCGTACAAGAAAGGTACCGAGTTCGATTACCCGCTGCGCTGTGTGGCCTTGAGCAAGTCACCTCGCCCTAGCTCAGTTTGCGGCGCTGCACTGCGGTGACGCCTGGGTTATTCCAGTCTTCCCTTGGAATAGACCCTAGAGACAAATTTCCCCTATGGGATGAATAAAGGGAATTTTATTTTATTTTATTTATTAATAACTAGTTGACCGGCGTACTCTGGAAAAAAACTCGTATTTAAAAATTTGGCCAGAAAACTCGTAATTCAAATATCGATCGATTTATGAATGAATGAATGAATTTATATAGCGCCTAGATCCACAATGTGCTCAGAGGCGCTTTACAATGCAAATAAAACACAACAATAAATTGATAATTTAAGCATAAAATCTGTCATATCGGAATAGCATTAATCAATTTGTAATTTAATTACCACGCACTGTGCTACAAGATGAAAACTTAGGATATCTATAACATGTAGGCCTAATATAAATGTTAAACATCAAATGATTTTCTAAAGAGATGTGTTTTAAGTTTCTTTTTAAAGTTTTCAAATGTCGGACATTTTTTGAGGGATGAAGGCAGTTGGTTCCATAAGACGGGTGCCGTCTGGCTAAAAGATCTCTCAATAAAAGACGATCTACAGCGAGGAACCTGGAAGAGATCTTGACCACTGGATCTAAGTTCTCTCTCCGGCACATAGAGATTAACCATGTTTTGTAGGTGTGTCATGGTCTCAAGTGAATAAAGAGCTACTCGACTATGCATAAAGATATATGTAGAATGAGGCCCCAGAATTTACTAGTTACTATAAATGAAAAACAATTAACGATTTGTTTACAATGAAATAAAAATAATGATGAAATTTAATTAAAAGAGATAAACAGTGATCGTGGCAGTTACAAATAGAGATATGAATATTTTACGTAACTTATGATAATATGTCAGGTTCGTAAGTTTACGTTTCCAGGCAGTTGATGGGCTTGGATGATCTATTCCTCTGATAACAGGATCGGGCTCGTAAAATTCCAC
The DNA here is from genome assembly GCF_034508935.2 of Berghia stephanieae. Lineage (NCBI taxonomy): Eukaryota > Metazoa > Mollusca > Gastropoda > Nudibranchia > Aeolidiidae > Berghia > Berghia stephanieae. The sequence continues at coordinate 41,749,095 of NC_088360.1, forward strand.
TTCCAGGCAATTGGTAAGAGGTTATTATGTAGTCCTTTGACAGCGGGCTCGGGTTTGATCCTTGAAGATTATACAATCAAAGTTAAAAGCTCCGGCGTCTTAATGGTGTAGATATAATGTCTACAAAGTCCCAAAAGATAAAAATCTTCCAGTATATATATATAGGAATAGAGCGACTGGCCGTCCGGCATAGATTGTGGAGAGAAAGTGAGTGTCGAATGTTAGACCTATCAGCTTTTATAATAAGTGGCTACGTGACAGAATGTAGAACGAAAAGTATTCACTAATTAGAAATTAATTCGAGGGAAGGCTATAAAAGGAAAGACGATCTAATATTAGAAGGTAAAGTTTATCTAAGCCTACCGAAATATAACTGGAGTGAGATGAATTCAGTTCTTAATAAAATAAAATTTAATAAGATAATTGTGAACAACCTTTACTGTGACACCCCCCACCCACGTTTAAAATATACTCTTTAACCATTATGGGAAAGATAGATTTTACAAACGGAAGTAAATTTACTATCATGATACTCTAGCATTAATCCATTGTTATGATTTGTGCTACAATTAAATTATTTATTAACTAGACATGGAAATGTTTATACTAACGTAGGTATATGAATGGGTGACAATAACAATGAAAGATTGTGATTACAAATCATTGTGATGAACAACATGATGGCAATGTGATTACAAATCATTGTGATAAACAATAGTGATGGCAATGATGCATGATTTAAGTCGATGATATGAAGGTAATTTACTGAATGAAATGAATGAAAATGTAAATGGAATATTGACATTTCAATTATTAATCATAAATGAGTGAAAATTCATAACAATAATAGATAAAGAGAAGATTTCCCCAAATCATGAATGGGTATGGTATATATATCCAAACAATACTCAATGTTACATTAAGTTGGGTCATCATGTTTACAAATAAAATTATCGAATTTGTGCGTTCTGATTTGGCATAGTTTGCGAGGTAACTAACAGTATGCATGGGAGGTTAAGTTATACCCTTCTCACGTGTTTACACTAATCGAGAAAGTAGGTCGGCGTGAATATTTTCACAGCCTGGTATGTGAGAGATACTGAAAGTGTAATTTTGCAAAAATAGACTCCACCTTAGTACTCTACTATTATTCATTTTGTTATTTCTTATGTACGTGAGTGGTTTATGGTCCGTTTTGACCACAAACTCTTTTAGCAGTAGATATCTGCTGAATGTCTTTAAAGCAAAGACGATGGCCAGTCCTTCACGCTCTATTACAGAGTATCGTGATTCTCTGTCCAATAATTTTCTGCTTGCATATAAGCAAGGCATTAGAGTTCCCTCATGTTCCTGTAATAGTACACCTGCGATGCCCTTATCAGACGCGTCAGTTCTTACAACAAATTCTTTTGACATGTCGGGTAATTTAAGAATTGGTTCTGAACAGAGTAATGCCTTTAATTGGTTAAAGCTATTCTGACACACTTCTGTCCAAACAATTTTGTTCGGTGACCCATTCTTTGTCAGATTTGTTAGCGGTGTCGCGATGTGCGCGAGGTTGTAAATGTATTTCCTGTAAAAATTTAGGAGCCCAAGTACTTTGCGTACTTCTTTTTTTGTCTTAGGTGGTTGCAATTGTGCGATTTTTGTTTGTTTTTCTGTCTCGGGTGTCTGTGTCCCATGACCAACGGTATGATCAATCCTGCATTTGAAGCTTCGATATTAGTAAACATAGGTTGCGACACTGTGTCTCTATCAAAATATTTTTTTAGCATATTTGCATGGAATGTCTTTGTTGTGTTGTTAATTTTAATCTCGTAATTAACATTAGATTTTACTGCTGTTATTTTGAATGGTCCTTTCCATGTAGCTAAAAGTTTACTCGAGTCATCGGGTAAGAGTATTAGTACTTTGTCACCAATCTCAAATTTTCTTGACTTGCTTTTTCGATCGGAGTATTCCTTGTTATGTCTCTGCTTTTTTAGTGACGGATTCCTGTGCTAGCTTACACGTGTCCTCTATTCTGTCTTTCAGGTTTCTTACATATTCGTAAGCAAACATAATTTCGTTATTGTCCTCCTCATTCCCTTTACAAATGTCGGCTACTATATTGATCGGGCCGCGAGGTGATCGTCCATACATCAACTCAAATGGGGAGTAGCCTGTAGATTCTTGGGGTATTTCTCTATATGCAAATAGGATTGCTGGTAAGTATCTGTCCCAATCATCTGGTTTTTCTGCTGACACTTTTCTTAACATATTCTTTAGAGTGCCATTAAATCTTTCACAAAGACCATTTGCTTGGGGGTGGTAGAGAGTTGTGAATGAGTGTTGGATTCCCATGAGTTTCATGGTTTCATGCATCATATGTGATGTAAATTGGGGTCCATTGTCCGACAGTATCTCATTTGGTATGCCTATTCTAGTAAAAATTGTCATCAATGCTTCAGCTATGTGATCCGATGTAGTTGATTTCAATGCTATCGCTTCTGGCCACCTGGTTGCGTAATCGACTAGTGTTAGTATGTGTGTATGGTTTCTATCTGATTTTGTTAAAGGGCCTATAATGTCAATTGCAACTTTTTGAAAAACTTTTTCAATAACTGGGGTTGTCTCTAATGGCAATCTCGGTATTCTGCCTTTTGCGACTCTTCTTTGGCATGTGTCACACGATTTCACATATTCTCGGACGTCTTTAGTAATTCCAGGCCATGTGAAATTCTCGGATATTCTCTTCAATGTGGAAGAGCTCCCAAGATGTCCAGAAGTTATTGAATCGTGCGCTATTCCAAGGATTTTGTTTCTGTAAATACTCGGCGTGACCAGTTGTTTAGCTATTTTGTTTCTTTTCCTATGTAACCTGAACAGAATATCTTTTTCAATGATGTATTCAACTTTTGATTTCGTCCCTTTGTTTGCGATATTGAAATATGAAGTTAAAGTCGGGTCCTTTTTCTGTTCTTCAATGAACCTGTTCCTGTCAAATTGTTGTGGTTCAAGAGAAATAGTCATTGGCTTCTCTGTTGTCTTCGTCATCTTTCTTGTTTCTGCTAGACAAGCTGTTTCTTGGGTTAATGACCATTCTTTTACATCTGTTGGGTTGTCTTTAAGACCTTTTATATTGCCAACAATAACATCAGCGACGGGGTTGGGAAGTATACAGCATTCCACTATTCCTGTATAGTATGGGGTTTCTATGTACACATTAGCTGTTTCAAAGGTTTCGACTGTGCCACTGAATGTGATGCATTGTACCGTTTTTCCAGTTTTGTCTTCGTCATTGATCAAAGATGCTTTTATTCCTACTGTACTGCATCCTGTGTCTCTCAATATTTTGCAATCAGTTCCATTAGCTTTGCCTTCACAAAAAAATAGCGATCCTGACTTGTGAGTTTGTGTTAAAAGTGACATACCTTTCACGCAATACACATTTATATTTTCTCCTGACATTACTCGTGTCTGATTATTTACACTGGTTTGGAGTGATGCATTTGCAGTTTCTTTCGGATATCCCACGATTTTGTAACATTTGTCTGCTGTGTGGCCTTTCATTCACAATATTGACATTTAATTATAGGTTTGTTGGTTTTCTTATACTCAGTATTATTGTCAGTGCTATTTCTTGTTTTGTTTTGATAGGGTCGGCTATGGTCTCTATTGAACTGTTTGTTCCATGGTTTGTTACTATGGTCATCCTGTTTCACTTGCGTGTTCCGAGTGATTGATCGGCTCGTTCTATTTGAGTACTGAACTTTAGGTGTACCTGGACTCTGAGCAGCAGCAGCGTAGTATGGTTCCTTCAATGTTCTGCTAAGGGGTGTCAATGGATGTGCGCTGTTAAAGTTTTCTGCGTAGATTTTTAATTTGTCCAAGTTTTCTGGCTTTCTCTCTTTAAAGAATGCGACTAAATCTGGGTTGCAAGCTTGATAGATTCGATTCTTCAGCGTGAGATAGTAAAGGCCTGCAAAGTCGTCTTGTTTTACGTTTGCCAACTCAAGCCACCGATTTAGAAATTGAGTAATTCGGTTCACGAATGTATTAAAGTCTTCTCCACTTTCCGGTTTTGCAGTGTGAAACCTTTCCTGGTAACCATCTTCCGTTAATCTAAATCTTTTTAGTAGAGCGTCTTTAATTTTACCATAGTCATCTGCATCTTCAGTTGTTAAGGTATAGAAAACTTTTAGCGGTTCTCCGGATAAGCAGTTAATCAAGGCTGTGGCCCATTTGCTTTCTGGCCAACGATAACCTTTAGCCTGAACTTCGAATCGGTGTAAGAAGGATTCTAGACAGTCTGAGCGTTCATCGTATGTTGGCATGCGTGGAAGTTTCACGAAAAATTCATCACTATTATTATGTTTTCTTTCATGACCGGTTTTTGTTTTTTCAATTTCCAGCATCATTTGGGTCCTTTTGGTTTCTTCTTCTGCTAAAGCTATTTGTCTTTTTAGTTCCCTTTCTTGGACTCTTTCTTCTCGTTCTTCTCTACGTATTCTTTCTTCATGTTCTTTTTCTTCTCTACGAATTCTTTCTTCATTTTCTTCTCTACGAATTCTTTCTTCATTTTCTTCTCTACGAATTCTTTCTTCATTTTCTTCTCTACGAATTCTTTCTTCTTTTTCTTCTTTTATTTTCTCTTCGCACCATGAAAATATCCTTTCCTGGGGTATTTCTAAGTCCTTTGCGAGACTTAAGTATCTTTTATATGCTTCCATGTTGCAATAAATTAGTTACGATGTTTTATATATATTATATTGACAGGATACTGTTACTGACTGTTTTATTTATTTACACTTACTGGAATGAACTGTTCTATTTTTAGAAATCTCTCTCTCTTATTTCAACTTATTATGTATGTTGAATTTGATGCCTTTTATCGTTATATCTTATAAAGCAATGTGTCAATACAATGCGGAGTTATTATGACTTGTGTCAATAACAATGTGTCAATCGCGTGTACTCTAAACTATGTTACTACGAAAAATGTATCACCAATGTGTGTGACTCGTCGTTAGTTTGTGTACAATTATTCGCAATGACGCTAATATACTAGAGTGTGATAACAATAATAGGATGCCAAAATAATCCCAAGTTATCTATCACTAAATATAACACGACGGCTAGTAGACTCCTTTTATTATTATTTAGTTTTTAAAGACTCACTTTTCAGAACATAATATATAAGTGGTTTTCGGTAACAGTAATATGCCAAAAATGCATTTAAAACAAATCACTATGCAAAACAAATCACGATGTCTATAGTTACTATGTGATGCCCAACTCATGTAAAAGAGAATAATGAAGGATATATTTACCAACTCAGTTCGTGGCTGGGACCTCTCTCTTGTTCAATGGTTGTTCAACAATTGTAATTAGGAATTGAAGAGTGTTTAACAGTGATGTCTGAAATACAAAACAATAAAATATCGTAAGATTTACAATAGTTACAAAATGTGTTCACAACACTGAGTGATTGGTTGATAGGTGAATGAATCGTTATGGAATGTAAACATATTGAAAACAATTCATGAATGAGGCAAACAACAAAATGAAATGAGTGATATAATAACAAAGTGGACAAGGAATGAATGAATGAATGAAAAACTGAGTGAATAGATGAATGAATGAATGGATAATGTATGAATGAAAGAATGAAGGGAGGAATAAATGTATGAATGATTGGATAAATGAGTGAATAAACGAATGAATGGATGAATGAATGAATGAATGAATGAATGAATGAATGAATGAACAATGAATGAATGAATAATTTATAAATGAATAAATGAATGAAGGAATGAATCAATAAAATGCTATTCAATTTGAATGAAAGAATGAATGGATAAATTGCTATTCCATTTAAATGAAGAAATGAAAAAGAAAAAAAAATTAATCCTGTAAATAGGGAGTTCAATTAAAATATGATCAAGTGGGGCTATTAAGAGTTTTACAATTTAAACTTTAAAGTTAGATGAAATAGGTATAAGTAACTAAATAAATTCAATTCTTTATATGTGTCCCCTCCAAAATGTCATGGTCTCAAGTGAGTAAAGAGCTACTCGACTATGCATAAAGATATATGTAGAAAGAGGCCCCAGAATTTACTAGTTACTATAAATGAAAAACAATTAACGATTTGTTTACAATGAAATAAAAATAATGATGAAATTTAATTAAAAGAGATAAACAGTGATCGTGGCAGTTACAAATAGAGATATGAATATTTTACGTAACTTATGATAATATGTCAGGTTCGTAAGTTTACGTTTCCAGGCAGTTGATGGGCTTGGATGATCTATTCCTCTGATAACAGGATCGGGCTCGTAAAATTCCACTTCCAGGCAATTGGTAAGAGGTTATTGTGTAGTCCTTTGACAGCGGGCTCGGGTTTGATCCTTGAAGATTATACAATCAAAGTTAAAAGCTCCGGCGTCTTAATGGTGTAGATATAATATCTACAAAGTCCCAAAAGATAAAAATCTTCCAGTATATATATAGGAATAGAGCGACTGGCCGTCCGGCATAGATTGTGGAGAGAAAGTGAGTGTCGAATGTTAGACCTATCAGCTTTTATAATAAATGGCTACGTGACAGAATGTAGAACGAAAAGTATTCACTAATTAGAAATTAATTCGAGGGAAGGCTATAAAAGGAAAGACGATCTAATATTAGAAGGTAAAGTTTATCTAAGCCTACCGAAATATAACTGGAGTGAGATGAATTCAGTTCTTAATAAAATAAAATTTAATAAGATAATTGTGAACAACCTTTACTGTGACAAGGTGTACAGGAGCTGTCTTATTAAAACATTTAAAAGCATAGCATAGAATTTTGAACATAATTCGGCTGTTAACAGGGAGCCAATGCAAAGATAATAAAATCGGCGTTACATGCTCTTTCACCCCACAACCAGTCACCATTCTAGCAGCTCTATTTTCCACTTTCTGAAGCTGTCTAATTATATATTTTGGTGACAATTGTAACAGAGCGTTACAGTAATCTATTCGGTTAAGTACAAATGATGTCATTAACGTTTTGACAGTTTCAGTATCCAAAAGATGTCTAATTCTATAAATTTTATGGAGATGAAGATGACAAATCTGAGCAGCTTTACTAACATGAGCGTCCATACACAATCGTGAATCTAAATATGCACCTAAATTCCTGACATTTCCGGTTTAGTAGTTCTATCATGACCTCCAACTCTTCAAGTATGCTGTTATTCGTTCTTCTTTCCATCCAACTTACCTTCATCATCCTTCTGTAAAACCACATTTCATCATAATTTATAGATAGTATGCGCTTAGCTAAGAAGCTCATAACATTGCCATCCGGAAGTATAACGGATGAACGTTTATAGTCTGATTGATACAGTTTGGTGATAATTCCTCATAAACGCGGATGGCAAAAAACAATAACAAAGGCCCGAGTGACGTCAACTGCATACTATCTATACGTTTTATGTCTTTGTTCTTGAGGGTTCATCCTTCTGCGCCATAGGTTATCACTGTCCACACCAATACTTTTACTAATTTTATTTTCAAATTTTATGAACGATAAAAAAGAGAGAAAAATCAAATACACAACGGTTTCGGTCCTTGGATTAATTATTTTGACAACGGTAAAATTAGGTGGAAAATGCATTCATTCAACATTTTACCGTTGCCTTGGACGATTCTGTCAGCCAGTAAAGAGAATTAACTGTGAACTCAATGAAATAATAGCAATTCTAGTTAGTTATTTCCCTTGTCTTGAGCAACTCCAAAAGCTTTTTATGTTTTTGTTATGTTTTTATTCTATTCATTTTTTTTTTTTAATATTATTATTGAATTGTGGGTATAAGACAACTCTTTTGTTTCTTTGCACCAATCAAGTTAATACAGTTGTTCCCTTCACAGCATCGTTCGCTTTTTTAATATAAAGGGCCACCCTCGCGTTGTGCTTATATTTATTAGCTGTCTTGATCCAATCAAATACCCAGCTGCAGCACTTACTATTAATAGTCGGTCACCTCCGGAAATCAAAAACAGAGAATGTCAGTGGCCATCTCTTCTTGAATAAAGCTGAATAAGATCTGGAAGAACAGTGTATCACTTTTCCAACCAAACTAAAACTGCACAAGTCATCGGTATCGTCTTTATGCTATATGGGTACTAGAGCTGGATCTTGAGGTCAGAAACAACTATGTAGCTATGTGGTCTAGTGGAATGACACTCGCTTTCGGATCGGAAGGTCCTGGTTTCGAGCCTCGCTCGGCGCATAGTTGAGTCCTTGGAAAAGGCACTTTACTGATATTCTCTCATCGTACTCAGGTGTAAAATGAGTACCTGGCTGTTAACAGCGTTGTCTATGTCGGAAAAATATTGTAATATCGCCTAACAGGCGTCGTGTCTCGTTCTTCATGTTACGTGGTGCTGTTGGTCAGGGACCCCATGTACAGCTATTTGAGCACGTTTAGTAGATATTGCTCTATATAAAAGTTCAAGTTTTTTATAAAAGCTCAAGCTCAAAAGAATCCAGACAATTGGAAACCAATCCATGTCAAGCGGAGACTTTCTGGAATTTCAGGGAAAGACTGTAAAACCAGCGAGTATGTAAATGTTCAGAATGACCACTCGGCAGCCCACCTAAAAACCCATAATGTGCGGCTTTGTGGTCTAGTGGCATGACGCTCGCTTTCGGATCGGAAGATCCCGGCTTCATGGGCCCAGGATCAATGGCTTTAAAGGACTACCAACTTAAAGGACTACTTATCTGGCTGTGCAATAACAAAGGGCTGCAATAAGCTGGACACCAGAAAGAATCCGCTTCATCCCTCTAAGTATTACTCAAGAGATTTTAACGTTATAATTCCACCATGCTGAAATCCACGCAACTCAGCTTCCAAAGATCGCATGCTTACCAAATACAGGCTTTACTGATTCGACAGCTGTGCCTATTTTTCATTCCACACATAAATATGCACACACAGACACACACACACACACACACACACACATATATATATATATATATATATATATATATAAACATACACACACAAACACACACACACACGCACAGAGAGAGAGAGAGAGAGAGAGAGAGAGAGAGAGAGAGAGAGAGAGAGAGAGAAAGAGAGAGAGAGAGAAACGCACACATACGCACGAACAAATATATACTCAAATATTTACACATTAAAACACTATCAGACTTTTGACCAAATTTTATTATCCTCACTTAATCTAAAATACAATTCAGAGATTAGACATTTTTTAAAACATCGGAAAAATTAATCGCTTGGTTTGTATAACCGTTCTTGAATTTGATCTTTCTGACAGTCTCTTGATTTGCTGGATTATTCTGGGGAAAAATATTGTAAAAATGTTTGATAATGATGAATCATATATAGATATTCAGAGTCAAATTTAAGATGGAGAGAGATTGGTCATCTTTGACCAACGAAAGAGGGATCAGTCGACGAAACTTGGATGTATTCCGCAGGAAAATTGTATCAGGAAAAGCCCACTGAAGACATGCAGAAGAGGAATAACATCCGTCTGTTGGACCGGTGAAGAAGGAGGGGGCGGGGGGGGGGGGGGGGGGGGGGGGCGAAAGGATTCACAAGCTAGAGAAAGACAGAAGTAAATGGCGTTCTTGAAGCTGTCGATGATACACGGTAGAGAGTTAAGTGAGTAAGATGTTATGTACCAATTTGTTCATCAAAAAAATAGGGGTAATTCTTCTTGACATCGTACGTTTGTTCGATAACGTTTCTATATCGTTATTATTATCAAAATGTCAGGCTGGACTCCAATTTTCAATACCTTAGAACTTTGCACAAATTTTAACTTATGATCTAAATATTTTGAAAATAAAAGCACCAAACCAAGGGTGGGGGGGGGGGGGCGAGTGGTTAAGGCATTGCATTGTGATCCGGAAGGTCCGAGTTCGCGCCCCACTTCAGGCACTTTCGCTTTATTTTCCTTGAGCAAGATTATTCACCCTTTGTCCTATCTTCATTCTCTATTATTAGCCAACAGATAGCGACACTTATTCGTTTGTTGTCCTTTATAAATAGCCATAAATGTAATCAATTCTCCTCAAGTGATGAATGATGGTGGTGATGATGGTGGTGATAATATAATGAAGGATTTTGTCGCGATCAGTAGGAGTAATTGCAGTTTTTGACAGGAAAATGAAAGTCAGATAAGTAACCACTGATTTAAGTCGTCGAGGTGCCTTAGTATTAATATGGGTTAAGATTACGACAACCTGACAAATCAGAAATAGCGTTTAAATTTAAAGAGGATGGGTAGTAGTAGAGCACGTGGCACGTTATATAGGGAAAGACCAGTTCATAAGATAGATATAATCCCACCGCCGAAGCGGAAATAAAAATAGTCAATTTGAGTTGCCTCACACAATAACACGTTAACCCAGAAGTAAACCAATATCTTAATAATTTCAATTTGCTAAAAGTTAGACTATGGGTGATCCAATTTTCATCCTTTCTTTTAGTATTGCTCTTTTTATGTATATTTTCCTTATCTTTTACTATAGCGATCGGCCGTGAAATAGCTGCACCTCCTGGCTCGCAATTCTTCTGCGTGATTGAGGTGCTGAGGGTTAGGTAGGTAGCTGAACAGTGATCAGGCATATGCTTGTGAACAGTTTCTTTGTGTAGTCAGTTCATTGAGTAATTAGATTCTTGCCTAGGCAAAAATCGAGAACAAAATTGAAATCGGCACGAGTGATGCACTGAAATATTTTGTATGTCAATCATTAGAATCGATCAATGCACCAACTCTTTGCCTCATTGGATGTCAGCTGATGGACTGTTTGCTGCTGGTATTTCAGTGCAAATTGCATTTAGACTGTCGAACAGTTCGACGAATTTCGTTCAACTGTCTTGGGTTTGGGTTTTTTAAGCCTTCTTTTCATAAAGTTATACATATGTTCAATGGGTTTCATACTCATGTGACACAGCTGTTCGTCGCCCTTGCATTTGAAGCTAAGTTAAGCAGATATTTGCCGAGCTTATGTTCTGAGCGTTATCAAATTGAAATATTACCACTTGATTATTCTGATTCCGAATAAACCGAACGATAATTGGTTCAAGAACATTGTTGATGTATAGGTCTGAGCTGAGTCATTGGTTGATTCGTATTGGCTCCGTGTTCTGCCATCAGATTTGGTCGGATTGTGGATATGTAACTTTCCAAACAACGCTCATTGAGCGTGAACATTTGGTTCGGCAATTGCTGCGTAACAACACAAAGAAATCTCTGAACTACTTTAGGTGCGCATTTACATGTAACTTTTTTTTTTATATACCGACCAGTTTGGCGGCCCGCTGCTGCTCTTCACTTCTCGTGTCAAAATAGGCATGTAATGCATTAACAGAAAGAAAATGTTGTCGACTGCTTTAAGATATATACCACGTATCGATTTGGTTTCTCTTATGTGAGACAATAGCAAATAAAAACTGCCTAGTTTCGTTTGTAAATAAAACTTGTTGCCTTGACGCCCAGATCTTGTAGCTTGGCAACCTTTCTTTGGGCAACGTAGCGTGCGCACTGCGAAAAACCTTCATAATCTTTCCATACATGGCCGTTATGCAAATAATTGAAATCTTGAAAGTGAAAGCTGTTAACATCAAACGACCATTTCTTATATATCCATACATGGTCATAATGTCGACGTGTAATATGTATCTATTAAAGGTTCAATTTTGAAAGTCAGTAAACATCACACAACTCTACGCATCTATGCGCTATTGTTTACACTCACCTGTCACTCACAAAGGCAGGGAGGTCTGTACCTGTCAATCACAAAGGCGGTAGACCAATCGAAAAATATGGTAGGTCTGCAATTTTGACCCGAACCTTATTTTTTTAAAGAACAGATTACTATTATCAGATTCTGTATTATATCTTGTTATTGTATTTATTGTGGTATAAAATTGTATAAAATTAATACTTACCGCTGCAGGCCCCTTTTGTAAGGAGTATATCATCAACCCTGACTTCCGCATCGTTGGCTGCTACAAGGCCAAAAATTGAAAGCTGAAATATTTAATATCATAAAATAATCAATTTTAACTTGAGCTTTTATATGGAGCAAAATCCACTAAATTTGCTCCCCAGCAACACTCAAAAAAAGAAATATGATTTTAGGCACACTAATACTGTTAATGTCCCAAACATCCAAACAACCCGCTTCTGTAAAAAGTCCTTTCATTATACGGTTGCAATTTCGCGGAATAATCTGCAAGAGCACATGAGAACGGAGACAGATATGAATAGGTTTGAGAGATTCTTATGCCAAGGTGGCATCTTCTCAGACTAGTTCAGATCTGTTTTCTATTCTCGTAAGTATATTCACTATTCATATTTAATGAAACTGCAAGACATGGCAATTATTATTTATAATATACCGGATTAAATTTATCATAATCATCATCATCATCATCATCATCATCATCATCATCATCATCATCATCATCATCATCATCATCATCATCATCACTATCATCTTAGTAATAGTAGTAGTAGTAGTAGTAGTAGTAGTAGTAGTAGTAGTAGTAGTAGTAGTAGTAGTAGTAATAGTAGTAGTAGTAGAAGTAGTAGTAGTAGTAGTAGTAGTAGTAGTAGTAATAGTAGTAGTAGTAGTAGTAGTAGTTGTAGTAGTAGTAGTAGTAGTAGTAGTAGTAGTAGTAGTAGTGATAATAGTAGCAGTTGTATCATTCTTATTACTTGGGTTCCACCACTGAAGATGCGAAGAAACTGCAAGAGGAGAATGTAGAGAAGGACGAATAAGACAGGAATAAGTAATAAAAAAGAAGTAGGACGACACCAGGGTCCCTGCCAACCGTTGCAAAGATCTGGGTTAGATTCCTGGCCGCATATTATCAAAACTAAAAAATCCGCAATGTAGTACCTAGAAAGAGATAGATAGATAGATAGATAGATAGATAGATAGAGAGAGAGAGAGAGAGAGAGAGAGAGAGAGAGAGAGAGAGAATGGAAGGGAAGGGGGGTGAGAAGGGGAGAGGGAGAGTGTGTAATACCTATCCGATGAAATTATTTTTAGACTTTATCGGCAAATTGGCCTTAAGACACGCCTGTAGGCTGACTTAGCTCAGTCAATGTACTTCGGTGTCAGGACCCGGATGATATTCAAAAGAACCTTTATAACCCAGAATTTTAAATCCTAGTTTGTTATTTTCCAATAACAAAAAGCAAACCTACATATGTGTGTGTGTGTGTGTGTGTGTGTGTGTGTGTGGGTGGGTGGGTGTGTGTGTGGGTGGGTGGGTGTGTGTGTCCTGACGCCAATTTGCCGATGCGTTATGTCTTGTCCTACATGGGAAGTGTTGCTGTTGGCTGTGGACCTATTGTTAAGCATTATAAGGCCTCGTGTCGACTGTCGACCACCACGGAAATGACAATTAAACGACCAGTTTTTTTGTACAGTAGGCAAAATTGACTTTGCCGTTGCAGGTGAACCAAACTGGGTTTTTTAAACCTTTATTTGAAACGGATGGAAAACGGGGAAAAGGAAAAGGAGAGAATGGAGAAAGAAGACTAAAAACAAAAATAAACGGGAAAAAACGCACCAAAACAGTGGGTACATGGATTATCGGAACATTACTATGTGAATGCCGATGGAGGGACAGTAGACATTTCATCATGAAGAACATCTTGTCATATACAACAGGGAAAACAATGGATAAGCAGGAGTCAAGCCAAAAGAGTCTGATAAGCTTCAATGCTGTATCCGAAAGAATACTTGTTATGCGCCTGGATTTGAAACCAGTAACAATTGCCATAATACAGGTCTATGCTCCAACGTTAACCACAGCGAGGAAGAAATTGAAATTATCTATGACAGTTACAATCAGTGAAAGAAGAAGTAAAATCTCGTGATGTTCTCTATCATGGGTGATTCTAACTCAAAAGTTGGCGAGGGTTAGGCCCACACGGTCTCGGTACCAAAAAAATGACTCAGGTGAACACCTCACTTTCACACAAACCAACGATCTTATGATTCTCAACACTTGGTTCAAACATCATGCTAAATGGAAATACGCCTGAACCTCACCGGATGGACTTACAAAGAACCAGATAGACTACATATTAACCAATGAAAGGTGGTTTACAAGTTTTTCTGATTGCACAACAAAATAGGTGCAGACTGTGACACCAACCTTATACTTTTGACAGCAAAATTTAAGATGAAAGGTTTTAGACAGAGAAAAGCAGAAGCGCAGGTGATCCGACATGACACAGATAAACTAAAAGATCCAGAAACAAAGGCCAGATTTGTTGCCGAAACAGAAAACAGATTTGAGGCCTTCTATGACATCCAAGATGAAAAAAAAGGCACAACTTCTATGGATAGATATAAGGAATATATATCATGAAAAGAAGACTCGATCCTTGGACGAAAATGAAAGAAAAAATACAAAACCGCGGAGAAGCGAAGGGACCATCAATCTGACTAACAGTAAAAGAGAAGGACAAATGGAAGACTACAAAAAACTGAAAGGCCATGTCATTAAACAAATCAAAGAAGATAAACAAGCCTGGCTAAAAATGGAGGTCGTAACATCAATTTATTTGATCGATTAATTTGTCAAAGGAAATGTATGAATAAATCAATACGATGAAACAAAACCGTTCAAGTCTAATCAGTTGGTAATAAAAGACTCACAAGAGCATACCTTAACAGACCCTGAACAAATCATGATGCGACGGAAGGAGTATGGAGAACAACTCTTCAAATCACAGCAGCAGCAGGCGAAGAACATAAACTTTCAAAATAACATAGAACCAAAAGAAATGTGCAGGATGATGACGTTTTTCTCTACATTCTCCTCCTGCAGTTCCTTCGCCTGTTAAGTGATGGAACCCGAGTAATAAGAATGATACTACTACTACTACTCCTACTATTACTACTACTACTACTACTACTACTACTACTAATAACTATAATAATATAATAATAATAATAATAATAATAATAATAAATAATAATAATAATAATAATAATAATAATAATAATAATAATAATAATAAAATAATAATAATAATAATAATAAATAATAATAATAATAATAATAATAATAAATGATAATAATAATATAATAATATAATAATAATAATAATAATAATAATAATAATAATAATAATAATAATAATAATAATAATAATAATAATAATAATAATAATAATAATAATAATAAATAATAAATAATAATATAATAATAATAATAATAATAATAATAATAATATAATAATAATAATAATAATAATAATAATAATAATAATAATATAATAATAATAATATAATAATAATAATAATAATAATAATAATAATATATGATGATGATGATGATGATGATGATGATGATGATGATGATGATGATGATTGATGAAAAGAAGAAGAAGAAGAAGAAGAAGAAGAAGAAGAAGAAGAAGAAGAAGAAGAAGAAGAAGAAGAAGAAGAAGAAGAAGAAGAAGAAGAAGAAGAAGAAAGGTTCTGGACGAATTTATCGCATCACAGCAAGGCATGTTCTCTTTATCTTAATAGCAGAACTGTGATGAAAGAGTAGGTAAGAAGGGAACGGAACTCTTGCTAAGGGTCGTCTCTCTTTAGCGGTCTATTATTCTCTGTCTTTGGGTTGCATATTGTTATGTTGTGCAGAAAGATAATTTTCTCCATTCGGACAGTCCGTTAACTTTTAGCCCAGCACGGGGGCTTGTATTTTAACGTCATTGTATGTCGGCTCATCGCCTAGTGAGTTGTTAGGAGACAAATAATGCTCTCACTGGTTGAACTGTTAAAAACAACACACAATTTGTTTTCTTTTAATGATGTGTCCTTGTGTTTTTGGACGAATTTCTTTTTCGGTCAGTGTCTGATTTTAAGTTTACGAAGGCAATTTATTACCCCTGGCGGTGGCATGAAGAAGTGAAAATAAACGTTCATGTGACCATCACCTCAATCTGGTGTTATATCGGAATGAGATAGATGTCAAAGTGTATTTCAAGTTATAACACACATTGTATTTTTTTTTTACTTTTTTTTTGGTGGGGGGGGGGGAGGTGTTAGTTTTTTGCTGGGTTTTTTGTGTTTTTATTTTGTTGTTGTTGTTTTTTCGCTCGTCAATAAATCACACAATTAGATTGCACCTTATTAAAACAAATAAACAATGGCTCGTATTTTTAATACAAAATAAATATTCAGCATCCAAATCCTACAGAGATAATATACAGCTTTGGGAAATGGGTTGCATAGAGTGAAATATGCCTCTTAAAGATGTCCCATTTACACGGAATGAAAGTGTATTATACTTTTCAAACTTACGGAAATGGTTTGGGCGGTAACTGTTTGAGACAGTTTAACCCATTGGTCCTGGCCGATGTGAGATGTATCAATTCGAGAACTACTGCCATATTCTTTTACGTCAACTGTCAAAGTTGGTGATCCGCTCGACTTCCAAACCCATAAACTTATGCAACTTTCCTCTTCCACGGAATATTCAGGTGATTTCAACCAGTCAAAGGAATACATTTTACCAGATGGTTTTTTGTACATGGCGTAGTGTCCTGAAAGAATATTTTGAAATTATAAAGTGTTCTTATTTTACAGACAAAATACGTATTAAATAAAATGAATCAATCAGTATATATATATATATATATATATATATATATATATATATATATATATATATATATATATATATATATACTATCGTTCAATGAACATTTTTAGACTCCGTAAGAGAACTCCACGGAACATTACATTTGACCGTTGAGAGATAAGATAATAATTTCTGCATTTAGTATAAGCGGAAAATGGTCTGAATAAATTTTAAGAAATTGATTGTTTCAAAATAATAAGAGGAACCACCTACTGCTATCGATTCGACCGGAAGGTTGACACACAACCCATGAGCTAAAAATGCTGGCGTCCATCTCCATCATTTCATCGAATATGTTAACAACATTGCATTGTCATGAATTAACCCACTCCTTGTCTGCAGTGATCTCTACTCACTGTTTGTCCTGTCGTCTGGTGAATATGATTCCCTCTACGGGAAGGTATCACCGATGGTCTTACCTTTCTCCGATTTCTCCCCTCCCCAGATTATTTTATATATCATTCTATCTCTCACTCTCCCGTTTCTTCTCTCTATCTTACTTCCGTTGTTCTTCTTGCTCTCAAAACTGATTGATTGAGGCTTGTCTTAGAGACAAACACTAACTAAATCACAAGACGAAGTTCTAACCTAATTCATTCCGTCCCTGAACCTTGAATCATTAAGATGTAACGTATGAGAAGAAAGAAGAAATACACAAAAACATAAAAACGTTATATGCTTTCGGAATCAAAAAATTCTTTTTAAGAATTATCAGACTGGGTAAGTGTGATAGATATTGATGTACAGTCGACTCCGCTTAATTGCACATCCTCGGGAGTTCAGGTTAGTGTGTCGATTAAGCGGACTGTGCGATTAACCGATGTGCGATTAAGCGGAGTGAACTGTATTATGGTACAGCATTATTAATGATTATAACGTGTTATAATTCAAGTTCTGTGAGATGTGTGCGATATGTTACTTTAATTTTGTGCTTTACATTACATTGTGATTCACGATGGACAAATTGATGCTTTTCGTGTTAGCAGTCTGAAGACGGATGGTCTCGGCTGCTATAACAATATTGATATTATAATAATATGATAACAATAATGTTAACAAAATTATGATGGTGTTAATAATTATAATAATCATGATAATTAGAATAATAATAAGCTCTTTTATAGCGTATCTCACCCATCACCGGGTAGAGACCGCTGAGCGCACTTTATGTTATGATATTTTATAAACACACATAGGACGGAGCAAAAAATTCTACAGCCCTGTTCTATTGGCTGAGCCCATAAAACTCGCCGCCTTCACTTCGACAAGTTGTTACGTCCTTGAATTAACTTGTCCCCATATAAATTTTCAGCCCGCATACATCTTTATAGGCTCCTGATAGATCCATACTTACTCCTGAGACATAATACGGTGTTACCTCCATACCCAGCCAACGGACTGCCAATAGGCTTAAACAGTCATGATGTCACTTCCCTCGCAATGACGCATGGTAACTGGCTCTAAACTATCGGAACAATGGCGGACGCCCTTATGAAATATTTCTCCGACGAGCATAAAAAGTGTATCCAGAGGAGAAAAACATTATAAATCTGATCATGTTTTGACTTTTATACATTCTGATCACATGACATATGAAAAGTTCTAGCCAGGATGAAAAATAAAAAGTACCGATTTTCTTTGGTTAGAACGACGCTACTCGCCGTTGCTGGGCGATGTGACATCAGACTACTGAATCCAATTGTTACCTGGTGTGACCACTTGTTTGTGCTGCCGTGTCAACCATGGAGAGTGTTCGACCCTAAGAGGGAGATTCTAAGCGACATATAGAATTTAGAGAGATCTTCCGCACCTATTGGGACGGGACAAAACAGTCCCGTTGTGTCCCAAGCCGTTGTGAAATGCTACAAAATCAGCGGGACAGGACTGTCCCAGTCCCGTGTTCATATCGTTTGTGATAGTAGAAAAATATAGCAGACTTCCGCACTAGGACAAAAAAGTCCCAGACTTGGCGGCGCCGTGTCAAAATTGAAATGCCTGTCTTTATTTTCTGCATCCCTACTACTACTACTACTACTACCACTACTACTACTACTACTACTACTACTACTACTACTACTACTACTACTACTACTACTACTACTACTACTACTACTATTACTGTTGCTTCTGCTGCTGCTAATGCCACTAATATATTAAGAACTACATCCCTTATATTTTGTATTTATTTCCAATTCCATTGTATTTATTTTCCAACAATAGTCCACACTTTATTTTAGTTCACTTTCTATACTGCATTACACAGTTCCTTCCCGCCTCCCCTCTTTTGACATAATTATGTACGCACCTTTTATAAATTTCTATTGCTCTGTTTTAATTCGCGCTTCCTCACAAAGTAGCAAACAATTTCCTGCCCATCAATGTTTTTGTTTATGCATCTTAACAACGCCACTATCACATTATCTCATTCGTCTGTAGTTTTTAATTCATCATGTGTTGTTGATGAAGGGGAAACCCGAAACGTCCATTTTATCTGTTTTCGTATATTAAACTGAAGCTGACATTCAATTTCACAGTTATAATTTATTTATTTATTTCAATTCTGAATATAAAAAAGCAAGAACAATTCAAAAAAATAATTCTATGTGATGAAACCACGTACAGAAGCCATAGCAACATAAATATTTTCGGCAATTTAAAAACGTATGTTTATAAATATAATTTAAGAAGTGTCACACTTTGTGACACAGCAATAACGTGTCTAAAACCGGTCGCACATCTATTAGGTAACTTGTGGGATCAATTATCTTTATCGTTATTTATTTCGGGAATTCTGAGCCAATTGGACTCAGTGTAAAACAAATTAAGTCCTTTAGAGCCTTGTAGCCAATGGTGAAGGAGTTATTCCGGTTTCAATAGCGTGAAGCGGACAATTAACGTATTTGTTTGAAAACCTTTGAACGGGACGCTAGTCTGTCGTCTATCGCAGATTACTGTCCCAGCTTGACAGGTACCCTTTTACACCTGACTGGAGTGAGTGATTGGAGTAAATTTTCTTGCTCTAGAAAGTACAAGTTGGCTTCGGTCGGAATCGAACACAGAACCTCTGAGTCCAGAGTACAACGCGCTAACCATAGGCCATCTTGCCTCCTAAGCTTATAAATCCGGAACTTATCCATGTTTCTGTGGCGTTGAGCAGACAGATAACAGTTAAAAATTTAAAATAATAAAATTCATTTTTTCATCCCATAGGGGAAATTTTTCTCGAGGGTCTATTCCAAGGTAAGACTGGAATAACCCAGGCGTCAGCCGCAATGCAGCGCCGCAAATTTAGCTAGGACAAGGTATAACCAGGCGTCAGCCGCAGTGCAGCGCCGCAAATTGAGCTAGGCGAGGTGACTTACTCAACTGATGCCTTTCGGGTACGAAGCATGCTGACTTTCTAGTATCCTCTTGAATGATGCGAGTCCGTCAAAGATTACTTTCATCAGCGAACTGGTACTCATTTGCACCTGGGTAAAATGAGGTGATTCCAAGAAAGTCATTTTAAGATAAGATCGGAGATCACCATAGAGTCTACGGAATTGACCCTTGAGCAATCTTTGGGTCATTAAAGGATGCACCCAATATTGTTTTCTCTTTCAATTTGTCTATTTTTTTTCCACGTGGTAAAGCACAGAAATATGCAACCTCTATTTCATCCATTACTACTACAAGTAGTAGTAGTAGTAGTAGTAGTAGTAGTAGTAGTAGTAGTAGTAGTAGTAGTCGTAGTCGTAGTCGTGGTAGTGGTAGTGGTAGTAGTAGCAGTAGCAATAATATTACTCTTGCTATAAGAATATTTCATGATTATATAAAGGAAGTGGCTATTCAGTATCAGATACTGAATAGTGCTTTGCCACTATTCAGTATCCATAAGGAACTCTTTTTTATAGAGAGAGTGAAAAGTGTGACAATCTCGGTTGAACTGCTGACCTACTTCCAGATTGAACAAGTGCAGTAAATGACAGCCCGATTTAAAGTTGTAAAAATATTTTGATCGAAATTTTTAAATTTCTGCTATCGTGCAATTAACATAGTTCAAAATATCAAAATAAGAGAGGCAGTCAAATACATTTTTTAATGTCTGAATAGACATGATTAAATGTCTCTAAAAGTTCAGTGACACCATGGCAAGGTGGATATAAGCTGTTTGACTCTGAGCTTAAGGTTCGAGAGTTCAAATCCCGGTAAGGGTAACTTTTTTTTTTTTTTTCCCAATATTTTTTTAAAATTCCTTCTGTCTATTTATATTTTTAAAACTTTTGTTTTAATAATTTTATTTGCTTGAAATATACTTTAAAGTTGATAATATACTATTGTTCTTTTATTATTATTATTATTATTATTATTATTATTATTATTATTATTATTATTATTATTATTATTATTATTATTATTATTATTATTATTATTATTATTATTATTATTATTATCATTATTATTATTATTATTATTATTATTATTATTATTATTATTATTATCATTATTATTATTATTATTATTATTATTATTATTATTATTATTATTATTATTATTATTATTATTATTATTATTATTATTATTATTATTATTACTTACTTACTTACATTATTATTATCGTTGTTGTTGTTGGTTTTTCGGCGGGTTTTGGCGGGTTTCGTAAAAAAGTAATTGCTTCATTCTCGTCTGGTACCCAACTCCCATAGTTCGGCTTCATTTCCCACTGGTATCCATCTTCCATAGTCCCAGGTTCATTTCCACTGATTTCCTCTTTTCACAGTCCCAGGTTCACTCCCAACCGGTGTGCACTTCCCTGAGTCCCGGTTCATTGCCCAATGGTGCCCACTTCCCATAACTTTTGACAATTTCGGTAGGTTTCGAAATAAAAGTACATTCTGAGCTCACTGTCCACTGGTATCAGCCTCTCGCAGTCCCGGGTTCAATCCTCATCGGTGTCCAAATCCCAGATTCACTCCCCACTGCTGCCTGCTTCCCATAACTTTATCGGCTTTTGGCGGGTTTCGTAAAAAAGTAATTCCCCTCCCCTTGGTATTGCTTTTTTACAAAATCCAGAGTCCCAGGTTCAATTCCTACAAGTGTACACTTCCCTGATTCTCAGGATCACTCCCACTGTTGCCTACTTCAATAACTTTGTCGGATATTGCCAGGTTTAGTCGGGTTTTGTAAAAAAGTAATTGCTTTTATGTGAAACTCGCTGAAACCCGCCGAAAACCAGAGTCTCAGGTTCACTCCCCACTGGTGTACACTTCCCTGAGTCTCAGGTTCACTCCCCACTGTTGCCTACTTCCCATAACTTTCTCGGATATTGCCAGGTTTTCGTCGGGTTTCGTAAAAAAGTAATTGCTTTTATGTGAAACTCGCTGAAATCCACCGAAAACCAGAGTCTCAGGTTCACTCCCCACTGGTGTATATTTCCATGAATCTCAGGTTCATTCCCCACTGTTGTCTACTTCCAACAACTTTGTCGGATATTGCCAGGTTTCGTCGGGTTTCGTAAAAAAGTAATTGCTTTTATGTGAAACTCGCTGAAATCCGCAGAAAACAAGAGTCTCAGGTTCACTGCCCAGTGGTGTACACTTCCATGAATCTCAGGTTCACTCCCCATTGTTGTCTACTTTCAAAATCTGTCAGATATTGCCGGGTTTCGTAAAAAAATAATTGCTTTTATGTGAAACTCGCTGAAATCTGTCGAAAACCATAGTCTCAGGTTCACTCCCCACTGATGTACACTTCCCTTAGTCTCAGGTTCACTCCCCATTATTTGCCTACTTTCCATAACTTTGCCCGATTTTGTTGGGAGATGGCGCATTTTGTAAACAAAAAGTAATTGCTTTTTTTTTTTCAAAACCCGCCGAAACCCAGTCACAGGTTCACTCCCCACTGGTGTACACTTCCCCGAATCTCAGGTTCACTCCCCACTGTTGCCTACTACCCATAACTTTCTCGGATATTGCCAGGTTTTGTCGGGTTTCGTAAAAAAGTAATTGCGTCTTTATGAAACTAGCTGAATCCCACCGAAAACCATAGTCTCAGGTTCACTCCCCACTGATGTACACTTCACTGAGTCTCAGGTTCACTCCCCACGCTTTGCCTACTTTCCACAATTTTGCCGCATATTGTCGGGTTTCTTAAAAAAGTAATCCCCCCCCCTATTTTGTTATTGCTTTTTTACAAAACCCAGAGTCCCAGGTTCACTCCCCACTGGTGTACACTTCCCTGAATCTCAGGTTCATCCCTCCTCCCCCCCCCCCCCCCCCCCCCCCCTACACACACACACGCTGCTGCCTACCTCCCATAACTTTGTCGGATATTGCCAGGTGCCGTCGGGTTTCGTAAAAAAGTAATTGCTTTTTATTACGAAACTCGCCGAAACCCAGTCCCAGGTTCACTCCCCACTGGTGTACACTTCTCTGAGTCCCATATTCACTCCCACAGCTGCACTCTTCCCATAACTTTGTCAGGTTTCGGAAAAAAAAAACACCGTATTATAGTGCAAAACCACTATTCAGTGTCAGATACTGAATAGTGCAAAACCGCTATTCAGTATCTGATACTGAATAGTGCAAAACCACTATTCAGTATCAGATACTGAATAGTGCTAGCCTTATATAAATCTTATGAAACAAATCCCATTGTACAGTGTAAAAAATCATTATCGTCATGTCGTATCTTATGTTGATTCATAAAATGTGAATTATTAGAGTTGCAATTGCCTACAAAAAAACTTTTGAATCTTGTAAAAAAAAAAAAAATAATGCATTCGCTCAGGTGTGTCCTGGGACAGTCCTGTCCTAGTGCGGAACCCCTTTTGAATAGAAGTTTTCTCCAGTGGGACAGGACAAATTTGTCCCGGGACAGTTTTGTCCTAGTTCGGAAGGAGGGTAATATTGTGTCTGTTTGTTTTGTATAAATTTCATTCGTTAATTTCTTTATATAAAATCTCAAAACTAATTTTATCTCAGCGTGAAGCATTAAGAGTTCTTTTTTTTTTTTTGGAAAGCGGGGGGGGGGGGGGGGGGGGGGATTTAACTGAGTACATCTGTCGTACAACGACAAAACCCCGTATAACCCCATTATACTTGGTTTTGTCATTGCATTAAGGCAATACAACGACAGAACCCCGTATAACAGGACATATGGGGTTTTGTCGCCGCATCATCTGATAGAAATGGCTACATACGGTGTTTTCAATTTTTAAAACTTTTTTATTTTTAAAAATTGACTTTAATTATTTTGTGAATAGATGCAGGGTGTCATTCTGATTACATTGATATAAAAATGTCTGTTTGACCCAATTTCGAAGATACGGGGTTTTGTCGCTGTACGGCAGATCTGTATTGACTTATCAACAAGCATTACATGCATCATGTACCATTGTAGTTGCTGCAGTCCTAATTAATGTCTAATTGTGATATTGAGTTGTTTATTTGATAACACACACACACACACATGCAAACACACACAGATACACACACACACAAAAAAAAAAAAAAACATTCCTAAAATTTACAACGGAAGTACAATGTCTCAGATCCGATTGTTGGAATTAGTTTGAAAAATCGAGAAAAGTTGTCTTTGTCTAAACGGAACTTCTCTCATCGACATATTATGTCGGTTCACGGTGACCCACATCCACCGCATCTAATCTAAATCCGTCGGGCCGTGGGTTAAAAAAAACTGTTCGTCTAAATGAGCCATTAGACCGATTCTGTTCGTTCCTCTGTGAACTGTAGGTCTATGCTCTATGGAGCGAGTTGATGTGAGGTTGGCGGCCTTGAATGTCTCTTCTCATTCCGGCCTAGGGTGGGATTGAATCTGGATTGTTATGATAATATTATGTACAATGAATCTGATTCTGATCTGGCCTGTCTGAGAGATGTGTACCCTCAGACAGTTATTATATCAATGGTAAATAGAGGTACATGATATCTAATATTAATGAAGGCCTATTCCTTATGATATATATAATGTCTGATTCAAAGATAGTCTAATGATAGACCTAGCGCACAAGTTAGTTTGTAACATACGGTTAATCCAGCCTAAATAGCGTTATAGATAAATAATCAACCAAATGAGAGTTATAAATATAGACTCATAAATATTATAAGTAAAATAAATAAGGCTATCGCCCATCTAAAAACATCTTAATTTCGCTCATCACGAGTGCCATAATTCCATGCCTATAAAGCTGAAGAATATCCCAATTACTTAAGTATTAAACATACAGTAGTTATTGCTTACAACCACATATATAATACTGTAGTATATCGCAAACTACTTTCTGTCAGACACTGCTAATCAATCACTACTTGAAGACAGGAGGTTCAAGAACAAAATATCGACTGAAACCAGAAAGGACATCTGTTCTTTAGTTTGATGTTGCTCTACCAACTGGACCCCATAATGTTATAAGTAGCTTGTCATTCTTCTCTCCATTTTGTTGTTTGTTTGTTTACTCTCTTTTGGTTCTTTCCCTTGTGTTTGCTTTTTGTTTTGGAATATCATTTTGTTTTATTTTTGCTTTTTATTTAGTTTTTGTATTTAGTTTGGGTTTGTTTCTGTTTTTTTGTTTTTTTTCTCTATTATTTTTTTCATTTTTTTTTTGCCTGAGGTATACTGCTAAACATAGATTACGGCTTTTCTACAACAGGATCCGCCATGCTAGTAAATACCTCGGCTCATAAAAACAAAACAAAAACAATCCATATTTATTTTACCTCCTGAGTTTGAATTGGTATGGTCCTGGCCTTTTTGTCGGGTCCATTTGCCGTGTCTGTAATTGCAAAAATCTTGTTCAAAGTCGCATTTATGATCACCTGAAACAGAAATGGAAACCTGAGTTTAGAGAAGGAAATAAAGATAGCCCCCTGCTCTTCTCAGAAATCAGTGGCTTAGTCATGCAGAGAAGAGTATGCCCACATAATATCTTCCTTGATTTCAGATACTATAGTTCGTGTCAACGGGTCACTTTAATTAAATATAAAATACTAGCAAACCCCTTACATCTAAACATGCACCTAATGCTCTAAAAAACTGCAACAATAAAACCCAACAAAAACAAAGAGTAACATTAACTTCATTTATTTTCTTATTTGTAAACAACTTGCTAAATTTACCGAGTGAGCTTTGGGGGGAGGGGTGGTTGTCACTAATCCAGTATTTTGATTGGACACATATCTATTGGTTTGCATTCTTAGTTTTTTCCAACCCCCCCCCCCCCTTTGCCCATCCCCCCCCCCTCTCTCTCTCTCTCTCTCTCTCTCTCTCTCTCTCTCTCTCTCTCTCTCTCTCCTCAACAAGAGAAACTAACTTACATCTTCATGCAAACACAGAAAAAAACACATTTTATA
The DNA here is from genome assembly GCF_034508935.2 of Berghia stephanieae. Classification (NCBI taxonomy): domain Eukaryota; kingdom Metazoa; phylum Mollusca; class Gastropoda; order Nudibranchia; family Aeolidiidae; genus Berghia; species Berghia stephanieae. The sequence goes on from NC_088360.1 coordinate 41,775,135, forward strand.
CAAGTATGAACCATCATAACCACGAAGCCGAAAACGCACGATGCCAACACTAAATAAATATTAAAGATAAGGAACGATTGAAACATTTTTGTAGAAGTTGAACAAATTACACTTGAATTAATTTATGAATAGCTCCTTCTTTCAATAGGTTGAGCAATAATTTTCCATGGATTTTGTTTATATGATCATATATTATTTATATATATATATATATATATATATATATATATATATATATATATATATATATATATATATATGTATGTATGTATATATAACATGTATTGTAGTTGTTTGCCTGTGTATGAATGTAGTCGTTCGGCTGTAAGTGATTATTTTCGAGTTCTTGAAAATTATAGAGGTACACATTTTGTGTTGTGCATGTTTTGCATGTGAGTAAGAATGTTGACTGTGCGAACGTTTAAGTACTCTTTGTTCCTTAGAAACATCGTAAGACGATTGGCATGTTTTAGTGAGTTACAGAAAGAACTCCTCCCGATCAGGACCCCCTCGTGGATCTTTACCTTGCAGTTGGTGAGGGGGCTTGAGGCACACGGGAGGGCAAAGGTGTAAATCCCGGTCGACCGTCACGAGACCATCCCGGGTATCGAGCCAACGAGCCACATGAGCTGCTCGCCCCGGTGTGTGACTAAATTTGATCCAAACCCGGTGCCCGAATAGCAGCCCTATCCCGGGCGCCACACTATTATCCTTATGTCGAGTCCCAATCAGTCCCGTCAATGGCGAAGCGGTCTGCGCTAGCCAAATAATACCGCGTTCGTGTCGCCAGGTCGTCGGCACGTCCGAGAAAAAAGCAAACGTCCCATGCATCAATCGATTCGCGGCCTGCCGATCGGAAAATGCGACGGCGGGGATGGCGAACTGACGCGTATATTGTCCCTGAACGTCGAGAGACAGAGTATGGCAAAAAATGAGCTTTTATCAAAGCTATTGACCGTTCATTGCGTAGATATCCTCCTGCTACAGGAGACCCACCTTTATTCAGGCGCGCAATCTTCCCGATTCCAGATCCCAGGCTATACGGTGGTCCAACGCGAGGACACTTCGAGGCTCAAAGGAGGGGTTAGCGTTTACGCTAAAGAGCCATCGAAGGTAAGGGTCATTGAGAGCGTAACGGACAGCAATGGGGTGAACCGAATTTCCGTGGAAGTAGGTGGACTGTGTTTGCATAATATTTACAAACCACCTAGAGCGACTTGGACTACACCACCGGTTCCGGTGGTCAGCCATCCTTCCATCTGTCTGGGAGACTTTAATAGCCACCATCACGAATGGGGCTACCGAGACTGCAACGAAGCAGGAAGACAACTCCGCTCATGGATGGACTGTAATGATCTGCACCTAGTGTACGATCCTACAGCCAAGGGTACCTTCCGGGGTACCCGCCATAAGAAGGAGTATACTCCAGACCTCACCCTCGTAACGAAAGGCGCGAACGGTGAACCGCTGCAGGTGAAACGGACAGTCCTCGGGGACTTTCCGCATAGCCAGCACAGGCCGGTTCTTGTCACAGCTGGGGTGACAATACCGAGGGTGCAGTCTCTCCCACTTTGCAGATGGAATTTCAGGAAGGCTGACTGGGAGGAATTCAGTTCCTATATCGAGCAGGTCTGCCCTGCCATTCCTCCCAAGTCCAAGAATATAACCAGATTCAGTAGGCTACTGGTTAAAAGCGCTCAACGCTCTATTCCACGGGGCAAACGGAAATTCTACACCCCTTGCTGGACAGCAGAGTCGGAAGAGCTGTACCGAGAGTACCAGCAGACCCAGTCCCAGGACGCAGCCGAGAGACTACTTCAGTCTCTGGCAGAGGGAAGGCAGCAACGGTGGCAGGAGACCGTGGAAAGTCTCGACTTTACACACTCCAGCCGCCACGCTTGGCGTTTGATAAAGAAATTGGACCCAGATCGGAATTTCGCGAAGGCTGCACCGGAATGCGAGGCAGACACAATTGCCAAGAACATTAAGAACCGTAGTAAGCGGGTCCCTAATCAGGCTTTTGAGCGCGGTGTCCGCAAGGCGTACCGTAAGATTTTGGACTCGCTACCTGCGGAGGAGTCGGACTGGACGGCCCCGTTCAGTCCCCGAGAAGTGGGTGCAGCCATTAGCGAAGTGAAGAACGGCAAAGCAGCAGGGATAGATGGTGTATATCCCGATATGGTGACGCATCTGGGCCCCAGGGCACGGGCCTGGCTAGCAGAGGCAATGTCTGACATCCTTGCAAAAGGAAGCATGCGAAGATAGTTGCCATCCTGAAGCCAGGGAAGCCGGCGAAGGAGGCAGACAGTTACAGACCCATATCGCTGCTGAGCTGTCTTTACAAATTGTTGGAGCGTGTTCTATTAAACCGATGGGAGCCGGTCCTAGACGCTGCCCTGCCACCCGAGCAGGCAGGCTTCAGGGAAGGGAGGTGCACCACGGAGCAGGTCATTGCCCTTACAGAGCATATTGAGCACGGGTTCGAGAGAAAACAGCAAACAGGTGCTGTGTTTATAGACCTATCAGCGGCGTACGATACGGTCTGGTGCGATGGGTTAATGCTCAAACTTGCAAAAATCATAAGGTGCAAAAAGACCTTGAAGTTGTTCTCTTCGATCTTAGGGGAAAGGCAATTCCACGTCGCGCTGGGAGACGTCACGAGCAAAGTAAGGAAATTGAAGAATGGGGTCCCTCAGGGGTCGGTACTTGCGCCAATGTTGTTGAACGTTTACATTAGCGATATGCCGAACACTTCCTCCCTGAGGCTGGGATACGCAGACGACTGGGCACTCGTTACTCAGAGTAAAGTGTGGACCCGTCTCGAGAGCGTACTCAGCGAGGACGTCACCAGACTCAAATCCTACTTTGACAAGTGGTACCTGAAGATGAACACTTCAAAAACCGTGGCCACTGCATTTCACTTATGCAGTGGTTGGCACACCCGCAAACTGAATGTCCTAGTCGGGGACCAGCCACTCCCATATGAGCCGCGTCCAAAATATTTAGGGGTGACGTTGGATCGCAGTCTTACCTATCGGGTTCATCTCGAAGGGGTTGCCCGGAAGATAGAGAAGCGGAATAGTCTTCTGAGGAAGCTGGCGGGATCGACTTGGGGCGCTAGCCAAGCGCTCCTGAGAACATCCGCCCTGGCACTATGCTATTCCACCGCGGAGTATTGCGCTCCAGTGTGGGGTAGAAGCAGAAACGTTGAGAAGGTGGATGTAAAACTTCGCAAGTCGATGCACATAGTGTCGGGAACGCGAGCAACAACCCCTAGAGAATGGGGCCCGATAATGGCGGCGATCCAGCCCCCCGATGTCCGGAGGGAGACCATTACGGGAAACTGGCAAAGTAAGATCAAAGAGAGAGGGAATGGGGATACCCCTCTCATGCGCATAATGAACGGTGCCCCCGTTTCGAGCCGAATTAAGTCCCGGCAACCCTTGTACGCAGAATCCCTGACTACGGACAGAGCTGCACATACGAGATGGAAGTCGGTTTGGACGAATTCAATCCCTCGTGGGGGCGGGGACCTACACTCCTCTAAGCTTGGTGAGAAGTTGCCAGGCTTTGATACCAGTAAGAGGAGACACTGGGTAGCTGCGAATCGGCTTCGGTCGAGGAGCTGCCTAACGGCCGGTACGTTACATCAGTGGGGTCTAACTTCCTGTCCAATATGTCCACGCTGTGGGCAAGAACCCGAAACGGCAGAGCATCTAGTCGAAAGGTGTGTTGTGACGATGCTACCAGGCGGGTTCGCGACGGTGCACGAATGCGGACCGGACTTTGCTGATTGGGTCGATCGTCATAACATAATAGTGTGAACCATAAGAAGCTGCTCCCGATCAGGACGCTGTATACATTTAATATTAAAATTTACCGTATCATTGATAATAAAAAGTTGAAAAACGGAGTCTGAGCTGAGTCAGTTACATTTGAGGACTCGTCCGAAGACGGATACAAAATAATCATACCCTTTAATAGATGAGGTATTTTTATTGAAAATCGTTATTCGTGCTGTGATTGGAATTGAATATCGAGAAATGAGATTCGTTGGCGATATATGGAAAGGAGGCAGACGTAATGGAATTGTCGGTGGAGCGAGAAAAGTTTATTTAAGAGAAAGACTACACGAAGAAAGACGAATTGAAATGAATAGATTGAATCTAGAGCAAGAAGCAAAGATGAAAATTGAGCCAGAGAAGCTAGAAAAAGAAGCAAAGATGAAGCTTGAACTCGCAAAGATGGAAGCAGAGAAAGAGAAAAATAGAATGCAGAATGAATTTGAAATGGTAGAATTTCCTCCTCTTCTTTATCTGTCAACATGATAGCACGACCGGTATCTAAACAGCCACAGATAAGCAAACGGCAAAGATGATCTAGACAGTTGGTTACTTCGTTTTGAGCGGTTCGCGGAAACTAGTCAGTGGCATATATCTATCAGCGCTATTATCAGGACGTGCGTTGGACTGCTACAGTCGATTATCAACGGCAGATGCACAAGATGACGATACCGTCAAAGAAGCGCTACAGATGAGACATAACTTGACAGAAGACGGCTACCGAGAGAAGTTTCGCCAAAGCATCCTGGAGGACGGAGAAAATGCAGCTTTGTTCATCACGCAACTAAAAAGGTATCTGGAGAGATGGGTCGACCTAGCCAAAATTGAGAAAGATTATGACAGTTTGAGAGACCTGGTCATCAAATAGCAGTTTATGGATGTCTGTCCCAAGGATTTAGCTACACATCTTAGAGAAAAGAAAACCAAAACCCTTAACACTGTAGCTGAAGAATCGGAAGTGTTCCTTGTAGATAGAATGAAGCAGTTACATTTTTTTAAACAGTCGTATGAAAAGACGAGCAAATCGGGGGCTGAGAAGACGAAAGGAAGAAGCGTTAATGTTAATGTGCTCATGATTATAAAAAGGAGAGATACAATTTATCAAACAATCAGCGAAGAACTACGTGCTGAAACAATGGTCGTGCATTAAAGAGCCTGCGGCAGTTGGAGCACAGCCGGACGAATCAAACTTAAATGCGACAGCATCATTGGACAAGATGGGCGTAAAAGCCGAAGTTAAGGACGGTATTCTTCAAGTCACTGTGCCTGTGGCTAGCTGTAGATTCTGCAGTGGATATGGTCGGGCGGAGAATCAGAGCTTTCCTGTGATGAAAGGAATCATCGGAAAGCAGGAAGTTGATGTCCTGGGAGACATTGGCTGCAAAGGAGTCGTGGTAAAAAGAAAATTCGCGAAAGATGAGCAACTCACGGGAAATAAGAAACTCATAGTAAAGATCGACAATACGGTTGTTTTGGTCGATGAATCATTGATTGGCGTTCAGACACCTTTCTTCAGTGGCAGCGTGAAAGAGTTGTTCTTACCGGAAGCCATTTGGGACCTAGTGATTGGGAATGTCGAGGGGGCATGGAGTCCGGACAACCCTAATACGGAGGCGATGGTGTTAGCGGCAACAACGAAGGCTGAATTGAAGCTACTAGGCAGGACAACATCGTTACGTGTTCCCCAGCTAGAGGAATATGGAGAGATCGGCATTAATCTGTCGTAGCAAAGTTGGAGACTAGTTCTCCGCTGGACGGAAACAACAAAGCCATTCGGTTCGAAAAACGAAACAAAGTTCTATACCGAGTGTATGAGGGCAAACGTCGAAGAATACCAAGGAAGCAAGTTGTGTTACCCCCGAGGTTGAACATTGCACGAGGAATTCGATTCGATTGTCAGAGGACATCTCAGAATTCGCAAAACGAAGTGTTGAGCGGTTTCTATTGGCCTGATATAGAAGGAGATGCGACTTAGATATTGCTGATCACGTGACGTGTGCCAAAGAACAGTGAATAGGTGCGGCGCCTAGAGCACCAATGCAAAATATACCAGTCGTCGATATTTCTTTTAAGAGAGTAGCCATGGATCTCATGGGACCGATCGATCCACCCATTGAAGCCGGGCATCGTCACATCCTTACACTGGTGGATTACGCCACTCGTTATCAAGAAGCGGTGCCTCTCAAGAAAATTTACACGAAAACTTTAGACGAGGCATTGGTCAATATTTATAGCCGTATCGGAGTTCTTGGATGAGATACTGATCAAGGAGCCCAGTTCGTATCTAACTGTATGAAAGAGGTTTGTAGATTACTCGGAATACGGAAATCGACAACAACACCTTATCACCCAAAGTGCAACGGACTAACGGAAAAAAATCAATGGGATGTTGAAGAATATGTTAATACGACGAAGTTTGCGCCATTTGAGATTATGTATGGACAAAGCATCAGAGGACCAATATATATTCTTTGTGAGCTCTGGACAGTCGAAGTGTCGGAATCTGACGTAAAGTCCAATTATCAGTACGTACTTGAGTTGATAGAGCGGCTGGAAGAAACATGGAAAATGGAGCAAGATGATGTTTATTTATGACGAGTCTCAAAAAGTTCAAGCTCAAGTTCAAGTCCATAAGTTGCAAAAGGCACACTTGTCCCATCACAGCAGATCATATACATATAAATCCTGTCACTCAAGCCATTCAATCCTCCAAGTGTTTTTCTATATGTGAAAAACGCGTTGGAATGATGTTGGGTCTGTGATGTCTATTAGACGTCTATGTCTTGTGGTAGTTTGTTTCATTAGTTTAGTATTGGAGTATTTCATTTTATGGCGAATGTCGCAAATAGACCTTTGGCACAGCCTCGAATATATATATATATATATATATATATATATATATATATATATATATATATATATATATATGTGTGTGTGTGTGTGTGTGTGTATATATATATATATATATATATATATTATTATATATATATATATATATATATATATATATATATATATATTCGAGGCTGTGCCAAAGGTCTATTTGCGCCATTCACCATAAAATTAAATACTCCAATATATATTGTTTGTGTGTGTATGTGTATATGGATATATATATACATTATATGCATATGTGTCTGTGTGTGTCACACTTACTCGCTAGTGCACAAGAGAGAAGCAAGCCGGTGGAGATTATTATGGATGCCCACATTGTTTGAATCCTTCGTTAATTCTGTCTCTTCGCACAGTCTGAAATGAAGATGAAATGATAAAAAATGTTACTCATTGTCCCAAAATGGTACTTTATCGGGATTAACTGGGCCTGAAAAGTGAATTTAGAATTAAATCTTTCGCTAGTTTCCCTCTCCTTGATTCAAAATAAATCGACTTTTCAACAGATGTTAATTCTCACGGAGTTATTGGCTTATATTTACAAAACTATGATGCTTCACAAATGCTGCGTTTATAGATGCCACAATCGGGCTGCGAATGATAGAAGTCGCCGTTTTTCCATTGATAAATATCAAACGAACTGTGGACACAAAAGTCCTGAACAATATTTTAAATGGTTATATCTTTCGAATCGTTCAAGATGTTTGGAACAAGTGAAAAGATTAATAAATGAAAAATCAGGTTGAATGTCCGATTAAATTACTGAAACAAAAATCCAAACTTAAAACTTTAACAGCAATGGGTTTGAGCACAATTTTTTCATGAAGAAAAAAAGAGTAAAATTCTAGAATTGCCAATTGGCTTCAACAGTCGTGACGTCACTTCCCTCGTAATGACGCATAGTAACTTAGTAACTGGCTCTAAACTATGACTGACGCCCTTATGAAAAAGACATAAAAGTGTATCCAGAGGTAAAAGCATTATAAATCTGATCATATTTTGACTTTTATACATTCTGATCACATGACATGTGAAAAAGTTCTAGCCAACATGAAGAATTAAAAGCACCGTTTTTCTTTGTTCAGAACCAAGCTGCTCGTTACTGGGCGACGTGACATCAGACTATTGAATCCTATTGGTGACAAAATAACAATCATGGTGATAAGAAGACATGTTTTCATTAGCGTCCTTTCCATCGCAATCTTTGTTGGCATTGAGAGATGAGTGAGACAGCAAATCTCTACTAAATGAATCGCACACAAATTTAAGCTGAGAATTGACTGAAAGTCATGGGCATGAAAATGGCTGTTATGACAATCAAAGACATTTCAGGTGTTCTGAATTGTCATTATTCGACAGTTTTCCGAACTCTCAAAAGAGCAAAAGACACTGGCTCAGTTCTATAGATAGAACGAAGTTGACGCTTCTCGGGTCTTTGTTATTGTTTTTTTTTTTTGCCATCCACGTTTATGAGTAATTCTCACTAAGCTCTATTAATCAGTCTATAAACGTTCAAGGTTACACAGAATTGTGTGTGTTGGTCCGTTATACTTCCGGATGGCAATGTTGTGAATTTCTTAGCCAAGCGCATACTATCTATATCGGCCGAAAACAGGCAGGCCAAGAAAAACCACAGCCAATGAAGATTGTGGTACTGCTGCCATTCACGAGGAAAATCCTTAGCATTCAACCCGACAGTTTGCAATAGATTATAACGTTTCGACAGAAACCATCCGAAGAAGATTGAAACCTACTGGTTTAAAATGCCACTAACTTTACAATGATATGATGCCAATAACACAGAACCACGGCATAAGACGGAAAAAAGCTGATTTTGTAGTCTCGGTTTTTCACCAGTTAAATTGAACGTTAGATTCCGAGGTGTTCCTTTGGTTCAATTTCTTAATATTTATATTCACAAGAAATTTTGAATTTATCCTTAGCTTTTGAATTATAATTTTATTGTAATTCTTTTAAAAGTTAAAGCCGTTTAACTTCATGATTTATTGTGGTTCAGCATACATTGCTTTAAAAATCCAGATAGACGGCAGCTTTGCAGTTCACAGCTTCTAGCAGCTTAGTATCACTTAGACTTGAGTTACGCATTTCTTGTCAGAGAGAATAAATTTAGTTGAAAAACCAAGACTTCAAATAATTTGTAATCATTTAAAATGTGCCTTTAAATTGACTTATATTCATCTACTTCACCCCGACATAAAACCTAATTGGTAATGGTAAAGAGTGGTTGCCAGGATCCTTTTGAGGCGCAGAAATGCACGCTTGAGCTAGCAACGAAGGTAGGTAACTATTTTCACCTGTTTTTATTTCGGTCTTGAACTTTCGTAACGTGACACAGATTTCAGACAACAAACTTAGGAACATAATCGATGATTATTTACAATAGGCCTTGGAAGGACTGTCTCCGAGATTTGAAATAATCAATTTTGTTCAAACACTGTATTCTAACATTAAAGTTGTACACTTTTATATAAAATCATCTTCAAAGTCAATAAATATGAAAATATTAGAAGAAAATATACAATTCGAAATTAGAGTAGGATTTAGTTTAATTTTAAAGTGTCAACAATAAAAAAATCATTAAATTGTTACTAATTACTCCCCTTTGTTTTTATTGTATTTTTTAATTAAGTGAAACTAAGTGACGTAACAAGCCATGGTGATCCAACACAATACAAGTTCAATCCCGCAAGAATACAATCAAATGGTTTGTCTGTTATAGGCATTTCTCTTAATCAAATGTTCAATTAAATAATTACACAACTTCTGAATTCATTACAGAGTGTTATTTTTTAATGTGGCGGTGTAATAACAATTTTTGATCTTGTATTGGTTTTCGGCACTCGTTCGTGATAATATCACTCCTAAAGTCGTGTTATGGTCAAGAACTCATTGCCAAAAACCGACGTGCACTTATTTGCAGATCTGATAACCCAATCCCTTACGGGCCCATTGTTGTAATGGGAATCTAAAAAAAAAAATGACGCAAAAGATTGTCCATTACAACAATGTTAAACTAAGCCCATAAGTGGGTTCGGATGTCAGACCTGCATATATGTGCACCTCGCCAAAAACCAATACTAATTCAAAAATTGTATCTTATTTAGATTTTTCATGCATCTTATATCATTGATCAAAAGACATTTATCCAGGGGTTTTTTAAAATACATTCTGACTTAGTTTTGCACAATTGTTATTACATTTTTTTCACTTGTCCAAAAATATTTTGTTGAATAATAATGGCGATGATCTTATCTACTACAAAAACAAGTTTTGGGCTAATTTCTTTTTCACGCAGTTATCCACACAAAAAAATCATCTATTTTGACACACACGCAATCTCTCTCTCCTCTCTCTCTCTCTCTTCTCTCTTCTCTTCTCTCTCTCTATATATATATATATATATATATATATATATATATATATATATATGTATATATATATATATATATATAATTTATATATATATATATATATATATATATTAATAGAGAGAGAGAGAAAGTAATAATATATATATATAATATATATATATATAATATATATATATATATATATATATATAGAGAGAGAGAGAGAGAGAGAGAGAGGAGAGGGGGGGGGGAGAGAGATTGCGTGTGTGTCAAAATAGATGATTTTTTTGTGTGGATAACTGCGTGAAAAAGAAATTAGCCCAAAACTTATTTTTGTAGTAGATAAGATCATCGCCATTATTATTCAACAAAATATTTTTGGACAAGTGAAAAAAAATGTAATAACAATTGTGCAAAACTAAGTCAGAATGTATTTTTAAAATAATTATATATATATATATATAAATATAAATATATAACTCTATCTTTCTATAAAATAAATACCTTCAAAACTCACCTTAAACAGTTGTATTAAAACGCCCGAACTCCTAAGCTGACGAATGCTAGATAACAAAATATCTCTTGTTTTATAGATGAATCGAAACAATGAGGAGAAATTAATGATCTCTGGGTTTGAATAGTCATTATGAATTAATTGTCCCTTTAACTGCGACTGACGTTTCGTTTCAAACCACAGTATTTCATAGGTCACCCAGGTGCATTAACAAGTCTGACAACTGACTTGTGCGTATTTGCAGGTCTGGTAACCATAATAATTATTGTCAATGGCTCATTGTTGTAATGGAAATACCTCAAACCGGCGTAAAATATTGTCCATTAAAACAATGTTAAATCGAGTCAATAAAAAAATTGAGCTTTTATATAGGGCAATATCCGCTTTACAAAGGGTCCCTGACCAACAGCAATACCTAACATGTAGAACGAGACATGACGCCTGTCAGGCGATATTACAAATTTTTTTCCGGACAGAGACAGTGCTGTTAACGGTCAGGTACTCATTTTACACCTGAGTACGGTGAGAGAATGTGAGTAAAGAGCCGTTTCCAAGGACTTAACTATGCGCCGAGCGAGGCTCGAACCCAGCTACAAAGCGAGTGTCATACCACAAGACTAGATTGTCCATTACAGCAATGTGAAATCGATCCCATAATGGCGTTCGCTTATCAGACCTGCCAATATTATCTGCTTGCAGCTGGTGACCGAATGCAATTAGGAACAAAAGCGTGATGTCAAAAAACTGGTTCCATACTCATTGAAAGTGTAAAACCACTCTTCCGGAGGACTGGACACATACGTCTTGCAATATTGATCTTCTGCCAGGTATGGGCCACATGAAGAACATTGTTTCTTAAACTGAAAATTAGCAGACATTGACAATTTAATTGCTTTTTAGGATTTGTTTTAGTTTAATGAACAAAATTTGATACAACGGTATGGCCTTTGCTTCGTACTCGAGAGATACCGAGTTCGACTACCTGCGGCACTGTGTGACCTATAGCAAGTCGCCTTTGTCCTAACTCACGTTGCGGCGCTGCAATGCGGCTGCGTTTTCCCTGTCTCCCCTTGAAATAGACCCTAATGACAAATTTTCCCTTTGGGTTGAATATTTGGATTTTTTTCCTCCATTTTATTCGATCCCTGATTGCAGGAATTTAATTTAACGCAAATATTACGAGTTACGCTTAAATCAACTCTCATTAAGCATAAGGTTCACTTCTACATGTTACCTTTTTGATTCGGATGGTCACATAATATGATTATTTCTCTCTTAAAGCATACAGGCCAACGTGCACATACCATTTGCAGATCTGATAACCGAACGCAATTATGGGCTTGTTTTCACAATCTTGCAATGGGCAAAAATCTGCATTTATTTGAGAGTATTTCCATTACAACAATGGGCCCAGAACATGGGTTACCTGCAAATATGTGTACACGTCGATTCAGACACATTAGTCTTCAGAAAGAGGGCTGTAACACCAATGACGCACAATACAAAGCGCCAATACTGCTTGCTCTCTTGGTAAATTTTATAAAACGTGATTTAAAAAAAAATATTACTATTAAGAGTAATATTCACTAACAATTTGAGCCAATACACAAGACGACATGACATCTGTTAGCCGTTATAATTTGTTTGTTTTTTTTTTTTTTTTGTTGTTTTTTTTTTGTCAGAGACAAAGATATTACCAGCCAGGTACTAATTCCATACCTGAGTGCGGTGAGAGAATGTGGGTAAAGAGCTTCTCAACTTTGCGCTTCTCTTCCCCCCCCCCCCCCCCCCAAAACGCCCCAGAGCGGGACTCAATCCGAAGATCTACCTGGCCTAATGCGAGCGTCATACCACAAGACCACACATCGACACGTTAAAATAGTAAGCTGTGGTGATGGGTTGGAGTAAAATGGAAGACCGCCTGTAATGAATTTGTGACGAAATGGTTTGATTACAAATTAATTGAAATGTCAAAACCGTCATACCAGCTGCTTCATTAACTAATTATGCTAATGACGATGGAGTTAAACAATAAAAATAGGCTATGTGGTCTAGTGGTCTGACACTCGCTTTCGGATAGGAAGGTCCTAGGTTCGAGCCTCGCGCTCGGCGCATAGTTGAGTCCTTGGAAAAGGCTCTTTACTCACATTCTCTCACCGTACTCGGGTGTAAAATGAGTACCTAGCCGTTAACAGCGTTGTCTTTGTCCGAAAAATTGTAATATCGCCTAACAGGCGTCATGTCCCGTCCTACATGTTAAACATTGCTGTTGACCAGGGACCCCTTTGAGAACATTTAGTGAATATTGCACTATATAAAGCTCTTTTTTTCCTTTAGATGGAGAGAGCTCGTAGGGCTGGAGTTTATCCCGATTTTCATAATGTTAAAACAGACAACAACAATTGCTCGCTACGCTTTGGATAGGACGTGAAGAATTAAGGAGCAGACACTGGTGTAAGATTAAGATCTGAAAAGGTGTGAATGGAATAGGGTCAGATAAATCAGAGATGAAAAAAAAAAAAAGAAAAAAAATATCCGACGTTTTTTTTAAATTTAATAATTTGCCTGCCTTGACTTGTGATCGAACCTCAGAGCTCTTGATTACGGATCACACGGATGATTTAATGCTTACATTCTTCACGCGCTTTACGCTGTGACTCCTTGCTACATTACTAAACAAAAACATTGAAGACAAGAGGACGAGGACGAAGACATTTGAGTTAGCTCCATTTTTTATTGGCTGTTATTTTTCGACCGTACGATGCGATAATTGTTCGCATTATTCGACATTACGCTGCGATAATTTTTCACATTATTCGACCGTACGCTGCGATAACATTGCATTATTCGACCGTACGCCGACAGGCATCTTTTGTCTCTGCGCACGCCGTACGCTGTGATCATTCTTCTCACTATTTAATTGGGGCGTATTCATATGCACTCCATTTGGAATGCAGTCGGTCAATAAATACCCAACGCTAATTTATTTTCTTCGCGCATTCGTTGAAAATCTTTTTATTTTTCTCCTTATTTTAAAACATTAATTTATCTTATCTCAACAAAACTTTGATTAAATAGTTTTGTGTGTCGTGTGTTGTATATGCGTGTATATGTATGTATATATGTATGTGTGCGAGTGTGCGTGTCTGTATATGTTAGTGTGTGCGCGTCTGTTTTATTGGCTATAAGTTTCAAAAAGAAAATTCATTACTTAATCATCAAGGATTTTTTTTTTTTTTTGTTTGTTTGTTTAGGACCTATCTTCAAATATTTCTCCAAAAGGTCACATGGATACAAAATTGCTTTTCATACAGTGCGTCTTTTTCGTACTGACACTCTTGTTATGCCCATCATTGCCATGTCCATTCACAGATGCTAATCCACACCAGAGTTGAGTGGAGCTATGTGTAAGATGGCTTACCCATGGACACAAAACAATGTCCGGAGGTTTTCATCATCCATCAGCCATCCGTCAGTGACCACTCTCAACATGGCTGTCACGAAGTCAAATCGATAGAAATCGGGATCGTTGTTGATTTCTACCTACTCGGACATATTAATAAGAGTTTTCTGTTGTCTCAGTTAACTTATCGTTCAAATGTACAAAAACAGTTTTGTTTTGTTGTTTTTTTTTTTAATTTTGCTCCCGTGTGGTTTTGATTCTTTGTTTTATTTTTTTTTCTCTGCATTGTTTCATCCACACTTTTTCATATCTTTATTTTGGGTATGACGTTTATTGCAAATCACTTTCAATAAATCTAACAGATCCAGCTACCCAATCACTGTGTGGTGAAAAAAGGGGGAGGGTCCAAAAAAATATCTAGATTTGTTGGTATTTATTTTTCTTTTTTAATTTTAAGTTTCTGGTGATATGGATTTTTTGAAAGGTTGGAGATCAAAAGTATTGATGTCTTGTGTTTAGTTTAAAAACTCACAGCATCCATCAGCCGGATGCAAGATACCTACACGCATAACTATTTGTAACCTTAAACGTTTATAGCCTGATTAATACATTTTAGTGAGAACTACTCATAAAAATGGCTGGCTAAAAACAATAACACATAGATGTCAATTTCGTTCACTCTATTGAATGAATCAATTTTCTACCAAATCCAGCTCCTTCTTGGGTGCACAAAGAATATTTACAAAGATCTTTCCACATAGAACTAGTATCTCAGTGTTGTGGCGTGTTTAAACGGTTTTCTTTTTATTAAAGCAAAAAGGTATAAATATTATGTGTTCTGTCCCCTTAAAATTGTTCACTCTATAGATAGAATGAAGTTGACGTCACTCAGGTCTTTGTTATTGTTTTTTTGCCATCCACGTTAATGAGTAATTCTCACTAAACTATATTAACCAGACTATACACCTTCAAGGTTACACATAGTCTTGTGTGTTGGTCCGTTATACTTCCGGATGGCAATGTTGTGAGCTTCTTAGCCAAGCGCATACTATATATTGCACACAACAAAGGGACAGAATCTGTTATGAATCCATTCATCTAATGGTCAATCAACATAGGAAAAACTTGATAAAAGATTATACTGAAAATACGCTTCAATAGTCTTAACGTCACTTCTCTCGGAATGACGCATGGTAACTTAGCAACTGGCTCTAAACTATCGGAACAATGGCGGACGCCCTTATGAAATATTTCTACGACGAGCATAAAAGCGTATCCAGAGGAAAAAAAAACATTATTAATCAGATCATGTTTTGACTTTTACACATTCTGATCACAAGACATATGAAAAATTCTATGTGTTGAGAATATTGGCTATTAAGCTTAACTGCTGGTCAAAATTACTTCGCGATGGTGGTGTGCGAACGAATCGGCGGTCTCAAGAAGTGGGTGAGAGAGGGATCTAGAAATGACTTGGGTTTGAAACGAATATTTTTTGTTCGTGGATAGCTCACACGGTAGAGCCACGCTCTCACCTGCCAGGCGGAGTTGTCGTACCAATAAGGTCGCAGGTTCAAACCCCACCACCCGCCGCGAAAAATTTTTTATTCTCTATTGTCTTCTGGCACTTTTCTACTCACTTCATATCTTGTTGTTACCAACATAAGTGCCTGCTCCACTCACTTTTCTGAATTAAAAATTCACCCCATACACCGGAGCATACTCAATGTCTCAATCGTTTCTATGTTATATGTTTGTGTTGAGAATATTGGCTATTAAGCTTAACTGCTGGTCAAAATTACTTCGCGATGGTGGTGTGCGAACGAATCGGCGGTCTCAAGAAGTGGGTGAGAGAGGGATCTAGAAATGACTTGGGTTTGAAACGAATATTTTTTGTTCGTGGATAGCTCACACGGTAGAGCCACGCTCTCACCTGCCAGGCGGAGTTGTCGTACCAATAAGGTCGCAGGTTCAAACCCCACCACCGCCGCGAAAAATTTTTTATTCTCTATTGTCTTCTGGCACTTTTCTACTCACTTCATATCATGAAAAATTCTATCCAGCATGAAGAATAAAAAGTACCGATTTTCTTTGTTTAGAACGATGGCCGCTGTTGCTGGGCGACGTGACATCATACTATTGAATCCAATTATGAAGCGATCATGCATTGACCATCACTCAATCTCGATGATTACAATAACCATTATATTTATTTATATTAATTGCGTAAAAAACAACTGCTTTTGGATTTATGTTACATAGGGTAAGGATACCACGGCGTGTAAATAGTCTAACATAATATGCAGCTATGTGGTCTTGTGGTATGACACTCGCTTTTGAATAGGACAGTCCTGGGTTCGAGCCTCGCTCGGCGCATAATTAAATCCTTGGGAAAGGCTCTTTACTCATATTCTCTTACCGTACTCAAGTGCAAAATGAGTACCTAGCCGTTAACAGCGTTTAGCACGTTACGTGGAATTTGCGCTATATAAAAGCTCACGTTTTTAAAGTGTCGAAATAAGTAATAATTAGTTGATTGTTTGCAAGATATTCATTATAAAAGGAATACTTTTTTTTAATTTGAATGTGGGTGGGTAATTTACCACCCGCAGTTAACTACGGTAGTCAACAGGAAAAACCAGAAATAAGTGATAGACCACCTTGATTGGTAATTCACATAATGTTATAATAGTTCTATTATTAGTTTGTTAAGTTGTTTGTGAACATTTCCCGTGTTGGACATAATATTGGTTAATTACATAAATTGCTGAATTATAACAATTATCTTTCCATAAACATCTGATTGTACAATATCGACCGTATTCTTCATTTGCTGCCATTATCGGGCTCCATTCTCTGGGCGTTGTTGCCAGCGTTTCCGACACTATGCGCATGGACTTGCGAAGTTTCACATCTATGTTCTCAATGTTCTTGCTTCTACCCCACACGGAAGCGCAATATTCCGCAGTGGAAAAGCATAGTACCAAGGCGGACGTCCTCAGGAGCGCTTGATTAGCAAACGAAATTGATCCCGCCAGCTTCTCTATCTTCCGGGCAACTCCTTCGAGATGCACCCGTTAGATAAGGCTGTGGTCCAGCGTCACCCCACGGGTATTTTGGATTCGGATCATATGGGAGAAGCTGGTCCCCGACGAAGACGTGCAGCTTACTAGTGTGCCAGCCACTGCATAGATGAAATGCAGTAGCCACGGTTTTAGAAGTATTCATCCTCAGATATAACTTGTCGAAGTAGGATTTGAATCAGGTGACGTCTTCATTGCATACGCTTTCGAGAAGGTTCCGCACTTTACTTTGAGAAACGAGTGCCCAGCCCAGTCTTCCGCGTATTCCAGCCTCAGGGAAGAAGTGTTCGGCATGTCGCTAATGTAGACCTTAAACAAAATTGGCACCAGAACAGGCTTATATTACACCATCAGTTTGCTGTTTCCTTTCAAACCCTGCCTCAATAGGCTCTATAAGGGCATTGACCTGCTCCGTGGTGCATCTCCCTTCCCTGAAGCCCGCCTGCTCGGATGGCAGGGCATCGTCTAGGACCGGCCCCCATCGGTTTAATAAAACACGCTCCAAAAGTTTGTACAAGCAGCTCAGAAGTGATATTATGGGTCTGTAACTGTCGGCCTCCTTCGCCGGTTTCCCTGGCTTCTGGATGGCAACTATCTAAGCGTGCTTCCACACTTGTGGAAGCTTTCCTTTTGCAACGTCAGACATTGCCTCTGCCAGTCAGGCCCGTGGCCTGGGGCCCAGATGCGTCACCATATCGGATTATATGCCATCTGCTCTGCTGCTTTACCGTTCTTAGCATCGATATCGCTTATGGCTACATCCACTTCTCGGGGACTGAACGAGGATATCCAGCCCGACTCTTCCGCTGGTAGCGAGTACAAAATCGTACGATATGTCTTGCCGACACCGCGCTCGAAAGATTGATTCGGGACCCGTTGGCCGCGGTTCTTTATGCTGCTGGCAATTGTGTCTGCCTCAATTTCCGGTGCAACCTTCGCGAAATTACGGTCCGGATCCAATTTATTTATCAGTCGCCAAGCGTGGCGGCTAGAGTGTGTAAAGTCGAGACTTTCCACGGTCTCCTGCTACCGTTGCTTCCTTCCTTCTGCTTGAGACTGAAGTAGACTTGCCTCGGTATCCAATGAGCATCTGTCGCTCCACCTTTTTCTGTCTATTATAATATCACAATTTTATCGTGTTCGTATTGTAAGCATAATAAATCTGTATTATCTTTTTCAGACAATTCAAATAGTGTTACAAATTATAGTCATGTTTTATTGCACACAAAAATAAATATATAACAGTATAATTCTCAAACTCCAAAAAAAAAAGCAGGGTCACTTATCTGAGACAAAAAGGATGTTGCCCTCAACAAACTGATGAACGTGTGGATAAGAAAAGACAAAGTAAAAACCAGCGTAAAGAGCAAATTGTATACATCCCCGATGAAGTCAATATCAATTTACAACTGTGGTAAATGGGTATTGACACTGTAACGAAATGCTTCTGTGTAGGCGGGATGTATGTCGTCGTAGTATTTGTTGTTGTCGTATTCCCTCCGGAACTACACCTCGTTTGTTGATACAGATCGTATCAGATTATGCACCTATGGGTTCGGAAGTTTTTAATTAAACTACATAGTGTGGGAGTTATCCATGTTATTGTGAGAAAGGCATAAATCGTGCTTTCCCGGTTAACTTGTCAGCAGAGTTGGGTTCCCATAACGTAGAGTGACTTTGTTATTGTCGGGATATGGGTTGATGTTGTCCATGATTGTGGAATCTGGGGGAGTCTTTATTGGATTTGAGTTGGTTACGGATATGACTAACATCCGTTTGTGTGGGTGAAATTTTGTATTGTTTGCTTGCTTTTTTTTTTTTTGCCTATAAACGCCAGAGTTTGGAGCAGTTTCTTCAGAGCACTCAGAGTAGTCTTTAGGCACATAGTCTCAAAGAGACCAGACAGCGGAGTCTTTTAAGCTCATAGTCTCGAAACGATATCTACAGCTGAGTCTTTTAGGCTCATTGTTTTATAATTTTTGTGTAGAGTGTGAATAAAGTCGTGTAGACTGTGTGGTGCTCAAAGTTTGAGTTGAAATAACTTTTGTTTTAACTCTTGTGTAGAGTTTGATTTAAGTCGTGTAGACTTAATTTGTGGTTTATATAATCTGATCGGCTCTGGTGAGATTTGTGAACAATATTTTGTGTTTACTATTATGATTGTTTTCTGATATTGATATTATAATATCATTTTAAGTTTTGAGTCTCAATTAATTAATCAGATAATTTTATTCATTGTGTAATATAATTCTTGTTATTAAGAAAATAAGTGTTTCTTGCTATAAAGCAATATTATTTCATATCTACAAAGTAAAGCAATATTAATCAATATTAATAAATTGATTTGTTGAAGTATAATAATATTTACTCATTTAAAGTATGTCGAATGAGCTCGAATATAGATTGATTTATATTCATGTGATTATCATAAAATAACAGACTCATTTTCTTTCTTTAAAGTGAATGAGCCGTTGGAGGCTGGGCTTTCACAAGCTAAATTTAGGCTTTGCTAAGAGCTTGACTACTTTAAAAACTGAAATTTTGCCTATAAATTACACGTGAAGAACCATTTGCTTATCATATTATCAGAACATTGAGAAACATTTGATCTGTTGGATTCGTGAATATTGTGAAATAAGGCCAATTTCAAAAAGAGACAAATTAACATTATAACCTACAAGTTAAAAATTTTGTTGAATCTCGGGAACGCTCTTTTTGGTTTCTCCTACTCTTCTGGATTGTAGTTAATTAGTTTGTTAAATATTAATCATATGTATGAATGTGATGTGATGGTTGCAACCTATCTGTGAGATTGTGTGATGTGATAGCGGTTTGGTAAAGTATTGATAATTAACTTATTTAATTATATATTTTCATATCTCTTTCATATCATATTCATTATCACATCATCTCCATCAATTTGTCATCCATCTATTTGACTTCATACTTATTACATCTATCATTTCATCTTCACATCTCATAATATATTTGCTATATTGTAATAAAATCTATCTTTATTTAGCTTCAAAACTTTTTCAACGTATTGTGTTTGGTTATTGATCGGTGTCGTGTCTTGAACATAGCACACATAAACAAGGTTGTAAACTGCGCTACATAAGTTTACGTGCACACTTTGTGACAGACGCAAATCGAAGAGAAAAGACTGGGCATCTTTCACATGAATCAACCCAGAAACGTCCTCAACATCCGATATCCAACAAATATTAGTAATGAGGCAAGTGCAATGGAAAACCACTCTCTACGCAGATTTTAGATTGTTTTGATTGTTTACAACATCTGGACAAGATAAATCCAAACAACAATCTACACATTACTGAACAGGGACCTCGAACACCCTCTACTCAAATTACAAACAAAGGGAGGCCAATGAAGTTTGGCAGAAGACCGTGAAAAGTGGAGGGACTTTACACAGCAAATCAAAGAAGCCGAAGCGCCCCAGTCGGACGATAAGGATCCGAAAGGCGATAAGTCAAGTAAGTCAAGTGTTGTTCATGCTTGAG
>NC_088360.1:41798260-41810760 GCF_034508935.2 Berghia stephanieae
TTTGCAAAGGGTCCTTGACCAACAACAACAACACGTAACATGTAGGAGGGGACATGACGCCTTTTGGGCGATATTAGTTTGGGTTTTTTTTTCCGACAGACAACACTCTAAACGATCAGGTACTCACTCTACGCCTCAGCACGGCGAGAGAATGTAAGTAAAGACCCTTTACCGAGGACTCGACTATGCGCCAAGTGAGGCTCGATCCCAGGACCTTCCGATCCCAAAGCGAGTGTCATACCACAAGACCAAATAGTCGCACTGCTGGGATATGTCACTTGCTTCTCCATCATAGAAGTGGAGAAGATTGAGGCAAGGATTGCAGATATAATGGTGTCGACGCTTTAATATTACGTCCAGCACTTTGCAGCCTATTTTTAAGGATAATTGGTGTATTTAAAGGGTAAAAATAGGATAAGTGGCTCTTTCCCTTGAAAATAGGTAATAAGAATAGCTCGGGATAACGAGAATTTTTGCTTGGAACGGAGGTTCTCTTTATAACCGAACTCCGCTGTATATATTATCCAAAGGATGGCAAGCAAGCGATTGCTATAGACACTGTGATAAACTGTCGACTTTTTTTAAATTGTGAATCTATGGAAATGCACTATTGAAATAAAGATTTGTTATTTGAATCTAGATATTTTTTTAATTAATTATTTTTTTTTTTTTTCACATTTATAATTCAACTAGAATTTCGTGACTTAAACTTTTGAATCTATTTTGCATCACAAAATCCACTCCTAGTCAATATCAAACAGATATTGTGGAATGGATATTATTTATTAATATTAAAGCTAGAAACCCACGAACCCCATCCCCCCGCCCACACACACACACACACACACTCACATACACACACCATCCTGACAAACACCACACATACACAAACACACACACACATACACACAATCACACACACACAAACACACACACACACAACATTCATCCACACAGAGACAATAACAAAGAATACATCCGTGAATGTGTTACATTTTGACTTAAGTCATAACACAACATAACATAATATGGTGTCACAGTAAAGGTTGTTCACAATTATCTTATTAAATTTTATTTTATTAAGAACTGAATTCATCTCACTCCAGTTATATTTCGGTAGGCTTAGATAAACTTTACCTTCTAATATTAGATCGTCTTTCCTTTTATAGCCTTCCCTCGAATTAATTTCTAATTAGTGAATACTTTTCGTTCTACATTCTGTCACGTAGCCACTTATTATAAAAGCTGATAGGTCTAACATTTGACACTCACTTTCTCTCCACAATCTATGCCAGACGGCCAGTCGCTCTATTCCTATATATATACTGGAAGATTTTTATCTTTTGGGACTTTGTAGATATTATATCTACACCATTAAGACGCCGGAGCTTTTAACTTTGATTGTATAATCTTCAAGGATCAAACCCAAGCCCGCTGTCAAAGGACTACACAATAACTTCTTACCAATTGCCTGGAAGTGGAATTTTACGAGTCCAATCCTGTTATCAGAGGAATAGATCATCCAAGCCCATCAACTGCCTGGAAACGTAAACTTATGAACCTGACATATTATCATAAGTTACGTAAAATATTCATATCTCTATTTGTAACTGCCACGATCACTGTTTATCTCTTTTAATTAAATTTCATCATTATTTTTATTTCATTGTAAACAAATCGTTAATTGTTTTTCATTTATAGTAACTAGTAAATTCTGGGGCCTCATTCTACATATATCTTTATGCATAGTCGAGTAGCTCTTTACTCACTTGAGACCATGACATTTTGGAGGGGACACATATAAAGAATTGAATTTATTTAGTTACTTATATCTATTTCATCTAACCTTAAAGTTTAAATTGTAAAACTCTTAATTGCCCCACTTGATCATATTTTAATTGAACTCCCTATTTACAGGATTAATTTTTTTTTCTTTTTCATTTCTTCATTTAAATGGAATAGCAATTTATCCATTCATTCTTTCATTCAAATTGAATAGCATTTGATTGATTCATTCCTTCATTCATTTATTCATTTATAAATTATTCATTCATTCATTGTTCATTCATTTATTCATTCATTCATTCATTCATTCATCCATTCATTCGTTTATTCACTCATTTATCCAATCATTCATACATTTATTCCTCCCTTCATTCTTTCATTCATACATTATCCATTCATTCATTCATCTATTCACTCAGTTTTTCATTCATTCATTCATTCCTTGTCCACTTTATTACATCACTCATTTCATTTTGTTGTTTACCTCATTCATGAATTGTTTTCAATATGTTTACATTCCATAACGATTCATTCACCTGTCATCCAATCACTCAGTGTTGTGAACACATTTTGTAACTATTGTAAATCTTACGATATTTTATTGTTTTGTATTTCAGACATCACTGTTAAACACTCTTCAATGCCTAATTACAATTGTTGAACAACCATTGAACAAGAGAGAGGTCCCAGCCACGAACTGAGTTGGTAAATATATCCTTCATTATTCTCTTTTACATAAGTTGGGCATCACATAGTAACTATAGACATCGTGATTTGTTTAGCATAGTGATTTGTTTTAAATGCATTTTTGGCATATTACTGTTACCGAAAACCACTTATATATTATGTTCTGAAAAGTGAGTCTTTAAAAACTAAATAATAATAAAAGGAGTCTACTAGCCGTCGTGTTATATTTAGTGATAGATAACTTGGGATTATTTTGGCATCCTATTATTGTTATCACACTCTAGTATATTAGCGTCATTGCGAATAATTGTACACAAACTAACGACGAGTCACACACATTGGTGATACATTTTTCGTAGTAACATAGTTTAGAGTACACGCGATTGACACATTGTTATTGACACAAGTCATAATAACTCCGCATTGTATTGACACATTGCTTTATAAGATATAACGATAAAAGGCATCAAATTCAACATACATAATAAGTTGAAATAAGAGAGAGAGAGAGATGTCTAAAAATAGAACAGTTCATTCCAGTAAGTGTAAATAAATAAAACAGTCAGTAACAGTATCCTGTCAATATAATATATATAAAATATCGTAACTAATTTATTGCAACATGGAAGCATATAAAAGATACTTAAGTCTCGCAAAGGACTTAGAAATACCCCAGGAAAGAATATTTTCATGGTGCGAAGAGAAAATAAAAGAAGAAAAAGAAGAAAGAATTCGTAGAGAAGAAAATGAAGAAAGAATTCGTAGAGAAGAAAAAGAACACGAAGAAAGAATTCGTATAGAAGAAAATGAAGAAAGAATTCGTAGAGAAGAAAATGAAGAAAGAATACGTAGAGAAGAACGAGAAGAAAGAGTCCAAGAAAGGGAACTAAAAAGACAAATAGCTTTAGCAGAAGAAGAAACCAAAAGGACCCAAATGATGCTGGAAATTGAAAAAACAAAAACCGGTCATGAAAGAAAACATAATAATAGTGATGAATTTTTCGTGAAACTTCCACGCATGCCAACATACGATGAACGCTCAGACTGTCTAGAATCCTTCTTACACCGATTCGAAGTTCAGGCTAAAGGTTATCGTTGGCCAGAAAGCAAATGGGCCACAGCCTTGATTAACTGCTTATCTGGAGAACCGCTAAAAGTTTTCTATACCTTAACAACTGAAGATGCAGATGACTATGGAAAAATTAAAGACGCTCTACTAAAAAGATTTAGATTAACGGAAGATGGTTACCAGGAAAGGTTTCACACTGCAAAACCGGAAAGTGGAGAAGACTTTAATACATTCGTGAACCGAATTACTCAATTTCTAAATCGGTGGCTTGAGTTGGCAAACGTAAAACAAGACGACTTTGCAGGCCTTTACTATCTCACGCTGAAGAATCGAATCTATCAAGCTTGCAACCCAGATTTAGTCGCATTCTTTAAAGAGAGAAAGCCAGAAAACTTGGACAAATTAAAAATCTACGCAGAAAACTTTAACAGCGCACATCCATTGACACCCCTTAGCAGAACATTGAAGGAACCATACTACGCTGCTGCTGCTCAGAGTCCAGGTACACCTAAAGTTCAGTACTCAAATAGAACGAGCCGATCAATCACTCGGAACACACAAGTGAAACAGGATGACCATAGTAACAAACCATGGAACAAACAGTTCAATAGAGACCATAGCCGACCCTATCAAAACAAAACAAGAAATAGCACTGACAATAATACTGAGTATAAGAAAACCAACAAACCTATAATTAAATGTCAATATTGTGGAATGAAAGGCCACACAGCAGACAAATGTTACAAAATCGTGGGATATCCAAAAGAAACTGCAAATGCATCACTCCAAACAAGTGTAAACAATCAGACACGAATAATGTCAGGAGAAAATATAAATGTGTATTGCGTGAAAGGTATGTCACTTTTAACACAAACTCACAAATCAGGATCGCTATTTTTTTGTGAAGGCAAAGCTAATGGAACTGATTGCAAAATATTGAGAGACACAGGATGCAGTACAGTAGGAATAAAAGCATCTTTGATCAATGACGAAGACAAAACTGGAAGAACGGTACAATGCATCACATTCAGTGGCACAGTCGAAACCTTTGAAACAGCTAACGTGTACATAGAAACCCCATACTATACAGGAATAGTGGAATGCTGTATACTTCCCAACCCCGTCGCTGATGTTATTGTTGGCAATATAAAAGGTCTTAAAGACAACCCAACAGATGTAAAAGAATGGTCATTAACCCAAGAAACAGCTTGTCTAGCAGAAACAAGAAAGATGACTAAGACAACAGAGAAGCCAATGACTATTTCTCTTGAACCACAACAATTTGACAGGAACACGTTCATCGAAGAACAGAAAAAGGACCCGACTTTAACTTCATATTTCAATATCGCAAACAAAGGGACGAAATCAAAAGTTGAATACATCATTGAAAAAGATATTCTGTTCAGGTTACATAGGAAAAGAAACAAAATAGCTAAACAACTGGTCACGCCGAGTATTTACAGAAACAAAATCCTTGGAATAGCGCACGATTCAATAACTTCTGGACATCTTGGGAGCTCTTCCACATTGAAGAGAATATCCGAGAATTTCACATGGCCTGGAATTACTAAAGACGTCCGAGAATATGTGAAATCTTGTGACACATGCCAAAGAAGAGTCGCAAAAGGCAGAATACCGAGATTGCCATTAGAGACAACCCCAGTTATTGAAAAAGTTTTTCAAAAAGTTGCAATTGACATTATAGGCCCTTTAACAAAATCAGATAGAAACCATACACACATACTAACACTAGTCGATTACGCAACCAGGTGGCCAGAAGCGATAGCATTGAAATCAACTACATCGGATCACATAGCTGAAGCATTGATGACAATTTTTACTAGAATAGGCATACCAAATGAGATACTGTCGGACAATGGACACCAATTTACATCACATATGATGCATGAAACCATGAAACTCATGGGAATCCAACACTCATTCACAACTCCCTACCACCCCCAAGCAAATGGTCTTTGTGAAAGATTTAATGGCACTCTAAAGAATATGTTAAGAAAAGTGTCAGCAGAAAAACCAGATGATTGGGACAGATACTTACCAGCAATCCTATTTGCATATAGAGAAATACCCCAAGAATCTACAGGCTACTCCCCATTTGAGTTGATGTATGGACGATCACCTCGCGGCCCGATCAATATAGTAGCCGACATTTGTAAAGGGAATGAGGAGGACAATAACGAAATTATGTTTGCTTACGAATATGTAAGAAACCTGAAAGACAGAATAGAGGACACGTGTAAGCTAGCACAGGAATCCGTCACTAAAAAAGCAGAGAAATACAAGGAATACTCTGATCGCAAAAGCAAATCAAGAAAATTTGAGATTGGTGACAAAGTACTAATACTCTTACCCGATGACTCAAGTAAACTTTTAGCTACATGGAAAGGACCATTCAAAATAACAGCAGTAAAATCTAATGTTAATTACGAGATTAAAATTAACAACACAACAAAGACATTCCATGCAAATATGCTAAAAAAGTATTTTGATAGAGACACAGTGTCGCAACCTATGTTTACTAATATCGAAGCTTCAAATGCAGGATTGATCATACCGTTGGTCATGGGACACAGACACCCGAGACAGAAAAACAAACAAAAATCGCACAATTGCAACCACCTAAGACAAAAAAAGAAGTACGCAAAGTACTTGGGCTCCTAAATTTTTACAGGAAACACATTTACAACTTCGCGCACATCGCGACACCACTAACAAATCTGACAAAGAATGGGTCACCGAACAAAATTGTTTGGACAGAAGTGTGTCAGAATAGCTTTAACCAATTAAAGGCATTACTCTGTTCAGAACCAATTCTTAAATTACCCGACATATCAAAAGAATTTGTTGTA
The DNA here is from genome assembly GCF_034508935.2 of Berghia stephanieae. Lineage (NCBI taxonomy): Eukaryota > Metazoa > Mollusca > Gastropoda > Nudibranchia > Aeolidiidae > Berghia > Berghia stephanieae. The sequence goes on from NC_088360.1 coordinate 41,804,672, forward strand.
AGAACTGACGCGTCTGATAAGGGCATCGCAGGTGTACTATTACAGGAACATGAGGGAACTCTAATGCCTTGCTTATATGCAAGCAGAAAATTATTGGACAGAGAATCACGATACTCTGTAATAGAGCGTGAAGGACTGGCCATCGTCTTTGCTTTAAAGACATTCAGCAGATATCTACTGCTAAAAGAGTTTGTGGTCGAAACGGACCATAAACCACTCACGTACATAAGAAATAACAGAATGAATAATAGTAGAGAACTAAGGTGGAGTCTATTTTTGCAAAATTACACTTTCAGTATCTCTCACATACCAGGCTGTGAAAATATTCACGCCGACCTACTTTCTCGATTAGTATAAACACGTGAGAAGGGTATAACTTAACCTCCCATGCATACTGTTAGTTACCTCGCAAACTATGCCAAATCAGAACGCACAATTTCGATAATTTTATTTGTAAACATGATGACCCAACTTAATGTAACATTGAGTATTGTTTGGATATATATACCATACCCATTCATGATTTGGGAAATCTTCTCTTTATCTATTATTGTTATGAATTTTCACTCATTTATGATTAATAATTGAAATGTCAATATTCCATTTACATTTTCATTCATTTCATTCAGTAAATTACCTTCATATCATCGACTTAAATCATGCTACATTGCCATCATATTGTTTATCACAATGATTTGTAATCACAATCTTTCATTGTTATTGTCACCCATTCATATACCTACGTTAATATAAACATTTCCATGTCTAGTTAATAAATAATTTAATTGTAGCACAAATCATAACAATGGATTAATGCTAGAGTATCATGATAGTAAATTTACTTCCGTTTGTAAAATCTATCTTTCCCATAATGGTTAAAGAGTATATTTTAAACGTGGGTGGGGGGTGTCACAGTAAAGGTTGTTCACAATTATCTTATTAAATTTTATTTTATTAAGAACTGAATTCATCTCACTCCAGTTATATTTCGGTAGGCTTAGATAAACTTTACCTTCTAATATTAGATCGTCTTTCCTTTTATAGCCTTCCCTCGAATTAATTTCTAATTAGTGAATACTTTTCGTTCTACATTCTGTCACGTAGCCACTTATTATAAAAGCTGATAGGTCTAACATTTGACACTCACTTTCTCTCCACAATCTATGCCAGACGGCCAGTCGCTCTATTCCTATATATATACTGGAAGATTTTTATCTTTTGGGACTTTGTAGATATTATATCTACACCATTAAGACGCCGGAGCTTTTAACTTTGATTGTATAATCTTCAAGGATCAAACCCAAGCCCGCTGTCAAAGGACTACACAATAACTTCTTACCAATTGCCTGGAAGTGGAATTTTACGAGTCCAATCCTGTTATCAGAGGAATAGATCATCCAAGCCCATCAACTGCCTGGAAACGTAAACTTATGAACCTGACATATTATCATAAGTTACGTAAAATATTCATATCTCTATTTGTAACTGCCACGATCACTGTTTATCTCTTTTAATTAAATTTCATCATTATTTTTATTTCATTGTAAACAAATCGTTAATTGTTTTTCATTTATAGTAACTAGTAAATTCTGGGGCCTCATTCTACATATATCTTTATGCATAGTCGAGTAGCTCTTTACTCACTTGAGACCATGACATATGGTATAGGGCAAAATAGGATAGAATCCCTTGAATGCCTTTAATATTAATAGTAATGCCATAAATCTATTGATTAAAGATTACAATAATGATACACGTGGTAAAGATAGTATTTCGACATAAATGTACTCATGTAAATGTGGTGTACAAACATATATCTTTAACCGTGACATGCAAAGCAGACACGCACATACACGCGCGCATAATATAGAAGATAACCATAATAATATAACAATGCATAATATATATACATACAAGACTGAAAGCCCTGTCAACAGTAGTGCAAAAAAGTATTATTCGTCATATATAAATCCCCCATCATATAATTCCCTGTCTACTAACACCTTGAAACAATCTATAGATTTTGCATTCTTTGTTTCAAATTTCAAATTGTTCCATTTCTGGACAATACGAATACCGAACCAGTTTTGTCTTATGTTTGTTTTGCACCTTGAGATAAAAATCTTAAACTTGTCCCCTCTAGTAAAAGTAATATTAGAATATGAAAAAAAAATCAGAAAAGTCTATCCTATCCAGACCATGTACCAATCTATAAACCTGAATCAAATCCCCACGAATTCTTCTATTTTTCAAACTTGGTAAGTCAAGAAATTCTAACCTTTCCTTATAAGAAAATACTGTATTTTAATATATATATATATATATATATATATATATATATATATATATATATATATATATATATATATATATATATTGAATCGTGTTGGATACAAATATGGTACGAATAGTGCTCGACATGTAGCAATGGAGCGAATTATTATTTCAATATTTACCATAAATTGGATTCAGTAGTCTGATGTCACGCGCCCGGCAACGGCGGCCATCTTGGTTCTAAACAAAGAAAATCTTTACTTTTTATTCTTCATGCTGGCGAGAACTTTTCATTCCCTTTTCATATGCCTTGTGATCAGAATGTGTAAAAGTCAAAACATGATCAAACTGATGGGGTTTTTTTTCCTCTGGATACGCTTTTAAGCTCGCCGGAGAAATATTTCATACGGCGTCCGTCATTGTTCCGATAGTTTAGAGCCAGTGTTACTAAGTTACCATACGTCATTAGGAAGGAAGTGACGGTACGACTATTGAATCCTATTGGAGTCAGTCAATATCGATGTTTCAGGCCTTTTCAGCCATAGTCAGGACTGTGTATTACATGAGTTTGGTTTGTTGAGTTTTGTTGCTTGTTGAAGTGGTTCCGTAGGTTTGTAGTTGATTACTTCCGTCGATGTGGACAAGTATTGTACATCTCATTTTTCGTGTTGAATGTGGCTTCATGAGGGTGTTTGATTAAGTATATTTCTCTTCCAGGCATAAGCTACATTGCTTTGATGTTGGTGTGTATCCTGTTGCTTTAGATATAATTTTCCATGAAATGTTGTGGTCTAGTTTGTTGTCTTTTAATTTCCAAATATGTTCGCCGAGTTTTGTGGATGTTTTTTTGTTAGTGTTTCTAAATGTTGAGGTGTGGAGGTTGTATCTTGTTTTGAAATTATTTTCCGTTATTCCTAAATATTTTTCTTGCTTGTTTGTTTTAGTTTCGGTGACTGTGGCTTGGTAAATTAAACTTGATTCTAAACATTGTTTGTTTCGCGGGCAATGTTCCTTATTTCTGCAGTTGCATTTTCTGGTGGGTGGGTTTATTAATAATTTTTTGTTGTGGCTTGAAATTATTTGTTCTATGTTGCGCATACACGAGTAGCTTATTTTTATGCTATTCCTGTTGATAATTTTATGTAGCTTGTGACCTAACAGTCTCATCCAGGCTCAACACAGAGTCCCACATAGGGGAATACACTCATATGTTTATAGAATACATCAAAAACAGAATAAAGTAACTAACAATACATAACAGAGAAAGGGTTTACAAAGAGGAAAAGAAAAAAAATATCATCTCCCAAAATAATAATACATTTGACCGCGTCCCTACCAGTCAAGGGCTCCGGCCATGGCTCGAAAAACTAAGTAATCCCATTCCAATGTTTGTTTTTAAGGGTTTACGGCGCTCGCAACACATTTAAGTTATATCAGCGCCAGTAAAAAGGAAAAAAATTGGATATTAAAAAGTTATAGAATTACAATTAAAGCACCCAAGAGAAAGTAATACAAAGGGGAACTGGGAACAAATAGGGATCAGATGAAGATTCCAAGAGCATACCACCTATGTACTTAGTTTGAGATCACCTAAAGTCTCATCCGGACACAAGCACAAAATCCAACAAAGAGGAATACACTCAAATGCTTCCATTATACATTCAAAATAACAAACATAATAATACATAACAGAGAGATGATTTATAACGAAAAAAATATCATCTCCCAAAACAATAATTATGCATTTGGCTGTTTCCCTCCCAGCCAGGACTCCGGCCGGGGTCTTGACAAAACCAAGTAATCGCATTCCAAGACAAAGACAGAAAGCATGTTGGAAAACAGGTACAAGGGGATCGAAGACACAGTATGTACCTCCCTGCCCTCTTTGGGAGGTCAGGAACCCCACCCAGAATCCCATTCCAAGACAAAGACAGAACGCAACTTGGATAACAGTTATTGGGGGATAGAAGACACAGTGTGACCTTCTGTCCAGCATTGTATAACAATACATAACAAAAAACAACGAAAAAATATACCCCTTCCCAAAACAATTACCATATGTTTGACTTTCCCTCCCAAAGAATACACAGTAAGTGCCTCCATGCCCATTATGGGAGGTCAAGAACCCCACCCAGCTTTTAAAGTCTCATCCAGACACAAGCACAGGTCCCACTAAGAGGTGTACACTCAAATGTGTACATACCATTATAAAAGAATGTAACAGTACATAACAGAGTGATGATTTACCATTTGGAAAAAAATGTTTGTGTTTAAGGGTTTTACGGCGGGCGCTTGCAACACATTTAGGTCATATCAGCGCCAGTAAAAAGGAAGAAAATGGGATAGTAAAAAGTTATAGAATTACACTTAAAGCACCCAAGAGACAGTAAGACATAGGGGAACTGGGAACAAATAGGATCATATGTAGATTCCAAGAGCACACCACCAATGTACTTAGTTTGAGATCACCTATAAGTCTTATCCGGACACAAGCACAAAATCCAACAAAGAGGAATACATTCAAATGCTTACATTTTACATTCAAAATAACAAATATAAAAAATACATAACAGAGAGATGATTATTTACAAGGAAAAAAATATCATCTCCCAAAATAATAACTATGCATTTGACTGTTTCCCTCCCAGCTAGGAATCCGGCCAGGGCCAGGACAAAACCAAGTAACCTCATTCCAAGACAAAGACAGATAGCATGTTGGAAAACAGATATAGGGGGATAGAAGACGTGGTAAGTGCCTCCTTGCCCACTATGGCGCTTCCAACACATTTAGATCATATCAGTATAAAAGATGAAAATAGGATAGTAAAATGTGGACAATAAACTACGGATTTGTTTCCCTTGGATTTTATACATTCCTTTTGAGAGGATAACTGTTTCGGAAAACCAGATCTTCAACTAACTTGGGCTCATTGTGATTCCGGCAGTCGGTCTCATTGTACAGAAAAGGAAAGAACTTCTTTGAGGATAGAAAAGAGTAATTTACATTTGCGTACATATCTACTTTCATTGTTATTTTAAATATTTATTGTCGTTCTCCTCTTCCTACCCTACCTTTTCCTCCTCCTGCTCCTGCTTCTCCTCCTATTTTCTTCTTCTTCTTCGTCTTCTATTAATCCTTCTCCTCTCCTCCTTATAGAAATACAATTAAAGCACCAAAGAAAAAGTAAGACAAAGGGACACTGGTTCAAACAGAGAAAAGGGGTAGATTCCAAGAGCATACTACGGAGCTATCGTTAACATAATAACCCGACACTAGAACCCTCAAGGACTGGCAGTTTGACGTCATTTTTTAGGTTTGTATAGCTTCTAGTGAGTTGTCGTTAGTAGAGCTCATGGAAACAAGTTATTTCATTGGTTGAACTATTGAATACAACTCACGATTTGTAGCAAAAGACATTTTGGCATTTTGACGTCATTTTTTTCTGCCGTTTTATTAAAGAACACAGTATGTGCTATTTGGTTAACATTGCATATACTGTGTTTTTAAAAACAAAGGCAATTTTGGTCAGTGTCAGGCTATAAGTTAACGATGGCTACGATACTATCAGTGTACTTAGTTTGAGATCACCTAAATGTCTTATCCTGACAAAAGCACAGCTCTGTTTTGTTTGTTTTGTTTTTAATGGTTTTACGGCACTTGCAACACATTAAGGTCGTATCAGCGCCAGTAAAAAGGAAGAAAATGGAATAGTAAAAAGTTGAAATTTTCAGAGCACACTGTGAGTGTACTTAGTTTGAGATCACCTAAAAGTCTCGTCTAGACACAAGCACACATATCCTAAGAGGGATACACT
>NC_088360.1:41815760-41835760 GCF_034508935.2 Berghia stephanieae
GCCAGAAATTTTCAAGTTGGCTAATATTTTGGGCTATATAGTTGGATTCATTCTGGAAGGAGGAGGAGGAAGAGGAAGAGGGAGGAGATGAGAAGGATTAATAGTAGACAAAGAAGAAGAAGAAGAAGAAGAAGAAGAAGAAGAAGAAGAAGAAGAAGAAGAAGAAGAAGAAGAAGAAGAAGAAAAAGAAGAAGAAGAAGTAGCAGAAGAAGAAGAAGAAGAAGAAGAAGAAGAAGAAGAAGAAGAAGAAGAAGAAGAAGAAGAAGAAGAACAAGAAGAAGAAGAAGAAGGAGGAGGAGGAGGAGGAGGAGCAGTGGGAGGAGGAGAGGAGAAGGATTAATAGGAGAAGACGAAGAAGAAGAAGAAAAATAGGAGAAGGAGGAGAAGTAGCAGGAGCGAGGAGGAAAAGATAGGGTAGGAGTAGAACGACAATAAATATTAAAAATAAAAATGAAAGTATGTAGGTACGCAAATGTAAATTACTCTTTTCTATCCTCAAAGAAGTCCTTTCCTTTTCTTTATAATGAGACCGATTGCCAGAATCACAATGAGCCCAAGTTAGTTGAAGATACAGAGTTATCCTCTCAAAAGGAATGTATAAAATCCAAGGGAAACAAATCCGTAGTGTATTGTTCATTGCGAGTAAATATCAGTCATTACTTCCCTTATCATTTGAATGAGACAAGATTTACTGGAGTTGTCTAGTAATCTTTGGAATGAGAACAAGTGCGTTTATATATATATATATATATATATATATATATATATATATATATATATATATATATATATATATATAATATGACTCATCCAAAGGACAACAGGAAATTGATGTTGTCCGTTTCACAATATAGAAAGCGGCTTAACTTAAATTCCGGCTCCATGGGCCTAATTGCTCTGAAGGAGTACACTTAGATGCAAATATTTGACCTGACTTGAGTTTATATATATATAATATATATATATATATATATATATATATATATATATATATATATATATATATCATTATCCTATTGTAGATTGTGTATTGTTTTCGAAAGTGAAAAAAAAAAAAAAAAACAAAAAAAAAAAAACAAACAAACAAACAAAAAATAAAAAAAAATAAAAAAACAAAAAAAGGATTTCATATAACATTCGATCAATTTGACATTTTTGCCATTTGGTTCACTGGTGGCGATTGGTCACATTTTAGACGAATCCTACCGCAATTCTGTTTTCTTTTTAAAACATAGTTGATAGCACTTAAGGCAGGGCTAACCCACACCGGAGACAGACTCCGACGACCCGCACTGCCGTCCTCTGTCGTCCTTTGCAATCTTCCGGATTAAGACGTCGCTGCTAGACCTACCCATACCAAGCTCGCAAATAAAAAAATAAAAAACGGCAGAGGATGTCGGGTGTTTGGTATGTGTAGGTCTAGCGGCTCTTCTCTTTATTCTTAGTATTTTGTCCGTACCCGACGTCTTTATCCAGAAGGTAGCTATTGGTTCACGGTCAGCGGTTGATTTCAGGGCCAAATTTTCGAGTCAAATATGAAACTACTTAAATGTTTATTCGACTAGTTTTAATAAAACACGATAACTAACGTAATTTTCAAAAGTGTATGCACTGTGTATTGATTGAAGAACTGAAGGCTCATACAATAAGATAATAGTTAAAAAGGCATCCATGTCAATAGCTTGATAGGCATAGCGGTCACATAGGAACCTTCAATTGTTTTTGTTTCAAGGATATTTTTCAACGATTGGGCAGACGTTCTTTTGATTGTATTTTTCTATTTTAGTTTTAGGGAGTGCATCAGAGCTGCTCAGGGCAAGGATTCGTTTATTAAATTTAGGATGTTATTTGGTGTGAACGTTGTATTTTCTGACAATGTTTGGATTTGAACCAACTTGGCACGCAGAACCTTGCGGAATAATTATCTTAAAGAAAAAGAAATCGGACCAAGTCACTCCATTGTTTTTTTTTTTTAATTTATTGAATAAATAGAAATAGTAGCTGACAATTTTGCATTACAAATATTTAACCAAAAACAGTTCCTTCTTATCTATGGATTTATTTTTCAAAACTGCCCCAGCTCAACCCCGGCTTACATTACTTCCAAAATAAGGCCAAAAGGTTACGCTGGTGGGTCAATTAATATGAAAATAATAATAATAATAATAATAATAATAATAATAATAATAATAATAATAATAATAATAATAATAATAATAATAATAATAATAATAACAACAACAATAGTAGTAATAATATTTTTTATTTTTTATTTAATAATATAATAATAATTTTTAATTTTTTAAAATTATTATTATTATTATTATGATTATGATTATTATTATTATTATTATTATTATTATTATTATTATTATTATTATTATTATTATTATTATTATTATTATATTATATTATTATTATTATTATTATTATTATTATTGTTATTATTAGTATTATTATTATTATCATTATTATGATATTATTATTATTATTATTATTATTATTATTATTATTATTATTATTTTTTATTATTATTATTATTATTATATTTTTAAAATTTTTAAATTATGCCTTTTCCGCCACGACATCATAAGATATCGTCGCCTAGGTATTCCACGAAGGACTATAGATAATTCATCAAACAAGATGTCTGATGTCAACAGGAATCACCCATGTTGTCCAAGTGAGCAAATTGGGGGTTAATAATCTTGCTCAAGGAAAAAAACGAAAGTGCCTGAAGCGGGGCTCGACCTCGGGTCCTTCCGGGCCGGGTCACAGTGCAATGCCTTAACCACTCGGCCATCGCCTCCCAATATTATAGTAATAATAATAATAATAATAATAATAATAATAATAATAATAATAATAATAATAATAATAATAATAATAATAATAATAATAATAATAATAATAATAATATAATAATAATAATAATAATAATAATAATAATAACAATAACAGTAATAATAATAATAATAATAATAATAATAATAATAATAATAATAATAATAATAATAATAATAATAACAATAATATAATAATAATAATAATAATAATAATAATAATAATAATAATAATAATAATAATAATAATATATAATAATAATAATAATAATAATAATAATAATAATAATAATAATAATAATAATAATAATAATAATAATAATAATAATAATAATAATAATAGATATAATGATAATGATGATGATGATGATGATGATGATGATGATGATGATGATGATGATGATATATATGATATCATATCATCATCATATCATATACATCATATATAATAATAATAATAATAATAATAATAATAATAATAATAATAATTATATTATTATTATTATTATTATTATTATTATTATTATTATTATTATTATTATTATTATTATTATTATTATTATTATTATTATTATTATCATTATTATTATTATAGTCAGATTTTTAATAAGTGGCGCGTGTTTATCTTCTTTTTCTCAACTGTCCATCAATGCACAGCTGCAAAACTAAATTGTATGAACCTCTGAATCAGTAATTTATCTTAATTAAGAAGAATATGAATATTATAACAATAGGAAATGATTTCGCATATTACAGCTATATCAAAATCGATAACAAGTCAGGATCGGAACTCATAGTAGATTTGCATTATCATAATTATGTATTTTCCGCTTATCCATGTTAAAGGAATTCGTTAAAATGAAATGTTTGGTTAATTGAAATTCAAACGATATTTGACTATGTAGGAACGAATGGCAATTTTTAACTATCAGACATCTACATTTATTTATATCTATCAATACACATTACTGATAATTACAAACGAAAGTGAACATTATGTGCTTCCAGTATTATTTTTTTTTTCAAAATTTTGAGAAATAGCTTGTCTTTATGCCGGGGAGGATTACATAATTTAATGTAGACTGGTAAAAAGTAGAAATTCATCAATTTATGATACAGTGTTTCCACTGTACTTGTGTTCAACAACAATAACAACAAAAACAACAACAATAAATAAGAAATGCTGGACACATCAATCATCACATTCTGATGACGTGGATGAAGAAAAGAAGAAAAAGGAACGCCGCGGAAAGATTTCGCGCATCACTCTATCCACTGAAATGTAATTTTCCTCCGCAAAGGTTGGAGCCTGCCTTTTCACAATCTTCCCTTGTTAGATCCTTTATTGCCTCGTCGGTGAGAGTAAATTTGATGTTCCTCTTCTCAATCTTTCCCTAAACTTAGGCCCAATGACCACGATTGGATTCCGTCCACAGTGATATGGGGGAAGTCGCGCAACCTCGTGTCAAAACTCTCTGATTAGACAGTCTGCTTTGAAAACTGTTTCTGTTTGGTTTTACTTTTTACTGAGGATTATAGTTAGCCCTTTGATTAATGGTCAGAATATGTAGTGCTGCCTGCTTGAAACATGAAATCATGAGTGCTTCGAGGGAAGGCAGCAAACGGTATTTAGCCAGTCTTCGAACAGCTTTGCATTGACCTCAGAATAATATTCTCTACCTTCCAGATGATGCAGAGAAGAAAACTTGGCATGGCATCCCTTTAAATATCCATTATTTTCACCACCTGCAATAATAACAACAATGATCCTCTGTCCAGAACCCATGGGCCTTTTTCCGCCCGAATTATCAGACGTTCAATATTTTCTAGGGTGCATGTTTACGCTCACCCAGCTCCATATATCTTTGGATGATATCCATATCAAAGTTGTCTAGGATCCTTTTCCTACCACGTCGTTCCACACTGGTGATCTCTCTGTTGTATTTCGATAACCATCTTCTCATGGTTGATTGTGAAATTCCAATTCCATAGTCGTACTCTTTAATGGCTTATCGATATATTATACAAGAAGACTTCTTTTCGCAGCTTAACGAGAGTAGAACCGATAGAGATTTCGTATTGTATCGTATCGTATTGTATCGTTTAAGAGCCCAATATGTTTTAAAAACCTTTAAATTTAAAGGCTTTGTGAACTGTTCATGCAAAGACAACAATTTTTCAAAGTTATATAAATAGTATTCATTGTCGATTTGACAATATTGAGTATACAATCACTATTTCAAATGATTTAAAGCTAGCGATTTCATATCAGTCTTTGGTAATTGCGACATGATGTATAAAATAATAAATTCAAAATTTAACACAAACTAGACGTCTAGATACATAAGTGGTATGTTTATAACAGTTAAAGCTAATTGTTTTTAGTAGGCAGTAAATAATAACCAGCCGGAACTTCCGTGTCAGCACGAGATTTTTTTTTGAAAAAAAATTGACTTCATCTCATACTTTGTGGTGCGTAAGTTATCTAACAGTGTAACATCTCTAAGTTTATGACAGCGGTTTTAGAGTAGTTTTTATAGGTCTTAAAGAAGAAAACTGTTTTGATATGGCATCAATACAGTCCAAAATATATATTCAGTTAAGACATTGATTCAAATTGTTACCACTTTTGATAGAGGGACAGCTGAGAAACCCCCCCCCCCCCCCCCCCCCCCCCCAAAAAAAAAAAACAACAACAAAGGAAAACAAAAACAAAAACAAACACGCACCATGAATAAAAAATCTGGACTATAATAATAATAATAATAATAATAATAATATAATAATAATAATAATAATAATAATAATAATAATAATAAATAATAATAATAATAAATAGTTATAATAATAATGATGATGATGATAATGATGATGAAATAATATAATAATAATAATAATAATAATAATAATAATAATAATAATAATAATAATAATAATAATAATGATCATTAATAATATATAATAATAATAATAATAATAATAATAATAATAATAATAATAATAATAATAATAATAATAATAATGATGATGATGATGAATAATAATAATATCATAATATAATAATAATAATAATAATAATAATAATAATGATGATGATGATGATGATGATGATGATGATGATGATGATGATGATGATGATGATGATGAGCAGTATCATCATCACGCCATTATTAACATCATCATAATTGTCATCATCATCATCAAATAGATAATTATGATGGGGACGGCGATTATTTTTATCATGATAAAGAAAACAACAGCAACAAAAAGGTTGTTCTCAAAGCGAGACAAAACACAATCCGTCACAACTTGGGATGAACCTCTTTGCTATCCCATTCGTGGGCTTGTTGCCTTGACAACGTGGTGTTCAAAATTCCGTGTCGCTCTGACTGGGCTGTTCTATCAATCAACACGACTGTTCGGTAAGATTGAATTTCAATTATTCTAACACATTTTTGTCTTCTCTTTTCTTAAAAATTGTAAAAAAACACGAGAAAACACCCTTCATTACTTATTTAATTCTTCTTTTGTTTTTATTTAGGCTTTAAAAGAACTTTTCACAAGTATTTATGATTAATATGATCTGACAAACAACAGCAATGACTGTATCTCTCTGTCGGCTGCAGAGCGTGATCACGTGAGATGTTACTTCCGTTACGTTTACAAAGCATCGTGCATCCTCATCTTTTGGCTGGAGTCCATATTTCATCTTTAGAGAAATGGGTAAGTTTGATATCAATACACGTTTAACGGTGCTTTCTGTTGTTATCTGACGTGGCCATGGTTTTGCGTAATTATTGTTTCTTATTTGGCTTTTTAGTTTTTGTGATGAAGATGGTAAAGCGACGAGATTGTTGATTAAAAAAGTTATTTTGTCAGCTTCGCGGGAAATACTCATCTCTCCTCTTTGCTTTTCTTCTATTTATTCAATTGTATTATGTTTCTTGTTTGTAATCTAGTGTCCTCAGTGTGTTTTTACGAGTGAACATGGTGTTAATGATTAGAATTTTACATTAAGTTTGACCCCGCAACATTATAAAAGTTATTTTAAGTGCTTACAAACAAGTGATTTTCTCTTTGTTTACACTGACTACGCAGGTCCAAAATGGCGCCCGCCACGCGCAACATCCTCATCATCAATAAAAATATCAATCGAATGGATTGCACAGGCAGTCTAACGATGATTTACTATAAGATCTTCCACACTTCTTTAATTTCAGTGCCTTTATTCGTTTGTAAAGAGCTCCTGTTGACTTCATACATTCATTATTATGACAGCGGTTTAGGTTGAGTTTTACAGTTACAGTTCAGTAATTTGGAAGTCGGGGAGTCCTTCGGATTCGGATTAGGCCTAGTCTAGTTGACGTCTACTTAAGTTTAAGCATTAGTCATTTACGCGAGTTTCAGATGACTTTATTGTAATTTGAGGTTTTTTTGGGTTTCAAGTTTCATAAAGGAAGTGTTGTCGATTATCAGTTTTACAAGTGTAAGGTAAGGCAAAGGGTCACGATTGAAGACGGCAAATCCTGATATCTAGAATCTATCTACTCTCACTCTCACTCTCATTCTCATTTGTTGAATTTTTGGTCAATGTCCTGTCAGTTGACTCACATTGACTGGCTGTCTTTTAGTACTTTGGTGAATTGCAGTGATGATAATCTTCCGCAGAATTCCGGGATTTTGCGATGCAGTGTCAAACATTCTATGAAAAGTGCTCAGCCTCGGGTGGCTCCACAGTTGCTCAAGTCAAAGGAAAAATCACCATCATGTCTTGTATCAAATTTTGACACCTGTGCTGAGTTGCATGAATTTTGGTGACACTCGCATTTTTTTTTTACGTCAGCCTGGACATGGTGGCACCAAATGTCAAAAGTGACACGACCAGTGGGGTTCTAGTCATAGGTTGAATAAATGTTTGATAGGGGATTGGGTCAAATAATAGTAAATCAATTCATAACTCTCTCTCTCTCTCTCTCTCTCTCTCTCTTTTTTTTTTTTTTTTTTTTTTTTCTCTCTTCTCTTTCTCTCTCTCTCTCTCTCTCTCTCTCTCTCTCTCTCTCTCTCTCTCTCTCTCTCTCTCTCTCTCTCTCTCTCTCTCTCTCTCTCAACCACCCATCTTCTTGTCATGTTTTTAGCAGTCATCTTGTCATAGAAAGATAACATATTGCAATGAGCAAGGGTGATTGACTCAGAAAGCAATTGTTCAAATTATTTTTAATTTACTGTTTTTCCTTTGTATCGATAGACTGTATTTTGCAAGCTATTAAATATTCTTGTGTCTAATTTATAAACGGCACAACCGCTAGGTTGCAGTAACAAATTGTAGTTTGCTATGTAAACAAATACTTTCTAGCTTTGGGCCAATAATTGATCCTCTCTTTAAAATTATTTCAGGGAAAGGACAATTCATTAATAATATATGTATATTTTATGTAATTTATGTTATGTAACTATCATATTGTATATGTAATTTTTGCATTTCGGCTTGAGTTTGCCTGATGGACCGTTTTATTTTCCAAATTGTCATTATCATCACTGAAATTGGATTGAGCTAGTGAAACCCATATCATTATGAAGTGCTTTTCAACATGATTCTAATGATATCAAAATTGTGAAAATTGGATTAGCAGAAGAAAAGTTATGTTCGTTTAAAGGTTGAAAAATAGTCTTCTATTTGTTGTATTTCCGGTAGTAACCACCATTTGGATTTCAAAACTGGCCTAAATTGGCCGCTAAGATTTGAATACGAGTCAGGATTTTGCTGGAACATATTTCATGTATACAGCTTTGCCCCGAATTTAATTTTATTAAAAAGTTAAGGTGTTAGTGTTAAATCATGTGCCGTAACTGAAATTTTGATATAGATAGTTCGAAGATGTCACTCAGGTCTTTGTTATTGTTTTTTGCCATCCGCGTTTATGAGTAATTCTCACTGAACTGTATTAACCCGACTATAAACGATCATGGATTCACACAGTTTTGTGTGTTGGTCCACCGTTATACTTCCAGATGGCAATGTTATGAGCTTCTTAGCCAAGCGCATACTATTTATACAAATTTCTAATTTTTTCATTATCCAAAGCTATATTATACGCTATTTTATCCACTATTAAAAGATATACTTAATTGGCATTGATGTAAAAATACAACACCAAACAATAGTGTAATTCCTCCTGAAGAAAAATAAGACAGACATCATTAAAATACATCCATAACCAAAAAATCTATGGAACTTTTTCTGAGACCTATCACTCGAAAGTCAAAAAAGAATCGGGTCACAGCCACTAGGCCATTTATCAGCTCACTGCTGGAGTGCCAAAACGGACGTTTATCAAAGTACCTATGTACTTTAGCTATCCCTAATAGTAATAATAGGAAAAACAAACACCCTATCACCTTTACTAAGACCTAACTAATTCTAATAGAAAAAAGAAATCCTCCAACCAAACTAACCTGGAAAAAATAACAACTAGGACTGCTTTGCACTACCTTTCAATACTTCATAAAATGGGAGCCCTCCCACACCACCGCGTCATCCCAACTACCACTATACAACCACCACCACATCATCCCTACCACAACTATTACAACCACCACCACACCATCATTCCCAACACCTCTACAACTACAACCACCACCACATCATCATCCCTACCGCCACTACAATTTCAATTGCATCTTAGTAAATTGTAATGAAATTCAAATTTTTAGGCTATCGTCGCATGGATGGGTCTTGAACTATCCTCCATTTTTGTGACCAGTCATTCTCACCCCTGAACCATCATGACATCATCACCATCCCTCCCACAACTACTACCACTACGGCAGCAACTATCAACATCTCCACAACCACGTCATCATTATAATCAGTACCACCTCTAGTGCAAGCACCACTATCACATCATCTTCCTGGTGGGGTCTTTTGACTTGCATAGATCAGAGTTGCTTTCTGTCTTTGTCTTGGCTTGATCCTTTTGAATGGCAGGGAGGGAAACAATTAAATGTATAGTTGTGGTTTTTGGGAGATACGTTTGTCCTTGTAATCATCTCTCTTTTGTGTGATGTTAGATTTGTGCTAAATTTTGTATTCTCACATGGATTCTGTGCTTATGTCTTGGTGAGACTTTTGGTCAGATGAAGTACATTGATAGTTTGATCTTGGAGTCCCTGTTTGAACCGGTCTCACCTTTTCTCCGGTGCTTTTGATCTAACATAAATCTATATTTTTTTTTATAGCCCCAATTTCTACCTTTTAAGTGCAGGGCTGATTGTCTTCCGCCTAGATGGTAGTTTATCTCCGCCCCATCCCCATCACAATTCCTCCTTTTTCAAAAAAAAATTTTTGATAAATAGTGATTTGGAGAATTTCTCAGTAATTTTCCACTGAATTTGCCGTGTCAAACATTTTCCTCAAAACCACACAATCACCATTATGTGTTATGTCATATTTTGACACCTTTGCTCAGTCTCGTGAAATTTGGTGATGGTCCCGTTTTTATGACGTCGGGCCAGACAGAATGGCACCAGATGTCACAATTAACACAGAAAACCAGTGGTGTTCTTTGATTAGCTGGTTGATGGTTGAAGGCGAAAGGTACCTATTGCCTTTTTAATACCCCCCCCCTTTCTCTCTCTCTCTCTCTCTCTCTCTCTCTCTCTCTCTCTCTCTCTCTCTCTCTCTCTCTCTCTCTCTCTCTCTCTCTCTCTCCCTCCCTCCATTAAATCATCTGGTTATACAGAGATAATATATTATTAGAATAAAGCAATGGTAATTGGCTTAGTTTACTCTTCTTTCTTTTTACCTTTGGACTATGGGTTTAAATTTGAGATTCGTGGTTTGTATTTAAACGGGATAACCACTATGATTCCGTCACAAGGATATTGTAGCCTGCTTTATAAAGTAAAAATCAAAACAAAACAAAACTTTCTGGCCTTTTATTTGAATAGCATTGTGGGCCTTTAACATATGGAAAGGACAATTCATTAAATGTTTACAAAAAGTAAATTTATGTCTAATAATAAGGTTGGATTTATACTACTTAAATAATACTAATACAAAACTATGTTCCTGTTATTTTTACACTTTGCTTGTGTTTGATCAATAGACGGAGACATTTTCCTCCTTTTTGACAAATTGCTATTATCATCAGTGAATATAAAACACTCACCAAAACCACTACATCAACATCTCTACCACCACTACTATTACAACCATCACCACATCATAATCCCTACCACCACTACTACTGCAAATAAGACCACATCATCTCTGCCACCACTTCTACTACAAATACCACCACATCATCATTCCTACCACAATTACTACAACCACCACCATACAATAATCTCTAAGACCACTACTACTACAGCCACCACCACACAATAATCTCTAAGACCACTACTGCTACAACCACCGCCACAACATCATCCCTACCACCACTACTACTACAACCACCATCACATCATCATCTCTAAGACCGCTACTACTACAATCACCACCACATCATCATCCCTACCACTGCTCCTACCACACCATCATCACTACCACCACTTCTGCTACTACAACCGCCACCATATCATCAACCCTACTACTACTACTACAACCACCACAACATCATCCCTCCCACCACTACTACAATTACCACCACATCATCATTCCTACCACAGCTACTACAACTGCCACCACACAATCATCCATTCGACTACTATTACTACAATCACTACCGCCACATCATCCCTATCACCACTACTACTACAACCACCAACCACATCATCATCCCTACTACAACCACCAAATGTTGAAATTACACTTTCAACTCTTGAAATCCCGCCGAGTCGTGTCAGAAATTGCTGTGAGACAAATTTTGGATCGCATCTCAGTAAATTTGAGTGAAGTTCAAATTTATAGGTTGTCGTCGCATGGATGGGTCATGATCTTCATGATGACAAATTTCCTCCTTTTTTGTGACCAGTCATTATCACCCCTGGTCATTGTCAAGGCAGGAGAAATGGTCGAAATTTATAGTTATAGTTTTGGGAGATTATATTTTTCTCCATGAAAGTTATTTTGTAAGCATTGGAGTTTTGAGTGTGAGATCCTGTGCTTTGTCTGGATGGAACTTTTAGGTGATCTCAAACTCAGTGGCAGTGATGCCAAGACTCCGGTTACACCGGAAAAAACTCCGGTCTGGAGCAAAACATTCCGGGTTCCGGGCAACTTCCGTCAAATTCAATTGAGGTCAATTTGTTCCAAGGATACCCCCCTCCAACCACTACATCATCATCAATGCCACTACTATTACAACCATCATCACAACCACCACCACATCATCATTACCGCTACTGCTACAACCACCACCACCACATCCTCACTATCATTACTACAACTACCACCACTACTACTACTACCACCACCACCACATCATCACTACTACTCCAACCACCACCACCACATCATCATTACCGCTACTACTACAACCACCACCACCACATCATCATCACTACTACTACAACCAGCACTACGACCAGCACCACCACATCATCATCACTACCACTACTACTGCAACCACCACCACCACATCATCATCACTGCAACTACTACTACTATAACCACCACTGCAACATCATTACTACCACTACTACTACTACAACCACCACCACATCATCACTACCACTACTACTACAACAATCACCACCACCACATCATCATTGCAACTACTACTACAGCAACCACCACCACCACATCATCATTGCAACTACTACTACAACAACCACCACCACCACATCATTATCACAACCACTAGAACTACTGCAACCACCACCACATCATTATCACAACCACTAGAACTACTGCAACCACCACCACATCATCATCACTACCATTTGTACTACAACCACCATCACCACAACATCGTCATCACTTCAACCACTACCTTATCTTCATCACTACCACCACTACTACTACTACTACCACCATCACCACATCATCATCACTACCACCTGCTACTACAACCACCATCACCACATTATCACTACCACTACTACTACAACCACCATCACCACCACATCGTCATCACTTTCACTACTGCAACCATCACCACTACTGCTACAACCACTTCACAACATCATCACAACCACTACTTCTACAACCATCAGCACCACATCACCATCACGACCACTACTACTACAACCATCACGACCACTACTACTACAACCACCACCACCACCACATCATCATTACCACTACTACTACTACAACAACCACTATCACATCTTCATCATCACTACTACTATTACGACAACCACCAACACCACATCATCCTCACTACCACCAATACTACAATCTCTGCCATTAGATTTACTTCATTTGAAATAAGGAAACTTTGGGATTGTATTTGGCAATGTGTTTATGTATCATCGTATAATTCTAATCAGTTATCTATATAGAACTATACAATATGTAAACACAATGCCAAATACCATTCCAATTCCTTTTTCTGGTGTGCGGAAACTCCTGTGAGCCAAATTTAAAGTTGGCGTCTCTGCAGTGGTTATTGTGCTTGTGGAATCTACATCTGTTCTCTCTTTAAACCATTTCATTCCCATTTTCTTTCTGGGTGGGGTTCCTGACCTCCCATAGTGGGCAGGGGGGTACATACTGCACCTTCTATCCCCTACTTGGTTTTGTCCTGGCCCTGGCCGGAGTCCTAGCTGGGAGGGAAACAGTCAAATGCATAGTTATTGTTTTGGGAGATGATTTTTTTCCCTTGTAAATCGTCTCTCTGTTATGTATTATTATATTTGTTATTTTGAATGTACAATGTAGGCATTTGAGTGTGTTCCTCTTTGTTGGATTTTGTGCTTGTGTCTGGATGAGACTTATAGGTGATCTCAAACTAAGTACATTGGTGGTATGCTCTTGGAATCTACATCTGATCCCTATTTGTTCCCAGTTCCCGTATGTCTTACTTTTTCTTGGGTGCTTTAATTGTAATTTTAGAACTTTTTCTTTCCCATTTTCTTCCTTTTTACTGGCGCTGATATAACCTACTGTTGCAAGCACCATAAAACACTTAAAAACAAAACGAACTTTTTCTTTTCTGCTTTTACTTGTAAATCGAAAATTATTTTTGTCTATTCTCTTTCTTTTTATTGGCGCTGAAATCGTCAGAAATGACCTAAATGTCTCTAGCAAGCATTATAAAACCCTCAAAATCAAAACCAACGTAGTTCAATTTCTTATTCTTTGGACTGTTTGTCATTTTTATTTTAATGGCTTATCCACTTTCTGTAATGTTTCTATTTCTCAGGGCTGAGAATCTTCTGTCTAGAGACGGATTTAAGCCTAAAAGGTGGGTTATCTCCGCCCATCACTGTGTCACAATTCCGCCTTTAAAATATTATGAATAAAAAAGACTCAACACAACCGCTACATCCCTACCACCACCACATCATCATCCCTGCCACCACTACTACATTCACCATCACATCATCATCCCTACCACAACTACAACCGTCACTACATCATGACCCCTGCCACAACGACTACAAAAACCGCCACACCATCAACTCTTAAGACCACTACTACTCACCACATCTTCATCCCTACTAAAAAAATTTTATTCTCTATTGTCTTCTGGC
This sequence comes from Berghia stephanieae, assembly GCF_034508935.2. Taxonomy (NCBI): domain Eukaryota; kingdom Metazoa; phylum Mollusca; class Gastropoda; order Nudibranchia; family Aeolidiidae; genus Berghia; species Berghia stephanieae. Next base: position 41,830,244 of record NC_088360.1, read on the forward strand.
ACTTTTCTATTCACTTCATATCTTGTTGTTACCAACATAAGTGCCTGCTCCACTCACTTTTCTGAATTAAAAATTCACCCCATACACCGGAGCATACTCAATGTCTCAATCGTTTCTATGTTATATGTTTGTGTTGAGAATATTGGCTATTAAGCTTAACTGCTGGTCAAAATTATTCGCGATGGTGGTGTACGAACGAATCGGCGGTCTCAAGAAGTGGGTGAGAGAGGGATCTAGTAATGACTTTGAGTTTGAAACGAATATTTTTGTGTTCGTGGATAGCTCACACGGTAGAGCCACACTCTCACCTGCCAGGCGGAGTTGTCGTACCAATAAGGTCGCAGGTTCAAACCCCACCACGGCCGCGAAAATTTTTTAGTCTCTATTGTCTTCTGGCACTTTTCTATTCACTTCATATCTTGTTGTTCATCCCTACTACCACTGCAACTGCAACCACAGCATCATCCCTACCACCACTAACTACTACATCATCATCCCTATCGCAGCTACAATTCTATCCACCACATCCATACGACTACTACTACTACAACCCCCACCACGTCATCATCCCAACCACCGCCATTACTACAACCACCATATCTGAAATTACTCTTTCAACTTTTGAACTTCGTCCTGGTGCTGAGAGACACATTTTGGATTGCATTTCAGTAAATTTTAATGAAATTCAAATTTATAGGTCATTTTTAGCATGGATGGCTCTTGATCTATACGCTGAATAAATGTCTTCCTTTTTTGTGACCAGTCATTCTCACCCCTGTTTTCTATACTATGAATTTTTAATGTTTGTTTGTGTCAAAAGGTTCTGACGTGTGAGTAAAATATTCTTTCTTTTTGCATCAGATGCCTTTCAGTTTGTATGCTCAAGTTGATTGTTCCCCTATTACTACTAAATATTTTGGCTAATGTTTCTGGCCCACATTGAAGAGATGAGAGTAATTTTTCTTTTAATTGGTGGGTTACGAGTATTTAATTTTGGTCCAGGCTTGTGAATTTGATTTTTCTCTCTCTCTCAGATAGACGTTTTCCTTGAGACAACATCGGGTCATTAGTTAAAGCAATTACCAAAGGGGCATATACTTCAAGACCCAGAATGGCTGACTCTGGTGAGTATTACAACTAGAATTTTCTTGCAGTTTTAGCTTGTTGAGATGTTGCTATAATATGTGCCCCCCCCCCCCTCCTCCTCTCTCTCTTTCTCTCTCTCTCTCTCTCTCTCTCTCTCTCTCTCTCTCTCTCTCTCTCTCTCTCTCTCTCTCTCTCTCTCTCTCTCTCTCTCTCTTCCTTCCCCCTTGTATTTGTCCCTAAGGGGAAGTTTTCTATTGGGTCTATCTGGGTGGGGTTCTTGACCTCCCATAGTTGGCAGGGAGGCATTTACTGTGTCTTCTATCCCCCTGTATCTGTTTTCCAACACACTTTCTGTCTTTGTCTTGGAATGAGATTTCTTGGTTTTGTCCTGGGAAACAGTCAAATTTATAGTTAGTTTTGGGAGATGATATTTTTTTCCCTTGTAAATCATCTCTGTTATGTACTGTATTATGTTTTTAGACCTGTACCGTAAATTCTCAGTCAATTAACTGAAATCAGTCAATTGGTCAAATTCAAATATTTTTAAAAAGGAAAGAAAGAATTGAATAAAGACAGAATTCATGAATTGTAGTCTAATGACCGTAAAGTTAATTAGAAATGTTCCACAGTGCTACGCATAGCTCATGGACCGTTTATATTAATGATGGATATATTGCCAAGGCTAAGCATCTTTTTAGAATTGCTGTGTCTGAACACATCCCAGTGTATTTTCACACAGTCTTCATGAAATTATTTTTTCACTATCCAAACCTGTCGTGATCCCAATGGTAGCCAATTTTAACTGAGCTGCTGGGGCGATAAATTTCACTGTTTCTTATAAGCCAAAATTGACCACATTTACCTGGAGGACAGTAAAAGTATGAAAAAGCAAAATGAAAACGTCGGAAGTGCATTATGAAGACACCTTCAAATCGAAAGTTAAATTATTGCTACAAGCACATCTCGATTACCTCATGTTGTAAACAAACTGGTTGATCGTTTCTAGTTTCTTCAGTGATTGGGTACCTAATTGTAAGGAACAATGGTAAGTAGCCTAATTAATTCCCGCGCAAATTAGTTTTCTGTCCTTGTTTTGCTCAAGCGAGCTTGCTGTTTACTGTTCATTTCGATTCTTTGAATTTTTCCGCTACGAATTACGACTATGAAGAGTTTCAGTCAATTTTAATAGAGCTCATTTACAGGTCTATGTTTTGTTCACTTATTATTTATGATTTGTAGACATTTGAGTGTATTCCTCTTAGTGGGGACCTGTACTTGTGCCTGGATTAGACTTTTAGGTTATCTCAAACACTATCCCATTTTCTTCCTTTATTTACTGGCGCTGATATGACCTTAATGTGTTGCAAGCGCCGTAAAACCCTTAAAAACATCTATTGGGTCTATAACGAGGGAAACTTGGTGTAACTCAGGTGACATGCTCTCAGCCACAAATCACACTGGGTTAATTTAACATTACGTCTTGGGTATAAGAGCATAATCCGTTTATAAACATTTGGCCTCAGCAAGAAAACAGACGGAAAAAAAAAGTAGTAATATAATAAGAACGAAGCGAACAAAACTACAAAACAAAGATATTTTAATGAGGCCATGGATGGTCTTGAGCCTGTGTAAACTCATAGGGGAAATGTTGCAATATTGGACAGGAAACTCGACTTCGGTTAATAGCAACATTTTCGTTGACCCCAAGGTGTTGCTGTTATCCGGAGTGGACTGTATTAGGGAAATTCTTGCTTCTTCTTTCCAATATTCCATCACTGATTAATTCATCTTGGCCATGTGACTTTATCAGTAAGCAAGATTTCAGGCTGGTGAGGGTGAGAGCACAATGTCTAAACATTGACCCAAGAAAACCCCAACACAATTGACTGAAATTTGCAAACAATTGACAATGTTGCAATATGCGGGTTTTTTTTGTTGTTTTTGTTTTTTATTTATTTATTTATATTTTTTTTTAGTGAAAATTTGGCGTTGCGAGACCGTTTAAAATTAAAAGTTACTTATCTTAGTAGGTGTCCCTGGTTTCACTTTCAACAGTTGGCTGGTATGCACCTGTCTTTTAGTACAATATACTTGTCAGGAGTGGATTGTAATCTTTGATATGTGTGTGTTCTGTATTTGATTGTTCCATAATACATGTCCACATTCCTAGACTTTATCTATGATTGTGATTTTTTTTAAAAAGGCAATCTACAGTGTCTTTCGAGGAAGAGCTTGAGAAACTCCACAAAGTTTGAGTATAATCAGTCTCGGTGCGCATATTTCGTTGAGATTGGAAGCTACAGTTTTGATCTTTCATTTAAAAGATCCTATTATTATTATTATTATTATTATTATTATTATTATTATTATTATTGTTATTATTATTAATATTAGTGTTGTTATTTTTTCATTAAACTAAGGTTGTTACATTATTAAAGTATTATTATAATGCAATAGTTTGAACGTTTCGTTGTATGCCAATGCTTGGGTGTTACCTTATTACCTTAAGGGAGACTTCGAGTAGAACAATAAAAATGTTGTATAGTTATGCATTGCTACTCTTAATGTTATTGTTTCGTGTGTGGCATTCTCTCTCCAATAGATCCTTAAGGAGATCCCGCGACACCACATTGAATATCGTACCGAAGAAAAAGTCCAAAACTTTTGGTGATCGCCCTTTCGAATTTTTTGGCCCAAAGGTCTGGAACGCTCTGCCCAGGCAGATCTGAGAGAAGCAAACAATGGAAACATTCAAAGCGTGTCTTAAAACATTTTTATGCACATAGCATGCATGCCGAATTTTACGAATTTTAGACAAATTTCATGGCCAAATACTAAATTTTATGGAAAATATCGAATTTTTAATTCTTAGTTATACTGAATAATATTATTATTATTAATAATAATAATGATAAGAATGAGAACTACTACTACTACTACTACTACTGCTTCTACTACTACTACTACTACTATTACTACTATAATAATGGTAATAATAATAATATTGTGGTTCATACACAATTTCAGAAATTACGAATTTCCTTGTCAAATTACTGAAAATTGACATAAAAATTACTAAATTTGAAGTTTTCAATTTGGCATGTCTGACATAGGGTTATTTTATTATCATGTAATCTGTGTCACGCTAGTTATCCTGTATTTAATGATTTTATTTTTATTCAATGAATTGGATTTTTATTGTAAGGCACGTTTAGATACTATTGCATAGAAAGAGCTATACTAAATGTCAATTATTATTATTATTATTATTATTATTATTATTATTATTATTATTATTATTATTATTATTATTTATTATTATTATATTATTATTATATATTATTATTATATTATTATGTTATTATAGTTGGGATATTTATACAACTTTTTAACATTGTATATGCATGAGGTTTACACGTCGACTTTTTAGGTGGCCTAGGTTATGCACCAATGCTTTTTCTAACGGTAATATTTAATGGTCACTTGTTAATTGACTAGGACTCATTGTCCTTAATTGGATGTTGCCTGTGAAATATGATAGATGGGAGGGCAGACTGCGGAGAAAGTCATCAGGAGCGCGTGCACCAAAATCAATATTGACGGATACAAACATGACAGTGGTTGAGGTCATTAACCTTTTTGTCGTTGTAGTTAGTTTCTTCCCCCCCCCCCCCACCCCCACCCCCCCCCCCTCTCTCTCTCTCTCTCTCTCTCTCTCTCTTCTCTCTCTAACGATATATATATATATATATATATATAATTTACAATTGTTTTTGTTGTGGATGTTGTTATTATTATTATTATTATTATTATTATTATTATTATTATTATTGTGCGGCAATGTGGTCTTGTGCTATGACACTCGCCTTCGGATCAAAAGGTCCAGGGTTCTTCGCTCTGACCGGCGCATAGTTGGGTCCTTGTAGAAGGCTCTATATTCGCATTCTCTGACCGTACTCAATTGTAAAATGAATACCTCTCCGTTAACAGCGTTGTGTCTGTCTGAAAAAAAAGTGATCGCCTTACAGGCATTACGTCTCGGCCTACGTGTTAAGTGTAGCTGTTAGCTAAGGACTCCCTGGTAAAGCATTTTGAGTGGAATTTGCCCTCTATAAAATCTCATCACTATTGTTATGTTCTTGTAGAAAAGTTAAATTAAGAAAATGGGGGGGGGGGGAATATAGAATGTAGAGCATTTCGCTTTCATTATCATCACTATGCTGATTATGAATATGTGACCCACCGTTTCAAAATGGTATTATGTCGAGATGGACACGGTGCTGAAAATTCAATCTATAATCACAAACATGAAACTTGGAGTTTGTTTCTCCTCGTTATTACAAAGAATAAATACTAATTCTTGCATCACAAAACACTCGGAGTTCGCGTTTTTCTTTATTTTAGTTCTAAATTTACTTTTTGAGGTCCTAT
>NC_088360.1:41840760-41843260 GCF_034508935.2 Berghia stephanieae
AAAATGCTCCAACAGGATGGAAGAATTCAGTCAGGCACAATTTGAGTCTGAATAAGTGCTTCAAGAAAGTTGACAAAGATAAAGGACAGGTGAGATTTTCTTTTTCATTTTGAATCAGCTCTTTTTTTAAAGGAATTTAACACTCATATATTAGCTGATTCGATTTTGTTTATTTTCGGTGCCTTTTTATTTTATGTTCTTTTGACTTCTGAGTTCAGTTTTAAGTTTGTTCTCATGTCATTTGTTCCCACACCTCTGTTCCATATTTTCAAATTTCTATTGTTTGTTATTCCTGTGCTTTGTTCATTTATTGTTGCGCATCAGGAAAGTAATGTTTCATGAGATTTGCCACTTTTACTCTTTTGAAAGGGGGGGGGGGGGTTGCCAGTTCATACCCCAACGCATGTTCAGATTCAGTTTTTCCCTACTAATAATGTAAATGGAAAGTTATGAAAACGTCATTTGTGATTAAATTGATCTCAATGATCATAATAAATGCTTATTCTTATTAAATCACAAAGGATGGAAATCTTTATTCTGGGTTCAGTAAGACATTCTACAATTCGGATTTTAATAATTTTTTTTTAAATTATTTTTTTTTGATTATTGATTTTTTTTTTATTTTACATACGGCAGGCTTAGGCTGTCTTTTAAAAGGGAAACAGTCCCTTTATCATTATCCTCATCTGGCTTTTGCCGTCTTGGCACATGGAACTTTGCTCTAGTAATTAAATTACTAGTGTTGTCACGGCTGCCATGATGGCTTTGGGGGGGGGGGGGGGGGGGGGGAATCGCACAGTAATAACAGTGCTGCCACTTCACCATAATATTATAAACTAATTTTTAAAAACAATGAATCAACTTGCGAAAGGATTGCCTTTGTATACCTTTTCCCTCAAATTGCTCTTGATGCTGTTTACATGCTTTTGGAACTTAAATTTAAATACTTCTTGAAACTTTGTTTGGTGCCCCTAATGTTATGCCATTATTTTGTTTTCGGCGGCTTTGCAATTTGATGTCTCCACTGTATTTAGAAAGAAGGAAAAAGAATTTTGTGATTTGGATCATGATTAAATGAAAGGGGTGTGTGTGTCAAACACTTTCATTTTTCTTAATTTTTAATTTTTAAATTTTAAATTTTATTTTACATTTCTGAGTGTACTTTATCAATTCATGATTGAATTTGTTTTATTTGTACATTTATCTGACACTGGTAAAGGTATCTCTGTGAAAGCCAAGCATTGTTATCTACAGATCGAGGGTAATATTTGGACCAGATAAACTTTTTATTATTTGTTTTTTTTTTTGTGTGTGGGTTTTTAAAAATTTATTCACAGTGTGTTTATATTTACCTGATCACTGTAACAAATAAACAATAAAAAAATACAGCGAAATCACATATTTCTGTGTCTTTGGTAATTGTAACTAAAATTCACCCTTTGATAGGATGCCATATTTTTGTTTTGTTCATGGTATATTTTAAAAAATTATAAACATGAAAAAAAAAGAAGTAAAAAAAAAAAAGAAAGACAGTAAGAAATAAATAAAAAACTGGCCTTTTGAGAGTGTGTATGGACACTATCCATACAGAATCAGCTTATTGCATGTGGTGAGTATTTAAAACTAAATCTAAATGAATGGTAATTCTTGCTTTTATGACTTTTCTAGGATTAAATACCACTAAATGTACATACTTTGCACCAAATTATTATGTGGTTATTTGTTAAATACTTTGATGATCCATAATTGATTCAAACCTGAATGACCATAAAACTGCGGCATATAGAGTTGGGAGCAAACAAATGGGTTGTGTTAAAGTGTTTGGTTTTTACTTCAATAAGTGCTCTTTATTTTACTTTTTTAAAGTCTTGTGACCAAAGAGTGCTGTGAGCATTGGAAACTTTTAAAAATCCACCTAAAGATGACACGTGTGTGTTTATCTAACAGAGATATGTATCATTAAATAATGATTTGACAGTTTATTGTTTGTTTTTATGGGGTGAAATGTAATGCCGTCTTTATTTTTTTTTTTTTTTTTTGTTTTTTTTTTTTTACAGAGATTAGGTTTTAGGGCAAACATTTTCTTTTTTCAATTGCTGCAATTGTGAGTCCACAATGTTGAGTTTTTTTTTTTAGCTGTTTGATAGGAATAGTCAATTATAATCAAATAATTTTCTCAACCTGATCCAAAAGCTTTCTTTTAGTGTATATAAATGTGTGCTTTGAATATTTACCCTTGTATTAACATGTCCAGAGATTACTTACATCTTATAAATTGATTTGAGAGCATTCACAATGTATTCACTTTTTTCTTCTTTTTTTTTTTACGCGAAAGGCACAGAGTGGGATGATTCTGTATTTTTGCTTACACTTTTTTCATTGACTTTTAGAGCCATTTTTGTAAAAAGCTGTTGCATATCCAATGGACAGTAACTAATTTAAATCAGTAGTAGTGTGGTTTACGTGGTTGTTTGCTTTTTAAAAAGTTTTGAACAATTTT
>NC_088360.1:41848260-41935760 GCF_034508935.2 Berghia stephanieae
ATAGGAAAGGGTCCAGGGATATCACGCTGTAGGCGTTGTGGCTTATCACAAGATCATTGTATTAAAATTGAGTTTCCTGCTAAACAGTGATAAACCCACTTTATTAGACGGACAGAGCAGTTAACATTAAGTTTGCCATGAAAATTACTTTTAAAAAAAAATGGAATTGGAATGGAGCAGTTTTTGATATAAGATTATCACACATATATTTCCAGTCCTTTCCTGCTTTATCAAACAAACTGAACCGGATAGCTTAATATGGAAAGAATTTTGCCAGGGAGAAATTCTTCAACTGTGCATGGACTTCCATCCTGGCTGCGCAGGTTTGCCTCAGACAAATTGATGATTCACTGTTTAAGAGATCACATTTTCGTTTTCAGTATTCACATGAATTCTGTTGATTGTGTTCACTTTTGCGGATCATGGTTAAATGTTATACCTTGTTGATCAATCTAGAATTTCAATTTGATTTTGCTTTGTAGCGGTTGTTTCACTTTATTAGACTATCTTTAAATGAGATAATTGTTTGTTTTTTGTTTTTTCTTCACTCCTTTTTTTATGAAGGGTTTTCTCCAGGTATTAGTAATGCGTAAGAACCATATGTATTTATTGGTGTGAATGTTTTATAATGAATTATTACCAAAATGGCGTTGAATATAAAAATTTAAAAAAGCAGTGTCTAAAATAATTTGGGAATTTTGAATTTCAAGAATATTTCAGGTACTGAATTTTAAAAAGGAAATGCACTACATTAGCCAATTATAAAGCAGAATTACAACTAAATACCTATATCTTAAAAATTAAGAAGTACCAGATTTATATTAATTTAAGGGTAAATAGCTTACGTTTTTCAAATTATCTTTTATACATTTTCTAAAATCCACTAAGGAGCCTATGCAGGAGTTAAATATTACGTTGAATCATGAAAAAGTGAGATCATCTATATAGCTTAAAGTCTGGACGTTGATCCATTTGATGTAAACCATTGCATATTTGGGGCATAGTTAGAAGTCCTTATTAGTATATGTATGCTGATTGTCTCTAACCATGGAAATCTCATGTCAAATAGGTAATATAAAAAGTTTTTAGTTTGATGTTAGTATTATAAGCCCTCAATAGTAGGAAATAAGATAAATGAAAGCAGACTCTCTGGAAAACAGAGTAGAATTTGCCACATGGCTGGAGCACACTGTTAAAGACCATTCAATGTTTCACAATTGACACATCTTTTTCTCTGTTTCAGATGATGTTGAATCAGATTTTCAGTCGGATATGGAATGGAATTCAGATGACAAGGATGAAGTTGATGGAGATATTCCTTCACCAAGAAGGGTTAAACCCAATGTTAAGGATACTCCTTCTAGTGCATCAAAAACAAAAAAACTAAGTGGTGCCCACGAAATGGATGATGATGAGCAGAAAAAGATTCATGAAGGAGCAAGTGCTCTTCTTAACTTGGCTGGCCTTTTTGTGAATAATACTGGTGGCAATCGCAACTCTGGAAGTGGAGTTGAAAAGCAGAAAAATGGGGTGAAAAAAGTAAAAGCCAAGAAACCAAAGCTTAATTCAAAAGCGGATAAGGGTGGTGTGAAGAAAAAAATTGTTAAAAAGAATCTTGAGAAGCAACAAGAGAAAAAGGCAGCAATGAAAAAACGATCTAACATAAAGAGGAAAAATGCTGGTAGTAATGGCAAATATGATAATGACCAGTTTACAACATTCAAAAAGGCTTCCAAAACATCTGATGGTATAAAAAAGGGAGGTTCGAGTAAGAATTTGAAATCGGTGAATGGAGATGGTCAGGAGAAAGTGAACAGTTCAAAAATTAAAAACAAAAGTGGTGCTGCTAAAAAGGGGCAGGAGAAACACAAACTAAAACTTTCAAAATCCTTTGGTGCTGCTAATAAAATAAGTCGTGCTCGAAATAACAATAATGATATTGATGACTCAGATGTCAAAAGTAAAGCTGTCACAAAAGCTGGTGCTAAAGTGAAAAAGAAGGAAACTCAGAAAAGAGTGTTGAAAGTTGATATTGTTCCAAAAAGTCGAAAATTCAGTAGAGAATCATCTCCCCGTGCTAGATTATCTTCCAAAGGCAATGATGTTAAAAATGAATCAGCTGAACCCACAACGAATAATAATAATAATAATAATGATGACTATAAACATGATGTACCTGATGTAAAGGTGATGAAATATAATGACAAATCGGACTTTCCTAATGGACATGATTCTTCTTTGAAGAAAGAGTCAGATTCTAAGTTAAGTGTGAAGAAAGAAATTATTTCACCTGCAGGAGATGCACCTCTCGTATCTAAATTTTCCAATTCAAACGAGGAAAGAGATATAAGAAATATGGATATTAAATCAGAAGAAAGCAGTGACGACGATGAGAATGATGCCAGTAAATTTTTACAAAAAATTGGATTAATGGCTACCTCATCTGCATCCGCATCTTCTTCCCCATCCATAAGTCCATCAGCATCCTCCTCTTCATTGCACAAGTCACCACATTTTACTCGTTTTTCTAAAAAGAAAGCAGGGATGTCGTAGCAATGCTGTTTATATACTTTTTTAAAACATTTGTTTTCTGATTCTTAATGCACTCTTGCATCCATTTCATGTGCTATACATTAACATTTGAGGGGGGGAGGGGGGTTCTTTTGACCTCTCAAGGTGGGCAGTAAGTTACTTGCTGTGTCTTCTATCCCCTTTATCTGTTTCTGTCTTTGTCTTGGAATGGGATTGCTTTGTTTTGTCCTTGCCTGGGAGGGAAGTCTAATTTATAGCTATAGTTTTGGGAGATGATATTTTTGTCCTTGTAAATCATCTCATTTATATACTGTTACAGTTTTTGTTTTAAGTATATAATGGTTTGCAAACATTTGTGTGTATTCCTTTTAGTGGGGACCTGTGCTTTTGTTTGGACGAGACTTTTATGTGATCCCAAACTGAGTACTTTGATAGCGTGCTCTTGGAATCTACATCTGTTCCCTATTTGAATCAATCACCTTTGTCTTACTTTTTCTTGTTTGCTTTCAATTGTACATCTAAGACTTTTTTGACCATCCGATTTGCTGGGTGGGGTTCTTGACCTCCCATAGGGGGCAGGGGGTTACATACTGTGTCTTCTATCCCCTTATAACTGTTTTCCAACATGCTTTCTGTATTTGTCTTGGAATGAGATTACTTGGTTTTGTCCTGGCCCTGGCTGGAGTCCAAGCTCGAAGGGAAACAGTCAAATGCATAGTTATTGTTTTGGTGGATGATCTTTTTTCCTTGTAAATCGTCTCTCTGTCATGTATTATTATATTTGTTATTTTCAATGTATAATGTAAGCATTTGAGTGTATTCCTCTCTGTTGGATTTTGTGCTTGTGTTCGGATGAGACATAGGTGATCTCAAACTAAGTACATTGGTGGTATGCTCTTGGAATCTACATCTGATCCCTATTTGTTCCTAGTTCCCCTATGTCTTACTTTTTCTTGGGTGCTTTAATTGTAATTCTAGAACTTTTTACTATCCCATTTTCCTCCTTTTTACTGGCTCTGATATAACCTAAATGTGTTGGAAGCGCTGTAAAACCCTTAAAAACAAAAAAAAACCGATTTCCTTCCTTTTTCCTAGTGCTGAAATGACCTAAATGTGTCACAAGCACCATCAAACCCTTAAAAATAAAAACATACTGTAACATCCGGGGGGAAATGAAATGAATGTACTACTCATTGATCAATATCATGATAAGTTCTTACTTCTCCACTCCCCACTACGCATATGGTGATGATGTAATAAACCACTTTGTTGATATTGAAGCACATTACTCAAAATGTACTGCTATATTTGTTAAGTCTGCAATGAATTACAAATTATATCGTTTTCTCTTTTCTTGCTTTTTTATTTTTTTATTTTATGTTTTTTTTGCTCTTTTAAAAAATCAGTATTTTTATGTATCTCTTATGTCATGTGTACTGTTAATAGCAAGCAATGATGTTTTCATATGGATTTATTTAAGTGACTGAAAAATTAGTTATTGGTTATTGTTAGAACAACCTTTTCTCAGTATTATTAATTGGACTTTTTTTCTTGGAAAGCTATTTATCTTGCACGTTTTTATCTTTAGAATGGTTATTAGCTTGCACAATGTCATAGAAGTTTCTTTCTTCTTAAACACTATCCCAACTTTTCATGGGCCGTGGAAGATTTAGTGATTATAATCTTGTTTGATTTTCTTGGAATGTTGGTTTTTCTTATATTTGTTGAAATAGTACAAACAAGAAATGATAAAAGAACAGCCACCCCATTTTGTAAAAAAAAAGAAAGAAAAACAACAAAAAGATAATAGACCTTTTGTTTCACAAATCAGATATCATTATTCTGCTGTAGACGTTAACACTTTAAGTATTATGTATCAATGTGCCTTACATATTCTTATTACATAATTTGTTTTTCAGTCTACTTTTAATTCTACAATTATTGATTGTGATGAGAATTGAAATAGCTATTACATTCATTTCCATAAGACGATATTCATGTTGATCATTATTTTTATTATACATCACTCCCAGTTGCACTATTTATTGTTGAGCATTGTCAAATTTAATTGTTTTCGTGATGCAATAAAAACATATATTCATTCAAGATTTTAAATTGTGTTATTATGCTGTAATTTTTATTTTCTCAATGATTTCTGTATATTTGTAAACCATAACCATTTTTATGCATTTCTCTCTCAATTTTGTATTTACTTATGACCTCGCCCCCCCACCCTCCAATGTTCCCCAGTCTCATTTGCTTGCTCCTTTGTTGTAATTCTCTCCTTTTCTTGAATATATTTATCAAATCTGGTTTTGTTTTTTTTGAATAGGGGGTTGGGGTGGGGGGTTGTTATTCTCAGCTTTATTTCGCAATTGGAAATAAATGTATGTGGTGGGTTATATTTTTTTAACTGTGAGACAGCAATATGGTAAAATGAAAGTGATAGGAGTGCATTTTTAAAGTTAAGTGTGATTGCATGATCTCTTTCAACTTACGAGAAAGCCTATTCGGGAGAATAAAATATTGACTTGATGTAACAGCTCATAGGTTGCCTCAATCAGTTCAGGATCTCTGATGAGGGAATAAAAACGCTTTTTGTTATGATAATTTTTTTAGTTTCAAAGTTCCATATAAAGTGCCTCAGAGCACTTGGAATAAATCAAATATAAGCGAGCATGTTTGCAGGAACAAGGATTGGAATGGCATTTGTGTTTCTACTAAGTGCTCAAATTTGAGGAAAAAATATATAAAGATTATATGACAGATTATTTCATATATGGGGCATAGTAATCATATGCTATTGATGCTTAACGATTGAACCGAGTTATTGGCCATTAGTCACCTATAATGAAATGTTATATTTTCTGAAGGGATGGCTAGGTATGCCAAACCACTTATTTGTTATTGAGAAGTAGAGGAAATGATTTTCTCAATTTGATACTCGCGAGGTGTGCTTGTTATTTCTAACTTATAATGGAAACCAGAATTTTTGGTGATACACTTGGTGTAGTCAACCTATTGGTATTTATGGACCTTATGGCAGTTCACTAATCTGATTTGGGAATTTTAAAAATTTATATATACTTGAGTGACTGCAATTTATTGTTAATTTTTTTTCTTTAATATTGACAGTTTTGGTATCTGAATGCAGCCATTTTGTTGTAACTATAAATGCCAAAAATAGTGTTATTTTTAATTTTTATTACACTCGAGGTCCATGATATATCTTCACATTTTACTCATATTAGCTGTATAAGATTTGACTTGCATAAAATTGTTGTTAAAAATACGTCTGGTTGATCTTTCTCCTTTTGACAGAATACAGAATTGAAGTTGTGTATCATATGAGTGATGCGCAAATTCGATGTCGTGTTTGCCTCAGACTTTTTGGATTGATCCACCTCAAAAACTGAAGTAATTGGGTTTCATGTTTGAGCAGCAAATTCATTTATATTGTTTTCTTCTAGTTGATATTGTTTACTTGCGGTGCTTGATGATGTCTTTGTCATCGATACAATTCTTGAATAATACGATTCTGCCTTCTTACCAAAGCAGCGTGAAAAATGGTAATGCAGAGGAATTTTTAAACTGATGCTACAATTGTGTTCAATTAAGTCTTTTATGCTTGGGTAAACTTGAAATATTTTGTTTGTATGAATTATCTAAATGTGTATATATGTTAGATATATTACTTTAGGATGAATCAGTAATGTGCATATGAAAAAAGATAGTGATCTTCGTGGTTGTCAAGCTTTAAAAATTTACATAAACATTGTACAGTCGTACAAGTAACATGGTGAAATGCACAGTTATTTGCTTGTTTAAGGATATATGCCTTATTTCACCATCAGTATTCTTTCGTCTACTTTGCCCATCTATACAAAAATTGTGTTCACTAATTGCCCCTATATTTTTAAAAAACATCTAGTCTTTGTTTCATGGTTTGTTTATTTTTTCTTGATATCAAGTGCTATAAACAGTAGAGTTGTTTCAACAGGTATTCCTTGATTGTGCTCTTAATCTGAATAGGATTCATTGCTGTAATGGAGACAGTTGGACACAGGCATGTTCTTGGATAATCTCCTTTATAAAATCATTTTTTGTGACCATTTATTGCAATCCATCTGCAAGTGTTTTAGCAATTATAGCTGGCCTGAGGCTTGGCGCTTGGCACTTAGAATTCTGCTGGAATCGTTCTGTTCTTTCCTTGCAACTAGCCTCCTTTATCCTACTTTTTCTTAGCTGCCTTTGATACAAGTGGGCTCCAAGGTGTTTGTGATCCAAGCATGTTGTACGCACTGAAATCTAAATTTATTTAATCACTAAGAAATCTAAATGTCAGTGGTGTTGTGTAGCCTCTTCTTATTCAGGGATATTCATATGATCATGACCTTTAAGTCGCATTGCGCTTCAACTTGAAATTAAACTTTGTCATTCTTAGTCTGGAACTGAAAAGAATTTTTTTCAAATATTATTTTTCATTTCCATCCCTCCCCTCTCTTTTTTTCTCTCTGCTTTATGGATGGGTTAAAAATTTTTTTTAAAAAGCATCTTTTTAAAAGTTTACGAATTGTTGATATATATTTTTATGTGTTAATGCTTTTTACCTGTCATGTGTATTTTCTTTCAAGAAATGCAATAGCAATTGTTTGATTGGATTATGAACACAATATAATATGATATAATATATATTTCCATTGATTTATTTTCTTTATAGACAGATCCCTACTCATTTAAAGTGTTATGCAAAAATAACATCAAACAGATTGTGTTACAACTTCCTTTAAATTTTATAATTGTTTTGGAATTCACTATGGTCATCGAGGATTTGATTTTTAGATGCTCAAATAATGGGAAATTGTAATAGTTGTGTTAATCTATAAAAAAAAACAACAAAAAGTAAAATACTTACAAATTGATATTAATGACCATTTGGCGCATTAGATTTTATTTTTAGAAAAAGCAACTGCATAATGAAGCATCTGACATCATTATCTCTGTAATTGAGAGATTGATCTCTTTCATTATATATAGTGCTTCGCAAATATAATTTTTTTTAACACGTGGAAGGAAATCCCTCTTGATCTGGAAACTTCTGTTCCACGGTTTAAGGGGATGAGGAGCATGCATTGGTTCACCTTTGCTCTCTTCTATTCCTCCCCTCTCCTCTCTCTTTCTTTCTTTCTCCCCACCCCTTTCAAGTGGCTTTCTGCCTTTGTCCCTGAATAAGACTAATACGTATTTGGTTGTGGCAATACCCTGGCTCTGATTCTTTTTTAGTAGGAAAACAGGTACGTATGAGTGTCTTTCTGTGAGATTCTCTTTTTGTGTTTATCTATTATTGGTGCTAGAAACCATTTGAGTGTCGGTCTTCTACTGGGGGTAACCTGCAGGTGTTTGTGAGATTTAATAAAAGCCTTAATTGTAATTAAGATGAGATTTCTCCTAGGATCTACTTTTGTGAATTATTTCCCATTGTTCAACTCAAATAGAGTGAAATGACCTGCAAGTATTGTTAACATTCTGAAATTTAACTAAAAAGCAATTTATATTCTCCTCATTTTTCTCTTCACTGGCACTAACGTGGCATAATAAAAGTGCTGTAGAATGGATGGACAAAGAGCTAATATAGACCTAGCAATGTCGATATGAGCATGCTGCATTGTAAATAGGTTTCAACCAATTCTCAACTCACAATCATCAATGTTTCATTTAATGGTAGCTTGAAAAAAAGTACACACCAATTTCCAACCCACCTGCTTCACTTGTCATCAAAAAGTTTTTGCATTTAAACACTTACCCAAATGTGTTCTCTAATCGAAACAATATATGGGTTTCAAGCTGTACCTAATAGTATACTCAAGCATTGTTAACAATAATTCATGTTTTTTATAGCATCTTTAGTCTACAATCTTCCTAACTAATTGTATCGTGCTGCCACTATTAAAGAGTAAATAAGAAACTCCCAAAGATACAAAAACCCACCAAAACGAACAAAAATTGTATTTGAATAGATAACATTTTGCAACTTTTCCTTTACTTTCACGGCCATTTACTATTTTTTTTAAAACAAAAAAACTAAAGTAAAACATTTTTCTTCATATTTTAACAGTTGTCATTTCATTGCTGGGCTGGTTTTGTTTGTTTCTGGTCTTCTTAAACATGGAATGAGTATGAGACATTTATTTTCCTTGTAAATCACCTCTCAGTAGTTTTGAATCTATTATACATCCTTCATAGCAAGATTCTTTGCTTGTGCCTGGGTGGAAATATCAAAATTGGCACAATAGTGGAGTGCTTGTGGAATTTTCGGTCCTCTATTTGAACCCTCGTTGTCTTGCTTTCAACTTCAGATCTTCAACTTTTCATCTATATAATCTTCCTTTTTATGGGCGCTGAAGTGACCCAATCTCTGTCAAAGCCCTAAAACTGGGTGGGGTTCCTGACCTCCCATAGTCGGGAGGAAGGTCACTTACTGTGTCTTCTATTCCCCTACATGTTTCCCAACTTGCTTTGTCTTTGTCTTGGAATGATATTACTTGGGTTTTGTCATTTCCCTTGACAGTCTTTGACTTGGAGGGAAACAATCAAATGTATAGATATAGTTTTGGGAGATATTTTGTTCATTGTAAATTATCTCTCAGGTATATATTGCTTCATTTGTTGTTTTAAAATTAAAAAATAAAAATGATAAAATTCCCTTTATTCATCCCATTGAGGAAATTTGTCCCCAGGGCTCTGTTCCAAACTGAGCTAGGGCGAGGTGACTTGCTCAAGTTAACTCAGTGCAATGGGTCTTTGAACTAGGTACCTGCTGGGTACAAAGCAAAGACCGTACCGCTGAGCCATTCTGACCCACTTTGAATGTATAATTTTAATGAGTGTGTTCCTCTTACTCTTTGTCGGATCCTGTGCTTGTGTCAGGATGAGACTTTTAACTGATCTCAAATAAGTACACTGATGGTATGCTCTTGGAATCTACATCTGTTCCCTATTTGTACCATTCCCATTTGTCATACTTTTCTTGTGTGTTTTTAATTGTAAATCTAGATTTTTTTTACTATCCAATTTTCTTCCTTGTTACTGGCTCTGAAATGACCTAAGTGTGTCGTAAGCACTGTAAAACCTTTAAAAACAATAAAAACAAAAACATGAGTTTACATGTCAAATAAAGATTGTTATTTAATCTCACCCTTAAAAACAAAACAAAAACTTCAGGAATGGGAGACATTGACCAATCTCTTAAAGTCTCTTCAGGCATTGCTGCCTGAAGTTTGATAACCTGAAAAAGTTAACTCCGGAAAGAGTAGATAAAATAAAGCATATCCTATGACAGGTGTAACAATAAAGTTACAGCATTTACGTTATGTATAATTAATTATGTATATTATGGCATTTTATTCTAAAATAAGGACCTTTAATGAAAACATTTAAGTTTTATTTCTGCAACCTGAACTTCAAATCTCTAACTCAGACCCATATTGTATTTCGACCAGTTACACCGTATATATTTCATATATGCCTTTATTGCTTTGAAAGTTTCATTTGCTCATGTTAAACAAGATCTCATATTCATTACATTAAATTATTGACATTACAATAAAAACCAGTTCTGCTCAACGGACACTACTGGATTAGCTTACACTACTTTTTTTTCTTTTAAAAAATTCTGCTAATGGCTTTATTATTATTATCATCATCATCATCATTATTTGGTCGAGTGCAGTAGTGAGCATGTTAATACTGATGTTCGTAAATGTAAAAACTGTTTAACTTATTTTTGCACTCTCATTTAACTTATTTTATTTTTGTTTTCTTGTTCTTTTTTCCAGATACCTGTGCTATTTTAAGCTATATTATTCAATGTTAATTACATGTCAATGAAAAAATTTAGCCATTTTTCAACCAAAGTCTTCCATAAAAAATTCTAGTTCCCAGGAAAAGAAATAGAATTTGAAATTGAGTATCAAGCTCTCTTTATCACACATCACATATTCCCCTCCCTGCACCCTTTCCATTCATTATATTTAGTAGGAAATCAATGTACTATTGACTTTTCCTGGGAAAAGGATGGTCTGAAACCGAATGAAATTTCCAGTTGTATCGATTTGTATATAAATATCCTCTTACGATAAGTGTATGTAAATATCATCCATTATGCAGTATATTTACATTTTATTATTATTATTATCTTTGTCTTGGTGATGGGGAGAGGCTGATTGAATTATATTTTTTAGATATGCGGCATTGTCGCATCATTGGAATATGCTCGATGTTTTAAAAAAAGGTGTGAGAAAGTTTGAAGAGTTTGTTTTTTTTAATAATAAAACAAGGACTATATTGGATCTGCCAGGTAGACAGAATTTTATTTTAAGTAATCAAGTTAGAAAATCAACATGAAAGTTCACACAATTTGTATTGTCAAATACAATTACAGGGTAGATCTTGCTTCTCATGTACTGTATTATCTTGATTTTCATTATTGGATTAAATATAATTAGGGTGGGGTTCCTGTGTCTATCCCTCTATAGCTGTTTTCCATTTGCCTTCTGTCTTCGTCTTGGAATGAGATTACTTGGTTTCGTCCTTGCACTGGCTGGAGTCCTTGGCTAGGAGGGAAGCAGCCAAATGTATAGTTATTATTTTGGGAGATTATATTTTTTTCCTTGTAAATCTTCTCTCTATTATGTATTATATTTGTTGTTTTGAATTTATAATGTAAGCATTCGAGTGTATTCCTCGTAGTGGGATCATGTGCTGGTGTCTGGATGAGACTTAAGGTTTAAGGTTTACGGTGATCTCAAACTAAGTACATTGATGGTATGCTCTTGGCGTCCACATCTGTTCCCTATTTGAACCAATTCCCCTTTGTCTTACTTTTTCTTGGGTGCTTTGATTTTAAATCTGCAATATTTTGACTATTCCATTTTCTTCTTTTTACTGGCGCTGATTTGACCTAAATGTGTCGCAAACGTCGTAAAACACTTAAAAACAAAAACAATCTGTACCATTCCCCTTTGTCTTACTTTTACTAGGGTACTTTAATTGTAATTCTAGAACTTTTATACTATCCCATTTTCCTCATTTTTACTGGCGCCGATATGACCTAAATGTCACATGTGCCGTAAAACTCTCCGTAAACCTTAAAACCAATAAAACATATAATTGTAATTCGATTTTGTGATGCTCTTATGCCCAAAATTATAGACTATAGAGAATTCCTCGACTAATAATGGCAACTCTTGATAATGGGCTGCTCAGCTTGGCACCTGTCCCATAACAACACATCCAAATAGTTATTAGCTTATTTAGGTTGTTTAAAAAAAAAAAAAGAAAAGTTGTGAGCAGTGAGATGAATATTTATTTGCAATGATCATATACCTTATGCATATCAGCTCATTTTGAAGTAATCAGTGTCGGCTCCAAAGCATGGAATTTAATTGAAGGATTTGTAATAAATGTATGCAAGACCAAACATGCAGAATGTGTTTGGATAACAGAGTAACATCCTGTTACATTTCTTACCCTAGCAAACTTTGGCAGAATGATGGAAAGAATTGTGTTGAGTTTAATACAGTCCTCATCATAATGTTCGTAATTAGATAGGTGGTATTGCCAGGATTACCGTATTTAATTTTGATATTTATTTTCTTCGGGGAAAGAATAATCCGTTTCAAATTAAATATTTCTAACATTTGATGAGCTCTTTATCTTTCTGCTATTTATACAAAAAAGATTTAAATTACTAAAACAAACAGCCGCATTGTTCTGTTAATGATTGATTGTATAACTCATCAGATTGTCTCATTTAATTTTGTAAGTAATGATACTGATACAAGAAAATTCAAATTGTCTGTGACACGTTCAGAAAGTTGTACATTTCTCCTGTTGGACACTATATTCTACATTGATTATAATTTTTGATAAATTTTGGGAAAGTTGAAGTTGCCCCTATCATCCCTTTATTCATGGTTATTATTCGTTAAATCTCTTTGTTCTTTCCTTAAGAAGGACATTGGTTAAATATGTCTATTTTCTTTTAACTTGAAATTTGAAATAAAATTAGATACTTTTGACCTATTAACATTACAAACGCATCTTATCAAACAGCCTTTTATACTATTATACTACTTACCCTATTCTAATAAGCAAAGGTTTGACAGAATGATGTCACAAGCATAACTGTAATATGTGTCAATCTAATATGATATACAACCGTACTTTGCAAAGTCCCGGGTTTGATAGTTTTTGCCAAGGTGAGGGTGATTGTAGTATTTGATGGTTTTTGACCAAATTACTATAAACGTTGTTTTTTTTCAGACGAGAGCAGTGCATGGGCAATCTAAAAGTTGACAAGTAAATCTATGAAAAAAATTATGGTATTGAGACTGAATGTAGCTTAGCTAGAAATAAAAACCCTAAAATTTCGTTTTTCTGATTATTATATTTGAATTCACTTTTGGGCATCTGCTTTACCAGCGTTTAGTGCAGGCAATGCAGTAGGTCACAATTTGACTTTATTTAAATATTGCTCAAACTCAAAGGCATACTCTCTCTCTCTAGCTTAGCACCGTTGGATGTTAAGTGTGGTGGTGTTAAACATTTAAATACTTGATCGCTAGGTAAAGTCTCTTATCTTTTAATTATTGTGGTGTTTAAGAACTGCCACATTGCTGCTAAGATCAATGAATATAGTTTTTTGAACAGATTAGTACCTCATTAGGCAAGTCTTACATTAGGGAGTGCTGCTGGTTCAAAAGCGTTTTGAATATTGATTATTGGAAGTGTAAAATTTTCCTCCCCTTTTACATTAAAAATAAGGCAAGTGTTGATGGGATACAGCTCGATGGCCTGAGACTAAACTCGTGTGTTTATTTCATTGTTTGAACTTAACTTTGTCTCATTTCCGTGGGGATAATGTGTTTTTACATTTTTGAATAGATTGAGTTCCTAATACATCCCAAATCACGACTTTCTCTTATCAATGGTCATATACTAGCTCTTAAAATATGTAGTGATGGAAAACATTTGTGATTGACAAGACAGTGCAACAAAATTGTAGTGTTTGAAAAGTAAAACATTCTGGAATTTAAGGTGCCTCTTGCTCAAAAGTTAGAAAATTTCGATTACACAAGTGTGTGACTCTGCTAATGTATTGCCAAGAGCTTTACAAGAACTCATGAAAGCAACAAAAATGTTTTTTAAAAACAGTTTGGCTATGTGAATTTAAATGAAAATTGTATTATTTACCCGAAGAAGTACACGACAGTGAATATTTATAATTAACCAAATTAGAAAATAAGGCTCTGAAAAAATAATCTAATAAAATGAATACAAAGATTGAGATTAACACAAATGTTAAATTCAATGTTTTAATTAGGGCTTCTTTGTGTTTGGGGTGTGATGGTAATAGTTATATGTTTTTAAATTACGAAGTGACCGCATGGTTGAATAGTGTGTGAAACTTTCAGGGGTCACATTCTATTAGGATTGAATCTTGCATTGAGGTCTGAGGGTCGTGGTATGTTATTTAGTTTGAAGTACTAGAATATTTTGCAAGAGGCTGGGCATCTTACATTGAAATTAAAATATAAAACTCATAGCACCAAAACTATATCCAACGCCTATAAAATGGCATCAACCGCAATTTTTATAATATACACTGTTGGAATGAATTAGTCAATGAAAACTGAACTAAAAACAACAGGATGATATTGTAACTTACCATAATATGGGGTTACTTGGGCCATTTTTCTTTTAAAAATTAGTGCACCCCCTAATTTTTTTTTCAAAATTTTAACAATATTTAGAAATGTTTTCTTCACTCATGAGATTTTGAAAAAAGAAAAGTTTTTGGGTGCACAAATCTTTTCAAGAAAATTAGCCTGTATGGTAGTATATGCATAAAGAGAATGAATGTAATTTTAATAACTGTGAAATGAGTTTTAAATTTAATATGTCAAATCTGATGTTTGATTTGAGTTCAATTTTCAATACATTGGTTCACCCGATTGAGGTTGGCATTCACAAATACTCAAAAAGAAAATTATTTTTTTGATATGTCTGATTTAGCTATTGGCATTTGGCATTACTAGGACCTTTTCCATTTCAAATCCTACAACATTATAAATTGTTGTTTCTCTTTTATACATATTTTTTTTTTAAAAACGAGATGGAAATGATTTGTAAGTGTGTCCTCAGTAGTCAAATCTCATCATGGTTTCATATGCCCTCAATCGTCTGTGTTCAGTGACTTTGTGCAATAGAAAAGTCAGAAAAAGCAACCATCTGCCATCATTTTTTTTTTCAATGTATATTATGTAAAGAATCTGAAACAAGAAAATAAAAAAAGTAACCATGAGTTTATTTCGTTCAGACTTTATTGATTTTACAGTGTATGTAATGAAAAAATGGTTAATTTGTCTCTGGACTGAGTTCATGAGAAGAATCTCGTCATCCTATTTCTGTGAAAGTGATACAGGTCTCCTACCTGGATGAGTGGGTTTTTTTTTAAACCTCCCATTCCCATAGTGGCATAGTGGGCAGGGAGGTCAATTTGGGTTCTACTACTATCGCACAATCAACTAAAGTTTTATCTCGTCTTTGAGCCGTCTGTAGATAATAAAAATAGAAGAGCTTTCTGCAATACCAAAAAAAAACTTCTATCTGGAAGAGATGAAGTGGGTAGGAAAGTGCCAGAAGACAACAGAGAATAAAAGCTTCACGGTGGCGATGGGGACTGGAACCCTCAACCTTACTGGTACAACTCTGCCTGGCCGGGGAGATTTTGACTCTACCATATGAACTATCCATTAGCCCCAATAAAGTCGCTTCAAGCCTTCAAATCAGGCTTCTTGAGGTCACGGGTTCAAAACACACAAACGCAAGTTGGCCAGCATTTAAGCTTAATAGCCAATATTCTCAACACAAACGTTTAACAACATCGAAACAATTGAGACATTGAGTATGCTCTGGTATTTGGGGTGAATTTTTAATTCAGAAAAGTGAGTAAAGCAGGCACTTATGTCGATAATAACAAGAAATGAAGTGAGTAGGAAAGTGCCAGAAGACAACAATAAACTTCGGGGTGCTATACATAATCCTTTAAAAGTAAGATTTTCATGAGGTTGGTTTGTGCAGCTTTGTAGTCTAGTGATATGAACATCTGTCTTCTTTTTCTTAAGTGCTTTAAATTGTAAATCTAGAATTCTTGACTATCCCTTTTACTTGTTCTGATATGCCCTAAAAAGTATTGCAAGCGCGGTAAAACAATATAAACGAAACAAAACCAAAAAAAAAAGTAAAACGAACACCTGGCCAGTAACAGCTCTTCCTGTCAAAAAATAAGTGGAATATTGCCTTACAGGCATCTTGTATCGTCCTGCATTTGAAGTTGCTGTCGATTTAGACCCCTTGCAATGCAATGTTAGCATATTCAGGGGATAAAAGCGGTTCAAAGAAGTGGTTCAACAAAAATCAGAGGTTGATCCAAGAACAGAAAAATCTTTAAAATTAAACTGAAATCACCTTAAACACTCACACTGACACAGACACAGAATATCTGCGACAAGGGATACTCTCAAATCGTTAC
Source organism: Berghia stephanieae (assembly GCF_034508935.2). NCBI lineage: Eukaryota > Metazoa > Mollusca > Gastropoda > Nudibranchia > Aeolidiidae > Berghia > Berghia stephanieae. Next base: position 41,864,387 of record NC_088360.1, read on the forward strand.
AAAATGAGCTCCAATTTATCAAAATCTAACAACTTTAAATTGATTGATAAATAAAAAGAAACAAATAATTGTCAATAAAATATTGTGTTAATGTCTTTACATCTTAAATGTATTGGTTGGCATCAAATTATGTATCAAAGTTTTCATGCACATAGAAGAGCTTTCACTGACACCAATTGAGAATATGCTGCTCTGTATCCAAACTGGTGACAGGGATAAAAGAAAATATTGGAATCTTGAGATAGTCCACATCAGGTGTCATTTGAGAGAAACCTGGCAGAGGAAAAAAATTGAAACAATAGCAAGACATGAAACGAAATTGATCATCTATAACTATAATTATAATGATAATTGATCGGACTTTTGTCTTTTGGACCTCACAAACAATAACAATATGTCAGCAGCTAAATCTGCCTCATTCTCTCTTTGCACACAATATAGATGATAAAAGGTTGAAAATTTTATTTTATTTATTTAATTTTAAAAGATATTTTAGCTATGGTTACCTTTAAAAAAAAATAGATTTACATGCGCAAGTGTCAATTTTGACCACAACAAACTTCTTTCCTCACGCGAGACAGCGAGGTAACTGGGATGGAGTCTCGGTAACAAGGGGGTGTGTTTTAGTGGTTGTCCAAAGAAACTGGGTTTTTTTTTTTCTTCTCTTTTTACTTTTTACGAATGAATATTGAATGCTTGTTTTGGTTTCAATAAAATTTTGTATTAAATGCGATGAAATCGATATTATCTAATTTGGAGATAATTTTAAAAATCATCTTTATCTTAATTGTACTTGAAAGGAAAAAATACATAACCAATTGGATTTCATGCACGGTACGTATCTTGATATGTTAACGGCCAATGTTTTAAAAAATATTCATCCTGATTAATGGCTGCATGGAAAGAAGCCAAATTCCCCCCCCCCCCCCTCTCTCTCTCTCTCTCTCTCTCTCTCTCTCTCTCTCTCTCTCTCTCTCTCTCTCTCTCTCTCTCTCTCTCTCTCTCTCTCTCGCTCTCTCTCTCTATCTCAAACTGATTTCTAGCAAACTGCAAAAATGATCGGCCCTGTTGGGCATTACTTCTTTCCTATGTTATGTCTATGCAAAGACAAATAAAAAGCCTATTTCTATAAAGGCCAATTTCAAATGAAGCACATATTTTAATGTCGAAAAAAAAAAAGTATCAATTTCAGGACAATATTGCCACCTTTAGTGATAAGACTATCATTAAACAAAATAAACAAAAAAAATTTTGAGCACAAGGACGATGCTTAAAAATGTAGAACATCACCACCGAAAATTTAAAAAATAAAAAAAGTTTTTATGTTGCCCACTGTGTACTGTTTTGTTTTTTTCTTCTATTTTTTATTTTTTTCAGTGGTTGACATATTTAAGATGAGATATTGGGAAGGATCCCTCCCCCCCCCCCCCCCCCCCAACACAAGCCCTCTTTTTGCTTTCAATCTTTTCTTAGATTTTCAGATACACATACACACACATAAACTTACATTTTACAAGATCTCTGTAGGAGAATTTATCAACCAGATAAAAGATCTTGGCCAGACCTCGATTGGCTTTGGTTTTAATTCTCTTTTTTTGCATTGCCTTACTGTATTCTAATAGCAAAGTACTGGAAACTTCCTGTAGGTTGATTTCATCTGGCGTGCTGGAGCCTGAAGATTATAAAGATCAATGAGAACGGGGAGTGTGATTTATTAATTTTCAGGATAAACTAGTGTCCGATCCAAAAGTTAGAAAGCAACTTAAAGCTACAGACACAGGGAAGAACACGGTCTTGTGTATATAAAGGACCTTATCGAGGGTGTCCAACTCAACCATGCAAGCGTCATGTGAGGTAAAATTATTTTATTAGCTTATATTGAAGCCCAAACTCCTGCCCTACCCTTGTGACCAATAGTCATGTGATCTAAACACATCTGACAAGTGTTATTTCAGAAGCCATACTGTTTTCATTTGATTCCATTCCCCCCCCCCCCCTCCCTAAAGTCACCTCTGTTGGGCTTAAATTTTCAATATGAATTGACAGGAGAACAAATTATAAACAAAATATAGTCCTTCAGAGCCATAAGGCCCAAAGATTTTATCCCATTTTATGGCAATTGCTGGATACCCTTTGGATAGGATACAAATATGTTGCAAAGTACTTTCCACCTGATCTAACAGATTCAGCTCCCCAACCACTGTTGTGTGGAAGGATAGTCAGAAAATATCTCAACTGCACCTGGGATAAATACCAGTCCTATTGCTTGTGAGGCACGTGCTCTCCCAATTGACCTATTCATCGGGAACAACCCCCCCTATTATATAACCCTTTGTAAAATAGGTATCAAGATCATGAAGAAAAACAATTGTGTGATTGATACAGTACGCTATATTCGTGTCAAAGACAAAACTTAAAACTTTAAGCTTTTTCTTTTTTGCTTGTTAATAATCGATAAAAATGTATCTTAGGATGTGTTATAGCCAAACGACAGGGACAAATGAAAAGATTTGTTTTGTTTGTTGTTTTTAAGGGTTTTACGGTGCTTGCATTAAGGTCATATCAGCGCCAGTAAAAAGGAAGAAAATGGGGTAGTAAAAAGTTATAGAATTACAATTAAAGTATTCAATGGAGAATTGGTTCAAATAGGGAATAGGTGTAGATTCTAAGAACACACTATCAGTGTACTTAGTTTAAGATCACCTAAAAGTCTCATCCAGACACAAGCACAGGTCCCCACTAAGAGAAACGCACTCAAATGTTTACAAATATATAGTACACAAACAAAACATAATACAGTGCACAACGGAGAGATGATTTACAAGGAAAAAAATATCATCTCCCAAAACTAACTATAAATTTGACTGTTTCCCTTTCAGCCAGGGCCAGGACAAAACCAAGTAATCTCATTCCAAGACAAAGACAAAAAGCATGTTGGAAAATAGACATAGGGAAATAGAAGACACAGTATGTACCTCCCTGCCCACTGTGGGAGGTCAGGAACCCCACCCAGAAATGAAAAGATTGGATGGAGTCTTAAGATGGTTCACACCTGAAATGGTTGAGAGAACAATGTGAGTTTCCAAAAATAAATAAATAAATAAGGTCTAACTGCCTTTCATGAGCTTTCATTATGGAAGAGGATAAAAAATGTCAAGTTCACAAGGATTCAGTTCATGAAAGACCCTTCACATAACACCCATGCATTCAGATGATTACCATATGATGCTCAGACATGAACAAGTAATCCTGTTCTGCCTCAGGATAGGCCACAATAGACTTAAAAAGCATTATGCACCGACCCATGAAACTGACACAGTCACCAGTCTGCTCAAATGGTGAGGAGGAGGAAAATGCAGAGCATATAATGCAGCTATGCAGAATATACACAACCAATAGAGAAGAAGAGATATAGCCCTCTGCAACTTCTCTAAATCAAAAACTTTTCGGCCTGCTAGAAGAACTAAAAAAGTTGAGTAGGTCATCTTCATAATGCGACTCCAGATATAAAGGCATACGAGAAGAAGAAGATGAAGAAGAAAGAATGAAAATTAGTAAACATAAGACTTACAAACTTCAATTCTACAGCAAATGTGCTCTCGGAACCAAAAACAATCCAGTTCCATTGACCAGTGGGGATAACTCTTTTTAGACTGTGTAACTGCAGACATAGGGAAAAAAAGGAATTGAATTAATCTCTCTCTCTCTCTCTCAACACGCCCCTGCACAACTCTCTCTCTCTCTCAACACGCCCATGCACAACTCTCTCTCTCTCTCCCTCTCAACCCGCCCATGCACAACTCTCTCTCTCTCTCTCAACACGCCCATGCACAACTCTCTCTCTGTCTCTCTCTCTCTCATACACACAAACACACACTCACACACACACACACACACACACACACACACACACACACACAATCCTTAACACATATACACATACAGGGAAAAAAAAAGATAAAATAAGAATAAATAATATTTTAAAATTTATTATAAAAACGATGTAGAAAGGAACTTGGAGAGCTGATTATTTTCAGAAGTTTTAAAACACATCAACTTCTCATACTTTAATACTATCTTTTTGCACTTACCGCAAAGTCTGCCCTCTGCATTTGAGTCTGTAAACATCCAAGCATAGGCCTGCCACTCCACCAAAGCACCTTGAGGCAGTCTGGGTACCACACAATACTGGATTGTCGGTGTAAAGCTGAGTGCTCCTGGTCCACTTTCCTGTTGACGCATTATTGTAAAGACAATTAAACATATATAATAATATATAATTGTGACCAACATTTTAAAATCTTAAATCAGAGATTTAAAAAGAAAAATTACGCCCCTCCTTCCCAGAATCTTTAGATGTCAACACTTAGGCTTTGCTTGATAGAATCTAGATAATTTATCCAATAAAACCATCTGATGTCCACAGGAATCACCCATGTTGTCCAATGTGAGAAAATTGAGGGGCAATAATCTTGTCAAAGAAAAAAAACAAACAAACAAAAGTGCCGAGGATGGAACTCTTTACTCACATTCTCTCACCACACTCAAGTACCTGGCTGGCAAGAGCATTGTCTATGTCGAGAAATAAATTGTAATAACGTCTAAAAGGTGCTGTGTCTCATCCTACCTTTTAAGTGTTGCTGTTGGCTTCGGACCCCTTTCAAACCACTCAGAGCACATTAAGTAGATATCGTGCTATGTAAAAGCTCAAGATTAAAAAAACTAACATAACAAATTATGTGAGAAATAGTCTGATGTTTGGAATCTCCTCACCTACTCATCTGTCTTAATTGAAACCTTAAATGATGCTTAAGTACCATAGCCATCTCTTCATTCCACCGTGTTACATGTGTCATTGTCGTAATAAGGGTTGAAAAGACTGACTGCTCCACTGCTTGTTGTGTGTTCTGCTGTAATTGTTTTATAATCTGATAATTGATCCCAATATAAGATGCCAAGCAGCGGGCTATGTTGTCCTATTGTATGACACTCGCCTTCGGATCGGAAGTTCTGGATTAGGGTCCCGCTCTGAGCAGCTCATAATTGAGTTGTTGGAAAAGGCTCTTTACTCCCAATCTCTCACTGTACTCAGGTGTAAAATGAGTACCTGGACGTTAACAATGTTGTCTATGTCAGAAAAATAATTGTAATATTGCCTAACAGGCATCATGTCTCGTCCTACATGTTAAGTGCTTCTGTTGGCTATGGACCCCTTGTAAAGCACTCTGAACACGTCAAGCGGATATTGCGTGCACTATATAAAATCTCATGATTTTAAAAATCTGACATAGGGTAACAAAATATGTGGTATTTGGGCTCTCCTCACCTACTCATCTGTCATAATTCACACCTTTAACCATCTCTGCAACCATATGTGTGACTGTCCTAATAATTGTTGAAAAGGCCAACTGCTTCACTGCTATTGTGTGCACTTTGCTTTAATTGTTTTATTATCTCATGATTGTTCTCAATAAAAGTCACGCCAAACTCTGGCAGTAATTTTTCATGTCAACACCCAGCCCATAGGTGGACTGAGCTCTTAGCCATAGCCGCTTAGACACAGACAATGAAACTGATTCATTCACACCACACACACACACACAGACACACGCACACATACAAAAACATAAAATAACTCACTTCTAAAATTGCTTCAAACTCTCTCCTTGCCACAGGGATATGGTCTCGTTTTGTGATGTAACAATAAATGAGAGGGGAATTCCCCACGACACAGTATGGCCATACCCCATAAAACTTCTCCAAAAGGTGATTGAGGGCGACTCTGCTCTGGACTTTGACCCCTGCATCAATCAATTTCAGAGTGGATGGAACAAGAGCTGTTGTACCCGATGCCCATATTTTCTCGTTCAGCTGAAAAATGAAAAAAGAATTAATTCAATAGACATGTACTTATTAAAAACAAGCAAAACAAATAAACAGATATCTCTACTTTTACAAGTTATTGTCATTTATAAACATAAATAAATTATGCTCTGGTATTTTTATTTTAAAAAAAAAGGCCACAAAGATAAAATATATTTACTGCTAATTTTTACCCTTTTAATTATATTTATAGTCCTAGTGGAGAACCTGCAATATTTGTAGAGAAATGAAGGCCAATACTAACAAGCACTCAGCTATTTAAATTATTATACTACTGCATTGTGGAGATTAACATAGATCAAGACAAACCTTTTGAGTCATTAACGATCAAAAGTTATCGAGGAATAAAGTTTCCCTTATATAAAAAACATGTAATGTATGAAGACAATGTAAGGCAATATGAATATTAGTAAATAATTAAATAATGCTAATTAAATTGACAATTAATATAAATTAAAAAAAAAAAAAAATTATAAAAATATAATTTTAAATGCTAAATCACCGTATTTTTTTATAGTTCAAGGCTTAATTATTACAATATTTTTCCCCAAAAAATTATGACTACGTCTCAGCAGATTTTCTAAATCATCATTTGAGTAAACTGGTGATAGAAACACCCTTAATTTTTTAAAAAAGGTTTGCAAGTTACTCGTATATCAATATTGAAAAAATAGTTTTATCATTTTAAAATTTACCAATAATTCTGTGCTCGTTGGCGAAAATTTGACATGGAGTGTATGGAACAATATCAACAATATAAGATCATTTTTACACCATTTTCTTGCAAGAAAATTATGATATCACTGATTCTTTTAACACAGGTCAACTGTAATTCATTGTTACTTAGCGTTTCAATTGAAACATGAAATACTTTCAAAAACACCTCTTTATTAGGTATTTGTACTTGCTTCTGTAGAATATACAAATTTGAAAAATGCAGTGCAGCTATGGGGTCTTGGTGCGGCTATGTGGTCTTGTGGTATGACACTCGCTTTCAGATCGGAAGGTCCTGGGTTCGAGCCTCACTCGGCGCATAGTTAAGTCCTTTGAAAAGTCTCTTTACTTAAATTCTCTCATCATACTCTGGTGTAAAATGAGTACCTCGCCGTTAACAGCATTGTCTCTGTCCGAAAAAATTATAATATCGCCTTACAGGCATCATGTCCCGTCCTAAATGTTAAATGTTGCTGTTCGACAGGTCCCTTGTAAAGCGCTTTGAGCATGTTTAGTAGATATTGCGCTATATAAAAGCTCAATTAAAAAAAAAAAAAAAATTCATTTTCAAAATTAAAGATAGGTAAATCAACTTAATGTCTGATACAATAGGGATATTTCAAAATCTTACTGAAATAGATTGACTAAAAGGTCCAAGATTGGCTGGGGCCCAAAGAGACAAACTCTGGACGTACATTGTCTTCCTATCATCTGACTCTGTGCTGATCTTGCCACCCTCACAATCCAACAGAAATAGAACTGTTGGTGGGAGACACACCTGTATACATATCCTAGGATGGGATTACGATAAAACAATAAAATAATAATGACTTCAACAGTTATTTGAATGAGAACTATTGTCAAAAGGTCAATTTAAAAAGAATTATTCTATCGCTGTCATAATTAAAACAACAAATAAAATCATAATTTTATTACTAATTTATCTTTGATGAAAAGAATGTCAACAAAAAAGTGACAATGAAGATGTTGAATATGAAAACAATACTACTAACTACTACTACTACTAGTAATAATAATAATAATAATAATAATAATAATAATAATAATAATAATAATAATAATAATAATAATAATAATAACAATAATAATAATAATAACAATAATAATATTTACAAAAATGTATTCATTTTAATACATCAACTGGAATAAATAAAAAAATCTCAATCAACCTCAATATCTCGATGCACTAAAATATTATATATTTATAACTTTGTACGGTTATATCATCTACCTTGTTGGTGGATTGATCTCAAAATAATTTTTGTAAATAGTGTTGATGGCTGTGTAGTTAGACATGTTTCCCACGTACAAAGACACTGAAGTTACATCTGACATTGCATGACCCATTGCACCAATACACCCTGAGAATATTGTAACACACAGGAGATATTTCGAAAATTTTTTTGTCAAGCTTCGAATATTAAAACAAGCAAAAAAAAAAAGAAGCCAATGCACCCTCCCCGTTTAATAAAATACCCAACAACAAATAAATAAATAAATTTTTTAAAAAATAGCATGAACAAATAAACACACACACAAATATATATAATATGTAAACCAAAAAAAAAAAAAAGACAAGAACAAAAATAACAACACATACATATAAAATATATTCATTTGGCAAATATTTCAAAATTCTTTCTCTTTTTCTTGTTGTTTGCTTCCGATGTCTATGGGATCATTGCATTTCTCCTATTTCCTTGTGTGTACTCGCAACACTCAAACTGACAAATTGCTTCTTCAACAAAATTTCACAATTCAGTAACATGAGGACAGCAAAATTCTGCTCTGAAAAAAACAACTAACAAACAAGTAAACAGTCTGTATTCTTCATTGAAATTGGATAGATTGTCACTAGATTGTAATTACCTCTTAACGTATCTAAAGCTGAAATTGTTGCTTGTGAAACATCTGAGATTGATTGTGAGGTTGCCCTTATTCCAGACACATAAAAACCGTTGCCATCGTTTGCATATGATGGAATCAACTCTGTGACAAAAGATTTGAACAAATCATTTTAGAGCACTCTCTTGCTTAATTTTTCCTTTTTACATTTTGAGGAAAATAATGTTCCACTTCAATTAATTGCCTCAAGGCATAAATTTATGAGACAGATTAGTGCAAAGTTAGAGATCCAGCAGCTAAAATAGAGCATTTAACCGACCCATGAATGACTTTGAGTCATTCATGTCAGATTGGAAAAAAATCATTATTGTAAACTGTAAGTAACGAAAGAGTAAACAGATCTAATCTAACTTTGGCAGAAAGTATTTTTATTTTTGGACAGCTTGCATTAAATCGAAATGGTAGCAGGCATTTATTATTGTTAATTTCATCTCATAATTATACGAATACATCTCAGCACAACTAGCTGTATAGATCTAAAAGACTGATGCCATTCTAAACATTTCTTTCCATATCTCAATTATATTGCTGTGAATTCTCTACAATTATTCAATTAGTTATTCAATATTTCGCTAAAATCATTTCGTTCTAACTGCACAATGAATTAGTCTCCTCCTCTTTCTACCCTCCCCACACACCCCATCCTTCCTGCCTCTATAAAGTTTGATAACTGCATTATCATTGTTTAAATCTCTAGTGATTTTGCATTCAAATACATTATTGTATTTATCAATTGGGAATATATTGATTTGTGTCTGTTCCTTTTATCATTTTCCTTAATAATTGAGCTTTTTATATAGAAGCAATAGCCAACAAACGTGCTCAAAGCACTTTACAAGGAGTCCCTGGCCAACAGCAACACTTAACATGTAGGCGGGACATGAAGCCTTTTAGGCAATATTAGAATTTTTTCGGACAGAGACAACACTGTTAACAGCCAGGGACTCATTTTACACCTGAGTACGGTGAGAGAATGTGATTAAAGAGCCTATTAGGACTAAACTATGCGCAGAGCGAGGCTCAAACCCAGGAACTTCCAAGCTGAAAGCGAGTGCTATACCACAAGACACATAGCCGCACAAGTTCATTTTCTGAATTATCTTCCAATATTTTATAATCTCATTCCTACATCGAACTTGCCTCATGCCTGTTTGTTGAAGAGTTGTCATACTGTCAGGTATAAGAATTCAGTCTTTACATTACCAATGAAAATTTAAAAAGTTTATGGCATACCCGCTTCATCCTCAACTGACATGTGTTGTGATGCAGTGACATTCAGCACATCACCAATTCCAGCTTCAAAGTTATTTCCATCATCATGAGCAAGTTGGCTAGTGAGCCATTTAGATGTTGTAGTGATAGGATATTTCTCTATCTCTTTAACAAAAGATGACACATCATGCTAGAGAATAAAAACAAAAGGATTATCATCAATTGCTTTTTCAATTGGTAAATGAAATATCTCAATTGAGCCCTTGGGAAAGGACATCTGCTCAAATTTTCTAATCAGACTCAGGGGTATAATGAATACCCGATCAGTATATCTCATCTTGTATGTTTAGTGTTGCTATTGGTCTGGGACCATGCAAGTGCTTTGAGTACATTTACTGGATACTGAGCTGTATAAACGCTCACTTTCTTTTTTTTTTTAATTTTAAATCATGAAAGACCGATTATACACAAAAAATATTCCTAATATTTTTAATTCTGTGGTTTGTAACAGAGCATATCTATGTATTTAAATAAATATCATAAGTATTTCTAACATACTGAAATCTTAGATTAAAGGAATATAGAATAGATTGAAAAATGCTTTCCTCGTATGAAATATTTCTGAGACGAATCCCTTAAAGATCTTAATGATTACCTCTGGCTTATCTTGTAATCTACATTTTTTCAGATTAAGGTATCCAACAGGTGCAAAGGCATCGTCTGAATGGATTACTTGCTCTTTTTCCTCTCTGTTATCCAAGTAAACAATTAGTAATAAAAATTGAATATGATAATTCGAAGTGTCACATGTAGATGGAAAAGGTCCATTTGATAGGACTAGATATAAAAAGAAAAAATGGATCTCAGAGATTTAGTAAAATATAAAAAAACAAATCAAATAATGAGAGTAAATATAAAACAGAAATATTAAACAAGAAATTGTTGGTGAATGACATTTAGGCCATACCTACTCTTTTCTATCTATCTTTATATGAACTTTTATTGTACCATTAAGGGTAATGTAATCATTCTCTAAAATATTACTCACATCAAAATAGACTTTTTGAATAAGGGGCAATCATAAACAAATGTCTCGTATTCGCCCCCCTCTCCACACTCATTTAGACCAAATTTTTCTTTCTGAAAATGCCAAAAAAAAATTTTAAAAAATTGGTTGTTTACCACTCTTATAAATTTGGTTGAATTCACAGAGATGATTCAAAAAGAAAAATGTTCAATTATTTCAACATCTTTTCATAACAATATGTGCAAAGAACTCTCAATCAATATCATTTTCTTTAGAGCTTTCTTTCTGAAAAGGCCAACACAAAAAAAAACATTTTAAAATTGGCTGTTTACTAATCTTATAGTTTCGGTTGAATTCACAGAGATGATTCTATTGAAAAATGCTCCAATAATTCAACATCTCTGCAAAACATTATGTGCAAACAACTCTCAAACTATCAAAAATATTTTCTTTTTTGTTTTGATAAATAATACATAATAATCATCCATCAAATTAGAGTCAACACGTGGATAAAATAACAGACTAACATGCATAAAACGAACAAAATTATTATCTCCAAAACTCACCATCTTCACCATGTGGGGAAAGATATCTTGTAATTCCATTCCTAAATGTTTATCTGGTAACAATCCTAATGAGAGACAGAATTGAATAACAACTCAAATAGTTTGTGTCTTAAAGAACTCAAAATACTAAATAATATTAGTGATCAAAATAACTTTTTCTACTTGATTTCTAACAAGCTCTCTCTCTCTCTCTGTCTCTCTCTCTCTCTCTCTCTCTCTCTCTCTCTCTCTCTCTCTCTCTCTCTCTATATATATATATATATATATATATATAATATATATATATATTTTTTTTTTTTTTATTTATTTTTTTTATTATTATTTTTTTTTAAATTTTACTTTTTATATATATTTTTTTTTTTTTTTGGGGGGGGGGGGGGGGGGGGGGGGGCACAGCCGTTTACTGCGTTCACTTTAGTTCGACAGGTAAATGTTGCCGGACGCTAGTTCATAACAGATGGTGAGTCACGGCCTGTGCCGAAAGGGAGACTGAGCAATTTTTCCTATTTTGATGATTTTTTTCTCAAGTTCAAAGTGGCGTAGTAAAGATGCTATTAGATGTTGCAATAAGATATTTTAGAGTCATAACTAGTGATCTACATACTTTTATTTGATATAATTTAAGTAGATCATTTGGGATTAAATTTTATAGGAAATAACCATAAAAATGGGTCAGAAATTTTAATTACTTCAAACGATATAATCAAAAATTACATAGTTATCTGAGTTTATACAAATAAATGAGAAATACTGCAATAATCATCAATATTTACAGAGTAGAAATATATAATCAAAGTCGTTTTGTAATGAAGCATTGTTGAGATATCCGCTCACCTGTACAGCAATATCCTTTTTTGACAGCAATAAAAAAATGCGTAATCACCGAATTGTAGGGGTTTGTTGATCAAATGATCAAAACGAACTGGTTTTAGTAATGGCAATTGACAATTCTAAGGAAAAGATATGTCATATACATTCCTTTGACGTTTGTATAGATCTAAACTATAATAAATAATAATAATAATAATAATAATAATAATAATAATAATAATAATAATGACGATAATAACTACAATCATAATAATAATAATAATAATAATAATAATAATAATAATATAATAATAATAATAATAATAATAATAATAATGATGATGATGATGATGATAATGATCATTTTCATGAAAATAATGTAGTGGCTATCTAAACGCCTGCTAATTTTGGTAAAACGCAATAATTTCTCTTTAAAATATCGTTCTAAATGCCCGTTTAAAAAAAAAATTGGAATTCGCCTTTATATGTCCACTCTGACAGAAAGGAAATAAAAAATAGAAAGAAAGAAAGAATAAAGAATTTTACTGAATCATTTGCGGCCAAAGAATTGACTCATCACCTGCTTCCGAGAGTTTTATTTAACTTCCCAACGCCCCAAATTACTATCAATTCATTCAATATAATTTACTCCTCCCCACTCCACGCTCTCCGACAATTTCCTTTCAAGTCCCTCAAACTGCTTTCTTGTCATGGAGCGTCCAATCAGCTTTTTACAATTGCCCATTTCCAATTGGCTGCTGAATAAGGACAATTCTAATTTCAATTGTCCACCACTCGGTCATCAGCAAAGTCAAGAAAGCTCCTCCTACTCAAATCACACATACCCACGAATATGATAGGCCTTGTAGACCAGTCACAGGTCTTTGATGTTACACAAACATCCACCAGCTTTGATCACATCGCTCTTGATGATGTCACTCAATATCTATCTTCGTCTCTCAACCCCGTTGACTGTACCACGAGTCAACATAAAGAATATCGCGATGAGGTGCGAATCGTGAAGATGAAATGACGTAGCTGTGTTAAAGTTATAGGTTCAAAGTTCAATTGTCAGAGAGAACTGATGAGAGATTAAAACTGAGGTGGTAAAATGAAAATTGTTTCGTGGTAAAACGTTGCATAAATTAGTTTTATGTACACCAACACACACACACACACACACACTTATACACACACACACACACACACACACTCTCTCTCTCTCTCTCTAATAATAATAATAATAATAATAATAATAATAATAATAATATTATTATTATTATTATTATTATTATTATTATTAATAATGATAATAGTAAAAAATAAATAATATCCATTTTTTGACAATAAAAAATTGTGATAAACGCATTGAAAAAGATGGGAAGGGGGGGGGGAGGATTAATGATCAGATAATCAAAATGAACTGTTATTTTAAAATAAATTGACAATCATAGGTAAAGATAAGTTATAAGTATTCCTTTGAACTTTGTATAGACGTCTAGATAGATCTTAACACATTTTATACTTTTTATTAACATACGTAAAACCTCACGATTATTGTAAGGAACAGCTGATTGTTACATTTCACAGAAACAGCATCTAATTAACCAACGTTCTGTTTTCTTTTTTTTTCACTGGTGGAATAACTTCCTAATTCTAGAGCAGTTTGCATGAAATGTTTTTTAACCACCTATCTCATTTGAGCCCTTTCACAGCTTATTCGACAGAGTCCATTTGCATTGAGACAATGCTTGTTTTCAGTATGACCATTCATCTGAGTAAAGAAAAAAAACACATTAGTTATTATTGATGATGATGATGATGATGATGATGATGATGATGATGATGATGATGATGATAATAATAATAATAATAATTGTAATTATAAGAGTTATAATAATATTATTGATTGTTAGTAATAATACGATAGTGATCGCCTAGATGCCTGCTAATAATAATAACGTAATAATTTTCCTTTAAAATATAGTTCTAAATGCGCGTTATTCAAAATGGAATCCGCCTATATACCCACTCTGAAATATTTTTAGCAAAAATAAGATAGAGAAAGAAGTTTACTGTATCATTTGCGGCCAAAAAAAATGATTTATCACCGGTCTGCGAGAGTCTTATTTGACACCTAGACAACGCCCCAAATTAAGTTCAATTCATATCAAATTTATTCCATCTCTCCAGCAATTTCATCCCATGACCTCCAAACTGATTTCTATCCATGGAGCGCCAATCAGATGTTTACAATTACTTATTTCCAATTGGCTGCTGAAAAAGGACAATTATAATTTCAATCGTCCACCAGTCGGTCATCGGCAAATTCAAATAAGCCCCTCCCACTCAAATCACATATCCCCTCGAAACTTCGGCCTTGTAGCGCAGTCCACCGGGCTTTTGATGTTACACAATCATCCGCCACCTTTGATCACATCGCTTTTTGATGTCATAATATATCTATCTACCCTCTTTTCCCACGCCCGTTGAATGTACCAATGGGCGAGGTAGAAGAATATCGAGGGAAGGTGCGAATCGTGAAGACGGAATGGCAAATCGGTGTGAAAGTTATAGGTTCAAAGTTCAATTTTCACAGAGAAATCAAGAGAACTTGACTGAATAAGCAATAAAAATCGTTCCGTGCTAAAAATGTGCGTACATGAGTTTTATATACACACACACACACACACACGCTCCCCCCCCCCCTCTCTCTCTCTCTCTCTCTCTGAGTGTGTGTGTGTACTACTACTACTACTACTACTACTACTACTACTACTACTACTACTACTACTACTATTACTACTACTACTACTACTACTACTACTACTACTACTACTACTACTACTACTACTACTACTACTACTACTACTACTACTACTACGATTACTACTATTACTGCGCTATCATCATCAACATCATCATCATCATCATCACCATAAAACAACAACAACAATAACGTTATCATCACAATTGGACTCGTGTTCTTATGTCTCAGGAGTTTGTCTGAATACGGGACTATTTTGTTAGCCAACAAAGAATTAGACAAGATGTGTTTACACATTCATTGTGCAGAAACCGGTCATTACAAATCATTGAAATAAATGCTATATTAAAAGTAGATTATTACTCTTATATCTGCTACCATGTGTTAGGGTAACAAAACTCAGATAACATCAATTTGAATTTTTTAAACAATTAAAAATATTTTTCAGGTTAATTTTAAATAGAAAAATATACATTTTTCAAGAGAGAATAAAGTATACTCACCATTTCTTGATATCAATGAAAATAATTGCGTCTTGAAGATGAAAATGTGGCCGTTATATCCATATAAAATAGAAAAATATAGAAGAAGTGTATGGTCAGCAATTGCAGTGTAAAAATGAACGATTTTACGAAATCTGTCCTATAGCCTGACTGACAATGAAATCCAAGCGGTGCATTCTACCTGCAGGGATAAATATAGGCCAGTTTTCATGTTCTGGACATCTGTTATGACGTAACCACACGGTGGTCTCCCCGTCATCGACGGTGGGTCTTTCCCATTGGGGGGTGAGGCGGTAGAAAACTAAAGTGAAAGATTTCTAGTGTAATAAACGGCTGTGGGGGGGGGGGGGGGGGGGGTAATTCACGTACTGGTAAATCTAAATTAAAAAAAAAAAAAGAATTTGGTAAACTTTATCAAAAGTTTAAATTGAAAGAATAATCAACGACAGCCTGAAACTATCCAATAAAAGAGAGATTGCAAGTCGATTACCCATAGCAGCAACTTTGATAATAATAGCCTTCAAGCCACAGTCAATCATCTCCCTCAACAATTCTTTTTGGTTCCGCCTCCACAAAAATGCTAACACTCTTAGACCAAGCCGCTGGCACCTAAAAAAAAAAAAGGGTGGGGGGGTGGAGGGGGAGGAGTGAGGGAAGAAAAAATGAGAAAAAAAGAAAAAAAAAACATGAAAGGAACAAAAACCAGTGTTGAATAATGAAGAAGAGGTATTGAAGCACAAAAGAAAATTTATATGCTTAGCTTAAGAATTAACATCAAATCAAAGCATGTAATATTGTCTTATTTTGGTATCTAAACAGAAAACATAAAGACAAGTATTGAATTGTAAGCTTCAATTTATTAGACGAAGACAGGTACTGTATCTGTCTTCGTCTAATAAATTGACGCTTACAATTCAATACTTATCTTTATTTGTCCTTCGAGCTTCAAACAGCAACATTTTCATTATCTTAACAGAGAAAATCGATTCCCTATTGTTTAAGAGATAGTGTAGGATAATACATGAACAGTTGAGAAATGTGGTAATCATGGAAAAATTGTGACCCACTGCCTCAAAACGATATTTTGTCAAGATGGCGAAATGTGAATTTTAGTTTTTTGTGTCTTAAAGAAACTATGTTCACTATCCCCTATAAAACATAAAAACTTAATTCCAATCCGCTATTTTTGACTATAAATTTCAATTTGTGTGGTCTTGTGGAATGACACTCACCTTCAAATCGGAAGGTTCTGGGTTTGAGTCCCATACTCAGTAGCACAAAGTTGAGTCCTTGGAAAAACTCTTTACTCACATTCTCTTACTGTACTCAGGTGTAAAATGACCCCCAACAACGATGCCTCTGTCACAATAAAAATTGTAATATCATCCCCTAACAGGCGTCACGTCTCATCCTGCATGCAAAGGGTTGCAGTTGGCCAGGCATCCCTTGTAAATGCTTTGAACACGTTTAGTGGATATTGCACAAAATAGATGATCATGTAAATCATCTTGACAAAAAACACCATGAGACAACAAGTCACCATTATCCTCCTCTGTCATACAAGCACAATTTAGTTTTAAATATAATTTGTAAAAAGCTAAAGGAAGACAATACTGGTATGAGGAAAGCAGGAGGTACATGAGAAATGCTTTGTGCCTGATCATTATTGAAAATTTACGAGAAAACCTGAAAGACCGGCCAAATTTAACAAAATGAAATCCAGCTTTGTTAGTTTACGCTTGAATGGTGATTTAGACTTTGAAACCAAGGGATGTGAGCAAGTAAAAAAGCTCAGTAAAGTTAATATCTTACTTGTTTTTGTTTTTTTTTGTTTTTCATGGTTTTACGGCGCTTGCAATACATAAAGGTCATATCAGCGCCAGTAAAAAGGAAGAAATTGGGATAGCAAAAACTCCTAGAAATACAATAAAAGCACCAAAGAAAAGATAAGACAAAGAGGAATTGGTCCAAATAGGAAACAGATGTAGATTCCAAGAACACACTATCAAAGTACTTAGTTTGAGATCACCGAAAAGTCTCATTCAGACACAAGCACAGGTCCCCACTAAGAGGAATACACTCAAATGTTTAGAAATCACATATAATATGTAAACAAAACGTAAAGCAGTGCAAAACAGAGAGATAATTTACAAGTTAAAAAAATATCATTTTCCAAAACTCTAACTATACATTTGATTGTTTCCCTCTAAGTTAGAGTATCCAGCCAGGGCCAGGACAAAACCAAGTAATCTCATCCCAAGACAAAGACAGACAGCATCGTGGAAAACATATATAGGGGGATAGAAGATACAGTGAGTACCTCCCTTCGCACTATGGGAAGTCAGAAACCCCACCCAGAATATCTTACCTGAGGCTGTAATATGTATAATAAAAGGCAAAGACATGGCACAAGTAAGAAAAGAGAAAGGGAAGGGGGTGGGGGATAGGAAATGGCAGAGTGACTAAAGCTATTTTTAAAAAAGGTAAGTGGCATTCGATGGCCAGAAAAAGTCTTTAAGGAAAAGAATTTGAGAAGCAATGATTATCAAGATTATATGAAATTCCTCCTATGTGCTCTTATAAACAGCGTTAACAAAGAAAACCCCTTACACATTTTCAACACGCACTCTTTGGTAATCAGACATGATGGCTCCAACACTCACAGCATCTATATCCTTCTCTAACTGGAAGATTTTTTTAAAATAGGAAAATAGTAATTAATTATGTTGCACATGGAAAACTACTCTCCCTTGAGGTGCTTTTAAACATCTAAACATGTTCATGATAATAAGTATGAATTTTAATAATAATTCTAAAAATACTATTTTTAATATTATCATACCCATTTGGTTTTACGGAAAAACCCGATTGTAGTAGAGAGAATAGCAAAAATACCAAAAGGCATCCTAATTATCCTTGCTAAAATAAATAAAATAGTTATATTAATAATAATAGTAATAAAATAATAATAATAACAATAATAATCATAATAATAATAATAATAATAATAATAATAATAATAATAATAATAATAATAATAATAATAATAATAATAATAATAACAATAAAGTGAATCATTTTTACCGTGTCTATTCCATATCCAGACAGCTCTAGGTGCCTTTTCAATACAAAAATCAATGCTACAATTTCAAACAAAAAAAAACTTGGAGATAATTTGGAATATTATTTTTTAAAAAGCGAATTACACTAATCAATCCTAAAAAATCTAAATGATGAAAAAAGAGTTTTCAGGGAGTACGGATTAAAAACTTTGACAATTTTGAAATCTTTCTTAATTAAATATGCAGTGTTTTACATAATGTGTTGAATGTGTTTTACAATGGATAAGTCAAGTTCAAGAATCTTTTTTATCCGGAACAGATCCAGTTTTACTAAAATAGATTTTGGCACATAATGATATCCTGACCACAATGATAATTCTTAAAGTCAAATATTTATATTTGAGAACAAATCATTGTAAAAAACAGAATACATTTTGATAAGAAGGAATATAGATGAGATTAGTGGACGGGGATAATAATACTAATAATAATAATAATAATAATAATAATAATAATAATAATAATAATAATAATAATAATAAAAATAATAATAATAATAATACTAATAATAATAATAATAATAATAATAATAATAATAATAATAATAATAATAATAATAATAATAATAATAATAATAATAATAATAATAATAATAATAAGAAAAAAAAAATAAAATAAAAATATAAGAAGAAGAAGAAGAAGAAGAAGAAGAAGAAGAAGAATATCCTTGAACTCCTGTGTTAGAACTTTCAAACTCATTCCCTAGGTCATGCAGCGGCATTGGAGTTTGTTTTGTTGGTTTTTAAGTGTTTTACAGCACTTTCAACCAAAATTAGATCATATCAGTAAAAAAAGAAGAGAATTTGATAGTCAAACAGTTCTAGAATTACAAATTAAGGAACCAAAGAAAAAGAGAGACAAAGGAGAATTGGTTCAAATCGGGAACAGATGTAGATTCCAAGAGCAAATCATCAATGTTCTTAGTTTGAGATTCGTACATGGTACTTTTCTTATTTTGATCCGTCTGTATGGAACACCATTCCACAGAGCACCTGAGAATCCAAATCATTGTCTGTTTTCAAGAAACCCTTGAAACATTTCTGTTTTGATGCTTATACTTTCTATACTGTTTTGTGTTGATGTAATTTAAAGTGCTAAGAGCCTCATTGTTGAGGATATCGTGCGCTCTAGAATAGTCTATTATTATTATAATTATTATTATTTAGTCTAAGAAAAATTAAATTCCTTCTATTTCTTACTAGGCAAATAAAACCAACAGAATTTTGAAAATAGTAGATAAAGTAAGAATAGTAAAATAACAATTAACAATAACAACAAAAAATATAAGAGAAATATTAGGGGGGGGGGGAGGGGGTGTATTCCATAGATTGAGAACAAAACAAGTCATGCCTTGATTTGCGTTAAAAGCTGGTAGAGGTCCTCAACTTCATCACCTTCCTGTGGCAAATAATCCCGTCCTATGGATAGGCTTGACCCTTTGATGGTACGAATGTAGAGGGGAAGATCCATGGCCTCTGCATACAAATCTATTGCATGGTGACCAACAGTTTGATACATGTAACTGTCCAGTTCATCTGGGGGGAAAATGAGCAGTTATATTCCCCCTTTGCAAATGCCAAAATATTTTAGATGATTGTAATTATTACTTCTGCTTATCAATCACCATCAAATATCTTAACATTTTCACTTCTCAAACAAATTTTTTGGCATGGAAAGAGTAGCATTTTCTCTTGGTATAAACTGAGACAAAAACAAATCAGCAGAATAATCTACCACTAATCTAATAATAAAGATTATTTAGATCTTCCTCTTTTGTTTGACACTCAACATTATATTATGCATTTTCAAAATTGCAAAATGAATATAATTTGCAGAGATGAAAAATCTTTAAAAATTCCGATATGAATTTGTAGACAAAGGTTACTATTGCAATGATATACCTTTATGTTCTGGACGAAGATTTGCCAAGGCTACAATGTCATGACCTTCTGCAATACATGTCATCATATTGAAGCAGCTGTCCTTGCCTCCACTAGAAAAAAAAAACATAATAAAATATTACCTTCATTGAACCAATTGACAAATTATGCTGTTGCCATGAATATAATATTTATCCCAGGACAATCTCTTTACAATCTGCTATACATAGTCTAAATCATATGTAAAGTCGTGATCAATAGTAACGTTATATTTTTATTTTCTGGGCCCTCTTTAAATACAAAATAAATCCACAAGTGTTATATGTCAACTGAAAGAGGAATGGTAGAGGATTCATAAAATCACAGATTTATTGGCAGGCAAGACACCATTGCAGGGGTCCCGATAGCTCAGTTGGTAGAGCACTCGCTTCACACGCAAAGGGACCGAGATCGATCCCCGGGTGCAGTCGAGATTTTTTTCTGACCCCCTTGTCCACCCATCAGTGATTGGGTAGCTGGGTCTGTTAGATCTGGCAGAAAGTACTCTGTGATAGACTAGTGTCTTATCCAAAGGGTAACAAGCAATTGCTATTGTCCGTTTCTCACTATAGAAACTGGGATAAACTCAGGCTCCATGGGCCTAATGGCTCTGAAGGACTACAAAAGACGCCATTGCCGTACAGTAAATAAAAACTTTAAAAAACTGAAAATTGCAACTTGGCAGAAATGGTTTTAGTAATTAATATTTTTGTGGCCCCTTCTGACCAAGGGCCTTGCTCGACGCCTCTTCAACATTGTAAGACTGTAGACAGTTTCGGTAATGATCTTGGTTCAAACTTCAGTTACAAAAGTAAAAAGTTCACCATTGTTTTTTAGAGTTTAAATTTGAGACTGCAACTGTTCCACAGGATTCGTGCGCAGTGACAGGGCGGGTCACATTCATTAAGGGTTGAACATTCTTGTCCCTCAAGAAGCACTGGATGGTGTAGGTTCTATTGGGCGGGGAATTGTCGAGGACCAAGATGTCAGATGTTATTGCCAGGGTGGTTTATAAATAGAATGGCTTGTGGTTGTCCAGTCCTTGTGGTAATTCTAGTCCATTGTATGTGGTTGTGAGCCCATTTTTTACGATTCATGTAACGCTGTTCGATCAGCATCATTTATCACAGCTAGACATCTTGCATGCAGACCTGCCTCCAGAAGTTAATGTCGCATAGTATGTCTGTTACACTGCCCTATTCCTGAGCATTCGCAATGGTTGTTTTGAATGGGCCTTTTTCATGCATGTGAAGAATATCTTCATCAGTGTGAGCAATGATTTACGCATAGCCATCCTTGCCTTGGGAGATCTTTAACTGACAGAATGAACTTACTTATCTGAACCAGCGGCCAGCTGAGCTCTGGCCCTTTGGTCTTGTGCCATGACATAGAAGTTAGACGTCTTTTGTAGTTGTTCCAGATGACTATACGATGTTTTACTGATGCTTGAATTTGGTGGGAGGAATGTGCATTTCAGGTCTTCAAGAGGTCGACATTCAAGCAAGTGGTGTGTTACTGTTTCATTGGGATGTTGACATAAGCAGAGACGCCAACTTTAAATTTCGCTCACAGGAGTTTCAGCCACCACTCGTAGGAATTTCAATGCCGAAAGAGGAATTTCGCGCACAAAAATAAAAAAGGAATTGGAATGGTATTTGGCATTGTGTTTACATGTTGTATAGTTCTAAATAGATAACTGATTAGAATTACAGTGTATATTATGATACAGAAATACATTGCAAATTACAATCCCAAAGTTTCCTTATTTCAAATGAAGTAAAGCGCCAAAACCTAATGGTAGAGATTGTAGTACTGGTGGTAGTGAGGATGGTGTGGTGTTGGTGGTTGTAGTAATAGTGGTTGAGATGATGAAGATGTGATAGTGGTTGATGTTGATGTTGTAGTTGTAGTGGTAGTGATGATGACATGGTGGTGGTGCTGGTTGAAGTAGTAGTTGTAGTGATGATGATGTGGTGGTGGTATTGTGGTTGTAATAGTTGTGGTCATGATGATAATGATGTGGTGGTGGTTGTAGTAGTGGTGGTAGTGATGTTGATGTGGTGGTGATGGTGGTTGTAGTACAAATGGTAGTGATGATGATGTGGTAGTGGTGGTTGTAGTAGTAGTGGTAATGATGAGATGGTGGTGGTTGTAGTAGTAGTCGTGGTAGTGATGATAATAATGCGGTGGTGGTGGTTGTAGTAGCTACTGGTCGTGATGATGATGTGGCGCTGGTGGTTGTAGAAGTAGTGATGATTATATTGTAGTGGTTGTTGTTGTAGTATAGTAGTAGTAGTAGTAGTAGTAGTAGTGATGATGATGATGTTGTGGTTGTAGTAGCAGTGGTAGTGATGATGATGATGTGGTGATGGTGGTTGTAGTAGTAGTAGTGGTGGTAGTGATGAAGATGATGTGATGGTGGTACTTGTAGTAGTAGTGGTAGTGATGATGATGTGGTGGTGATGGTGTTTATAGTAGTGGTGGTAGTGATGATGATGTGATGGTGGTTGTAGTAGTGGTGGTAGTGATGATGATGTGGTGGTGGTTGTAGTAGTGGTAGTAGTGATGATGATGTGGTGGTGGTTGTAGTATTGGTGGTAGTGATGATGATGTGGCGGTAGTTGTAGTAGTATTAGTGGTAGTGATGATGATGTGGTGGTGGTGGTGGTATTGTAGTTGTAGTGGTAGTGGTAGTGATGATGTGGTGGTGGTGGTGGTTGTAATAGTAGTGGTAGTGATGATGATGTAGTAGTGGTGGTTATAGTAGTAGTGGTAGTGATGATGTGGTGGTGGTGGTTGTAGTAGTAGCGGTAATGATGATGTGGTTGTGGTGGTTGTAGTAGTAGTGGTAGTGATGATGTGGTGGTGGTGGTTGTAGTAGTAGTGGTAATGATGATGTGGTGGTGGTTGTAGTAGTAGTGGTAGTGATGATGTGGTGGTCGTGGTTCTAGTAGTAGTGGTAATGATGATGTGGTGGTGGTTGTAGTAGTAGTGGTAGTGATGATGTGGTGGTGGTGGTTCTAGTAGTAGTGGTAATGATGTGGTGGTGGTGGTTGTAGTAGTAGTTGTAATGACGATCTAGTGGTGTGGTTGTAGTAGTAGTGGTAGTGATGATGTGGTGGTGGTGGTTCTAGTAGTAGTGGTAATGATGTGGTGATGGTGGTTGTAGTAGTAGTTGTAATGACGATCTAGTGGTGGTGGTTGTAGTAGTAGTGGTAGTGATGATGTGGTGGTGGTGGTTCTAGTAGTAGTGGTAATGATGTGGTGGTGGTGGTTGTAGTAGTAGTTGTAATGACGATCTCGTGGTGGTGGTTGTAGTAGTAGTGATGATGATGTGGTGTTGGTGGTTGTAGTAGTAGTGGTTGTGATGATGATGTGGTCGTGGTGGTTGTAATGGTGATGGTAGTTGTGGTAATGATGATGATGTGGTGGTGGTGGTGGTGGTGGTTGTAGTAGTAGTGGTAGTGATGAGGATGTGGTGGTGGTGGTTGCAGCAATAGTGGTGGTGATGATGGTTGTAATACTAGTGGTAATGATGATGATGGGTGGTTGGAAGGGGGGTGGGGGGGGGGGGTATCCTTGGAACAAATTGACCTCACCGGAATTTGACGGAAGTTGCCCGGAGCCCAGAATTTTTTGCTCCAGACCGGAGTTTTTTCTGGTGAAACCGGAGTTTTGGCATCACTGCATAAGGGACAGGAAGGGGACATGTATTTTGTTATTTTGGTTAAATGGCTGTTGAACAGTATGTGTTGTTTTCTTAGTTGAAAGATGATGTTTTGCTGGTGTCTTCTGAGCTTATTTAGGCTATCAGTACTATCAGTCTTTACAGGAGCAGTCATGTGGGTAAACACACATATACTTGTGGAACTCATTGCCAAACTGTTCATCCTTTCTTCTCTCTTATTTGTTTTGATTATTTGTTTCGCTGTGTCAAAGGATACTGGAATTGATGGTTGCAAAAGTGTTGATCCGAGGCTGGCTAGTCCGCATTATCATTTCTTGGAATATTTGAATGTCGCGGTCTCCATTGGAGAGATAAGTCTACTCTGTGTGTTGTAAGGAATTCATCTAGTTGAGACCTAAGCTATTGAAGGTTAAGGATAGTTTATTTAAATCCAGATCTTTGAGAACTAATTTGGAGCCTGTGAAGATGACAGTGTGGGAAAGTTTTGAGGGGTTTATCTGGAAAACAGAGGAGAGAAGTCGCAGTGAGGCTTCTATTGCAGCTGCCTCGTAGTTTGAGCAGAAGCCTCCACAGGAATTGTGGATTTCATAAAAGGTTTTACATGTGTATTCTACTACAACCCATACCTAGCATTTTTACTTCCTTTCTGGGTAGATCAATCTGTGTAAACATATACCTAGTTGTCTGGGTATTATTTCTTGTATTGTACTTCATTGCTAATGTTTGTATTTCAGATTTGTTTTTATTTCTTCTTGTTGTTTCTTCTATGAGGTTAGCTTTTGGAAGTTTTAGTTCAATATACAGAGGTTTTTGACTGATAAAAATGGATTTTTCCCTGTTTTCTGGGAGTTTGTGACTTTTGTTCAAGTTGTTAGCAATATGTAGCAGAGGTGTCTGTTTTAATCTTGTTCTTGGTCTGGATGTTTCGCTGACAAATCCCTAGGCCTAGGTGTTATTCGCCCCAAAACCAACCACACCCGTGGTTCCTGTCCACAGCCTTTCCTGTCTTCCTCATACAAAACAATACAATTTCAAAACAATACAATTTATTATCACACTTCCCCAAAAGTCGATCCAACCACATATTATCCGAATCAGAGATGGAAATAACTATCCAAACAAGGAAGCAAAGATGGTGGAAAATTATCTAGCTGATATATGAATTTTAAGATACACCGATAGACAGACAGCTCAGTGGGTTAGACCACCGTTCATTTTGTTCCTTTTAGCTGCACTGGTTCGAATCCACTCGCTCCCTCTATTTTTTTTTCTTTTTGCTTCCCAGGTGATGTTCATTGTTTTCACTTTTGTTCCGAGCAGGAGTTTTTAAATTAATTGAACTTTTTATTTCTCCGATAACTGTTCAATTTTAATTCATTATATACTTTGCTCAAATTATTTGTTTGGTTCTGTTTTTTTTCTCTAATATTTATTACTACTATAATGATAATTATTATTGTTATTACTATTATTATTATTATCATTATTCCCTGCTCTATTTCCAAGGGAAATTTCCCTATCTCTCTCTTTCTTTCTCTCTCTCTCCCTTATAAACTTATTTTGATCTAAATCTTGGGATTGTTCTTGAGAGTTTTCTTGTTTTCTGAACCTTTATATAAATTGCCATTGCCTCTGAATTATAAATATGCAATCGACGACTACTATGATTATCTTTCTGGGGTTTTGTTTTTTTTTGTTTTTTATTTTTTTATTCGAGTGAGTATATTCTTTTCTCTTTGTTCTGTTTATGAGCATGAATTTCTTAAAATTGTTTTTATTTGTAAAAAAAATAAATCTATCTGACCATTTGATTGCCCTCTGAATTTTTATGTTTAATTTTAAACTTATTTATTCTTTTAGTATATACTTTTTGAGATCGGAGTGGGGACGAATATTACAATTTGCAACATTCTGTAGAAAGGAACCAAAAGACTGAGAGAATTTCTTTTTGAAGAAAAAATAAGGGGTGGAGGGACATTTATCATTTGCAACGCTCTGAGAAAGAAGACAC
This sequence comes from Berghia stephanieae, assembly GCF_034508935.2. Taxonomy (NCBI): domain Eukaryota; kingdom Metazoa; phylum Mollusca; class Gastropoda; order Nudibranchia; family Aeolidiidae; genus Berghia; species Berghia stephanieae. The sequence continues at coordinate 41,890,535 of NC_088360.1, forward strand.
CGAAAAAAAACGGACTGACTATTTTCACCGTTTGTATTAGTCAATCAGAAGCCAGAATACTAACTGACAGACTATTTTCACCGTATGTATTAGCCAATCAGAAGCCAGGATACTAACTGTGACGTATGTGCCTCTGTATCCAGACCATTAGAATTCGACCCGACATCATTTTCTTCCTGCGTACAGACCAGTTAAAAAAAAAGAAAAAGTTTGCCGAGAACAAGGGAGGCCTCCCAAAAGCTCCTCGTTATAGCATTTCTTTCAATTTGTATTTTCACTTTGGACTTTTTGTCAGACGTTTATTTATTCAATTTGTCATCATATAGAACAAACCTTGATAGATTTGTGAAAGTTAAATATTTCCTAATTTTGTTTTGATTCTCGGCCACCATTTTGATTTGTGAGGTATTGAAAGGCAGTGCAAAGCAGTCCTAGGGTTGTTTTTTTTTGGGTTTTTTTTCTATTAGGAATAGTTAGAGGTCGTTTGTTTTTCCTATTAGGGGTAGTTAAAGGTACTAGGTTGTATTTTTTCTTAGGATCGAATATTTAGCATGATGAGCTTTTGGAAGGCCTCCTTTCTGGTACAACAACAAAACCTGGCCGGGGAGGGCGTGGCTCTACTGTATATGAGTTATTCACAACTAGATAAATAGTGATTTCAATTTCTATGTCTATCTTGAGCCCCTACCCCCGACTTCTTGAGGTCATGGGTTCAACACAAACGCCCCGAAGTTTGTTAGCTACCAAGATACCATTATCACCGTACGGTGAAAATAGTGTGTCAGGCTATTTTCACCGTACGGTGAAAATCGTCCACCAAGGTATTACCGTACGGTGAAAATAGTCTCCCACACTATTATCACCAAGATATTACCTACGGTGAAAATAGTCGCCCCCACTATTATCACCGTACAGTGAATTATAGCCTTCCACACCATTATTACCGTACAACCGTACAGTGAAAATCGTGTGTCAGGCCATACGGTGAAAATCATCCACCAAGATATTACCATACGGTGAAAATAGTCTCCTACACACGTTCAGGCTATTATCACTGTACTGTGAAAATAGCCTGGCAGAATGGTGAAAATAGCGGCTTCCCCCCCCCCCCCCCCCAAAAAAATAAACAAAAACCATGAATGTCGACGCATATTGTGTATCTATATTATAGTAACCTGCTATCCACCGACTGATTCATTGTTGGACAATTTTATGCTTTTACTTTTATTAATAATTTATTAACTTTACTTATTATTTCTCTGTGCATTACGAATTTGTGAATTACGAAAAGTTCCATATTCTGGGATGTGGACTGAGGATAGATGTTTAAAGATGTTTAAAAGAGCGGAGTCTGTGTATAACCGTCCATCGTCATTGCCAGACAGTGTCTACAATAATCACAGAGAAAATTTAAAGTTAAGTAAAGAAGACTTGGACTTAGGCTTAGGCCGCAGGGCATCCAGTTCATCCAGACTTCGGGCGAGTTTATTCGATTTAAATTACGAACCTGATGAGTGCTGCAACTTTCATGGTTTTGTTTTATTTGATAGGATTTAAGATCAATTGCATCCAATAACATTCATCCCGATATCACAACGCATTATATATTTTTTTCCAGATCAGAACACTGATTCATGTGAATTTACTAAGTTCACGAATGGAAAACCCAAAGTTGAAAAATTATCTAGAAAACGAAAATGAAAGTAGGGTGACAACCTTTGATTCAGAAAGGAAGTTTACATCAAGGAAGTGTGAGCATGCGCAGATAACTCTCCACGTCCATCATATCAACAAATAGACAACTTTCTGACTTGGATTTGGATGTTCATCATATTTCACAATCAAGCTCATTTTACTTATTGCTAAACTTCGATTGTATTTCAGAGATATCGGATGAAATGAGTCAGTTGTAGGCCATTCCCGACGGATTCTGGTTATATTTTGGTAGTCTAATACTAGTAGATTTTTTTTATTATTTCGGCCACCAACTTTGAGAGTCTCAACTCTACCCTTCTCCTTTCTCTCTTTTTTTTTTTTCAACTTCATCACTCTTAATTTTATTAAAATTAAATAGACTCGGTCACTTACTCTTCTCCGCACTCACACTTATATATACCAGATACACTGACAAGATGAGATTTTATTTTACATATTTGACATGACAAAACCTCAATCGCCGAAGGTGTCTTTACTTTAGTCCTATCTAAGTTCTAAGTCTTAGTCTTAGTCTTAGACTTAGACTAAGTTCACTCCACTGACTTAATGGGATTCTAACTGATAAGTCTCACGATTACTTTACGCAGACAGATAAGTGAGACTTGGGGTGATTTAATGTGCATTACGAAACATTAACTCTATTCTTTTAAATTCGGATACAATATAAACTGGTACTGGTGTTATTTTATTATTGATCGAGTCAAGTCAAAGTTAGAATTCTTCTTATTCTTATTCTCACTTATACTTATCTGTCTGTGTAATTAATCTGGACTTATCATTAGAATCCATTTGTCAATGAGCGACTTAGTCTAGACACATTATTATAACCTTCGAGTTTGTCATTCATCCACTGTAATACAATCTCATCTCTCTGTCGATGCTCGCTTTTGCATTTCTCAATCTCTCTCTCTCCTCTCTCTCTCTCTCTCTCTCTCTCTCTCTCTCTCTCTCTCTCTCTCTCTCTCTCTCTCTCTCTCTCTCTCTCTCTCTCTCTCTATCTATCTATCTCTATCTCTCTCTCTCTCTCTTTTTTTTTTTTTTTAATTGAAAATATATCAAGTGTTGGTGACAGCCAAAACAGAAAGAAATGAAAGTATGTGTGCATTAAATTATATATATATATATATATATATATATATATATATATATATATATATATATAATGTGTATGTGTGTGTGTGTATGTATAATGAATTCAATGTTATCTTGTATTTTTTGATGTGCAACTTTTTTATCATTTAGTTAATACAATTTAATTTTCTTTTGATAACCATTTCATCAAATTAAATTATTAAAATAGACTTTTACTATTGAAATGTGATGTTGACATATTTTTTTGGTCTATTTTACAGGGTTATCATCATTAGTTTGATGATTCCACTAAGTAAAAACATGTCAAACTGACACGGATAAAGAAGGTCAAGAGAAAACAAAATGTCGTGGTTTTCAGCTGTAACAGGAAAAGCTGAGAATTTTCTCAACAGTCTTGACAAATCAGCTGCAGATGCATTCCATGCAGATGATGATAAAGCAGCTGCTCCTCCCATTACAAGAGAGACCTATATGTCTCAATCTGCCGACATTGACCCCAGCTCTGCCAAGTCCCTCTCACCATCACAAAGTGTTCCTTCAAATCTTTATAGCATGAGAGGTTCGGAAAAGAAGTCATCTTACACAACTGGATCAGTGAAAGATTCTGATAAATCACAGGAGCATTCTCCACCTTCCAGTAACACTTTATCCTCCCAAAATACTGGATCTAAAGGTGGTAAAAAAGATTCTGACGAGGCCCTTTTTGATTTTCTAAACAGCAAAGAATCAAACGAGAAGGGGAAAAAGAAGCGTACACCTTTAAGTAGCAGGCACCATTCAAGGCAGTCAAGTACATCCTCTATTGTCTCATCAACCTCTAAAAAAAGTCTAAAATTGGAACAATCAGTTGCTGTCCCAGTGGAAGGTGCTGCTAGTATTCCTCGTGGTAAGCTTTGTCAGAACTGACAGTTGTTTTCTAAAGAAACTAAATATGAATAACCAAAATCTTATAAAAAAATATTCATGAAGAGATTTTTTTTATGATGCTTTATTGATATGTTAAACCTATCACTCCTTGTTCTACATTTGCTCTGTTAATAGTTAATAGAATAATTAATAAGAAAAGTGATGGTTATAATAATAAATAATAAGGATAGTTACCTGTGATATTTCATTTCATTCTTTTGTACCACAAAGTGATAAATGGCAAGAGCAATCAGCAAAAAATAAAGTATGTAGTAATGTTTTATGTAACTTCTCAAAGTCAAAGTAAATTAATGGTTGGTTCTAATAGATTAAAATTATTTTGAAATACAAATTAAGTGATAGCAATTGCTCTTCTCTCTTATCTATTTTTCAAATATCTCTAAATTCTGAGGGTTTTTGCTACTGATTTGTAAGTTTTCATTTTAATTTTTCTTTTATATATATATATATATATATTTATTAAAAGAAGGTGCTATCAGTGGAGATGAGGATGTAGTAGCTCTGCCAGATGACAGTCCAACCAACTCCCACATATCAGCTGACATGGATGCGCTGGCAGATGCCATGAAGGAGAGCCCAGTAGGAAGCGATCAGAGTGCTCCTGAAGAGAGTGAACCAGCGGATAGCTCCATGGATTCCAAGGATAGAAAATTGTCTTCCCTTGAACTTGAAAACAGATTATTGCGAAATGAAGTAGCATCCTTGAATCAAGAGATGATCACTGCCCTTAAACGAGCTAAGGACTCAGAAGCAGGTTTGGCAAATTGTTCTTTGAAATCAAATATGTGTCAACTTTAATCTAACAACATCATAACCCAAGAGTAACTATTGCTTGATATAATGACTTTTAAGGATTTTAGACTTTACTTTGTAACCAAAAAAGAGATCTTAATGTTTGTGAAGATGGTTTTAAAGACAAATTTTATCTAGATAGAAGGAAAAAAAACTTTTAAAAAACTTGAGCGTTTATATAGAGCAGTATCCACTTAATGTGCTCAAAGCACTTTACAAGGGGCCCCTGGTCAACAGCAACACTTAACATGTAGGACGAGGAATGACGCCTGTGATAATATGATCTTTCTGGACAAAGACAACGCTGTTAAGGGCCAGGTGAGAGAATGTGAGTAAAGAGCCTTTCCCAAGGACTCAACTATGCATCGCTCAGAGCAGGCCTCAAACCCAGGACTTTTCGAAGCTGAGTGTCATACCACAAGACCACATAGCTGCACTAGTTAAAATGTCCCAAAATGTGAATTTAGAATGATTATGTTTATATTTGTGGAATTTTTTCTCTGTCTAAATTCTAAATCTGAACTTTTCGGTGAAAGGTTACAACGCATATACTGGATAATTTGCTTGGAAAACATGGCCTTTTTTCTTCTTCTGGGTTTTATTTTTTCATCATGGCACTATCCAGATTAGACAAGCCATTCAAATTCAAAACTTTGCCACATGGGCTGACTTGTATTAAATGTATTAGTATTGCCTGGGTAAGGAGGGAGGAGATATAGACATCTGAGCCATCTGCTACATGTCTTGTGATTTTTTAGCTGTAACGATTTGCATCTATTTGTTACATAAGTCATGAATAGAAATATGTGATGGAAATAATGTTTGAATCTCTCTTTGCATTATTCTTGATGAATGTCTTATGCCCTTATCAATGCTTGCTTTTACGGCATTATCTTTCTTTTTCCAATATTCCATATATTTGGATGGCCAGTTAAACAAATAAACTATTTTTTTCCCATTCTTAAAAGTTTTTGTAAGTGCTGTTAATTCCCTAAAAAGAGTTATGAATGATATCCTAAGGGAATCATATTTACCACTAAATTTACTCTGACAGAATCGTTGAGGATAAAGGAAAAGTACAACTCCCAGGCCAATTCAACTGCCATGCAGGACCAGTTAGTTAGAGAACTTCAGTCCAGAGAAATGGATTTAACTGAAGCGCTCAATGCCAAGGACTCACAACTCGCTGTCCTTCGGGTCCGTTTGGAGGAAGCTGACAAACGAATCTCTATTAAAGACAAGTCTTTAGAAGAAGTCAGACTGGAAAGAGAAAGGTAATTGTTGAAATGCAAATTTTGAATCTCCTTGTGGAAGTGCAATCATGTTATATTAAATATTGAGTAAAGGCATTGGCTGTCTATTTCAGTCCCTTGATTGGTGTAATAATTACAAGGACTGATACACACAGGACTGTCATCTAAGCATTGTGTTAATGAGATTTGTGATTTTCATTCATTCATAGACATTTTTTTTCATTCCGTATTTCCCTAATTTCCAGCTATTTTCCATATTTTTGGTATTTAAAAAAAAATTCTAATAAAGATTATCATTATCATCTACATAATCATCACCCACACCACCACCACCACCATCATCATCATCACTACAATGTTCCCCTTGTGATTTTCTGTTTATGACATGGCATATGAGCAAGGGACAATTACAAGCTGTTTCATATCCACAGGATGGACACACTTTGATTTTTCACAAGTGTCGATGGAATAAAAGTAGCCAATGTTGTGTGACAGATTTTTTTTTAAAAAAGGTATTATAAAAGATACCAGGCTTATGTATCTGACCACCTAAGGGTAATCAATGCTTCTATAAGCCTTCCAATGCTTGACTCGTGCTTGGTCCTTACATTCTATTTTAAGGATTGTTTTAACTCAACACTCAGGTATTAGTTATAAGATTCCTCACATTTAATGAAGATTATGCTATAAGCAGTCATGACGAAATTTTTTATGTTGTAATGAAAATGTAGTTATTCCTTCTAAAACCTGAGTTAGAAGAAAATTCTTCTAGAGCATTTATATATTGCATTATCCACTATCCGCACAGCGCTTTACAAGGGGTCCCTAACCAACAGCAACACTTAACATATAGGACGAGACATGACACCTGTTAGGTGCTATTACAATTTTTTTGACAGAGACAATGTTAACAGCCAGGTACTCATTGTACACTTGAATACTGGGAGAGAATGTAAATAAAGAGTCTTTTCCAAGGTCTCAACTATGGGTTGCTGAGAGCGTGACTCAAACCCAGGACCTTCCGATCTGAAGGCGAGTGTCATAATACTAGGCCACATTGCCTTTATCTTATACTCCCCAGGATCCTAAAAGACCATTCAGATTCTAGTGGCATGCATGGCCAAGCCTTGGATGCCATGAAACTCAAATTGGAAGAGGTGGAGTCATCGCTGAGAAGGGAGCAAGACGCTTATAAGCAGGCTCAAGTATGATGATTATTTTGGTTTCTGTTTATTTTGTGTGTGTATGTGTTTTAAACAAATGTTTTCTGCTGCTTTTCCATTTCTTGCTTTACTAAATTGTAATATTGAATAATAAGCAGCTTTGTACTACAAGTCAAGGTGGATTTATATCTATTCAATTTTGTAGCCACGAAAACAGTCAGACAAACATGTTTGAAAATATATGGGACTACTGGCATTGTGATCCTATCAAAGGCCAAACGAAGTGCTTCCTCTCTCTCAAGCCAGCCAAATCATAGATTCTTTTATGGTGATTTCAGAGCAATACACATAATAGTGAGAGTTGAAATTTAAGAATCTTTGAAAGTTTTTATTCCATCTTTGAGGGAAATATTTCCTTCAAGTGATAATAATCACTTTGTGTCGCAGTTAAAGAACAATGCCTAATGAGCAAAGGAGATGTGACTGTCACCCTATGAGCAAGATATTGTGACTTAATGAAGGCCACACAGCACAGCTGGTGGGGCACAAACCCACTACCCAGAGTGGTTATGGAGCAAAGACATGCAAAGCTGCCCCGCCTAAATCCTGGTCTCATGTCGCTCTCAGATTTACATTTTTATAACAAGTATTGCCGTGAAAAGACAATGCTGTTAATCTATTTTCAGATTTCAATGAGATAAAGCATTTTCAATGGCATTAAGCCTACTTAGGATTCATAATTTTTAAAGAAATTTTATTGACTTTCTAACAGAGAGAAGCAGAAGAAAGGCAAAGTCGTTTACAGCAGGAGCAACAGACAATGACAGAGGAATTAAAAGTAGCAGAGAAGATGGCATCAGATGAAAAAGGTCAGAAACCCTTAAATGTGAATCTCATGTTGGCTATAAACATTAGCTATGTGTTAAGTTCCACCCAGATTGTTTAATTGATCAAAATAATAGATGTGTGGGTCATGGCCACAAAGTATTGATAAACAGAAACTTGTTTGCTGCATATCTCCTGGCTGAGGACAGCGAACGACTATTAGATATTTATTCTGTAAATAACATTACCATGTTGTTTTTGTTTTATTTTTAAATTGCTGTCTTTCTGTATTTAAACAATGATGCCAAAATGCCTTGTTGTAGTTTAACTGCTATCATAATCAATTTTCTTTCTCTGCTTTTTTTCTGGTACTATATCATGAAATTTATGATTTACTCATGTCTCGTGTTTCCACCACCGCTTTTATGTTTTTTTCAAACCTGTTTACCGCTATTGGTTTGTCAACCTTAGTTACATGTTAACCTTATTTTTGGATATTTTTTTTCACAGCAAAAGCCACAGAATTGGGCAGTCAATTAAAATCTGCCAAAGTTGGTGCAGATACTGCCAAGAAAGAATTGTCTGACTACAAAGATAAAGCTGCAAGAATATTACAGGTATAAATGTTAATCCACATTTGGAAAAGAAAGTACAATCAGGAATGCTTTCCTTGTTTTACAAAGAGATTTCTTGTTTTTTTTGAGTTTTAAAAAAACTATTTGAAGCAGTACTATGTCCTGATGACTTGAATTTAAAATAAGACCGATACTGATGAGAAATTCGAATTTGTTAATTTCCTTTTTTTTTTTTTTTCAATTCAAGCAATTGTATTTATTCACCAACATAATGAATAGAAATTAACTCCATGTTTGTGGCTATAAATTCAATTTCCTTTACCCAGTTCAACCTGATAGTGGGTCACATTTTAAGAGAATTACAAAATTCAAACTACATTTTATCTAGAAATGGTGCCTCTATTGAAATATGAAATATATGGTATTCAATATTTTCGACATTCGACAGGTTTTGCCAGATCACCATATGTAGCATTTACAAATATTCAAGTTATACTGATTGTTTTTTTGTTTTTTTTTGGTAGAAAATTTGTAAGGCTTAAATGTTTTCATCAATGTTTTATGTTAATTTGGCATAATACCAAAGAAATAAATTATATATGAGACCTTGTCTATTTGTTTTATTTTTCGGACATTATTAGTATTATAAGTAAGCTGGTAAACCATCTTTTCTTCAAATATGAAGAGCATTGCCTCGTATTGCTTATTCAAAATGTTTAATTAGATGATTTAAATTATTACTCTTTCCAGTCCAAAGAAAGGTTAATAAACAGTTTAAGAGAGGGCGGCGGAGCTGTGGGTGATTCTGGTATATCAATGATTGAGCATGAGTCCCTGAGACAGGAGAAAGATTTGCTCAAGGAAGAGTTACAACAGACTAAACTCACAGTGGAAAATCTTAGACAAGAATTACAGGTAGAGTATTTTTCTAATTAAGAATGAGATCTTGAATGGATAGTGACTTAGCCGAGATATGTGTATGCACTGATCGACTCACACTTTTCTTGTGGACATCTGATAGCCGCAAACCAAACCATGATAGCAGGGTCTGATTAAATTCTAATTTAATTTTTGTTTCTTTTTAAACTTGCCTGCCTCTTGCGGGTGTATTGTTTTTGTTGTTGCCATTTTCCATTATAATGTATTAAGCATTATTATTTTGTAGAAATTGACTTCCTATTTTTGAAAAGTGAATTTCTCGTTTCAAGTTGCTCTGAATTATATTTACAGTTTACCAATAACTCATAAATTGCAAATTTATCTTGTTTTAATGAACATCAAATGTTCTTTTTACCAATAAATCATCCAATCTTAAAAAATATTTACACTAACAATTCCATTAGGACATGGAAAATCAACTACAACAAGAGAGTGACACATCTCAGGACATGATCAGGTCTTTAGAAGACACTGCCAACGAAGAGAAAAGAAGAAGGGAAGATGCTGAGCAGGAGTTGTTGAAGCAGAAACAGGTATTTGCATTACTCATGCTTCTTTATCCTAAATAATTGATTGAAAAAAAAATTTAGCTTTTATAACTGTGTCCATTCAATGTTCTCCAAGCGCTTTACAAATGATCTCAAGCCAACTGCAACACTTTATTTAGAGGACGAGACATGATGGTTGTGAGGCAGTATTACAATTTATTTCAATAGAGACAATGCTGTTACAGGCTCGGTACTCAGTTTACATCTGAGTGTGTGAGTAAAGAGACTATTTTTGTGTCACACAGAGCAGGACTGAAACCAGTGTTTTACCAGTTAGCCACATGAAGAGAATCATTCAATATGTTACAATGTGTTTTCATTTTTTTTAACCATGAAACAATTTTTTTTTTTTTTTAGTTACCCGCTCTATATCATAGATTAATTGATATTTGTACAAATGCTATTTTTTTTTCATCATTATTGTTTTTTGGAAGTACTTAAGAAGTTGGCATACCGTACGTGCAGCATTTAGATATTTATGACTTCTAAAAAAAATTTTTGATCATTAATTGAAATTGTGTTCTGATTTGTTCTGACAGGAACTTCAATATGCTCTTGATGAGCTTCACAAGCAGAAAAGTGCCTTTCAATCTCGCATGAATGACAGGGAAGCAGATATTGAACGGCTGAGAAATCAGGTAATCTTGATGTGTTTCAAAGTCATAATAGCAATGATAAATGATTACAAATGGAGCAAATTCAAGAAGTGTGTCATAATATTACCAAAGCAAAACCAGGGGTGATATGCCAGAGTGGATAAAGCATTTTACTTCTACCTAGGAGACCCTATTTCGAGCCCCGCTGTTGGCATCTCATTTTTTCCTTGAGCAAGAAACTTAATTCTTCTATTGCTGCACAGTGGCTAATACCTTGGTTATCTAATTCTTTTCTTGAGTTAGTAGTAGTCCTTCAGAGCGATAGGTTCCATGGAGCCAGAGTTTATCCCAGTTTCTATTACTTGAAATGGTCAATAGCAATTGCTTGCTACCCTTTGGATAGGACATTAGTCTATTGCAAAGTACTTTTCGCCAGATCTAACAGACCCATTACTTATTCACTGCTGAGTGGACAGGGGGAGGGGGGAGTCAATCCTGGTCCCTTTGCATGTGAAGCGAGTGCTCTACCAGCTGAGTTATTGGGACCCCCTTCTTCGGTTAGACCTTAAAGAAAAAATTACCATGAGAATAAATAAAGGGAATTTGTTTGGGGTTTTTTAAAAAATCATTTAATTCAATTCTATTTTTATATATTGATGCTTCATTTGTCAACAGCATAGAGAGTCTCAGGTCATTTAGATTATCAAAAAATAGTCCTATTATTTTTCCTCTTTCATATCATCATGATGGTATTTTGTCTTAATTATTGTGAACTTATGAAGATATCTGTAATAACACAATGCTTTTATTTTTCTTAACTTAAAATCTGTATTTTTTTTTAAAAACCAGCTGATGACCAAAAGTATGAGCAGCAGCTCAGAAACCGAGCTGGAGTCAAGAGTAAGATCTTTAACAGAAAGTTTGATACAAAAACAGACTATTTTAGAAGCCCTCAGCACAGAAAAGAACTCGCTTGTTTTGCAGTTGGAAAGGATGGAGGTAAGATTATTCCTATAAATATATTTTTTTCAAAACTCATCCAATGTCTGTATGCAACATTCCATGCATTTAAAGATAATGGCATTTCTTTTGTTGGAATGGCCGTCAGTGAATCAAATTTTTGTACTTTAAAACAGACCAGTATTGCCAGTGTTTTGTTTGTTAGTTTGTCAAAGTTATCATTATCTTTGTGTAATGCTTGCTTTTTAGATACAAGTGCAGAGGTCTATGCATTATGAGCTTCTTGTGAACTTATTACAGTCTTTTTTTTTTCAGTCATCAGAGGCATTAGTGAACAATAAGAAATGTCTTGTCACCCTTTGGGTAAGATGCTCGTCTATCCCCAAGTACTTTCCACCAGATCTAACAGACCCAGCCACAAAATTACTACTGGCTCAGAAATAAATCTCAACTTCTCCCAGGATCGATATCAGTCCCATTATGTGTGAAGTGAGTAGTCTTCGAACTGAGCTATCTGGACCCCCAAGTTATTACAGTACAACAGCTAAATTGTTTTATTATTTATGTGTAAATAAATCGTCATCTATTTTTTTATTTTTTTTTTACACATCCAGATGTTTGGTAGATCAAATCATAATACTAAAAATGGTATTTTGTAATTTCTAAGTTTTGTTTATTTTGGTTTTTTTTTCATTCAGCAACAGCATAGAGATTTAGAAAATGCCATACCAAGACAGACAACCACTTCCCAGTTTGTTGCTACAAACGACCACGATGATGATAGTAAGGATACAATGCTAATGGAGCACTTTTAACATTGATACTATTGCGTTTGAATATGTAACCTAAATAAAGTCTGTGTCTTTACTTTAGAAAACAGACAATGCCAACATAGATTTCTCAGCAAGCAGCAACACAGTGAATTTAAAATGGTTCGTTATAGCGATTGATTGCTTTTGAAAATTTGAAATGTTTAAAAAGTTAATTTGTTGAGTATATCTCTTTGTTTTGTTTTCTTCTTTTTGTTTGTTTCTAATGTGCTTTGGTAAAATCTCATTTTTTAAAAATAGGCGACCTACATTACATCTATTTTTATTTCATCTCTTCCAGTTCGACAGAGATTACCAATGTTCCTAAGAGAGGTCCCATCAGATCATGAAGTCACTAGAAGAGTAAAAAGAGCAGCAAGTTCTATCGACAAATTTAGGTATTTGTACTTAAAGACTCATTTTAGTGATTTCAGAGAATATATGACAGATTTCTCAAATCCCTTTTTTGTCGTTTCTCGTTTAGAATAAAGATTTTGAAGATTTGATTTTTTTTTTCAGTATCCAATGCCAATCAATTTGGTTGACTGCCGTGTTAATGACAGTTAGTTATACATATTTTTATTATTTTTTTTATAATGATTTATCTTTTTATTTGGTTCTGAAGTCATTTTTCTGAAATTTTTTTCCACTCTCCAGTATTCGACTTGGTGTGTTCCTGAGGCGTTATCCAGCTGCAAGGGTGTTTGTCATTGTTTATATGGTACGCTCATTTTTATTGAAAAGTTCATGCTTTCATGCTTTTGAAAACGTATGACAAAACTACTGGCATGGTGTACTTAAGGTTGGTTTAAACTAATGATGAATCTAATTATTTTACCTTCTTTTCTTTCTTATAATGTAAGTATGTACAAATCACGATTGATAAAGTTCAAATTCTCAATATTAACGATGATGTATTTTATTTTTTTAACAATTCAAGTTGATCATTTTATCTTTATTATCCCCCCCCCCCCCCCCTCACACACATCCGTTTTTTTAGGCTCTTCTCCACCTGTGGGTCTTAATTGTTATGATGACGTATCAACCTGAAATGCATGGGACAGACTTTCAACCAGCACCACCAGATGAAAAGCCATTTCTGCATGATAAAACACAGTAGGCTTTGTCCACAATTGCTACGGATCAAGAGGATCGTGATCTTTACTTCACCCAAAATTCAATTTCCATTGTGGCTTGGACTTATAATTGAAATACCTTTTCCATTTGTTCTGAAATATGCAACTTATGCCATTATACAAAAGCCTACAGGGAAGATCCTTGTAAAGATTGGATGATGCGATATCAAATTTTAAAAAGTGTATGTGGAAAGTTGCTATTAGTAGGGAGGTAATATTTCTTATTCCAACACCTATGGAATTAGCTACTCAAACTATACATGTTTTTCAACAAAATGCTGAGTTGATATAAATAGATAAAACTTAATTTTGATATAAGGTATTTTTATTACCTCCTTCTAAAGACATAGTTTAAGATTGCTTGGGTGCTTATAGCTGCTCTCAAAGCTGATGTGCACAGAAGATCGTTTAGGCTGTAAATGTAAAGGCAGTGGTGTTTTATGTAGTGTAAGGCTCTTGGAAACATTTTCTTGCCTTTCGTTTTATTTTTTTTTTCTCTAAGTAGTAAACTTTATTCTTGTTGCTTCCCTTAAACGTCTAACCTGCCAATAGATGTAGCACTAGTAAGAAAGAGATGTCTAAATCAAACATGGATGATCTACTATGTGTTGAAGGGTTTGTTGTTTTAAAAAAAAAATATTCCAACTTATTTTAACTAAATTTTGTTGATAAATTTTGTGTTAGTGAATCAGTCATGATACAATTATTAAGATTGATATAATCTAAACATGAATAATTTTATAGCTTCGAGGAGTGATCACAGTGATTTAATGAAATTACATGTCATTGGACGATAGTTCAGCTGTTGTGCAAGCCTTTTGTTTGTCTTTCACGGGCCACTTGGTTATCTAATATTATGTGCGACATCTTTGAGGTATTTATTAATTCAATGTTTTGACATTTTTTCTCTCATTTGTGTTCATAGCACAATCAGTTATTATCAGTTTGAAAGAAATCACACTTCAGTATGAATCAAAATTAAGTGGTGTAGTATTGTGTCGGAATTTACAATGCATTTGTGTCGGAATTTTCATTTTATTTTTGCTATTTTCTTTGGGGTTATGAAGAGGTTATGTATAAATGAAATTGGATGAAATCTGTCTTTCCTATTTTCTGTTTGTTTTTAAAATAAAAAAGAAGCCGTGATAACACAAAGACAGTACATATTATGTAATATATGTTATGTGTGTGTGTATATGTTTGTTAGTTTGTTGTTCTTCCTTTGGAGTGTTAGTTTGTTTTTTGCGGGTGGTTGGATGGGAGCATCACCCTTGAATCATATACCTATGATGTTCGCATGGGTGTACGATCCGATAGTGATGTCGTTTCTTCTTCTCTTTACTAGCCTATCCTGCTTCTTTGGTTTGTGATTGTATTTTTGACAGGGGTTTTTTTTTCCTGTAAATCCTCTGCCTGTTTGTTCTTGGTTATTTATAATTTAGCTTATATCTTTAGGTTATGATTTTGATTGACATTTGTACTATTTTTGTTAGATTGCTTGTTTTTTTGTTTCAGCGGTCTCTCATATAACCTCAATTGTGTTGGAAGAGACCTAAAGCAACAAACAAACAAAACAAAAAGTTTGTTTTTCTTCCTTTGGCGGAGGTATGAGTGAAATCCTGAAAATTTTGTGCTGGGGCTGCATGTCAGAAGGTGCAGGATTCAGTTGATTCTTATTTTTTCTTTAACTGTTTGTATGGTGCGCTTTTCTCATATCAATCATATGTGACCCACCGTCTCAAAATGGTATTATGTCGGGATGAGTAGAACCCCTAAAGATGAATTTAGAAATAAAATGATAAGAATAAATAGGACTTTCAAGAAATAGAATTTATTCTCTAGAATAGCGAAAAGAAGGTAACCCTTTCATTTTTTGTGGGTATAAATTCAATTTACAGTATCTGAATATGAATGTTACTTGAAGTCAACTCAATTCTGAGTATTTGTATTCGAGGGCGAAGAGAGTTGTTGAGTGTGACAGTGACAGCCATTGTTGATAGGTAGCGTTTTTATGCACCTCCATTGGAGGTGTACAAAAACGCACCGTTTTTATGCACCTCCGTTAGCGGTGATGGTAAATTAATGAAAATGTTGCTGCATACGCCCATGAGGTTTAAATAGATTTATATTGCACGCTGCTTAGTGATTACCGATGTACGTTTATACAATGATAATAAATTAAAGAATAATAACAATAATTTAAACAATCAAAAGTAAAAAGAAACATGGCACACAAATACTGATCTCAAATAAATAGATAATTTTAGAAAATTAAAATCGAAGTTTTTTAAAAACATAATAAAAAGTTTTTGAAAAAAAAATACAAACAAACAAAAAAACCAACAACAACAAAAAGAAAGAAAAAAAAATGATGTCTTTGTCAATACAGTAAACTTTTTTAAAAAAATATGTCTACAATAGGAATCGAACCCAGTACTTCCAAGGTTAGAGTCTGACAGCTTGTCCACTGGGCTACCGAGCCACCTGACTGTACATCAGATTTAATAAGGTCTTTCTAAAACATTATTTTTCCTTCAATGCAACTTCTATTTTCTGGTTTTATATTTCGATTTTTTAAATTATTATTATTTTTATATAAATTTATTAACAAAAACATCCTACAGATGTCACAATATAACTTTCGCCATGCAGAAATACAATATCACTGATGAAATTGGGTGGGATGCGCATGCGTGACGGAGGTGTATAAAAACGGTCCGTTAAGATACACCGTCAACGGAGGTGCATAAAAACACTACGTTGTTGATATTCAGGCTGAAGAATTTTGATTATCTTCGTTTGAACGTTTATAAATCTGTTGTGTTCACACATGATTCGGGAAGTGTTCCAGTCTGTGATAGTGCAGGGTGAAAATGAATATTTGAAAATGTTTGTAGATTGGTGTTTTTTTTAGCGCTTTTGAAGTGGGTTTTTCATTGAATGCATGGATTTCGTTGCATGTCTAGTTGTTCTGGTGAGATGGCCGTCACTTTGTAATTACAAACATAGCTCATCTCGACATAATACCGTTTTGAGATAGTATGTTACAAATAGGAATGAAATGTATAGTAATCTCTGGTGATAGACTAATTCAAGGGACTTTGTCATTTATTTCATTAAAAGTATGTCAAGAAGAAAATCACAGGTCCTCATACATGAACACCTATTTGCCTCCCTTATATATGGAACTTTCCTCCTCGTATTAATTGCAAGCTCTTTAGTGTGAGCGAAATCTTTCATGTCAAGAAATTACAGATGGCTTTAAAGGATAAATTGGCCATACAACCAGTAAGTGGAAAGCTGTTTTTTCCAGTTATCAAATTATGAAGCAGATCAGTATTGGATTTTTGAGAATTTTTTAGCAATATGAGACCAAAAAAATGACCATATTTTGAATCCTTTTCGTTTTCCTGTGTACGATTTTCATTGTCCCTTGAGCTTCAACTAAAATGTGTGATAATTTGAAATCATTTTTGTTTTGGATAAGCCATAAAACAGTGAAATGTAATAAAACTTTCAATATTTATAATCATCCATTACATTTGTAAATATTCATCTTGACTTTCCTTTTTTTCCATGAATTTGTAATTATAAGAAAATGTTAATAAAGGGGAAATGTTATCTATGAATAGCTTGCATTTGTCTTATTGTATTCTTAAAGGTCCTAAAGCCTGTTATCTAACAATTATGACATAAATAAAAATGAAAGCAGGTGTTCTCCTTTTCATGAATAGAAGCAAGCATTAGGGTCACTGAAGTTAGAATGGCAAACCAGTTGAGAAAATAATATCAGGGCTGCCAATTCAGGAGGCAAAAATTTACTGAACTTTTACGCAAATACATTGACTGGCTCCTTTCTGAGTGCTGGACTCCAGTAAAGAGACTTACTTTTTTCTGTTTAGCAGGTGATTGGAAAAAATACGAGGGTTTATAATTATAACATCAGACCTGCCAAATTGAAAACTTCGAATTTAGTAATTTTTATGTCAATTTTTAGTAATTGGACAAGGAAATTAGTAATTTCTGAAATCGTGTAGGAACAACCACAACTTGACATTGATGATCACTTCAACATTACAACGTAATGCTCATGCGCTGTAGAAATGCTTTTTTATTATCATCATTATTTAATTACAGTCGACTCCACTTAATCGCGCACCTTCGGGAGTTCAGGTTACTGTGTCGATTAAGCGGAGAAGCTAAGACTAGCATCTAAGCACCAGCTTTCATAACCATTCATGTAGGACCTTCCCCTCTGAGGTTTCTTCAGGCTTAATATGGGACCATCATATTCAAGACAATAGACTGATTAGAGGAGGCGTTTTTTGGGTTTTTTAAATTTATTTTTTTTGTTGGGAGGGGGGTGGGGGGGATTTATTTCTTTAAAAATTTCTCTTTTTATTCATGTTTCATCGACAACAAAGTGTGACATTATTGTTTGTAAGAATGGTAATCATGAAGCGTTGATTGTAGTAAAGCCTCATCTCGTCAGCATTGTAAATGTCATTGGAGTCATATTGGAGTCATACTGCTGAAGAAGTTGTTTCAAAACTTCATCACTCCATTGGCTGGAGAAGAGACAACAGCATATTGTTTTTCGTCATGGTCTCTTTCAAGCACCACATTCTGTTGACCTTTCCATTTCAAGAACCAGTTTTCTAATGGGGAGAAAGACTTGTCTTAAGTCTTTGCCAGTTCAGTCACCTTTTGAGTGTATCAATGTGGACATGGACCACATAGATCAGTCAAAAGATGATACGCGAGTCCTCCCTGTAATCCTTTCTTATTGTTCATGGCCCAGTAGATGAAAACAATGCACAGGTAGAGAATTGCAATCGAGTGGTTAGACAATGTAAACAAACACATGGCATTGGGTGGACTGCGATCAGGTTTCACACCTTGTGATGCAGACAGCGAATTCTGAGCCCGTTGTGTCATGTAATCCTTTGATGTCAGTTAACAAGCATTGCGCGTCTGACCTGGTCGGGGTCAGAGAAAGTGAAATTGCATTGACGGGAAAGCTTTTTTCACACGTGATATGATTTTAACGTGCTGAACTGGTTCAATGTGAAGCAAATTTTCATTATTTTTCTCAAATCAAGATGTAATTTTTCATAAAATTTCGTATTTTCGTAATGAAATGTGTCTAAAATTCGTCAGATTCGACAGTTATATAACATTGAATTCCGTAAATATACATAAAAATTGGCAACCTTGTAGTATGTGTGTGTGGCAGGGGGTTTGGTGTCCTTGAACTCTTGCTGCCATTTCTTCCATCTTCCCAGCGTTATCTCCTTGCTTTCTGTCAACACCTTATGTAAATTATATTGCTGATGCTTAGGCTAAGGTCCTTATTCGCAAAGGAGGCAGTCAATTGTATTTATGTGAAGTCCTGTAAATCATCATGTATTATGATATTGTTACTTGCAAATCATCATTTCACTGCGAATGCTAGCAGCTGTAAAGAATTTTTCAATTCTTAGATTACCAAAGGTCTCAATAGGTCAATTGAGAGTACACTGAACCGACATAGGCACGATCATGATTTAATGGTGTCATTAAATTAGTCCAAATGTTTTCCAGGTTCAAATTAAGAAATTAAGGAGCAAGCACCGGTATAAGATAAAGAACTGAATAAGTGTGTATGAAAAATGGCAGACAAAGCAAGAAAGAAAAATACAAGAAAAAAAAACATCCCAAAATATCAGTCAACCTCGAGGTCGACTGAATTTTTGGGATGTTTTTATTTGCTTCAGAGGTCGACTGATTTTTTAGGATGTTTTCTTTTCTAGTATTTTTCTTTCTTGCTTTGTCTGGCACCTTTCATACACACTTATTCAATTCTTTTTCCAGGTTCCTCCAGTCTTCCACCTGACAGGGCTAGTAGCTCCTAGTCAGCCACCCACCCATGTTCCAACTTGTGAATGAAAAACAAAAGGTTGCATTTATCTACATAAAACCTCATGTTCTAACTAGAATTGAGATTTTTCAAATTTAAAAAATAAAATAAAAATCATGATAATAACAATAACTGGTGTGTACGAATAAAATACATTCGGATGAAGACAACACTGTTATACAGCATTGGGAACTTTCAATTTAACGTCCATCTCTAACAGGATGGAATGTGTGTACAAAATGCCCTTCCTATTCATACCCGTGAGACCATCAAGTGGTTCAGTTACTGGCTTCATCACTCTGATCTATAAAAGACACACTGTGAGCCCACGATGTTCTATCTATCTCCACACTGCAATACCACACAGAATGGAACAATATAGTAATACAAACACAATATTAACAGCAAAGAATAATTTTGTTTACTACTGACAGTGAGCTATTTTAGGAGAAAAACAATAATCAAAGAACTAATATTTCTTCAAATAACAAAAATACTTTTTTTTTTTTAGATTCATTAACTGAAATTGCTCTTTGTTTGTTTGTTTGTTGCTTTAGGTCTTTTCCAACACAATTGAGGTTATATGAGAGACCGCTGAAACAAAAAAAACAAGCAATCTAACAAAAATAGTACAAATGTAAATCAAAATCATAACCTAAAGATATCATAAGCTAAATTATAAATAACCAAGAACAAACAGGCAGAAGATTTACAGAAAAAAAAATATCCCCTGTCAAAAATACAATCACAAACCAAAGAAGCAGGATAGGCTAGTAAAGAGAAGAAGAAACGACATCACTATCGGATCGTACACCCATGCGAACATCATAGGTATATGATTCAAGGGTGATGCTCCCATCCAACCACCCGCTGAAATTGCTCTAACCAGTTAATTGCCTAACTCTGGAAAGACAAGTGTTTAAACATTTGGCCAGAAAACACATCCTACAAATATTGATCGATTTAAATGACCCTCTGCTTGGCAAAAACTCTCAAACCTGGGACCTCGCATCGATCAATATTTGAAGGACAGGTTTTCTGGCCAGATTATTGAATATCTGTCTTTCCAGTGTATGACAGTTAACTGGTTAAAAAGATCTAAATATGATAATATTTTAAAGTATTTACATCATAATAAAAAAAGATCACAATCAGTCTACGTAAACAGTGACAAAAGTATTAGTATATAAGTCAACATAAATTTCCTTTAATCATCATTGACTAAATATGAGTTAATACACTTGTTTAATTTTATTAACCTGAGCATGACTGTAAAACACAAATATGTAAATCATATGAAGTCATTGTATCAATATCAATGAATAATAAACAACAATGGAAAATAAATTACTTAGAACATCGAAGAATGAATAAGCCTTCAAATCATCCTCTTACATTCAATGTCTTATTCCCAATTGACTCTTCCATCCATGGAGAACAATATGTACATTCCAAACAAACAAAGACTAAAAAAATAATGAACAAAAAAAATTAAATAAATAATAATTATTATAATAATAAAAACCTTTCCCCGTGACCTACACTTTTCAAAGAAGTAAAGACATACAAATGTAAAACGTCAACAAAATTTCTCAAAATTGTTTAAGCATGTGGCATAGCGGGGTATGGTCTTTGCTACATAGCAAAAGAGACATTCGATTCCCTGCTAGGCGGTGTAGGTTTGAGTTTAAGAAAGTCACCTCAACCGACTTTACTTTGTAGTGATGCAAAGTTTTATTCCATCCTTCCCTTGGAATAGGCCCTAAAAAAAAATCCCCTTGAGAGTGAAGAAAGAAAACTTTTCAGGGAAATATGTAAATGAGAGGGTCGTCCTGATAACTCGTCATTAACTTCCACTTGCTTTTCTTGTCATTACCAATTTCCTCTAACTAGAAAAACCAAAAATACTCAATACTTAATTTTTAAACTATAAACTATCTAACCAAATCAAACTTTGTGACATATCTCTCTATCTCACACAGACACATATATCCAGATACAGGTGGAGAGCAAAGACATTCCCAGTTGCACTTTTCACTTATCTTGAACATCATAACAGATTTTGTCAATAAAATTACTCATCAAATCACAGAATTTCAGAGGATTTGGTTACTGTTTCATGAATCATGTTGAAACACAGGAGAAGAAAAAAAAAAAGGGGGGGGGGGGGGGGGGGGAAGAGATATAATGACCCGATTCTCAATCAACTCTGTATGTATTCATATTAATAGTATTTTACAAAACCATCAAAGCCTTGTGTAAAAATGTAATTGGTCACGGTAAGAAAATGCAAATAAAACTAAAAGGAATTCATGTGGAAGCCAAAAGAAAGAACATGAAACTGCTATTTAAAAATCCATTGGGTAGTGTAGATCAAGAAGAATGTATCAATAGTCATGTACAAATGTGATGATAATGATGACAACTATTCAATTCCCCACCACCGGCTATAGCCGACATATCGTACTACTACAGTATGGCAATAGCCATTTTGTTAGTTGAAGTCCAACTTGTGTAAGGCGGTCACACTCCTGTCCTAACGAAAGTTTCCACAATATACACGTTGAATAAAATTCATATTGAGTGGGCTCTGAAAATTTCAGCCATTTGGAAGCAGGTTCTGAACTGTCCATTAGATTTGTTATTTTATTTTCAAGTGGGGGAATTTTTTTTTTTCTCTTGTCTATTTAAATGTCTTTCATTTGCTTTATGAATCAAGAAAAAAAATCATGAAAAGAATGCAATGTAATCATACTCTCTCCTGTTCACATGAAAGGGCAATAGAACAAATTTGATTTTTTTAAAAGTTTTCTGGCTTATATGAAAAACGCGTTGTTACTATTGTCACTATTGTATTGAATGCTATGTGACAAGATGTCCTATCTGCCCCCACACACAGTCACTATCCGCCTTTCTCGTTGTGTAAAATTGCCCCACTGAAGTCAAATAAATCGATTGGTGGCATGTGTTAATAAGACAGTCATCAATGGTTCTGTCAACTGTGCAGACTCCTTTGCTCCTCATATAAAATCTGGCTCTCAATAATAATAATTTTTTAAAAAATTGATCAGTCAGTTAAATCATGATAACTTTGACAGCAGTTAGGTGCAAACTACATTTGCTCTGAGAAGAGTAAACAATCATTCAATCGTCACCTGTTAATAGGTGACCAACTTATAAGAGTACAAGTTCAAGGGACTGTTTTGTAAATAAAATCCCAGTCTTCGTCCGTTTTCAACAGATCTTAACCAAACTCAGGACAATAAAAAAAATCACAGAAAAATCCATCATTCCAGGTGTCCAGAAAACTAAATTGTACATTATTTCTAAATCAAAAATTCCAATGTGCTTTTGTCTTGTATCCACAAAACCTTTTTCAAGTAAAAGTAAAATAATTCGACCAAATGCATAAAACTCTACTCTAGTTGAAAAAATTGTTGTTGAGGATACACAAAATAAGTTGGAAAATATAAAGAAACAATATTACAATTTCTTTGTAATTATAAATATAATTCAGTAAACACCAATCTCAACATCAAAATTCCATTTCATCTGCACGTAAAATATAGAAGAAAAATAATTTCCCAACTTGTGAATGGACAATGAAAGGTATAGAAACAACCCATAAATCTTGGACTTATAGAAATGAGAATAATTGAATTGACACGAAAAAAGAAACATTTTTACCTTTCAACAACTCATACATAATATTGCACATGCTAAAGGTTATAGATAAAATGAAAGTAGGTACATCTGTTATAAGCTAAAGCAAACATTACAGATTTAGCATTTGACAAAAAAGAAAGAAAAAAATTGATGCCGTAAAATTATCAACAAAAACAAAACATGATCTGTAAATTTTCGTTATTTGAGATGAGAAAAGGAATGTATATTGCTCTCAGCTCATGCTAGTTCATTTGACACAAATTCTTTAAAGGCAATAATGGACAAGTTTCTATCACTTTTCGGACTTCAGATATTTTGAATATGCAATTAGTCGAAGCAACAGGGCATAAGAGTGGAACATCAAGGATGGAAAGGTATAAGATGAAGAAGACATTCTATAAGTTAAAATCTGAATTGGGATTAGAAACAGATAGATACAGAAGATGTTTAAAAATTCTTCATTCATGCTTTATTAAATACAAAATAAATGTTAAAAACAGTGAAAAAAAAAATTACAATCTATTCAAGATTAACGCCAATATCTATGTAGACAAATGTTAGTTAAATTCTGATTCATTAACAAAAAAAAGTTAAATCATCATCTCTACTTTTGCATACAGGGCTTCAAAAGCAGAGCTCAGTTTGAGAGTGTCTACTGATAATTATTCATTTCTATTACTGTTTTTTAAATTGTGGAGCAAAAATCAATAGTAGAAAGCATAATATGCATGTTTCATCACGTCAAAGTTTATAAAAATTGTGAAGCAAAAAATAATAGTGGATCGTTTGTTTCATTGCCATATGTCTGAAAGTGAAAGTAGCATCAGCAAATAATTTGAATTCAAAATCAATATTAAACTTAAAGTACTCGAGTACCGGCAGGACATTTCCACCAAGTAACAGATGCATAAGAAAGTTGGACAAGCTTAAACCATAGCAACAAATTTAATTCTAAATCACTGAGAGTATTCATACACATGGTATGGTATCAATTTACTGAAATGAACTGAAAACCATGGCCATTTCCATTTTCGCAATAAAACATTAAAAGTGTGTCAATACTCCAGTGATATGACTGGACTGCCTAGCCCCAGGAAAGGCCCTGGAAATACCCCTGGTATTAAAAAACCACTCTTTGGAAATTTTTGTTTCTAAAAAGAGGAGATATCATGAATGAGGTACATCACACATTCCGTACAAATAATTAACACAGTTCTGGCTCTTCATTCATCTTCTTCTTGACACGCAGCAGCAGAGTTGTAAGGAAGGGTTCCAGTCGAGATATGGAGTCATACTCTTTCAAAACTTCTGTAAACTGGTCTACACTTTCCTCTTCTACTGCTTTCAAAACATTCTATTAGAAATGGAGAGAAAAAAAATATAGAAAGTTAAATAAACAAATAAAACCAACAACAGTTCACTTGATTTTAAACCAATAGCCCCCCCCCCCCCCACCCCCCAAAAAATAACCCACACAATCCAAACCAATTTCAATAAGTTTAGAAGCACTCAGTCCATGCTAGAATCTGTCGTAGGTTTGTTTTCTTTTGACATCCATTAATTTATACTGTTATTGATGCTTTCTCAGAGATAAAAACCGAACAAACATTTATTTACTGCCTCAAAAATATTTTTGAACTCTGAAATTGTGTGATTCTTCACTTGAAATTCTAATAGAGCAAAGCAAAGATAATAATAATAATAATAATAATAATAATAATAATAATAATAATAATAATAATAATAATAATAATAATAATAATAATAATAATGATAATAATAATCTTTATTGTCCAAATAGGCAATTATTGTTAGGTTACAGCTCTTGTAATAAGCGAAAAAAGTACAGTAAACCAGATCATTGGTGAAAAGTGGTTTGTTTTTTTAAAACAAATAAAGAATTAAAATACTTAAGTTAAACAACAATGCTCTCCAGCAAATTTTTAAAAATTCGATTTTTTTTTCTTGCCACTCAATACTGAAGATCATGAGGTAACTCATTGAATATCATCTTGATTTCTTACTTTAATTAGTTTACACTCCCTTGAATCACTAAATGCTGGGAACATTTTTTCATATTTGTCTACGGCCACTTGAGCATTGACTGTATCCATACAAAGATGGCATATAGAAGCACGGAAGAAATGGTCTTTGGCACTGTATTTCAACAAAGAGTTGTCCATACACGAAGTAGCAACCTGCAATTAATTATTAAAAATAAAGATGATGATGATGATGAAGCTGACAATAATATTAATAGTAATAATAATAATAATAATAATAATAATAATAATAATAATAATAATAAAAATAAAAATAAAAACAATAAAAACATGGTAAAAGCTTTAAGCTTTGAAAATCAAGCGGGTACCAAATTTACCAAACCCCAATCACAATTACAATAAAGTTAAAATAATTATGACTGGAAACTTTAGAATATAAATCTTGATTATCCACTGGGCCAATGAAGTCTAGACCTCTAACCAAATTAATTACACAGGCGAAGAGAGCACCCTTGGTGGCACATGCAAAGATCAAGAACATTTATGTTGCAAAGACGGATAGAAAAAAAACCCCAAAAAATGAGAAAAGGGGTAGTGATTAGATTTTAACTTTCAGCATCATGTGTGGCATCTTAATAAGATTGATTTTAAAACACAGTATATGCAATGTTAACCTAATAGCATATACTGTGCTCTTAATATAAAACGGTAGTTATCCAGTCATCCAGTCAAGAAAAAAAAATAAACCCAAAGGACATTGACATCCAAGTCCAAGCCATCCACTATCAAATATGAATGCTTATCATCTGAACAGGATACTGGTCCATTATAAAACTTTTCTCCAAAAAATCCTTGTACCTATTGTTACAAATGTGAATGTAAATATCTTGAACGCCATGTGAAAGCATATATATATATAGGCTAGATTTGAGAGTCGTAACACCCTGTCAAATGACTCCACCAAAAAGTTGGTGTGTAACTCAATAAAGGTTCATATACTAATCAATTAATTTAATGTCTTATATGAAAAGGGTGAACTGCCTAATGTCTTAAGACAATCGGTATTCATTACGATACCCAAAAAACAAGGTACTATTGACTGTGACCAACACAGAACAATCAGCATAATGAGCCAGGCCACAAAAATTATGTTAAGAATACTTATGAAAAGAATGAGGAACAAGATCTCTCCAGAGATAAGTGACAAGCAGTTTGGTTTTGTTAAAGAAAAGGGTACGGTAAATGCAATCTTTACATTGAAAACATTAATGCAACGGTCAATCGAAAAACAAAAATCACTTTATCTATGCTTCATTGATTATTCCAAAGCTATTGATTCAGTACAGCACGATACCCTATTCAAAATCTTAGAAAAGGTCGGTATAGACAGTAAAGACCTTCGACTTGTGAAAAACTTATATTGGAGTCAAACAGCGTGTGTCAAACTGGATAATGAAACATCGGACTTCTTTAACATCAAGAAGGGAGTAAGACAAGGTTGCGTCTTATCGCCGGACCTCTTTAACATATATAGTTATAGTGAAATAAAATTCAAAGAAATTGAAGAGATGAAAGGCGTCGTCATTGGAGGGCAGAATATGAATAGCATAAGATACGCAGACGATGGTACTCTGATGGCCTACTCTCCAGAACATGTGCAGAAAATTTTAGATATAGTGGTGTGCAAAAGTGAAGAGATGGGCCTGAAACTAAATTTTAAGAAAACCGAATGCATGGTGGTCTCAAAGAATGACAACAATGCGACCTTCCACTTGTCAAGCAAAGGAGAGACCATCAAACAAGTAAAGAAATTTAAAGATTTAGGCACTATCATCACCCATGACGCACGTGACATAGAAGATATAAAACAAAGAATGGCAATAGCAAAAAAAGTGTTCCATAAAATGCGACCAGTTGTGTCAAACAACAATCTAAACTTGAAGACCAGAATGAAAGTAGTAGAAACATATGTTATAAGTACCCTTTTATACGGTTGTGAAACGTGGACGCTTGACAAAGAATGTACGTGGAGGTTAGAGGCATTGGAGATGTGGGTGTATAGAAGAATGTTGAGGGTATCATGGACAGACAGGTGTACGAACGAGGAAGTGTTGGAGAAGGTGAGAAAGGGAAGAATACAGATCGATAACATCAGAAAGAGGCAGTTACGCTTTCTGGGACATGTGTGGAGAAGAGACGGAATAGAAAAGTTGGTAACATCTGGGATGATCGAAGGAAAGAGAGCTAGAGGAAGACAAAGAATGACTTATTTAAATAACCTAAGAATGGCCAAATGTGACTTAAAAAGCAACACAGATTCCATGCGCACCGCAAAGGGTCATGATTCGTGGAGACAACTGACCGGCAACGTGCTCAAGAGCACAAGCCATGATGGATGATTATACTAATCAATTGCTTAAGAGACATTCCTTTCTCCACAATAATATATACTGGGCAAAATCCTAATACAATAAAATAAATCCTTTTGCTGTAGAAATGAACAAAGAACCACAAATACAGGAGAATAAATGGCTAGAGTGTCAACAAGTATTGATTTATTGTTCTTTTCTTAGCTTAGCTCTTGTGTCTCAACATCCTGTTTCCACTTAATTCTTTCTGTTCTATTTTATTTTCTTTCTTCATTATTTTGTATTTGTTTCTCATTAAAATTAGTATTGTTCTGTTCAAATTGATCTTGCTCATGTCCTCTCACCTAAATAATTATTTGCTCATTTTATACACTGATATGATAGAATGAAACCCCAAAATTACCTGTTCATAAATTTCAACAGCCTTTTCATAGTTCTCCAATGTAGCTGAAAACTGGGCGACTTTCAACAAACATTTGTTTGCAGAGCTGAAATAAAAGAAAGACAATGGAGACAAATTCTAATGTGATAAACAAGTAAGCAAACATGCCTTTTAAACAATGGCCTGGTGATGTAAGTCTTTGTTTTACATAAAGTTCTGGCAAGAAATATCACCGGCATGGCAAATGTACACAATAGTATAAGCTTATCAAAGCAGATTAGAAAAGAAAGAAAAATAAAAAAGCCAGACTCAAGAAATAATTGAACTTAAAATCCTCTAATTACACACACACACACACACACAAAGACACAGAAAATATGACAACAGATATTTTCAAAAGAAATATGAAAGAAACATTACAATTCTCACCTATTTGATTCTTCACCTTTATAATAATCTGCTGCCTGTTCATAATGCTGCACAGCCTGCAAACAAAAGTGAAATGATCAGGCTGCAATCATAATTCTGATAAAATCAATACATATCAACCAACACAGCAAGTTCACAGCTTTAGAAAAATGTTACAACTAAATTTTAGGATGTTCATTGCCATGTTAATTTTATCATTTGAAACTAAATACAGTCGAGAATGGATATCGACATCGTTGGGACCGCATTAAAATGTCGAGATATCAGACATTCTAAAAAATGAAAGGGAATCAAATGAGAAAATGCCAGAAAATAACAAGGGAAGTCAATCTTGAAGGTTTGGTGGCCTTTAACCTTAAAAGGGCTTGATCTTGAAGTTCATTTTATACAACTTTAACAGTCTAATATTGTGGTCCGTCTCTGAAGGCCAAGAATAATTTTATGGACCCTTTCCTCAGCACTGGCAAGAACCTCAAATCAGGAAACGCCAGCATGAAGTTGTTGTGAAAAACTGTGGAGGGTCTTGATAGCTACCAAAGTGGCATGGTGGAAACGGTCCCAATGGTATCTTATCTTCATCTGACTCCACATTGGCAATGGTGTCTTCTAAAAATTAATTATTGTCAAGTGGTATCGAGATCGAGTACCAGTAATAGTGGCATTGAACATGCCCATAATATAGAGACCGATAAGCTGAGAATCGGCACTGCATTTTAGAGAAAATGAGTTAATAGTTTTGATTTTGTTTCGTTTTGTTTTCTTCAATCCACTTCTTCTTTTTTTTTGGGGGGGGGGGGGGGGGGGGGGTAAGAGGACAGCCTCATTTACCAAGTCTTGGTTGCAGACCAGGATTGGCCGGGCAGCTTGCGAAGACAAATAGACAGTCTCGCACATAGCGGGTGATGTGGGGAGCCTTTCTCGTTTGCCTATTTGTTGAACGCCAAGAATATTGATATTGGGAATTTCTATTACAGGTATCAGTACCAAGATATGATGGCACTGCCCGAGGCTTGACTGATATCATCACGATTCTGATCGATGATAATTCATGGGATGGTACTGGACAATAACTTTAGTTTTGAGTTTGAGTGTCATTTTACATCACAGTGGGATCTCTCTGCAGTTTCATTGACTGTTGTGTTCTATTTCACTGCAGAATATCTTGACCTTATTTATTTTTTTTACACAAATTATTGCCGATATCAATGGTTCGCATGTCAATATAATCAGCTTTTCGTAAAATTGTTGTCGATAAAGGCAATCAATATTTACTAATGGAATATAGCAACAAAAAAAAAAACAACAAAAAAAAACAAAGGGGACTTTGATGTCATGTCAATATAAGCCTGATGTCAATATATCCTCTCTGCGCTGTAGGTTGGAAAAAAGAAAAGTAATTTGCCATAAAAAATAGCCTGGCTTAGTCAAGGACTAAATTCATATAGATCTAATTTTACTCATTAACTATGGTGCCTTCATTCTGATTTTTATTATACATGTAAATTTTGAAATAAAAAATAGCAACGACAGTTCTGAATCTAAATCATGAGTTAGCATCTAAGAAACAATTGAAATTTAAATAGCGATGATAGTACTGATTCTAAACCACGTGGTACACCAAAGAAACAACTGAAATTTACTTTAAGCCAAATAAAAACTTTAAAAACTCCAAAAAAACCCAACTTACTTTCTCAATGTCAGCGATTTCTGTTTCATATATTTCTGCCACTGAAATATGATGTTTTGCAGCAATTGTAAATCTGCCCTGGGAACATAAAAATGAGCTACATTATAATTATGATTAGCTACATTTTTTAAAAACATATCATATGATCAATCTACATCTATTTATTTTTTTAAAAATACGTTCATTAAACATGTTTAGATAAAACCATGAGATGCAACCCATTGAGATCTTATTTCAAAAGCGAAAAATAAACAGGTATGAATTACCCAACTTTTTAATTTTAGGAACATTCTAGAGACTCCAAATAATCAGAAGGACACTGCGATTATAAAAGTTAAGTCCAATACAAAATCTAAAAGGGAGTACAGTGGTCTCCGTTTAAGCACGATCTGGCTATAAGCAAGTTCGGGGTGCAAAACAGAATTTTTAGAATATAAATTTACCCTTCTATAAGCATGCTCACTAAAAAGGATTCAGTTTATAAGCATACTCAATTTTAAGCATGTTGTCCACTTGTTGGCGTGGAAGTGGGGTAAGGGAAGGAAGTGCTTAGACTGTCACTAGAAGTGGTCATGATTAATCATCAATCAAGACAGTAATTTTGATGAACACAGTTTGTTAAATAGATGTTAAGTGTGCTCACGATGTGAGATATGAAGACAAGGTTTGCACATGACTTTCTCGATTTCATGCATGGGTCTGTTGACAAGTCTTTTTTGTGTCACATACCTGTACCAACAACCTCAGGTGAAAAAAAAGCAATTAAAACCACCAGACTTTATTTAAAACTTCATACTGAAAACAGATTTGGAATTGGTTAACAGAAAAAGAGGATGACACAGATATGCATCCATTCAAATATCAATCAAGCAAAAATCACAAGCTTCTTTACACCTCGTCCCGCACATAAGGCGCATTGCTCTTACATATTGCCGCATAAAAGAAAGGGTTTGTCACCCAAAAAGAAATAAGGATATTAAAAACAGTTTTTTTTAAATAGCTAAGAATGCAGTTTCAAGCCTGAAAACTTGTTCATACCATTATGCATAGATTTAGAAACCAAGAGGGAAAGTTATTTTTACTGTAATATGAGCATTTTCTTTGCAGAAAAAATTAGAATCCACTTATAAGCTAAAAGCACGCTATGCTTGACTCCCGAGGACTGTATTTCCTCTGAGAAAAAAAGTATAAGCTTCTGTAATGTCTAGGGGGTGAATATTGAGTCAAAGTCTTGAAAAAAAATTTTTTTTAATTGAATAAATATATATATATATATATATATATATATATATATATATATATATATATATATATATATATATATATATATATATATATATAATAAAACAAAACAAAAGACACAGTTGCTCAAGGAAAGTTGTCTTCCCTGAAATATATACTTTAAATGTTCATCGGTAAGAAAGAAATGAAAAATTCACATACCATATCAGTGTAGATTTCAATTGCTTTCAAGAAGGTTGTGACTGCAGCTGTAATAAGATATAAATAAAACGCTTGAAGAAAAATTAATTAAAGATTGTAAGTAGCTGGGACGCAAACCTAAGAACAATGACATACCATTATACATATTTCTTATTAAGGTAACTTTACAAAATGTGTCACATGTTAAGGTGACTTATGTCAATGAAAATAAACACCTGGTTAAGTTTGACTAATAAGATACTCAGAAAACATAAAAATTCCAACTAATAATTTTCTTGTTGATTTTATTTTTAAAGTCAGTGAACTGTTATGTTGAAATCACTTTGCCATTGTTACAGATAAGCAAAGTACTGCTCTTACTGCACAACCTTTATTACATTTCTCTATTTGATAGAATACCTTAAGTTACAAAACTAAGAACTATGACCTGAATATCCTTACCATTTGGATCCCCTTTCCTGTAGCAATTGGCAGATTCGACATAGTGTGTAGCACCCTCGTGTTTACTACCCATTTGCAAAGAAAGTTTTGAAGCCTCCTCAAATGCTTGTCCAGCCTCTGCGTGAAAGTAAATTAAATTATATTCTTAACCGAACTCTTAAATGATCTAATTCCATTTCATGTTTATTCCGTAATTTAACTATTGTACTTATAATTCATGCTTTATCACAGGGCACTTCATTTATCCTCTCATAATTTAGCTGTATAGCTCTCTTTTCACCATCCACTATTAAGAAAATGCTAAATAGCATTGTTTATTCATACTGCCACTCGTGGAAAATCTTTAAAATATCACAATATTCGCATTTTAGCTGCTCTCTACACTCTTTAAATGTAACCAACTTTGCAAATAAAAATGTTTGGAGCAGTTTATAGGGAATGTTCTATGGAACACTGCACCATCAAAGACTGGAACGCTGTTCCCGAATTGTTTATGAACACAACAGATTCCAGCAAAGATTAACAAGCTACTTCAGCCTAAAAACCAACAATGGCTGCCACATTCAACAACTTTCTCCGCCCTCAAATATAAATACTCAGAATTGAGTCAACTTCGAGTAACATTCAAATTCAGACTCTTCTGTTTTTGGTAAAAGTTTACAGGAGCAGTTTTAAAAGCCTAGAAAAAAATGAAAACTGTCATGGACTTAACTAATGTTGATGGTGATAATTATGATAAGGAGTTATGATGACAAATTACAAGTTTTAATAGCTTTGTGTGGTGTAAAAGTTAGTTAAATAGAATAAATTTTTAAAAATTCTCGACTTTTTTAAAGATTATATAAAATTATACATTGTTTGACAAATTATTAACTTCCTAACAAGACATTTAATTTGTATTTCTTTCTGTTCTGAAGGTAAATCAGGCAACTACAAAAACAGCTGAAACCCACCCAGTAAGCAAAACACAACATGTTTTGAATTTTCATTCCTTTGTCACGGCTGGTATGATTGGAGGATGAACTATTAAATTTGAAGGCTATCACTGACCCATGTATTTTGACCAGATAAAAATATGCCCAATTTATTATTGCAGAGTTGTGCTAAAGACAAGCTCCAACAAAAGTTTCAGTACATTCATTCACCCATTTATTGTTTCTGTTTATTCATAAGAAAATCAGATCACACCATCAACTTTTTCCAATGGCAAAAAACATTGTATTATAACTTTTGGACCTTTTTATTTATTGTAAATATCTTTTGAAATGACTTTTTGACAAATTTAGGGATCCTGATAGCTCAGACCAGAATGAAAGTAGTAGAAACATATGTTATAAGTACCCTTTTATATGGTTGTGAAACGTGGACACTTGATAAAGAATGTACAAGGAGGTTAGAGGCATTTGAGATGTGGGTGTATAGAAGAATGTTGAGGGTATCATGGACAGACAGGTGTACGAACGAGGAAGTGTTGGAGAGGGTGAGAAAGAAAAGAATACAGATCGATAACATCAGAAAGAGGCAGTTACGGTTTCTGGGACATGTGTGGAGAAGAGACAGAATAGAAAAGTTGGTAATATCTGGGATGATCGAAGGAAAGAGAGATAGAGGAAAAAGAAGAATGACATCTAAACAACCTAAGAATGGCCAAATGTGACTTAAAAAGCAACACAGATTTCATGCGCACCGCAGAGGATCGTGATTCGTGGAGACAGCTGACCGGCAACGTACTCAAGAGTACAAGCCACGATGGATGATGATGATAGCTCAGTTGGTAGAGCACTTACTTCACAAGCAAAATGACAGAGACCAATCCCAGGTGCAGTCGAGATTTTTTTTTTCTGACCAGCAGAGAATGGACAATTGAGTCTATTTGATCTGGTGCAAAGTACTTTACGATAGTCTAGCATCCTATCAAAAGGGTAACAAGCAATTGTTATTATCCATTTCACGCTATAAAAACTGTGATGAAGTCTAACTCCAAGGGCCTAACGACTCTGAAGGATCACTTTGAACAAATATTATTATATTATTAGATTACACTTTGAATTAAATTATTCATGCTTATAAAATAATTAATTATTCTTTGTATTATTAAATGGTAAATGGTATTAATTGCTTTTTTTCGTTACCCTTTTTCTGAAATATTTACCTGTCATAGCTTTCAAAACCCTTTCTCACAAACAGAGTGGTGGCAGTTAGATGTGCCCATAGATTCTGGTACTGTCATTGGGTAATGAGAACTTGTCAGTGATTGTCAGTCAAGTATTGTATACATTGTAATTATGGAAGACTAACTACTTACGGGCCCATTTCTTGGCCATCTTGAAAGCATTGGCTGCTCTAATATAAAGTTCACATGCCTCCTCTTGTTTAGAGCCTCCACTGTTATCCATAAAATATAGATGATATATTATTAATTCATTTATCTCGGCAGTTATACCATTTGAGACAAACTGGGACTGAACACTGAATAACATCCAAGGGTTGATACATTTAGATAGCTATCATCATGAAAGTAAAACCTAAGGCCTTTATGATTAGTAAATAGTAATGAAGATAGCAATAATGAAAGATGACAATAATGATGATTATGATAATGACGAGATAAGACATGAGGGATAAAACTTTGGCATGAATTCAATTTTTTAATAAAAAGTAAAAATGTTTAATTACTTGCCCGATCAAGAATTTTGATTTACCAATTTCTGATTATCTAATTCTAATTATCCAAATCTAAAAATTAGATTTAGACTAAATTATACCCTTTTTTATCCACGACCAAAAGAAATATTACATTGACTTTTATTTAAACATTAGAAACACCAAACAATAAGGCAATTCCTTGTCTTGAAGAAAATGAATATATAAAAATGAAAATCCATCCATAAACTAAAAATTAAAAATCTATGGATTTTTTTTTCCAGGTGGCAATTCGGACTCGAGTCAGAATAGTCTCCAATGGCGATTGGGACTCAAAGTCCAATATAATATGCATGTGCAGACACGAGGGGGGGGGGGGGGCACTGGGTAGTGGGTGGATAACTGATATAGATAAAAATAGTAGAAGAGTTCAGAAGAGCTTGTTTTGCCCATAATATATCACACCGTTAAAGCTCATATTCGTACTTCGGTTTGTAGAATATTGGTG
The DNA here is from genome assembly GCF_034508935.2 of Berghia stephanieae. Lineage (NCBI taxonomy): Eukaryota > Metazoa > Mollusca > Gastropoda > Nudibranchia > Aeolidiidae > Berghia > Berghia stephanieae. The sequence continues at coordinate 41,925,336 of NC_088360.1, forward strand.
CCTGACTCACACTATCACAATGTGTTGTTTTCATCCTGATTTTATATGCACATCGTGTGTAAACTTTTTAGAAAAGCTTTTCCTTTAGATCACAGTCATTTTGACTTTTGCTCTTTTTAAATTCTACCCGGACTACCACTTGATCTATAATTGTCTTTCTCGTCAAATAAAAGGAAGTGGGGGGAGGGGGTTAGACTACTTATGTTACTACACCATTGCTGTTATTTTCAGTTGCATCAAATTTTTCAAACGTAGTGTTTTTATGCACCTCCGTTGACGGTGAATCTTAACGGATCGTTTTTATACACCTCCGTCACGCATGCGCATTCCACCCAATTTCATTAGCGATATTGTGTTTCTATATTTGGACATGGTGAAAGTTATATTGTGACATCTGTAGGATGTTTTTGTTAATAAATTTATATAAAAATAATAATTCAAAAAATCGAAATATAAAACCAGAAAATAGAAGTTGCATTGAAGGTAAAATAATGTTTTAGAAAGACCTTATTAAATGTGATGAACAGTCAGGTGGCTCCGTAGCGCAGTGGATAAGCTGTCAGACTCCAACCTTGAAAGTACCGGGTTCGATTCCCATTGTTGACATTTTTTTTTTTGATTTACTTTGTTTTTGTTTGCTTTTTTTCTTTCTTTTTTATTTTTTCAAAAACTTTTTATCATGTTTTTTAAAAACTTCGATTTTAATTTTCTAAAATTATTTATTTATTTGAGATCAGTATTTGTGTGCCATGTTTCTTTTTACTTTTGATTTTTAAAATTATAGTTATTATTCTTTAATTTATTATCATTGTACATCGGTAATCACTAAGCAGCGTGCTAAACTACAATCTAAAACTATTTAAACCTCATGGACGTATGCAGCAACATTTGCATTAATTTACCATCACCGCCAACGGAGGTGCATAAAAATGGTGCGTTTTTGTACACCTCCAACGGAGGTGTATAAAAACGCCACCTTTTCAAATTGATGTAGGCTAATTATCAATAATTAAAAGAATATTGCCATGGAAGTCTATTCTAACCGAGTCTGAATAATCTGATAATTGCACATGCATTTTGGAATTTGAGTCTGAATAGCCGCAGGAGGCTATTCAGACTCGAGTCCAAATAACCGCTGCCTTTTTTTTTACTACTGCGACCAAGAAAAAGTCCTAAAAATAAAAATCTGGTCACAGCCATGGGGCCATTTATCAGCTCACTGCTAGGAGTTGGAGTGCAAAATGGACGGTTTCAAAAAGTACCTTATAATGATAATGGTGATAGCAATAATGATGGTAATCATCTTATAAGGTAGAGTAGAGGTAGGCACTTTGATAAAATTTTCAAACTCAAAATATCTTGATTTGACTCAGTCAGGGGGATGGGACTTGAAAAAACATAAAATTTGATACCTTATTTGTTTCTCTACGACCTACGGTTCCAGAGTTATTTATATTTTTCTATTGAATTTTTTTGTCAATTTTACAGAGAGAATCTGTGATCTCACCGCTGCCTCAAAACCAGCATCTCGCGGCGATCTGGAAATTTTGAGTTTTACAGTCAACATGGCCCACTTATTGTTTTCAGTAATTTTGTTTCAATTAAAAAATAAATGGCAAGTGTTAGATATCATTTTAATGGTCAGAAAATAAGCTTTATTTTCATATAAATCATTTTCATGGATGGAAAGTATGGAAAAAATTAAGGATATATGAAAAGGGAAAAAAATATGAGGTTTTTGTCCTAAAAAGTGGGGTTGATGGCGGAAAAAATAAAATAATGAGCGAGTGTATCAATTTTGATGAAATTTGGCAGAGATATTCTTCAATTAATTGTCTATCGATGTATGAAGTATAATTAAAATGTATCCATAATTTAAAAAGTTCTTATAATTCAAAAAATTATAAATTTTTATTACATAAGCTTTCTGAGAAATATAATCAGGAATTAAGAATGAAATACGCCGTTAGAAAGCTTGTTTTGTGCCCTTTATAATGATACCAAAGTTAGTCACATAGGTTCACAAATAACGCCATGGTGACCAAAACAGTAAAGGGTCAAAAATAAAGTTCCAAAAAACGAGTTTCACCTTACAGTGAGCCTATCGGCAGCCACTGGACTGGAGTTATCAAAGTGCCTAGTAGAGGCAGAGTCTCAAGGCTAGGGACAGGGCGAGACCAAAATCTTGGTCTTTCATTTCTTTCACGGAGACTCAACTAAGATACGAGCGAGTATGAGTAAGAAAGTTCAGCTCTTCTCTACATGGATCCGCGTAGTGTCAGTTTCAAAGCAAATCGGTAGTTTTGTATCTGTAGTATAAAAGTAAAAGGCAATTACCCAAATAATGAACCAAAGAAACCTTTGGCAGATTTCAGTTTTTTCTCAGCCTCTGCTATGAGTTCCAACGCCCTCTGTTCTTGATCGGCCATTCTTACGTGGGTCAAATATTCTTCTTTTTCACTTTAATTTGGAATTAGTAAGATATGGAAAGGTTATCTTGTTGTCATTTGAAGTTAAATCATGAATTTGTCAAATGTCTCAGGGACTAAAAATATGAGTATGAGAAGTGGTGTTTGTTATGCGTATGAAAATGACAACATTATCAAGATATCATTTCCGGTCATAAGCGCCTCCGGTTAGGGGAAGCTACTTTGAAAATTGAGGACCACGCCCACTCTTTAGGGGCGTTGACCAAAGCGTCAGTTGGAAAAGTCCGTATCGTGGATAGCTCATACGGTCGAGTCACGCTCTCACCGGTCAGGCGGAATTGTCGTACCAATAAGGTCGTGGGTTCAAACCCCCATCACCGCCGCGAAAAATGTTTTATTCTCTATTGTCTTCTGGCACTTTTCTCCTCACTTTATCTCTAAAAGTCCGCTACACAACCCGTGCGCACGCGTTGGCGTGGAAATCTTCACAATTTTCTGATGGATTTTAATGATACTGTCTAAACACCTTGAGCCTGTTTCTAACGCTGAGAAATACTGGACAAATTCTATCTATACTATTTCAAACAACCCAAATTTATTTGCTAAACTACGCCACTGAATGCAACTTTGTTATGATTATTTTCCCACAGGGAAAAAGAATCAACACACCATTACTTTAAACATTTTAAAGTTTGAGTCATATTTTATTGCAAATGATGAAAAAATCAAAGGAATTCGGCTTTGTGAGAAAACAGTCTGGTCAATCACTATCGGTATATAAGCCCTCGTGCAAATAATCACGGCACCACATTTCGTAACTTTAGAGAAATTTGCGATATTACGTGCATACCGGACTTGGAATATACTAAAAACCCAACGATGTTAGAAGTTGGTAAATCCAAGTCTTTGACACGAAATGAAATATGTGCGCATTTCTTCTATATCATTGAGTTGATACCTATCATTAATTACAAAGAGCTAGGAATTGTGAAACGATTGAATACTATTCTTTCACACAGGCTGTTTTATTAATTTATACGTATTCAGTATTATTTCGAGACTTTGGTCTCACCTCAACAACTATCAATATTATAACAACCAATTTTACTTCAGATTAACACCGAATCATCAGTAAATGAAGATCAAATGACGATCGTCCAAGATTTCAGCCCAATATTAAAGTTGGATGGTGTTAGTGTTCTTCGTTTAGGAGAATTTACCGAGTGTCTTGTATACTTGGCGAAAAACAAATATCAGCAATTAAGTGATGAACAAAAATGAATAACAGCTTTTTAAAAAAAGATAAAAGAAATAACACAAAACATGGATAAAAGAACATTTGTGTCGGCTGTACTGTCGTAGTCTTCGTCAAAAATTTGGCCAGATTTCATATATGAAATATCGATATATTAAAATGACACACATGATGTCAAAATCTTCGAGGAAGTCCGTGGTTTGAGGGTTATTGACAAGATGAGGATAATTTTAATCGATCGATATTTTAAGTACGAATATTGAAGTCTCATGTTTAAGAGTTTTGACAGAATGAGAGCCATTTTAATCGACCAATATTTGAAGTTAAAAGTTTTCTGACCAAAATGTTTTAATGGGTTTCTGTCAGAGTACGCGAGTGTTGTAGTATCAGTTGACTTTATGAAGTGCTCTGCGTGTCTGTGCAAATGCAAAAGACAACTGTTGTTTTAGATCCATGGTAATAAGAGGTTAATACGTTTTACAACTAAGCAAATTTAAGTACAGCAACAAGATTCCGGCCTGATGGAACATTAGATTAGTATTATTAGGGAAAGATTCATATCTCACACAATGCCCCTTGCAAAATGTAACAAGCATCACACAACTGAGTTATTGCTTCTTGTTTGTTTGTGTGTTTGTTTGACGTTTGTTAAATTGCATTTGTTTTGTTTGGAATCTCCTTTGTTCTTCTCACCAATAGATATACATTGCCCCGAATCTATAGAAAATAATGCATTGTAGTGAAGACCGGTATTTTAGGCATTGTAGTTTATAATCAAGCAATGTCCATAAAGTTAAAATAAAGGAAGAAAGGAGTTTAGGGATGTTATAGTTATATTATTATGACGAAGACTTGCGGCAGCGGTAATTATTTATAGATCTTTATAGTAATTTAAAGGCACAAATCATAATTTATCTGCTTGAGACGCAGTTTAATTCAACGACGTGCCGCCGTTTTGTTGTGACATTTTTACTTTACAAGACAATGAAGTGGTTTCCCTGGAAATAGATTGATTTCATTAGGCGACAAGGAGATCGTGCATCGTTGGTGAACGTGCCTTCTGAACAGGTTGCATTGACTCTGTTGTTGTTGTTGTTGTTTTTATTGCTGCTGCTGTTGTTTGTTGTTGTTGTTGCTGCTGCTCTTGTCTGTTAATTAATTAATTAATTAATTAATTAATTAATTTTATTTTATTTTATTTTATTTATTCATTCATTTATTTATTTATTTACTTATCAATTTATTTATTTTGCAATTGGAGGAGGAGGAAATATTGCTCGGATACTATAATATCAATCTTGCGCCAGGCCCAAGAAAACAACGATCAAGGACCAAGGGTCGAGTAAATGTCACGGCGCCTTTGAGTTACGTTACCCTTAGTATTTTGTACGTGTAACGAATATGTAAATGAATTGATCACAACACCAATATACCTGCCATTTTCAACCATGTAGTCCTCCATTTTCTTTTGACAGAGAAAGCATTTTAAAACGATGGATCCTTGCTGAAATTAATGTCCTGTCGCTGTGGCACATGAAAATGTACATAGCCTATAATATCTTCTCCATAAAAGGATAAGCAATCAATGTAGCACGGTTTTAATAACTGACCAATGTAACAAATTCACGTGACAAAGAACGTACCGGAAGAAGAAGAAGAAGAAGAAGAAGAAGAAGAAGAAGAAGAAGAAGAAGAAGAAGAAGAAGAAGAAGAAGAAGAAGAAGAAGAAAAGGAGAAGGAGGAGGAGGAAGAGGAGGAGGAGGAGGAGGAGGAGGAGGAGGAGGAGGAGGAGGAGGAGGAGGGAGAAAATTAGTCCAAGTTGTAGGCAAAGGAGATGAATAAAGGGGAATAAAAAAATAAATATTTTTTTTACAAGAGCATCGTATATATAGAGTTGTAAGTCAAACAGAAGCGTTTTTTAGTATACACGCGTCACGTTCATACAGGCTTCACATCCATTGATCATTTTGCGGCAACAGCAGCCCTATCTATGAACTGTGAAGGCCAGGTGTATGGACATCGTACAACATAGAGACCAGCTACCACTTACATCAATTTTTACCTACGTGTAGAGGACACCTTCGCCTCCGTCACATGTCAGCGGACCATACATCCTCACACTAATCTACTACATTGTCTACGTCTATTTATGACGTCATCATTGTCGTTGGCGTAGATTGTTCTGTAATGGTCAACGGCGTCCCTGAATCAGCAACCATCTTCGTCATTGAGCGTTAAGGCTATTTCCGACCTAAAGGATTATCGTCTTATTATTTGTTATTGTTATCTAACTTTTTGTTGTTCCATTGTAAAAAAACAACTTGCCACACTAATGGAGTTGGTAGATTCTAGCATTGGTAACCCATTGTCCAGAAACGATATTACGGGGGGAGGGGGTGGGGGAATTGTCCTAAAGCCAAAAAAAAAAAAAAAAAAAAATTAAGATCAACTTATAAGATTTGAACTAAGATTAATGCCTTCATTGAGACGTGTGAGTTTTGTTGTTTTTTGTTTGTTTTTCGTTTTTTCTTTTTTTTTTTTTTTTGGGGGGGGGGGGGGGGGGGGTTCTGTTAAAAATCCTAAGTTAACTAATAATATGTAAGATTCTTGAACTCGTACGTATGGAGTTTCGAACTAGATCTCAATAACGCTGCTCGAACTAGGGAGTGCACGTTAGGAGTGAGTTCGAAATTTCAAACGCCTAAGTTCAATAATACTTTTATCATACATCTTCAATTACCTCTAACATATTATGAATTTCTAAACAAATGCATTCTTATTTACACCAACTAGTGAGACACAAAACTATTTAACCTTAAGAAATATCATCCAGATAAAGATATCATTACTCGTCAAAAATCTTCTTTTTTTCTTTATTTTTTTTTTTGCTAACTTCTCCATGCGTGCAGATAGAAGTATATTTTTTCTTGAACTCCCGCGGTTTTTATTTTTTACAAAGGATAACAGGAACGGCTTATAAAGTTATTTTTACTGACAGTGGATAACCCTCAATATTTGCGGAGATACAAGGCAATTGCGTACAAGCACTCATTTTTTAAATGCATTATGGAAATCAACATAGATCGAGAGGAATCTTTTGACCCATCAACGATGAAATCGGTCAGGTAATAAAGTCTGTAGGTGTGCCAATGAACCTGAAATTAAGATGGTCATATGGTGATTTCCAAGGCCATGGTCAAATTTTGACCGCTCATTATGCCCAAGCAGAAATTTTAAAGAACTATTTGAGTCAATGAGTAGAATTACCCTTAAATATTTTTTTAAAAAAAGAATTGCAAGTTACTCGTATATCAATCTGCACAAAATAGTTTTATAATTTTCATATTTACCAAAAATTCTGTCCTCGTTGGCAACAATTTAACATGGACTGTACGGAACATTATTAACCCCCAACCCTATTTTTTTTTTTTTTAAAGAAAGAAAGAAAGAATTAATTGTGCTGCGACTATACAAAATCGGGTTTTCTCCCAAACGAAAGTGATATATGATAATGGTCGTATTGACTGTATACTTGTTAATTCCGACATAACAGCAGATTGATGTGGTGGGTCACATTTACGATTGTAGTGGTTAGAGATATAATTAGACCTAGGTCTATTCGTCTCAGGTGTAAATGACTACCTCGCTAGGAGAAATGGCGGCCGTTTTGTTATTATGAAAAACTAGAAATTTTGTTTCAAATTGCTTACGTAGGAATAAATGGAACTTTTTATGCCCGATAAAACCAAGAAACTGTACATATAAATATGTAAATTGTTTGAATTTATATTTGAATTTCATTCTCCTCAGAAATCTTCTGAAATTATTTTCTTTAGCATAATGCTGGGGCGTTGTTACCAATTTGGATTATGGAGAATTTCTTTAGAACAAAAAAAAATCTGGTACAATTTACAAATATTATATTTCCGAAGGCGTCATTAATATCAACCATCTAAGCATGTATGGTCATAATATACTTTTAAATAACCAGGATCTATCTTCATTTCCCATCATCTTCCTGGTGTAATAGTACACACTCCTACATAATGAGATAATGCCATGAATGAACACACCTTTAAGACAAAATGAGGAAACTGTTGAACAAAAAGGTCATTGCTTTTATTTTTTTCTTTCAACCTGACCAGATAGGTCATTACATTACTTTTCAACAGGATGTTCCTGGATTTCATTCTTTTCCTCCCAAAAAACTCTTTCCCTTTTTGTGTTTAATTAGAGAAATTTATGTCACAATGTATAACTCTTACGACTTGTTTTATCTGTAAACCTATCACGGTTCATATGGTGAATGAAATGGACGCATACATCCGTCTAAGAGCATTCATTATATTATCCAGTCATAGCCCTCTTCCTGGACTGGAATTTCCTGAAATCTTTAGTAGAGCATGTTCTGTTTTCTCTTCCTTAATTTATTTCTTTCCCATTGCAAGTTTTGCAAAAATAAAAATGTTATTAATATCTCTTAACATGCCTTTTAATTGTAAGAGGAAAACGAGGACTTCCTTTTGATTCAACTCTGTAGACATAGGAATGTTTTAAACATTCTCTTATTTTTAATACTACCCCCCCCCCTCCCCCCTCCCCCCACACCTTTCAATCTATTCTCATGGATCAGAGCAAATTAAGAAAAAAAATCAGAGTCCTCCTCTTTTATTGATCAACAACAGTGCAACACATACACACTTACACACACGCCCACAAACAAAAACACACACATATACCCGACAACATCAGCAACTACTACTACTACTACTACTACTACTACTACTACTACTACTACTACTACTACTACTACTACTACTACTACGACTACTACTACTACTACTACTACTACTACTACTACTACTACTACTACTACTACTACTACTACTACTATTATTATTATTATTATTATTATTATTATTACTATTATTATTATTATTATTATTATTATTATTATTATTATTATTATTATTATTATTATTATTAATACTGCTACTACTACTACTCAACAGCAGGTTTATTTATTTTAAGCTATTAATGATTTTGAATGAATGGTCTTGAAACAACACCAAGATTGTTATACTCAAATTATATGGGATCAAATATCCAAGCGTTCAATGAACCCAGCATATCAAAGGCTTTTTCTGTTTTGATGAGCATGTCTATAACTTGTTAAAATTTGATTTACAAGATAATTGAAATAATTGTTACCAATCTATATGTTAAACATTCTAAAGTTAATTAAATGAAAATTTAATAAAGAATTTGTTGTTGAACCCAGGTAAATCCTTTAGGCGGAGTTAACTAGTTGGTAGTGTGTGCGTGAGTGTGTGTTTGTTTGTGCGTGTGTGGTTGTGTGTCGTTGATGTGTGACTGTATGCATATATATATATATATATATATATATATATATATATATAATATGTATATATATATATATATATATATATATATATATAATGAGGGGAAGGGGAGGGGCTGATGTGGGTGATTCTGTTTAAACACTGGACTCCTACACAGGTGACAGGATAAACGTAATGGAGCTGACCGAAATACTATAATTAGTAACCACGGTAAACCACAAAACAGTGACCCCCCCCCCCCCCCCCCCCCCCCCCCCCCCCGCCTTCCTTCCCCGATGTGGTGTAGGGCTTACATTACTGTATTCCCTATCAAGCGAATCATGTGATAAATAAAATATCTAACAACATTTAAAAAAATGAATTGCACTTGTATAGCGCTTTCCATGAAAATCTCAGGGTGCTTCACAAACAGAGTTGACATATCGGACATGACTTTCAAGACAACATTTTAAAAGTTAGTCCTACAGAGCCATTGGACCCATGGAGCCAGAGTTCATTCCGGTTTCTATAGCGTGAAACGGACAATAGCAATTGCTTGCTATCCTTTGGATAGGACGCTAGTCTATCGTTATGGTACTTTCCGGCAAATCTAACGGACTCAGCTACCCATTCACTGCTGGGTGGACAGGGGGGTCAGGGAAAAAAATCTTGACTGCATTCGGGATCGATCTTGGTCCCCTTGCACGTGAACCGAGTGCTCTACACAACTCAGCTATCGGGACCCCCTTCAAGACAACGTAAACCACATTTACAATCAAACAAAATCCACCCAAGCATACAATGTATGTGAACAATTTAGAGCGTAATTCTTCGGTATGGGAGAAGCCAGTCGTGAGTGCCAGTTATATTCTTCATTTAGAAAAACAATTACATAAGTTTACACAGAAAAAGCACATCCAATAGTATATGGTGAATTTATTAAAAGAGATGCTCGAAATGACCTGCTTTGCGCCCCCACACATTTGGGTACTCTCGTGATGGAATGATGTGTGGCACACAAAGCTGTGGGTCAAGAAACCTTTACTAGTTATTCCATTCGATGTCTCAGTTCATGAAGACCCTGTAATCTTGCACCTGACATTTGATCTTTTACTTAAGCCCAAAGAAAAAAAAATTATCAAGAGCGTTCAAGTCGTGGCTGAGAGAGAGTTCTCGGTGTCTCCCGGACATAATTTCAACCTCTTGCTATGTATTCTTCAGTGCGTGCTCTTTTTCAGATGCTAACCGCCTTCTTTGAATGGATTCCCAAGAGACAACAATTTTGCCTAAAACGTTCACACCATCTTCTGATTGTCTTTACAGACGGTACATGAGATTCCACTTGGAACCAATTGACTACCGCCTGCAAAATCCAAGTTGAATTTACTTGGTGACTTCA